>NC_071619.1:43403495-44003495 GCF_014839835.1 Dryobates pubescens
AACACTCTGAGCTGGGTTAGGAACTGGCTGGAGGCTGAGCCCAGAGAGTGGTGGTGAATGGTGCCACATCCAGCTGGCAGCCAGGCACCAGTGGCGTCCCCCAGGGATCAGTGCTGGGCCCTGTGCTCTTTAACATCTTCATTGATGATCTGGATGAGGGGGTTGAGTCAGTCATCAGCAAGTTTGCAGATGACACCAAGTTGGGAACAGATGTTGGTCAGTTAGAGGGCAGAAAGGCTCTGCAGAGGGACCTCGACCGACTGGACAGATGGGCAGAGGCCAACAGGATGGCATTCAACAAGTCCAAGTGCCAGGGGCTGCACTTTGGCCACAGCAACCCCATGCAGAGCTACAGGCTGGGGTCAGAGTGGCTGAGAGCTGCCAAACAGAGAGGGACCTGGGGGTGCTGATTGACAGCCGCCTAAACATGAGCCAGCAGTGTGCCCAGGTGGCCAAGAGGGCCAATGGCATCCTGGCCTGCATTAGGAATAGTGTGGCCAGCAGGAGCAGGGAGGTCATTGTGCCCCTGGACTCTGCATTGGTTAGGCCACACCTTGAGTCCTGTGTCCAGTTCTGGGCCCCTCAGTTTAGGAAGGACATTGAGAGACTTGAAGGTGTCCAGAGAAGGGCAACAAGGCTGGGGAGAGGCCTTGAGCACAGCCCTGTGAGGAGAGGCTGAGGGAGCTGGGATTGTTTAGCCTGGAGAAGAGAAGGCTCAGGGGTGACCTCATTGCCCTCTACAACTACCTGAAAGGTGGTTGTAGACAGGAGGGGGTTGGTCTCTTCTCCCAGGCAACCAGCACCAGAACAAGGGGACACAGTCTCAAGCTGTGCCAGGGGAGGTTTAGACTCGAGGTGAGGAGAAAGTTCTTCACTGAGCGAGTCGTTCGTCATTGGGATGTGCTGCCCAGGGAGGTGGTGGAGTCACCGTCCCTGGAGGTGTTCAAGGGGAGATTGGACGTGGCACTTGGTGCCATGGTCTAGTTGTGAGGTCTGTTGGGACAGGTTGGACTTGATGATCCTTGGGGTCTCTTCCAACCTTAGTTACTGTGATACTGTGATACTGCTGGCCCCCTGGTATCTGGGAGTAGGAGCAATGCTGGCAAACATCACCTGGGAGCTGGCTGAAACCATAGAAGTATTCTCTGAAAAGAGATCACAGCTGGCAGCTGCTAGCGAGAGCCACGCTGACTCCTGGGCTGCCTGCTTATGGTCACCTTACCTGGGCAGGTGCAAGCTGTGCCTGTGAGAGATGGGGGCAAGGGTACCTGGGTATGGAATAAGCCATGGAGCAGAACAGGCATCTGGAGGTGTCCCCAGCAGCATCTAAACTAAAGGAAAGGGTGCATCTTGGTTTAGGACCAGACAGCTGCTAAGACTACTCAGCTACTTGCTCACTCCTCCTCAGCCCCTCCCCAACCACCCACAGGAAGGAGACTGGGGAGAAAAAGGTGACCCCCTGTGAGTTAAGCTAAGGAAAGTTTAATAGCACAGCACCAAGAGAAAAGAAACAACAGTAACAACAATATTACAGACTCACAGACTGGGAGGGATTGAAAGGGACCTCCAGAGATCATGTAGTCCTTTGCTGAAGCAGGTTTGCTTAGAGCAGGTTGCATAGGAACACATCCTGGTGGGGTTTGAAAACCTCCAGAGAGGGAGACTCCGAAGTCTCTCTGGGCAGCCTGGTCCAGTGCTCTGCTGCCCTCAAAGGGAAGTTTTTTGTTATGTTTAAGTGAAACCTCCTGTGTTGTACTTTGTGCCTGTTGCCCCTTGTCCTATCACTGGGCACCACTGAAAAGTGCCCAGCCCCATCCTCTTGACCTCCACCCTTTAGACAGTGATAAGATCCCCTCTCAGTCTTCTCCAGGCTAAACAGCCCCAGGTCTCTCAGGCCCTCCTCATCAGAGAGATGCTGTAGTTCCTTCATCATCCTCATGGCTCTCCATTGAACTGTCTCAAGTAATTTTCTGTCTCTCTTGACCTGGGGAGCCCAGAACCGTGCACAATACTCCATCTGTGGCCTCACCACCCACAGCTGGACACAATACTCCAGGTATTTCCTCAGCTTCTCTCAGTGACAAGGTGTCACAGAGGATCCAGCTGGGTTGACTGTACTCCCTGGGTCTAACTCAGCTTTCTGTGGTCGTTTCCAGATGGCTTTTGCTTTGTTCCATCTTGACTGGATGCAAAGGATAACTGCTGCTTTGGAGACAGGTATTGTCCCTTGCCTTGCTGCTGGCCAGGGAGAGCATAGTGTATGATGGGCACCGAGGTTCCAAATGGCTTTCAGGGCCTTCTTGGTTCTAGGGCACAGGGTAAGGGTCAGCAAAGGCCATTTACAGCATTGCTGATAAATACAACCTTGAGAACTGGAGCAGCTTGAGAGAGCTGCAGATGAGGCGAACGGGAGGGGCTGGGAGCGATGTGCTGTCGTTCAGTGCCATCTGCTGGGACAGCCGAACCGGTGCAGCTCCGCCCCAAACCTTGCTTTAATGCATTGCCCTTGTGTTCGTGAAGAGGACATGAGGATGTGGAGGGAGACAGCTTGAGGTCAGTAAGCGTGGCCCTGAAGTTGGAGCATGGGTCTGGGTGGCACTACCTGCTAGCCCCCATGCTTCCTCGGAGACTGTGGCTGTTGCCCGTTCTTGTGCCTTGCTTCCCGGTACCACCATGCCTCCTTCAGAAGAGGGAGCTGAGGTGCATGCACCTCCCTGGGCAGGGGTGTAGCCAAAGCAAATTCAAGGCTGTTAAGATCTGTGCAGCCTTGGACAGAAGAGACAATGAAGTATGAAGGATTGCTTCTCTGGGGAGGTGTTATGTAGCCACAGCTTTTCCATGCACATTACATGTCCGCTCCAAGAAGCTAAACTTCACACCCCAGCCCCTGAGACAGGCCACTGGGTCTGAACAGGACTTGGGTCTGACCCAGGGTTGGAATCAGATGTGCAGCTGTGTCAAGTAACTGCAGCATCTGTAGCTGATCTCCAAGATCTGAGACTTGCAGCTCAGACCCAAGAGAGGAAGGGCTGAAGGTGTGACACTCCCACTCGTGGCATTAAACCAGGCTGTGAGGTAATGCATCCCAATGTGTCATCATCTGCTGGCTTGGGTTGGAGAATTTGTTAATTGGGGGAAATAAACATACCTTTTCTCTTCTGAAGAACTAATCCTGCCATCCCTTACTAGCTGCTTAATGTCTTGCCTTGGGGCACTGTTCCCTATGCTTCAGTGCCTTTTAATGTGTTTCTCTTGGCTACAAGGGCTCCGCACTGCCCCTTATGACCACCATGACCTTAATCCCTAGGAGAGAAACAAGGTCCCACACCCAAATGCAGAGAATTGATCAAAAGCAGTTCTGAGGAGGACTTGGGGATGCTAGTTGATGAGAAACTCAACATAGAATCATAAAATGGTCTGGGTTGGAAGGAACCTGCAAAAGTCATCTAGTCCAACCCCCTTTGCAGTAAGCAGTGACATCCTCAACTAGATCAGGTTTCCCAGAGCCCTGTTGAGCCTCACCTTCAATATCCCCACAGATGGGGCCCCAACCACCTCCTTGGGTAATATGAGCCAGTACTGTGCACTGGCTGCCCAGAAAGCAAAGCAAATCCTGGGCTTCATCAACAGAAGCATGGCCAGCAGATACAGGGATGGGATTCTCCCCCTCCTCTCCACTGTTGTGAGACCCCACCAAAGTACTCTACCCTGCTCTGGGGCCCCAACACAAGAAGGACATGGAACTGTAACAGTATGTCCAGAGGAGGACATGAAGATGATCAGAGGGCTGGGGTACCTCTCCTGTGAAGTCAAACCAAGAGACCTGGGCTTGTTCACCCTGGAAAAGAGAAGGCTTCAGGAAGACCTTACAGCAGCTTTCCAGTATTTGAAGGCAGCTACAGGAGAGCTGGAGAGGGACATTGGCATGCAGTGACAGGACAAGGAGGAATGGCTTCACAATAGAAGAAGCTAAATTGAGATTAGCTATTAGGAGGAAATTCTCCATGAGAGTGGTGAGGCACTGGAACAGGTTCTTCAGAGAAGTTGTGGAGACCTCAACCCTCAAAGTGTTCAAAGCCAGGTTGGAAGAGGCCTTGAGCATCCTGGTCTAGTAGGAGGTGTCCTTATCCATCTCAGTGGGTTGTAAGGAGATATCTTTAAGATCTCTTCTAACCCAGACCATTGTATGATTCTATGGTCCTTGAGGTCCCTTCCAATTTGATATTCAATGACTCTGTGATTGATTCTATGAACTTTAAAGGTCCTACCCAACCCATTCTGTGATTCCTGATCCTGTCAGCTGATTTAACCCTTCTCACTCTTTCTCCAGGCTACTCTGACTCATTGGCATTTCTTCTCAGAAGTCTGATTCATAATGTATCCCTTCATTGTCTCATGTCTTCATCTGTCCCAGCTAATATCAGAGACCTTTACCAGAAAGCAGAAAAGGAAATTGAATGATGGTGTTGGAGCAAGCAATATAAACCAGTCCTTTTCAGTCTCACAAATGGAGCCTCAGCCCCTGAGCCAAGCACTGCTCTGAACTTCTGCAGGCTGTAAATCAGGTTTTGATAGAAAGGTGATAATCACTCTGTGTGTGCTTTCAACAATAACTTCTCAAACCACCACCAACACTTTTCTTTTTAATTCTACTTTGCTTGCTCTCCTCCCCATCCCTGCCTTCATCCTTCTGTTTTTCTTCTTGGATACATTAAACTTCTGATATTTTTATTCCTTTGCCTAAGGCTGCAACTTCTCAGTCTCACACAGGAACAGTTCCCTGTCTGAGATCTGTTCTAGTGCTGGCTGGGTCTGACTTCACAGGATGAGACATAGCATGAGCTACGTGATGTGGCAAATGCAGTCACAAGAGACACATGAGGGCAGAGTGCATTTTGCTTTGGGCAGTGCTGGGGGTTAAACTGGGCTCAGACCCAGGATATTTGCAAGCCAAAGAGCAATGGTGACATTACTAACAGACAGCAGAAAGCAGGAAGATGAGGGGAGAAGAGTTTAAAAAGGACAAAACCCAAGAGGTTTAAGAAAGGAAACATGTAAAATATGATATGAGGAAGAAGGGCTGCAACTTCCTTTTCAGTTGTCAGCTTCTCATTTTTCTTTCCTCTCTCAGAAGTTTTCGTAGTGCCAGGGCTGAGAAACCAAAGATTTGATCAGAGCATCTCTGAGATCTCAGGAGTTTGCCAGCACTTCCAGCGCAGCCTTCTTTGGTCCACAAAGGATGAATAAGCAGACAGAAAAGGTTCAGTAACTTCTTGATGTCTCCCTCTGGAACGAGGGACATATTAGGTGGCAAACCCAAGGAGAGGGAGCTGATCACTCGGTGGTTAAATGGCATCGGAAATCACCTATGCCGAGGTGAAGTTCAAGGATGCTTCCCCGGCTGCACAGGTCAAAGGTAAGCAGTGAATGGGTTACCCAGGGCAAGATGAACTGGGAGGGGGGGAACTGATGAACAAGGAACAGATTTTGTTCCTTCTGTGACTCTTGTTCCTATACTTGGTCTTGACAAATTGGTGAGAATAAGGAGTTGTCTGCCACTAAATGAGCAGGAGACTGGAGGAGTTTTGAAGTAAGAGAGTCGAGGAAGGTCTACAAAAGAAGAGGTGGCAACCTGTAGATGGTTTGTGTTGCAGCATGGACAAGGTGACTAATGAAAGCACAAACAACTGGTTTCAAGTGAGCATGAGGGAAAGTATTTGAGCTCCCTTAGTCCCCTGGTTGCAACACCAACAGTGATGACTGGTAGAGGGTCCAGGATGGGTGCTCAGCCCCCATACAATAGAGCTAGTAGCTGCCTCCTTAAACATGGGCGACAGCAATGTCAGCAAATAAACCCAATTCCTGCTTGCTACTGCTCTTGCCTCTGAGAGAGTGAGGCTATGAGACTACAGATTGCTGCTGGTGAAGAGAGCAGGAGTAGAGAACAACTGTGTCTCCTTACAGCTGAGCAGCCAGTTGCCCTCTGCAGCTTTGTGAGAGGTGGCACTGGCTGCAGAAACTTACTGCTCCGATGTCCTTGGTTAATTGAGAGATTGCTCTTCAGAGAAAAGAGACCCAAAAGTTAAAAGGAAGAACTGGCTTGAGAACAAAAGCCAAACCACCCTAAAATACATAGAAAAAGATTTATCTAAGACCTGGAGGAAGATTAACTTCTGTGAGGAACGCCTACCACTTCTAAGAAAATAATTGCCACACCAAAGGAACGATTTCTTTATTGCCATTAAAAGTCACAGTTGTAAAATGCTGTCTTTACTAGGGCTTGCTCAAATTTAAGGCATGCTCTGGTCAGCATGGATCCAGCAGTCATTATGCCACAAGTAGGAGCACACAGAGATACTCCATGTCTGGCCCATTGCTCCCACTCTGCAGAGCAGCAGGTCCAGCAGGGTGAAGGTATATGCACATAGATGAATGGAAGGATGAATCAATCAAGTGTTAGTGCTGCTAAGGATATTAACTTGCCTATCTACAGATTCATCTCAGTTTTGCAATCACAAACAGAGCAGGAATCAGCTCCAGGTTATCCCTTGCCTGCTCTGAGGCATGAGTCATGGAAATAATGAATGTACGTGCTGCTGGCTGACTTGAAAGCCCACTGGTTTAAATGCAACAAGGTTAGCTGCTTCTGGGTGTAGCCAGCATCTACACCATGCTGAGGTTCCCCATTTTGTTTCAAATGAACTTTTCCAAAGGGACCTGATCCAGGCATGTCTGCATGAGCTGCTGATGCCAGGCACAGGCTGTAAATCTGGCTGTGTGCTCAGGGTCTGTCTTTGGGCACACCTGCCCCAGCAATCACACATTCGTTGTAACTTATATTTGGAAGTCAGAGAAGTGTCCAGTATCACAGCACCACAGAATCAAAGTCTGGAAGGGACCTCCACAGATAGCTTAGTCCAACCCCCCTGCTAAAGTAGGTTGGCTTAGAGCAGGTTGCACAGGACTGCAATGTTCAGGTGGGTTTTGAAAGTCTCCAGGGAAGGAGACTCCACAATTTCTCTGGGCAGCCTGGTCCAGTGCTTTATTACCCTCACAGTGCAGAAGCTTTCTGTTATGTTTAAGTGAAACCTCCAATATTCTACTTTGTGCCTCTTTTCCCTTGTCACAGTATCACAGTCTCACAGTATAACTAAGGTTGGAAGAGACCCCAAGGATCATCAAGTCCAACCTGCCCCAACAGACCTCACGACTAGACCATGGCACCAAGTGCCACGTCCAATCTCCCCTTGAACACCTCCAGGGACGGTGACTCCACCACCTCCCTGGGCAGCACATCCCAATGCCAAACGACTCACTCAGTGAAGAACTTTCTCCTCACTTTGAGTCTAAACCTCCCCTGGCACAGCTTGAGACTGTGTCCCCTTGTTCTGGTGCTGGTTGCCTGGGAGAAGAGACCAACCCCTTCCTGTCTACAACCACCTTTCAGGTAGTTGTAGAGGGCAATGAGGTCTCCCCTGAGCCTTCTCTTCTCCAGGCTAAACAATCCCAGCTCCCTCAGCCTCTCCTCACAGGGCTATGCTCAAGGCCTCTCCCCAGCCTTGTTGCCCTTCTCTGGACATGTTCAAGTGTCTCAATGTCCTTCTTAAACTGAGGGGCCCAGAACTGGACACAGTACTCAAGGTCCTATGTCTAGACACCACTGAAAAGAGCCCATCCTCTTGACATCCTCTTGATATCCTTTAGATACTGATAAGCATTGATAAGATCCCTTCTCAGTCTTCTCCAGACTGAATAGCCCCAGCTCTCTCAGCTTGTCCTCCTTAGAGAGATGCTTTAGTCCCCTCATCAACTTTGAGGCTCCCTATCAGTCTCTGTCCAGTAGTTCCCTGTCTCTCTTGAACTGGGGGAGCCCAGAGCCATGCACAATGCACAACACTCCAGCCATGGCCTCATCAGGGCAGAGTAGATGGGGAGGAGAACCTCCTTCAGCATGCTGGCCACACTCTTCTTAATGCATCTGAGAACACTGTTGGCTGCCTTGGCCAGGAGGACGCATTGCTGGTAGCAATACTCTTGCACACAGTGGTAATGTCTCAGCCTCATGATATGCTGCTAGGACAAGAGTTATGGTTGAAAATGATTGAAAGCCTGAAGGAGTCTTGCTGCTCTGTTGTGCTTCTGAGTGGTTTCTCTGTCCATGCAGACTCCTTGTTGGCAATGGCATTTAGCAGCCTCTTCCAGGTGGGCTCGAGAGCTACCAAAATTGGCACTCACTGGAGGATGGGAAGGAGAAGGCAACAGCTAATCAAACAACATATGATCTGTGGCAGGAGATGGCAGAGACTACCAGGGTGTGTTTTACACCACAGTGCAGTTACAGCTCCTGCATTTCCAGCCAGGGTTTCCCAGGTAGAAACACTGGCATCTGTGTGGCACCACACTTGTTGCACGTGCCTAGAAGATGTTGGATTTCCATGCTGAATAACCAGCATACGCTCAACAGGTCTGTTGTGCTGTGATCCTGCTGGACACAATGCAAGCATTAAGCCACTGAGTGTGCACTTCTGTGCTTCAGTCACCCTGGTGAGCTGCCTGCATACTGGCAGTGTGTGCTCTGCCACCTGCGTGTGAGTGTGGGATGCACAGGGCTGACTCAGCACAAGTCTGTGGGCATGCAGCACACCACAAAATCATTTAGAAGTGGATTGGGCAAAGTAGGTAACTGGACTCCAGATCATGATCCAGGTCCTTGTTTTCACTGCAGACAAAAGTTCTAGCTAGAAGAACAGTTTGGCTGGAGAAATCTGGGTCTTGTCTTTCTGTGAATATTTTATCTTCTGATATCAAAAAATAATGCCTTTGGCCCCCAGGCTTTGGGAAGCAGTCAGAGGGCTTGCCCAAGCAGCAGGTTTCTGGAAGCCTTGCTTACTAGGCTTGGCTGACAGACACACCTGGCTGCTGGCAGACTGAGGGCTTCCCTGCTGACCAATGGAAGAGGTCTCTCTCTCAAGCTTATTATTAATAACAGACTCTCCTGAAGCTTCTTTACTTCTGTCTTGCACTGAGTCCTGCTGTCTCTTTACCCCACTTACTCACTTGGGCTTACTGAAGCATGGTAGACTGTGGTGTTGTGTTTGGTGTGTTCCTTCACTTTCAGTACCTCCCAAGACAAAGAAGTGTGAGCACCATCCTCAGAAATACCCAGCATGGCTCCCGTGGCTGATCTCGCTGCTGCTCTTCTTGGTGTGCCTTGCCCTTGCTATTGCTCTCCTTGGTGAGTATGTGCAAGCTGGTTGTAGGAGGGAGGTCTGGGGGAAGTGCTGGGAGTAAAGCAGAGAAATCAGAGCCCAGAGTCCCATATCTTCTTAACCAGGAGGCAACTTTTACTCAGAAAGGATTTTGTCATGAGAAAAGACATAAGCACCAATATTTGGGCTCAGAAAACCTGAATGTGGAACATTGGAAAGACATGTTGAGGAGCAGACTATTTGCTGGCTGCTTAAACATTGGGGATTTAAGGGTAGAGTTGTGACATGACTCAAGTTCTCTCTTGTAGGCCCAGCCAAACCATGTGTTTTGGCCAGCTGGTATGTGGAAGCTAGGACAACCACAGCATCATGCTAGATGGGTCTGTTATATCCATCCTCTGTCTTAGTACAGTGGGAAAGGTTGGGTGAAATGAGGCCTTTGGAGGGCTCTAGTCACCCTACTTGAAGCATGATGATCTTCAGCACTTCAGGGTTGTTTGGGCTTTCTGGGTCCTGGGCTTTTCTGCCCTGACTTTGTATATAGAATCTTAGAATGGCAGGGGTTGGAAGGGACCTCCAGGCCACTGCCAAAGCAGGGTCACCTTGGACAGGCCACACAGGAATGTGTCCAGGTGGGTTTTGAAAGTCTCTAGAGGAAGAGGCCTCACAACCTCTCTGAGCAGCATGGTCCAGTTCTCCATTACCTTCACAGTAAAGAAGTTTTTCCTCGTGTTGAAGTGGAATTTTGTGCCTTGCAATTTGTGCCTCTTGCCACAGGGCACCCCTGAAACAAGACCGGCTCCTTCTTCTTGGCAGCCACCCTTCAGATGTTTGTAAACATTAATAAGATCCCCTCTCAGCCCTCTCCAGGCTAAACAGCCTCAGGTCTCTCAGCCTTTCCTCATAAGGATGTTCTGTAGCCTTTATTACCCTTGTAGCCCTCCAATGGATTCTTGCCAGCATTTCCCTGTACCTGTTGAACTTAGGAGCCCAGAACTGGACACAACACTCTAGACATGATTTCACCAGGGTGGAGTAGAGGAAGAGGAGAATCTCCCTCGACCTGCTGGCCACACTCTTCTCCATACACCTCAGAATACCATAGGCCTTCTTGGCCACAAGGGCATGTTGCTGTCCCATGGGTAACTTTCTGTCCACCAGGACTCCAAGGTCCTTCTACATGGAGCTTGTCAGCATACATCCTCCAAATCTTCACCTGTTTACCCTGGGTCTTTTCAGTGTTCCCAGACTGTGTCCCCCCACCTTGCATGGCCTCTTTGGAACAGTGGAACAATTCTCTACCTCCATATCACACAAAAAGAACTTTATTACATTCAGCAAAGGGTGAAAAAAAATGGGGAGCAGAGCACCAGAGAGCTGAATCTGCACTTGAGCTCTCTAAGGTGATGGGACACACTTGGTGATCCAGTGGAAAAAATTTTCACAGTGCTGGCATCTCCAGCATCAGCTGCATGGTGCAGACCTCTCACCTTTTAGCATTAACTGCAGGATGCTCAAATAATTCATTGAAAAATTATTCTTGCACAGGGAGTTTGTGGAGATCACCATGAGAGTGGTGAAGCCCTGGAATGGGTTGTCCAGGGAGGTGTTTAAGACCAGGCTGGATGAGGCTCTGGCCAGCCTGATCTAGTGTGGGGTGTCCCTGCCCATGGCAGGGGGGTTGGAACTAGATGATCCTTGTGGTCCCTTCCAACCCTGACTGATAGTAGGATATGAGATTGTGCTCACTGCTCACTCCTGCTAACAACCATTTATGGCATGTTTGCACAAATTGCCAATAATAGACTCTGGGAGGGGGTTTATGGATAAATTGCTGCCCTTCCTTTTGCCATCAGTTCCCAAGTCCCTGCAGTTTGCATGGCTGGCTTCCCAGATGTGTCACTTCTCACAGGCAGGGTAGAGGAAGTCTAGAGTGGGCTCTTAGAGTCAGATGCTCTCTGGCCACCTGTTTTAATCTTAATGGCAAATGTGCTTGATGCTATCTAGCACTTTGACCCAGTGGAGTGACACTGCCATGAATTTAAATGGAAACACAAGGACAAATTGCACTTGGCAGAGGGTAGCAGGTGCCACACAGTGGAATCACCATACTGTGTGTGGCTCTCGCATCAGTCTCTGCAGTGTGCTTGGCATTGAGACACTCAGTGCCCCCAGAGATCAAGAAGGAATACATGGGTTAAAGCCAGCCCAGGCCTACTGGTCTGTTCAGAGATGTTTTTGTTAGTAGGTCAGGTTTTTACATAGAGGTTTTTTAAGCTAAGCCGTGTACACCCTTGCCCAACTCTAGTCTGCCTGACTTGGGAAGACACTGCCCTGCTTTAGTGGAATGAATGGTTATACAGCTGGCCAATTCACTCAGCTGACACAACTGCTTCATTCATGCAGCTGAACTAGAACACAGGCCTTTGTCGGGCCCCTTTGTGCTGAGATAAGGTCACCTTCCTTTGCAACAGGTGTGGTCAGTCACAGCCTGCCCTTGCCCATCTCCTCTGAGCCCTCTTCCATGATAAGTATTCACTACTTGGGTGCAGAAGCCTCTAGGATTCCTCTGCCCTCCTCACTGGTATTGATACTTCTAAGTTAAATAGTTGATAAAAGCAGACATCTGTATTGCTGAGCACATGCCAATCAGCTTCTAATCAATATCCCTGAGTATTTGAGTTGGTGATAAGTCCTTTGGGTAGTGAATGTGGCCTGCTGACCCCTGCCACTAGCACTGCATTATTTCCCCTGTAGTAGCCGGTAAGTCCTAGGAGCTCACTTTCCACCTTGGTTTCATCAGGTCTAGCTGTGTGTGGTTAGCTTCACCAGGGGAGTCTGTGGCTGATGAAACAGGCACATCTGATGTGTTACTCATCCAAACTGGATGTGGATGTCCAGCTTAGGAAGAGAGAAACTGTGCTGCTGAAGGACTGCTTTTTATTCCTTGATTGTAAAGGGATCTATTCAGGCAGCTTGGCTTTAGGTATCTACATGCTAAATGCTTGTGGCTGGGTGGAATCAAGCCCATCTTTTCTGGCATGTATTCAGCATGATGTTCCTTCCAGTCATCCCTCTACTCTGATGTGGAACAGTGTCTTTTTTCTGTCTAGGAGGACAGCCATACCACTATTTTTGGCCAGTTTTCTCAGAGCTGTGGACCAGGAGTCCACTAACCCCACACCTTTAGCTGCACAGCACCCCAGGGGATCTGATGGCAGCTGCTTGGTGCTACAGGCTGGATATGGCCACTAGGTGCTCTTTGGGTGGGTCACAGGCATCTCTAGCTTTGTTGAGCAGGTCATCCTGGTTGGATCCTATCAGTCAGTGGGCAAAGGAGTCCTTGCAGGCAGCTGTGGGGTGCCGGGAGCAGAAATGCTCCTTCTGAGAGGCTGGCAGCTACCCCTTGTGAAATGGAAAGGCAGCTGGAGGAGAGGTGATGCTCAGAGGGGAAATATGAGTGAAGCCTGGAGATGGTGTGTGAGGAGTCAAGAGGAAGGTCTCTTTCTGCTGCCTTTCTTCTCCCTTTCCAGCTGCTTCCTTCTGCCCTAGCGGTGACCAGCCCACAGCCCTGCAGCAGACATTCATGGAGTGGCGATGCATGTCAGCACTGCCACAAAGCAAAGGTCAGTAGTGCTGGCAAGGGCACAGGAGGTCCTTAGGATGGGGACAATGAATGCTGAGGTCTGCTCTGACAGCAAGTAACAGTGGGAGCAGACTCCTGAGAGGCAGACTCCAGAGGTGGGAAGGATTTCCTGCTAACAACTTAGAGGGAGGAGAGGGCCACGTTAATGATGTCCTAGAGGGCTGGGTGGCTGTGAGCACTGATAAAACAAAAGGGATAACATCAGGTGGCACAGGAAAGGTTAAATTTCCCTCTAGTCAGGGAAAGAAGCAGTATCTCCTGTTCCCTTGGGCTAAAGGCTCGAAGGAAACTGTACAAAGAGAAGTCAAACTGTATCACCAAAAGAACTTTGTCAAGACCTGAGATCATGTTACAAGATCACCACTGGTTTGTGTGCTCAGAGCTCACTGGTCATACCCCAAAGCAATGGGAAGAAACACCTCTACTGTTTTTTCAAGCACTTCCTTTGAGGGAAAGTGGAACATGAGCATCACCCTTGGCATGGGCAGCTCTCTTGTTACCAGCATTCATCAGTGTGGTCTCTTCCCACACAGGGCTAGGCTGGAAGTGCTGCCCGAGGGACTGGAAACTCTTTCAGGAAAGCTGCTATTACCTCTCCAGTGATAAACTCTCCTGGGCTGAGAGTGAGCAGAACTGCACTGGGATGGGTGCCCACCTGGTGGTGATCAACAGCAAAGCAGAGCAGGTATGTGCAGGGCTGAGAGAAGGACACAGCAGCCAGAGACACAGAACCATGTCTTGGAGGGGACTGAGTGTCCCTGCTTGTGCTGCAAGGGAGAAGACATGAGAAGAAGGGTGGTGGTGAATGGACATAAATCCAGTTGGCAGAGGGTCACTACTGGTGGTCTTCAGGGCTCACTGCTGGGGCCAGTTCTCTTTATTATCTTTATCAGTGACCCTGATGAGGGGATTGAGTGCACCCTCAACAAGGGTGCAGATGATATTAAGTTGGGTGAGAGCGTTGATCTGTGTGAGAGTAGAAAGGCTCTGCAAAGGGATCTGGACAGGCTGGATTGATAAACTGAGATCAGTAGTATGATGTTTAACAAAGCCAAGTGCCAGATCCTGTGCTTGGGTCACAACAGCCCCATGCAGTGCACCAGGCTTGGGACAGAGTGGCCAGAAAGTTGCCTGGCAGAAAAGGACCTGGGGGTGCTGGGTGACAGCTGACTGAACATGAGCCTGCAGTGTGCCCAGGTGGCCAAGAAGGCCAGCAGCATCCTGGCCTGTATCAGGAACAGTATGGCCAGCAGGAGTAGGGAAGTGGCAGTGCTCCTGTACTAAGCACTGGTGAGGCCACCCACATCTGGAACACTGTGTTCAGTTCTGAGCCCCCCACTACAGGAAAGATGTCCAGAGTAGGGCAATGAAGCTGGTGAAGGGTCCAGTGAGCAAGTTGTACGAGGAGTGGCTGATTATTTAGTCTGTAGAAGAGGAGGCTGAGCAGAGACCTCATTGCTCTCTACAACTACCTAAAAGGAGGTTGTAGTGAGGTGGGGGTCAGCCTCTTTTCCCTAGCAACAAGTGATGGGACAAGAGAAAATGCCCTCAAGTTGTACCATGGGAGGTCTAGATTGGATATTAGGAAAGATTTGCATGGTCAGGCACTGGAACAGGTTGCCCTAGGAGGTGATGGGAGTCACCATCCCTGGGAGTCTTCAAAAAATGTGTGGACATGGCATTCTGGGACATGGTTTCATGTCCATGGTGGTCTTAGGTTGCTCTTAGAGGTCTTTCCCAACTGATTCTATGACATGTCTTTTCTGCATCACTTCAGTACCAGCTTCCCTCTGCCACCAGCCCCACCCCACGTGGAACTCCTGCTGCCTCCCTCTGCTTAGTCCTGCACCTCATGGACACTGCACTCTCTTTGATTTCCAGAATTTCCTCTCTAAGGAGCTGCAAAAATATAGAAAAGGAGAGAACTACTACATTGGTCTGAAAGCACAGGAGCTGGAAGGGTGGCACTGGGTGGACCAGACTCCATTTAATGAGACAGCAGCGTGAGTATCCTTACATGGAGAACCTTTGGTGGTAGTGCAAGAAAGTACAGGAGATGTAAGGGTGTCTGAGACTGGAGAGGCCTCTGGTGAGAGGTCAGCCATGGAGCAGCAGAGGGCTGTGTTCACAACGGGCTGAGGTTCTCAGTGCCCCATCCTTGCACCAGTCATTATCTACCTGTGACATGGCCATCAATGCTGTAGGCACAGAGGAAGCTGTGTCTTGCCAGCAGGAAGAATCCTTCAGAGAGGTCCAAGTTGGTCTGACCTCCATAGTGCCCCTACCACGCACCATAATATGCATGGGCACAGCCAGCGCTGTGATGCTGTGAAAGAGATGGAGCACAGCTCTCGCCGTGTCTTCTTGTGGAGGATAAACTTGCCCTGGAGGCAGAAACATGCCTTTGCTGAGTGTGAAATGCATGGAGTGAGCAGTGGTGGGCAGCTTGCCCAAGCAGTACTGAGGAGGACTCTGCCTGGCTGTAGGAAGAAGGCAGGGTTCCACACGAGGCTGGTGCCAGGGGATTATCAGCACAGGAGGAGCAGTATTGTGTCTGTTCATAAATTAGCATCTGGAATTTCTCTCTCTCTCCTGCAAGCCTTGCATCCTGCTGAGGCTTTTCCAGCAGCACTCTCCAGGGTGCACTGAAGACTAATGCCTGTCTCTGTTCCAGGTTCTGGAGGATAGGTGAACCAAGCCATACGTATGGTGAAGACTGTGTTGTCATCCATAGGTTTTCAGAGGCACCCAACAACTGGAATAATGTTGGATGCTGGAATCGTCATCGAATCTGTGAAGCTGCAGCAGTTACTGTTTGATGGAGATGCTCTCATCCTGATGAGCAGTGTGCTGGGAACGGTGCAGAGCTGTGCTGGGTGGGGTACAGGGCCTAGAGCCTGCCCCTTCGCTCTGCTGGGTGGAACGATGCAACTGGAAGTGATGTTACCTTGTGTCCAGCATCACCAGTGCGTGTAATAGCTCAGGGAACACATGGAGGTAACCAAAACAGGTCCTGGGCTCTTGGGTTCTCTTCTCTCTGAGTGGGTTCAGCAGTCACTGGCTGAAGAGATGTTGACTCACAAGAGATGTTGACTTCTCCAGGCATAAGAGACCGGAATGGAATTAAAATGTTCAGAGCTGCAATTCCCTTTGTGTCCTTGAGCAGAGATGTCTGCTCTTTGCTGAGTCCCACAGAGAATGTCCTCTAGTTGCACCAGTTTTGCTGAATAAATACTTAATTCTTAGAGAAGAGAAAATACAGTGTCAGACCAATGAAGAAGGCTCTGTGCTGTGTCGCTCTCTCTTTCCTTCTCTAAGCTGTGGGTGTTTCGTGTAATCAAAGAACCACACAACGGTGCCCCAGTCAGAAACTGAGCCCCACACATCTGCTTGCTCACTGGCCTGCCACCCCCACCCCATTGGATGGGAAGGAGAATCAGGAGGGGGAAAAAAAAGTAACAAATAAAAAAGGCAAACCCCTGTGAGCTGAGATAAGCAGAGTTCAACAGAACAGCACCAAGAGAGAAGAAACAACAGGAATAACAATAATGCTGATGTAGTAACACATAAACCCAAGTTCTTACCCCAAACAAAATCTCCTTGAGCTACACATCAGACTTCTCCATCCTCCCACATCATCTACCAGGTGCACCAAAGTCCTTAAGCAAAAGCAACCCCATAGATAATTTTACTTTTGCCTGAAGCAGGACTAACCCAAACTGCCTTCCCTAATAGGTTCTTTGTGGGCACTCTGGGGTCTTTATCATAGAATCATAGAATGGTCTGGGTTGGAAAGGAGCTCCACAGGTCATCTAGTCCAACCCCATCTGCAGTAAGCAGGAGCATCCTCAACTAGATCAGGCTGCCCAAAGCCTAGTGGCTATGTTTGCAGTTATTCAGTGATTGCTTCCACCACGGTGAGCTCCTGGCACTTGCCATGGTGAGTGTGTGGCAGTGTGCTGTGGGCAGCCTGCCAGGCTTCCCCACGCTCACATTTCAGCTGCTTGACTGCAGCAGGTGTTTCACATTCATGGGTTTACCTGTGCAACAGTCTCCATGGTTAAGGCCACCCCTCAAGCTCAAGCATGTTGCACCTTTTCCTCGATGACCTGAGGTGCCATGTGCCCACCAAGCTGTAGACATTCAACTCTTTTGTTGCAGTCCAAATCCACCTGAGCCACTTCAGTCTCAGCAGCTTGATCCACCTGCTCCTTGTTTTGACAGGTTTAGTGCAGGGGAGACCTTATTGCTCTCTACAACTACCTGAAGGGAGGTTGTAGCCAGGTGGGGGTTGGTCTCTTCTCCCAGGCAAGCAGCACCAGAACAAGAGGACACCGTCTCAACCTGTGCCAGGGGAAGTTTAGGCTGGAGGTGAGGAGGAAGTTCTTCCCAGAGAGAGTTGTTAGCTATTGGAATGTGCTGCCCAGGGAGGTGGTGGAGTCACTGTCCCTAGAGGTGTTCGAGGGGGGATTGGATGTGGCAGTCAGGAGAAGCTGTGCTCATGCTCATCTGAGGACAATCCATCACAGTATCACCAAGGTTGGAAGAGACCTCAAAGATCATCAAGTCCAACCTGTCACCACAGACCTCATGACTAGACCATGGCACCAAGTGCCACGTCCAATCCCCTCTTGAACACCTCCAGGGATGGGGACTCCACCACCTCCCTGGGCAGCACATTCCAATGGCAAATGACTCTCTCAGTGAAGAACTTTCTCCTTATCTCCAGCCTAAACTTCCCCTGGCACAGGTAGAGACTGTGTCCTCTTGTTCTGGTGCTGGTTGCTAGAGAGAAGAGACCAACCCCCTCCTGGCTACAACCTCCTTTCAGGTAGTTGTAGAGGGCAATGAGGTCACCCCTGAGCCTTCTCTTCTCCAGGCTAAGCAACCCCAGCTCCCTCAGCCTCTCCTCACAGGGCTGTGCTCAAGGCCTCTCCCCAGCCTTGTTGCCCTTCTCTGGACACCTTCAAGTCTCTCAATGTCCTTCTTAAACTGAGGGGCCCAGAACTGGACACAGGACTCAAGGTGTGGCCTAAACCAGTGCAGAGTCCAGGGGCACAATGACCTCCCTGCTCCTGCTGGCCACACTATTCCTGATGCAGGCCAGGATGCCATTGGCCTTCTTGGCCACCTGGGCACACTGCTGGCTCATGTTTAGGTAGCTGTCAATCAGCACCCCCAGTTCCCTTTCTGTTTGGCAGCTCTCCAGCCACTCCAACCCCAGCCCTTTTATCCTTAGGGATACATTATCCTTCGGGTTTTGAATCCAGTCCCCTTGAGCAGTGCTGGAGCCATCACATATGGTTGTACCTTTTTGCATGACCAAGTAAAACTTGATCCCCTGTGACCTCCAGCTCCATAATGACAGCTCATGTGCAACTCTTCATTCAAAGCTTCATCCTCTGCTCCTGAATGATTAGTTGAAACCAGTGTTGACAAGTTCTTTTTTGTGCACTGTGTGACTGGGCTCAGGTTTGACATGGGGACTTGCCCAGACCTGGGCACAGACAAACCTTCCTGCCATTTTTTGACTGCCTTTAGTGGAATGTTCTGAGGTACTTTTCTAGCAAATGAATAGAATAGAATAGAATAGAATAGAATAGAATAGAATAGAATAGAATAGAATAGAATAGACCAGGTTGGAAAAGACCTTTGAGATCATCAAGTCCAACCTATCACCCAACACCATCTGATCAACTAAACCATGGCACCCAGTGCCCCACCCATGTACTCACCACGAGAGGCTGGAAAAGACAGCTCTGAGATCATCAAGCACAACTGTCAATCCAACACCACCATATCCATTGAGCCATGTCCCAAAGTGCCATGTCTACATGTTTTTGAATACTTCCAGGGGTGGTGGCTCCACCCTGAGCATCCTGTTCCCATAAGAACAAACACCAGAGAGGTAAGAGCAGTGGAGTGTCCTGTGAAGCTGCATGAGTATGTGCAAAGGGAGGTGGTCTGGCCTGGAATGATGCTGCTCTTCCTCTGTTTTCTTTTGCCTCTATGACTTTCTGTGTTGCAACAAACATCTTGTGAAATGTTCTGGCAGAGAAATGCTGAAAGTTTCCCCATCTCCATGTGCTGTGGGGAACACCCAAGACAGGCACAGCTTTCTCTGCATACCAGCGTAGAGACTGTAGAGGCTCCTCATTAGTGAGGGAATTGTCCTAGTGCAGCCCTCTGTGCAGGAGGAAGGCTGCATTTGTGGCCACGGTGGAAATGTGAATTCCTGGAGAAGAGTGATACTGTAGCAGAGATAATGAACTGCCGAGGGACAGTCAGGCATGGAGCTGCAGGTAACCACAAACCCTTTATTTCTGTCCTCTTGTAAAAGAAGGGGGAGGTGAGGGGAAATTCAGGGTTGGGATAGATAACAGTCATTATACAGTGGCTGGCCTCGTACCCGGAGAGGGGGCTTAGCAAAGCAGCAGAAGAGCAAAGCAGCAGATGAGGGAACTAGGGAGTGCCTGGGCTAGCAGCATGACCTGTTTCCCAGAGTCAGGGGGAATGAAAGTCCAGGCAGACTGTGGTGTGCTACCCCCTTCAGTGTCTTTTCTGTAAATGATGGGGCTGAGGAGTGCTATCCTACTGCCATAAACCAGCCAAAACAATCAGCACCAAGCTGAGCAGAAGTCACTGCTCCTATCTCTGCTGTCTCAGAGGAGAACCAAGAGAGGGCTCTTCCAAGAGCCTCAAAGTGCCCATCCTCTGTGTGGAAGCAATCTTGTATGTGCCTGCCTCCGCAAACACTGAGCTGGACAACCATTCCTTTGAGTGACCATATGCTGTCAAATAAAAAGGCTTGGGTGTTAGAGCCAAAATAGAGCTAACTGAAAGAAAGAGGCTCTAAAGAGAGGTAAAGAGGGAGGTCTGGAAAGACAAGGGCAAGAGGACAAGGAAGATGTGTTGAGGAGAAAAGGGGTGTGACAGGATGAAGAAAGAAAGAGTGTGGTTTAGCAAGAGTACAGACAGGGCTTGTGACAAAAAGTGAAATAAAAGAGCAATGCCAGGGCAGCCACTCTGCTGTCCTACTCTGTGGCATGACCCACTTCTAATGATGAGCACCAGGACCTGGTTACAGCATCTGTTGGGCTCCCCAGTCCTTGGAAATTGGGTCCCAGGAGGTTGCAGGGGTACAGGTACCCCCAGCTCTGGGCTGGGGGATTCCTACTCTTGCCTTGTGTTTTTCAGGCCCAGCAGAAGGGAGGAGCTGCTCCTGGCTGAACCCCTGGTTCTTCCTTGGTTTTGTCCTTGCCATCAAAACTGCCTTTGTAACCATCTGCCTTGGTGGGTTGCAGGGTCCTGTAATTCCCCCGTGGTGAAAGGAGCAGTTTTCTGCTATGCTTGTCTCTCTGCCAGCATGCAAATGTCCTTCACTCAAACAGCCATTTCTGCTGTCCCTCTCCTGCCTCTGCCCTCAGTCAGTGAGTAGGGTTCCTTCCACAGCTAAGGTTCATCCCCTGACAGGGCCTTCTCACTTGTCCTCTCACTTTCCCACCTGGCTGAATAAAGCCAGTCCAGGATCTCACCAGCCAGTTTCTGCCCTCTCACCAGGAGCTGAGAGGTCTCTTTGGTGTTAGAGGGCATCTGAGTAGGTTCCTAAAGGTCTGGCTGTTGGATGTTGGCTCTCCTAACCTGGTCTCTCAGTGCTGCATGTGCAGCCAAGGAGCCAGTGTGATGTCCTTGGAAATACTCAGGCCAGGCCATCTATATTTTAGCAGACTGGGAGCAGAATTCATCAAAATGCTTCAGATGCATCCCACCCACACTGCCTGCACTGACTGGAACAGAAATCCTTTGCTTGTACTGTCCTGAACCACTCTTCTGTGTTGCTTCTTAACTCCCTTGAGTGAGGCCTCAGCACTCAGCAGTTCTACCCCTTCTTGGTAATGGTAAAAGTGCTGCTCTAAATCTGCCATACCTGGGAAGAGTGAGTGAATGTAACACTAACATTCCACCTTTACAGAGCTTATCCCATGACTTTTTTGACCCTTTCCTGACCCCATCCTCAAAGGATGTCAACTGGCAAAACCAGTCTCTCAGGCAAAATAGGTGAGAAGAGCTCACCTGCTCAATGCCTCTTCAAAGGAGGACCAGACAAGGGGGAGAAGTGGCCTGCTGTTTCTCATCTTCTTGATCAATCCACATTTCAGAGCTTGCTGATGTGTCAGTCTCTCGGGGGGTTCTCAGCCAGAAGGTGGTGGATAGCACAGAGTGCCCTTGAAGGAGGAGAAAAGGGTGACATTAGCACTTTCCTTCTCTTTCCTTTCTTCCCAGTGGTTTTCCTTCATGGAAACTATGGCCAGTGCCAGGCTCTGCTGCAGAATGCTCCAGAATGGTGCTGCGTTCCCAGTGCATCTGCAGGAAACGGTGAGTGATGATAAGATTCTTATGAGCAACACTAAGAACCTCACCAACATTTTTTGTGAGGCTGGAGTGTCAGATAGAGCTGGATTGTTTGAAGGAAGCTGGAGAACTGAGGGAAGAAAATGCTGTACTACTTAACTGTATTCAGGATACTAGGAAAATATCTTCTGGGCCAATAAAAGAGGATGGGTTGTTCTGGACCTACCTTTGGCTACCCTTACTGCTCTTCCCCTCTCACTGGCCTTCACACAACCCCTCAGCTGGTAGTCCAAGTCACTAATCTCACTCCATGTGTTTCATCCTACTGTAAGTGCTGGTTCAGTCAATCTCCACTCCCTGTGCTTGCTCACTGCTTGCTCATGGAAGCCTCATGGGCAGTGTAACAAAAAGAGTTTAGAGTAGCTGGGGGGCTGGGCTGCAGTCACACATGGAATCATAGAACTGTCAGGGTTGGAAGGCACCTCAAGGAGCATCTAGTTCCAACCCCCCTTCCATGGGCATGGACATCATAGAATAGAATAGAATAGAATAGAATAGAATAGAATAGAATAGAATAGAATAGAATAGAATAGAATAGAATAGAATTAACCAGGTTGGAAAATACCTCAGAGATCATCGAGTCCAACCTATCACCCAACACCATCTAATCAACTAAACCATGGCACCAAGTGCCTCATCCAGTCTCCTCTTTATCACCTTCAGTGATGGTGACTCCACCACTTCCCTGGGCAGCACATCCCAATGGCAAATCTCTCTTTCTGTGAAGAACTTCTTCCTAACATCCAGCCTGAACCTCCCCTGGCACAGCTTGCCCAGAGCCAAATCCAGACTGGCCTTAAAAACCTCCAGGGATGAGGCTTCTACCACCTCCCTGGGCAACCTGTGCCAGTGTCTCACTACCCTCATGGGGAAGAACTTCCCAACATCCAATACCCATTTCTACTTTTTCCCATTCCCCCAGTCCTATCGCTCCCTGACACCCTCAAAAGTCTCTCCCCAGCTTTCTTGGAGCCCCCTTCAGATTCTGGAAGGCCACAATTAGGTCTCCTCAGAGCCTTCTCTTCTCCAGACTGAACAGCCCCATGGCAAGTGCCAGAATTCCTGCAGTGCAAATTCCCAAACTAATTTCAGAGATCTTTCCTCTTGCAGCCTTGAGCTTTGAGAGAATGTCTCTGCAGGTTTTTAATCTGCCATGTGACTTCCTGGCTACAAGGCAAACCTCTAGGAAAAGCTTGCTAGTGTAAGAACCTGACTGTGGTGGCAGCAAGACTGTCAGAGCACTTTACTGTACCTCTCTGCCAATCTGCATGTGCAGAGAGCTGAGCACTTGGACAACACTTCTCTGATGGACCTGGGGGTGCTGATTGACAGCCGCCTAAACATGAGCCAGCAGTGTGCCCAGGGGGCCAAGAAGGCCAATGGCATCCTGGCCTGCATCAGGAACAGTGTGGCCAGCAGGAGCAGGGAAGTCATTCTGCCCTGGACTCAGCACTGATTAGGCCACACCTTGAGTCCTGTGTCCAGTTCTGGGCCCCTCAGTTTAAGAAGGACATTGAGAGAAGGGCAACAAGGGCAACAAGGCTGGGGAGGGGTCTGGAGCACAGCCCTGTGAGGAGAGGCTGAGGGAGCTGGGGTTGCTTAGCCTGGAGGAGAGGAGGCTCAGGGGTGACCTCATTGCTCTCTGCAACTACCTGAAGGGAGGTTGTAGCCAGGTGGGGGTTGGTCTCTTCTCCCAGGCAACCAGCACCAGAACAAGAGGACAGTCTCAAGCTGCACCAGGGGAAGTTTAGGCTGGAGGTGAGGAGAAAGCTCCTCACTGAGAGAGTCATTGGCCATTGGTATGTGCTGCCCAGGGAGGTGGTGGAGTCACCGTCCCTGGAGGGGTTCAAGAGGGGACTGGATGTGGCACTTGGTGCCATGGTCTAGTCATGAGGTCTGTGGTGACAGGTTGGACTTGATGATCTTTGAGGTCTCTTCTAGCCTTGGTGATACTGTGATTGTCCTCAGATGAGCATGAGCCAACTACTTCCCATCTTGCTTCCTCAGGAAGGGCAAGGCAGAAACTGCATCTCTCAGCAAAAAGGGTCTACATTAACAGGCAGAACAGACAGAGAAACTTCCACCTACAGGGTTCTCAAACACTGCAATAGGCTCCTCTGGGAGGTGGTTAAGTCCCCATCACTGCAGGGGTTCAAAGACACAGCGATGTGATGCAGAGTGATGTGGTAGACAATGGTTGGAGTGGAGTCAAGGATCTCCAAGTGTTTTTGTGAACAAAATGCTTCTACAAAAGGCACTTCAGGGAGGGGTCCTCTGCCAGCAGCCTGTTAGGCTGTTGGCAAATTTACTTCTGGAGTATAGCAGAAAGTGTTTACCTCTGTACAGGTTAAAGGTGTGGTTCAAACTCCCTCTCTAACACAGAATCACAGACTGGTAGGAGTTGGAAGAAACCCTTGAGGATCATCTAGCCCAGCTTCCCTGCCAGAGCAGGTTCACCTAGATCATGTTGCACAGGACTGCAATGTCCAGGCAGCTTTAGGAAGTCTCCAAGGAAGGAGACTCCACAGCCTCTCTGGGCAGCCTGTTCCAGCACCCACTCAGGGAAGTTTTTATTTATGTTTAAGTGAAGCCTCCTGTGCTCTGGTTTGTGCCCATTGCCCCTTGTCCTGTCACTAGGCACCACTGAAAACAGCTCAGCCCTATCCTCTTGATCCCCATCCTTTAAATATTGATAAACACTGCTAAGAATTCCCTCCCAGTCTTCTCTCTTCCAGGTTAAAGAGCCCCAGGTCTCTCAGCCTCTCCTCACCAGAGAGATTCTCCAGTCCCCTCATCACCCTAAACCCTGGGACTCTGCACTGAGCTCACAGAGATGGAAGAGAGAGCATCTTGTTCAAAAGCAGGATTTTATCTTTTTCCTCTTCCACAGGGGAGAAGTGGATGTGCTGCCCAGATGGCTGGAGACCCTTTCAAGAGAAGTGCTATTATCTATCCTCTGATAAGATGTCCTGGTCTGAGAGTGAGCAGAACTGCACTGGGATGGGTGCCCACCTGGTGGTGATCAACAGCAAAGCAGATTAGGTATGTGCAGGGCTGAGAGAAGGACACAGCAGCCAGAGACACAGAGCCCTGCCTTGGAGGGGACTCAGAGCCCCTGCTTTTGCTGCAAGTGAGGGGGCATCCTTTTTCTGCATCCCTTCTGCCCCCAGCCCCACCCGTTGGGAATTCCTCCTGCCTCCCTCTGCTCAGTCCTGCCCCTCACAGACATCCTGGTTTTTTCCAGGAGTTCCTCTCCAGTGTGGCAAAAGGAATATTTACTAAGGACTATGAAGCAAAATACTACATAGGCTTAACTGCTTATGAAAACAGGCAGTGGCAATGGGTGGCCCAGACTCCATACCAGCCGGCAGACACGTGAGTATTCCAGGGGAGTGAGGAAGCTCCTGGCATTCACAGCTCCCAGTCCAAGTGACTAAGACAGTGTCTGAGGCAGGTACGTATCAGAGAGGGATCTCTGCCTCCAACTGCCCTGTAAGTCAGAGCACTGCACTGGTTTTCTAGGCAAAACTATGACTCCTGATCCTTGTCACAGCAGCCTCACTCCTCCTTTTCCACAGCTGCATGATGTTGATGCACACCCAACAGAGGAACTCTCTTTTACAGGTTCTGGAAGCCTGGGGAACCCAATTTACTCTTTGCAGAAAAATGTGCTGCAATTCACATCAAGGGAAACACAGACTCCAGCACTTACTATAACTGGAATAACATCCTTTGCTTCACAAACTGCTACCGAATTTGTGAGCTGGCAGCCAGGTTCATCTAAGGATGGAAACGCCGCTTGGAATGAGGGACCCGAAGGAGCATCCCACAGAAAGGGCAGCTCATGAAAGAGCTGATGAAAATCAGGCCTGAGTTCACATAAACACTTTGTCTTGTGATTCAGGGTGAGCAAGCCTGACAGAGAATTCCAGTTCTTGCTTACAGTGTCACCAAGGTTGGAAGAGACCTCCAAGATCATCAAGTCCAACCTGTCACCACAGACCTCATCACTAGACCATGGCACCAAGTGCCACATCCAATCCCCTCTTGAACACCTCCAGGGATGGGGACTCCACCACCTCCCTGGGCAGCACATTCCAATGGCAAACGACTCTCTCAGTGAAGAACTTTCTCCTCACCTCCAGCCTAAACCTCCCCTGGCACAGCTTGAGACTGTGTCCTCTTGTTCTGGTGCTGGTTGATAGAGAGAAGAGACCGACTCCTTCCTGCCTACAACCACCAGTTGTAGGCAGTTGTGGACAGCAATGAGGTCTCCCCTGAGCCTCCTCTTCTCCAGGCTAAGCAACCCCAGCTCCCTCAGCCTCTCCTCACAGGGCTGTGCTCAAGGCCTCTCCCCAGCCTCGTTGCCCTTCTCTGGACACCTTCAAGTGTCTCAATGTCCTTCTTAAACTGAGGGGCCCAGAACTGGACACAGGACTCAAGGTGTGGCCTAAACCAGTGCTGAGCACAGGGCACAATGACTTCCCTGCTCCTGCTGGCCACACTATTCCTGATGCAGGCCAGGATGCCATTGGCCTTCTTGGCCCCCTGGGCACACTGCTGGCTCATGTTTAGGTGGCTGTCAATTAGCACCCCCAGGTCCCTCTCTGTTTGGCAGCTCAAGCATCTCAGCCTATGCCCTTGCATCTCCTTCCATGCTGGAGATAAGTCCTGGATAAAATGGTTCAGGCTGACATCAAGGACCTACTGTGCTGCTTTAGACTCTCCTCCACCATGGATGGGTGCCCTGATCATCCAGTTCTTCCCTTGAGTCCTAATCCAGCTGACATCCCAATGATGTGTCAATGGCCCTGTTTCCTGAAAGCACAGGGGTCCTACAAACCACTTGGAGCAGAACTTGCAAAGAGAGCATTCAATGGAGTGTGCTTGCCCAGCCCTAGAAAGGAACAAAGAATCATGGCTTCTCTTTGGTTCCTTCTTCCTTCAGCATATTCTGTGTTGTTGAGTTAAAAAACCCCACAACAATAAATGTTAACTCTGCTCTTTGGATAAGGCTGTCGTCTGAGATACAAGGTCCAGCCCCCCACCAACCAAGTATCTCTGCTGGAGGTTTTAACTTTTCAGTGTGTTTGGCCCCTGCAGATCAGAATAGGACTGTGATTGAGCTGGGCTGGCCAGGAGCATGAACAACCCAGTGCTCACCTCCAGAACATGTAAGAAAGGCTCTGGATACATTGGGAGAATCACAAGAGAGCAAAGCAACACAGCAGGCTGTCCTGTACTGTCTCAACAATTGTTTGCCCAGGATGTAGCAGGAAAGAGAGAGGTTTTGGAGGTTCTGCTGAGACACATGCAGGACTAAGCATGGCAATGAAGAGGAGAGAATCAATTAGTACATGAGGGATAAAAGCCAGAGCCTTCCCAGGAGGGATTTCTAATGTCAGAAAAGGGTACAGGACCCCTGTGAGAGGCATCATGGCACATCAGCAGTCCTGAACAAGTATCACACAGTATCACACTCTCACAGTATAACTAAGGTTGGAAGAGACCCCAAGGATCATCAAGTCCAACCTGTCCCAACAGACCTCACAACTAGACCATGGCACCAAGTGCCACGTCCAATCTCCCCTTGAACACCTCCAGGGACGGTGACTCCACCACCTCCCTGGGCAGCACATCCCAATGACGAACGACTCGCTCAGTGAAGAACTTTCTCCTCACCTCGAGTCTAAACCTCCCCTGGCACAGCTTGAGACTGTGTCCTCTTGTTCTGGTGCTGGTTGCCTGGGAGAAGAGACCAACCCCTTCCTGTCTACAACCACCTTTCAGGTAGTTGTAGTGGGCAATGAGGTCACCCCTGATCCTTCTCTTCTCCAGGCTAAAGTGCTGTGCTTCCCTCAAGTTCCCCAGTCCTCTGTGTGTTTTCTCCCCTTTCATCAGGTGCATCTGCTCCTGAAGGAGGTGGGAGTTTCCAATTTGGGACAAAAATGCACGCTCAAAAATCAATTCTGGGCATTTTTGAATTATTATTGTCAAAGAATGAAGCACATCTCTGTGGCATTTCCACCTGAAGAGGTGTATTTGCCAAGCTTCTGGTTGAGTCATTGGGCCAAAAGCTTGGCTGTTGCAAGGTCTTTGCTGCCTGGTTTCTGATGCTGCACGATGGAGAAAACCTTGTTGTCCTGTCAACATGAGAGCAAAAAAACCCCTCCAACATTGCAGTGGACTTCTCTTTTTTGATTTCCTCTAACTCAGTGCTGGAAACCAAAGCAGCAGGGTTTTGAGGAAGGAAAGGGGGCAGAAAAGACATACAGACAGTGACTAATATTTCACAGGCGGTTTTAGAGGCAGCTGCAGTTCTGGCTGCTGGGAGGTGGTATGGGGCAGAGTAAAACTTCCACCGGAAGAAAGATTTGCAAGAAAAAGTAACCTGCTGCCCACACTGCTGTGATTCACACTTGAAATAGTGTCTGATTTTCCTCTAGCAACCCTGAGATGCCTGGTCTTTGAGAAGCTGTCTTCAGCTGGAAGAACAGAAGAGCCGTATTGGGAGAACACCCTGAAAATCCAACTCATTATCCTGCATACTGTTGCCTTACACAGAGGAATGAACAGCCAGTTCCCCCCACTCCCTCAATCATACTCTGCAAGTCCTCTTAGAAATCTCCCAGTGGGAATCCTGCTGTGGGGGAGGTGGTGGTGTGCTCTACCCATTTTGTCCCACTTGCTTAGATAGCAGCACAGGTGGAAAAGGAAGCTGGCTTCCTTTTTGCTGTTAGCAAGCACTATGCCCACTGATGGCACCGTCAGCAAGAGACAGAGAGAAGATACTAAGCACTACTGGGGAGAGAAAGAGAAGCAAGAGTGGCAAAGAACTACTGGGTCCTGTTTTATATGTCTGATAAAAATGAGCATCCTGTGTGAGTGAGAGTATTTCTGATGGTGCAGGTATTACAGAAGACATTCATTGTGCCCATGGATGGCATTAGGCAGGGGAAGGCAAGACCAGGGAGGTAACACCTAGATGCAGGTTAACATGGAAGAGCTGTACTGGTGCCAGGTATATTGCCTTGGAGAGCACTGGCACATGCTGGTTTACCTTCCTCCTCCTCAGAGGAGTGACAGTCCATGTCCATGATTATTCTGGTCAGACTTTTCAACTACATCTGGGCATGCTGCTCCCTTTATGTTTGATTCTGGCTCCACCCAGCTGTCTCTAACAGACAATAATCCTTGCCAAGGCAGGAGAAGAAACAAAGTGAACCACAAGTGCTTCGGCAGGACAGCTGGGGTCCTCTTTTACAAGAACTTTCCTACAACTGTTTTTCCCCAAGGATTTCTGCGGGGATTTGTTTGGATTGGTTTGGTTTGGTTGGATTTTTTTAGAGCCAGCACAGCTTTCACTTCTGCTTTCTCACTTTCTCTTTTATCCCACCTCAAATTCTTCCGTGTTCCCTCACAGGATTTATTCCTCCACTCCTTTATGTTTCTCTGCAACCATTCTGTCTCTCAAACTTTCTCCCTCATTAGTCTCTCTCTTTTTAATTTATTATTTCATTTGGTGGCCTTTTGCCTTTTCTTGCTAGCTCACAGGTGAGGGTTCTGTGTTGGGAAAGAGGAATGTCATTTAAAGGAGTTATGGAACTGGAAACACATCTCTTCTGGCTTGTCAAAGTTTATGCCAAAAGAGGAAAGAGGAGAGTATTGACTATGTGGAAATTGTTACTCATAGGTACACTGATGAAGAGAAGTAAAACTCCATCAGAAAAATTCATTCTGCAGTGGTTTGGGTTGATGTTAGTTTAGGAAAGATGTTGACTTGCTGGAAGGTGTCCAGAGAAGGGCAACAAAGCTGGGGAGGGGTCTGGAGCACAGCCCTGTGAGGAGAGGCTGAGGGAGCTGGGCTTGCCTAGCCTGCAGAAGAGGAGGTTCAGGGGAGACCTTCTTGCTGTCTCCAACTCCCTGAAGGGAGGTTGTAGCCAGGTGGGGGTTGGTCTCTTCACCCAGGCAACCAGCACCAGAACAAGAGGACACAGTCTCAAGCTGTGCCAGGGGAGGTTCAGGCTGGATGGTAGGAAGAAATTCTTCCCAGCAAGAGAGATTGGCCACTGGAATGTGCTGCCCAGGGAGGTGGTGGAGTCACCATCACTGGAGGTGTTTAGGAAGAGCCTGGATGAGGCACTTGGTGCCATGGTTTAGTTGATCAGATGGTGTTGGGTGATAGGTTGGACTTGATGATCTCAGAAGTCTTTTCCAACCTAGGTAACTCTGTATTCTCTGTAAATACCTGTAAATATTTTAAATACTGTATATTTTTATACATTCATTACATTTCAGTGTAGATTGTAGTTCTGCTCATAAGTACAGCTTCCTTTGCTTCCTACCTGAGCTGGTCTGGCAATTTAATGCTAGGGTGAATTTTCAACCCACCACACTCAGACAAGGAAAGACTGAGAGACCTGAGGCTGTTTAGTGTGGAGAAGAGAAGGCTGAGGGGGACCTTAGCAAATACCTGAAGGGTGGTTGTCAGGAGGATGGAGCCAGTCTTGTTTCAGTGATCCCAAGGGATAGGACAAGAGGCAATGTACATAATCACAGGAAATTCCATCTCAACATTTTTACTGTGAGGGTGACAGAGCACTGGAGCAGGCTGCCCAGAGAGGCTGTAGAGTCTCCTTCTCTGGAGATCTTCAAAACCCACCTGGATGCATTCCTGTGCAACCTGCCCTAACTGGTCCTGCTTTGCAGGGGGGGTGGACTCCATGATCTCTGGAGGTCCCTTCCAACCATTCAAGATGCTCTTCAAAGCCAGAGATCTATAAACTTCCTTTTGGCCTCTTCATTCTCTCCTTCTTTCAGATGTATGCTGAGATTCTTACAGATTTGCTTGGCTGCAGAAAATCTTTTATACAGAGAGAAATGACATGTTGATGGATTTTTGTTTAAATGAAAGAACTGGCAACATGATGTACTAGGATGAGGGAGGAAAAAGAGGCAGGCACGGGCAAGGTGGCCTTCTGTGCAAAGGGTTCTGAAACTGGGGCTAACCTGGACCTCCTCTTGGTTCTGCAGGCATCAGGCCAACCTCAGCCTTTATGCTGAGTTTCTCTTCAGTGGTGTTTTGGAGCTGGATTTCTTTACAAGCAGCATGCCCTTGCTGGTGCATGGTACACTCTCACAGAATAGACTCAATCAATAGAATCAATAAGGTCGGAAAAGACCTCAGAGGTCATCAAGTCCAGCCTATTACCTAACACCTCAGGACTAACTCAACCACGGCTTCAGGTGCCACATCCAATCCTTTCCCACGTCCAAAATGAGCTGCAACACTTGACTAAGATGAGTCTCCTCAGGCCTCTCTTTCACATAGAGCTGAAGAGAAAGTTCAGGCAGGGGAGGAGTGCTGCCCCCTCCCTGAGCAGCCCGGATCCCCAGCGTGCAAGGCAGACAAATCCCAGCCAGCACATGGAGCCTGCTCAACCCCCAAACAGGAGCAAGCACCACCTGGGAGGCTGAGGACAAAGGGTTATGGAGGGCAATTCCCTGCCCTCTGGCCTGCTCCCTGGTCAGATGGCCCAGAGCTTGACAAAGCTTTGTGAGAAGGGAACAGCCGAACGTGGCTGTGGCGAGAGGAGTTGTGCTGGCACTCAGCAGCACCAGGCAGTGAGAGAGGAGGGATTAGAGAGTGTGACAGCACAAATCACACCCATGGCAGCACAGCCACCATGAACAGAAGGAAGAGAGGAGGAGGAGGAGCTGCTCTCCTTCCTGCTCTGCCTGGACAGCTCACACCTCTGCCTCTTGCCTACTGCCAAGGTTGTATTGTGGTGGCAACCCACAGACATCAGCTGCTCTCCCCAAAGCTGGCCAGATCCTGCTCAGTGTTACCCACTGGCTGGATGCTGGAGGATGAGGTTAGTGGGTGTGGATGCCAGCCTGAAGAAATTGTGTAGCCTCCTCTCTCATGCAAAGGTAAATCACAGGTGTCACAGCTGGAAGGCAACATAAGGATGTACTGCTGACGGTGACAAACAGGCAGAGGATTTATGCTTTCACCAAGGCACACACAGAGACACACAGAATAGTAGGGTTTGGAAGGGGCCTCTGGGGAGCCCAACCTCCCTGCCAAGGCTGGTTCACCTGGAACAGGCCACACAGGATCACATCCAGGTGGGTTTTGAATGTCTTCAGAGAAGGACACTCCACCACCTCTCTGGAGCCTGCTCCAGTGCTCTGTCACCCTTACATTAAAGAAGCTCCTCCTTGTCTTTAGATGGAATTTCCTACATTCACGTCTGTGCCTGTTACACCTTGTCCTGTCCCTGGGCATCAGTGAAAAATCCCTGGTCCCATTCTCCTACACCTGCCCTGTGAGCATTTATAAGCTCACATATATATACAAGGTGTCCCCTCAGCCTCCTCTTTTCCAGACTAAAAAGATTCAATTGTCTCAGTCTTTCCTCATAAGAGAGATGTTCTAGTCCCCTAACCATCTTTGTAGCCCTTTTCTCTACCCTCTCCAGCAAGTCCCTCTCTTTCTTGAAATGGGGATTCTGGAACTGGACTCAGTATTCCAGATGTGGCCTCACCAGCACAGAGCAGAGGGGAGGATAACTTCCCTTGACCTGCTTGCCACACGCTTCTTTATACACCCCAGGATGTCATTGGCCTGCTTGGCCTCAAGGGCAAGTTGCTGGCTCATGGTCAGCCTTTTGTCCACCAAGACTTCCAAGTCCTTTCCCCCAGAGCTGCTCTCCAACAAGTCAGCCTCCATGCTGTACTGATACACGGGGTTGTTTTTTCCCCAGATGCAGTAGAACAGAATGGAATGGAATGGAATGGAATGGAATGGAATGGAATGGAATGGAATGGAATAGAATAGAATAGAATAGAATAGAATAGAATAGAATAGAATAGAATAGACCAGGTTGGAAGAGACCTTCAAGCTCATCGTGTCCAACCTATCATCCAACACCACCTTGTTGAATTTCATTAGGTTACACTTGTACCTAGGACAGGACAGTCCTTTTAGGCTTTCTTATAACTTTAGTCAGCTAGAAATGGCAACTCCAGCTTGTGCTGGACCAATTGATAAGGAAAACCACGATGTCACTGGGAGACTGTTACTTAGAAAACGTTTTATGACCATTATAGATTCAACTATGCACCTCTCGAGAGGGTTTTAGGGTAAGAGAATTAAAGTGGAGGAGGTGCTGGGGGGTTGAGTTCTCTTTTTTCTTCTTGTTTTCAGAGGATACTAGTAAACACATTTAAGTTTGGCATTTCCAGAAGCTCACATTTGGGTGGGCTTGCTTGCTGATGCTGTGCTGATAGTGTTCATACTGCTGTTGCTTTAAAACTGTACTTCTGACAGGTGGGGTAAAACATGAGACAGTTGTGTAACTGCAGACAAAGAGAAAAGGAGGGCAGATTCTTCTGCTGGAGCTTGAAATCTCCAGAATCCATAAGGTCAGGCCAAAGAAGTACTTGAGTGCTCAGGTCTGTGTTCTCTTACCTTTTAGGTAAGGCAGGCAGGAGGAGTACCAGATTCTACCTCCTTGCAGGACACACAACAGTTACAACATTCCCTTGCCTGGTGGTAGGGGCTGTCTCCGGTTTAGCCTCTCCGCACTGATCATTTGTCAGGTGAGCACCAAAAGCTAAGCAGGGAGCAGGGTTTTCTCGGTGTTGCCTTGGCTGCCTTTCGAGGCTTTCCTGCTCCTGCCACCCTGTGGCACTTCCTATGCATCGTCCTCATTTTTTATCGTGTTTTCCACTGCCTTCCATTGCGTTCCACTTGTTTGTGTGCTGGTGGGATAACTTAGTGTGGCTGCTGCCCGAATGCACTTGTGTTTGTTATACAGCAAAGAGATCAAGGTGATTTTCAGGGCCAAGGTAAGTACCTGGCCCATTTTCCACATCTCTTGTGAGTCACTTTCTCGGTGCTGTCACTATTGCTCATGTAGATGTATTCAGATCACATCTACACTGGTAACTTGGGGTCCTGTTTTCTGCAAACATGAAGTGGATAAATGCTGACCTCCTTGGATATTTTTTGCAGTGAGCTCCCTACAGCTGAAATGCAAAGTTAGCTCAAGGGTTTCTGTCCGACCCTGCAACCACATGCTGTCACTTTTAATGTATGAGGACCAAGGAAGAGGCACAATGAAAAAAGCCAGCAGTGATCACATCTCTGCAGTTCATGTTACAGGATGTGGCTCTGATGCTGGTGAAAGGTGAAGGAATGATCAATGCAAGTACAGTGCAGTGAAAGAAATCACTGCAGTACCCTGCACTGATGGTGAAGGATGTAGTGGAACCAGTAATAACAGTAGTGCTGTAAGACTGTCTGAGGCAAGGATAACACTGAACTTCACCAGCTTTTTAACTGTTTTTACCTACTTTGGTCACCACAAGCTGTTAACTTGAACTCTGCTGGAGTCAGAAGGCTGCTTCTGTGTGCATGGCCTGCAGGAATAGTGCTGCAGCAGATGGCTCAGGGTGTTGTGGTTGGTCTGCCAGGTCACACTTAGAGTCATCTGGCTAACTGTTGGTACCCTTCTCTTGCCAAGTGCAGACTGGCTGTCAATCAAGATGACCTCTCTTGCACCACAGAACTGAAGTGGGTGCCAGTGGTGATATGCACATGTGACATTGTCTGCCAGACACAGTCTGTCTTCTGCCTACGGGACAGCCTAATTTACACCATAGTACTGGCAAGAAGCTCCAGGGGAAAGTGCCCATCATGGCAGGAGGGGCAGTCAGAGCTCCTTTCTTCAAGCTTGGTAAGTTGCTTTACTTTGGTGCTTTTTCCCTTGATGCTGCTCTCAGATTTTGCTATGCCTGTGAATGAAAGGAAAGGAATGAAATGCTTAGGAACATCTTAGAAATGTCTGGGTTTAGGAATACTCAGCTTTAGATGCCTTGCTTTGTTCTCCTCTGGGATTCTGGGTAAGCCTGGATAAGCAGACTACATGGGAGGAGGTAGGTGAAGTCATAGAATCACAGAATGTTAATGGTTGGAAGGGACCTCCAGAGATAGGATAGGATAGGATAGGATAGGATAGGATAGGATAGGATAGGATAGGATAGGATAGGATAGGATAGAATAGAATAGAATAGAATAGAACAGAACCAGGTTGGAAGAGACCTTCAAGATCATCGTGTCCAACCTATCAACCTATCCAACCCACCTAATCAACTAACCCATGGCACCAAGCACCCCATGAAGTCTCCTCCTGAACACCTCCAGTGATGGTGACTCCACCACCTCCCTGGGCAGCACATTCCAATGGGCAATCACTCTCTCTGTATAGAACTTCCTCCTAACCTCCAGCCTAAACCTCCCCTGGCACAGCTTGAGACTGTGTCCTCTTGTTCTGGTGCTGGCTGCCTGGGAGAAGAGACCAACCCCCACCTGGCTCCAACCTCCCTTCAGGTAGTTGTAGAGAGCAAGAAGGTCTCCCCTGAGCCTCCTCTTCTCCAGGCTAAGCAACCCCAACTCCCTCAGCCTCTCCTCACAGGGCTGTGCTCCAGACCCCTCCCCAGCTTTGTTGCCCTTCTCTGGACACCTTCCAGCAAGTCAACCTCCTTCCTAAACTGCAGAGCCCAGAACTGGACACAGGACTCAAGGTGTGGCCTAACCAGTGCAGTGTACAGGGGCAGAATGACCTCCCTGCTCCTGCTGGCCACACTGTTCCTGATGCAGGCCAGGATGCCATTGGTCCTCTTGGCCACCTGGGCACACTGCTGGCTCATGTTCAGCCTACTATCAACCAGTACCCCCAGGTCCCTCTCTGCCTGGCTGCTCTCAGCCACTCTGACCCCAGCCTGTAGCACTGCATGGGGTTGTTGTGGCCAATGTGCAGAACCTGGCACTTGGATGTATTCAATCTCCTGCCCTTGGACTCTGCCCATCTGCCCAGCCTGTCGAGGTCCCTCTGCAGAGCCTCTCTACCCTCCAGCAGATCAACTCCTGCCCCCAGCTTGGTGTCATCAGCAAATTTACTGCTGATGGACTCAATGTCCTCATCCAGATCATCAATGAAGATGTTAAAGAGCACAGGGCCCAGCACTGATCCCTGGGGCACACCACTGGTGCCTGGCTGCCAGCTGGCTGTGGCACCATTCACCACCACTCTCTGGGCTCAGCCTCCAGCCAGTTCCTAACCCAGCTCAGAGTGCTGCTGTCCAAGCCAGGGGCTGAGTTTGCTGTGGGGCACAGTGTCAAAGGCCTTGCTGAGGTCCAGGTAGACTACATCCACAGCCTGCCCCACATCCACCAGGCAGTCACCTGATCATGGAAGGAGATCAGGCTGGTCAGGCAGGACCTGCCCTTCCTAAATCCATGCTGGAGATCATGGAGTCCACCCCCCCTGCAAAGCAGGGCCAGTTAGGGCAGGTTGCACAGGAATGCATCCAGGTGGGTTTTGAAGATCTCCAGAGAAGGAGACTCCACAGCCTCTCTGGGCAGCCTGCTCCAGTGCTCTGTCACCCTCACAGTAAAAATGTTGAGATGGAATTTCCTATGATTATGTACATTGCCTCTTGTCCTATCCCTTGGGATCACTGAAACAAGACTGGCTCCATCCTCCTGACAGCCACCCTTCAGGTATTTGTAGACATTGCTAAGGTCCCCTCTCAGCCTTCTCTTCTCCACACTAAACAGCCTCAGGTCTCTCAGTCTTTCCTTGTCAGAGAGATGCTCCAGTCCCTTAATCATCCTTGTAGCCCTACAGTGAACTCTCTCCAGTAGTTCCCTGTCCCTCTTAAACTGGGGAGCCCTAAACCGTACACAGTATTCCAGATGTGGTTTAACTAGGGCTGAGTAGAGGGGGAGTAGGACCTCCCTTGATCTACTGGACACACTCTTCTTTATGCACACAAGTATACTATGGCCTTCTTGGCCACCAGGGCACACTGCTGCTGCATGAATAACTTATCATCAACCAGGACTCCAAGATCCATCTCTGGAAGCTACTCTCCAACAGGTCAAACATAGAATACATGGAATTCTATGTTTGTATGTACCCTAACCTGTATTGGCAGATAGTGCTTTTCCTCCCCACATGCAGGACTCTACACTTATCCTTGTTGAACCTCCTTAGGCTGCCTTTCACTCAGCTCTCCAGTCTATCCAGGTCTCACTGCATGGCAGCACAGACTTCTGCTGGGTCAGCCACTCCTCATAGTTTTGTATCATCAGCAGTTTGCTAAGGTTATACTCTGCCTCTTCATCTAGGTCATTGATGAATATGTTGAACAAGGCTGGACCCAGCACAGACCCTGGAGTACACCACTGGCTACAGGTCTCCACAACTGGACTCTGCTTAGTTCTCAATCCATCCCCCCATCCCTCTTCTAAGCCACACCTCCTGAGCTTTCCCACAAAGATGTTATGGGAGACGGTGTCAAAAGCCTTACTGAAGTCAAGGAAGACAACATCCACTGCTCTCCATGCATCTACCTATTCAGTCACACCATCTCAGAAGGATATCAGATTAATCAGACATGACTACCCCTTGGTAATCCATGCTGGCTGCTCCTGACAACCTTATTTCCCTCCATGTGCTTAGAGCTGACCTCCAGGGATAGAGGTGAGGCTGACTGCTCTGTAGTTTCCTTAATGCACATTCTCACCCTTTTTGCAGACTGGAGAGACATTGGCTTTCCTCCAGTCCTCAGGCAGCTCTCCCAGTCCGCGCTGATCAGTGGAGAGTCCTCCCTGTTCCAGGCTTTCTCTCTTTCATCCAGAGTCTGGGACTCCTGGGGGATGGTCTTACCAGTAAGGACTGAAGCAAAGAAGGCATTCAGTCACTGAGCCTCTTCTGCATCCTCAGTTACCAGGGCTCCCTTCCCATTCAGCAGTGGGCCTACATTTTACCTGTTTTTCCTTTTGCCACTAATGTATCTGAAGAAGACCTTTCTGGGTGTTGTGGGTTTCTGGAGGATGCATATCCCAGACTACAGGCTACTTGGGAGCCCTCTCTACCAAGTCATTCAGAAGAAGAACAGTTTTCAATGGGGCTCTGAGCAGCAGCAGGCCTTGGAACAAATCAAGCAGGAAATTGTCCATGCAGTAGCCCTTGGGCCAGTTCAGACAGGACAAGAGGTTACAAATGGGCTCTACACTGCAGCCAGGAAGAATGGTCTCACATGCAGCCTTTGGCAGAAAAGATCCAGGGAGACATGAGGGTGGCCCCCAGGATTCTGGAGTGGAAGCTAGGAAGGAGCTGAGGCCAACTGCACCCCAACCAAAAAAGAGATCCTGGCAGCATATGAAGGAGTCTGAGCTGCCTCCGAGGTGATTGGTACTGAAATGCAGCTCCTCCTGGCAGCCCAAGTGCCAGTGCTGGGCTGGATGTTCAAGGGAAGAGTCTCCTCTACCCATCATGTAGCTGATGCCACAGGGAGCAAGTGGATCACACTGGTAACACACTGGGCTCAAACAGGGAGCTTCTCCACCTGGCAATCCTAGCAGTCATCACAAACTGGCCAGAAGGCAGAGACTTTGTGATGTCAGCAGAGGAAATGGAGGGGACACATGCTGAGGAGGCTCCCCCACACAACCAACTGCCAGACAATGACAAGCAGTGTGCCCTGCTCACTGGCTGTGGGGAAGCACTGAAGGTGGACAGCCACTGTGTGGGGTCCCAGATGGGCTGCAGAAGCTGCTGAGGGGGAAGGTGAATTGAGTCAGTTTGCAGAAGTGAGAACCATCCAACTGGCTTTGGATACTGCTGAGTGAGAAACATGGCCAATGCTCCCTGCACAGACTCCTGGAGGGTGGCAAATGCTCTGTGCAGGTGGCTACAGCAGCGGAAGGAAAACAACTGGCAGCACAGTTACACCCAGCTGGGCAGCTGAACTGGGAGAAGATATTGCTGCCTGGGAAAAGAACTTGGTGGTCAAAGCCCATCATGTGGACACCCATGTACCCAAACCTGAGCCACTGGAGAACATCAACCCCCAGGCAGATCAAGCTGCTAAGATTAGAGTGGCTCAGCAGAACCTGGACTGGCAATGTAAGGGTGAAGGGTCTCTAGCTCAGAGGGTCCACAGTACCTCAGGCCATCAGGGAAGGGATGTGACCTACAGATGGGCTGGAGAGCAAGGGGTGGACTTAACCATGGGCACTACTGCACAGCTTATCCATGGATGTGAAACATGCTGGGGTCCAACAGGCCAAGTGGTAAAGCCTCTGTGGTGTGGGGGTGACAGCTGAGATAGAAATGGGGAAGCCTGGCAGATGGAGTACATCACACTGCCACAAACCTGCCAAGGTAACTGCTGTGTGCTTACAATGGTAGAAGCAGCCACTGAATGGCTGGGAACATACTCAGTGCCCTATGCCACTGCTCAGAGCACCACCCTGGGCCTTGATAAACAAGTCCTGTGGTGACATGGCAGCCCAGAAAGAACTGGGGCAGATAATAGGACTCGTGTCCAAAACAGCTGCTAGACACTTGGGCCAAGGAGCATGGCACTGAGCAGGGGTATCACATCCCCTGCCATGCACCAGCTGCTGGGAAGGTCAAACCTTGCAACAGTCTACTAAAAACCATCCTGAAAGCAATGGGAGGGACCTTTAAAGCTGGGACTCACATCTAGCACAAGCCACTTGGATACCAGAGGATCTATTAATGGAGATGGGCCTGCCCCATCCAAACTGTGACATGCTCTAGAATGTGATAGAGGTCCTGTGGTACACATGAAGAATATTGTAGAGAAGAAGCTCTGCATTAGTCCTGCTTCAGCTAAAGGCAAGCCTACCCATGGGACTGCTTTTGCCCAGGGACCTGGGTGCACCTGGTGGGTAAGAAGGGAGGATGGAGAAGTTTGTTGTGTGCCACAAGGTGATTTCACTTTGGGTGAGAATACATAGTGTGTTTCTATGTTGTATGATGGTAACTGCTGATGAGCATGACATGGATGGTGTAGAATAAGGAGTGGATAATGCATTGGTTCAAGCTAACTGGACCCAGTAGGGGGGACAAGAGGCTGCTCCCCTCCCACCTCTCTCAGTGGCACAGAGCACCAGAGCAGGTGGGATTGTATATCCTAACCTAAGCTGAGTGCCATGCTCACTGCATGACAGGACAAGGGTTTGCTCAGGGTGGTGGGACTTGTAATGTATTCTATAGTTAGGAAAGTTTCCTCTTGTGGTTTCTTTGGGTTTTTTTCTTTTCCTGTGTGTGTTTCTTTCTTCCCCAGCTTCCAGGCTGGGGTTTGGCCTTTGGGGTTCCGGTTCACAGTCTCACAGTATCACCAAGGTTGGAAGAGACCCCAAGGATCATCAAGTCCAACCTGTCCCAACAGACCTCATGACTAGACCATGGCACCAAGTGCCACGTCCAATCTCCCCTTGAACACCTCCAGGGACGGTGACTCCACCACCTCCCTGGGCAGCACATCCCAATGACGAATGACTCTCAGTGAAGAACTTTCTCCTCACCTCGAGTCTAAACCTCCCCTGGCACAGCTTGAGACTGTGTACTCTTGTTCTGGTGCTGGTTGCCTGGGAGAAGAGACCAACCCCTTCCTGTCTACAACCACCTTTCAGGTAGTTGTAGAGGGCAATGAGGTCTCCCCTGATCCTTCTCTTCTCCAGGCTAACCAACCCCAGCTCCCTCAGCCTCTCCTCACAGGGCTGTGCTCAAGGCCTCTCCCCAGCCTTGTTGCCCTTCTCTGGACACCTTCAAGTGTCTCAATGTCCTTCTTAAACTGAGGGGCCCAGAACTGGACACAGGACTCAAGGTGTGGCCTAACCAATGCAGAGTCCAGGGGCACAATGACCTCCCTGCTCCTGCTGGCCACACTATTCCTAATGCAGGCCAGGATGCCATTGGCCCTCTTGGCCACCTGGGCACACTGCTGGCTCATGTTTAGGCGGGTGTCAATCAGCACCCCCAGGTCCCTCTCTGTTTGGCAGCCCTCAGCCACTCTGACCCCAGCCTGTAGCTCTGCATGGGGTTGCTGTGGCCAAAGTGCAGCCCCTGGCTCTTGGACTTGTTGAATGCCATCCTGTTGGACTCTGCCCACCTGTCCAATCGGTCGAGGTCCCTCTGCAGAGCCTTTCTACCCTCTAACTGGCCAACATCTGTTCCTAACTTGGTGTCATCTGCAAATTTACTGATGATGGACTCAATGTCCTCATCCATATCATCAATGAAGATGTTAAAGAGCACAGGGCCCAGCACTGATCCCTGGGGGACGCCACTGGTGCCTGGCTGCCAGCTGGCTGTGGCACCATTCACCACCACTCTCTGGGCTCAGCCTCCAGCCAGTTCCTAACCCAGCTCAGAGTGTTGCTGTCCAAACCACGAGCTGACAGCTTAGCCAGCAGTTTACTGTGGGGGATGGTGTCAAAGGCCTTGCTGAAGTCCAGGCAGACCACATCCACAGCCTCCCCACATCCACCAGACAGTCACCTGATCATAGGAGATGATCAGGTTGGAGAGGCAGGACCTGCCCTTCCTAAATCCATGTTGGCTGGACCTGAGCCCTTGGCCATCCTTCAGGTGCAGTTATTGCCTCCAGGATAATCTGCTCCATCACTTTCCCTGGCACTGAGGTCAGGCTGCCAGGCCTGGAGTTTCCAGGTTCCTCCATCCGTCCCTTCTTGTGGATGGGGACCACCTTGGCCAGTTTCAGTCATCTGGGACCTCTCCAGTGAGCCAGGACTGGAGGAAAATGATGGAGAGTGGCTTGGCAGCTCATCTGCCAGCTCTCTCAGCACCCTAGGATGGATCCCATCCGGTCCCATGGACTTGTGAGTGTCCAAGTGGCTCAGCAGGTCCCGAACTAATTCCTCATGGATTTCCAGGGCATCACACTGCTCCCTGACCCCACTGCCCAGCTCAGGAGGCCACTCATCCTGGACTCCTACCTTGCTGTTAAACATTGAGGCAAAGAAGGTGTTCAGGACCTCAGCCTTTTCCTCATCTTCGGTCACCATGTTCCCCTCCAGCTCCAGTCAGGAGTGCAGGTTCTTCTTGCCCTTCTTTTTACTGTTAATATATTTGTAACAATGCTTTTTGTTGTCTCTCACAGAGGTGTTCAGCTTCAGTTCCAACTGGGCCTTTGCCTCTCTGATTTTATTCCTACATAATCTAACCACTTCCTTGAACATACCTGGAGAAGCCTTCCCCTCCTTCCAAAGGTGACACAGCCTCTTTTTCCCCTTCAATCCTCCAGGAGCTGCTTGCTCACCCAGGCCCAGAGCCTTCCCCTGGGCTCATCTTTCAGCACATGGGAACCGCCAGTTCCTGTGCCTTCAAGAGCTCCTGTTTGAAGCAGCTCCAACCCTCCTGGACCCCTCGGTTCATGAGGGTTGGTACCCAGGGAACTTTGCAAATAAGTTTCTTAAAGAGGCTGCAGTTTGCCCTCCTGCAGTCCAAGGTGAAGGTTCTGTTGGTGCTCCTCCCTATCTCCCTGCAGATTGAAAACTTCACTATCTGGTGGTCACTGCACCCTGGGCAGCCTCCCACGGTCACATCTCCCACCAGCCCTTCCCTATTGGAGAGCAGCAGGTCAAGCAGAGCCTGGCCCCTGGTAGGCTCACTTAACAGCTGCAGCAGGAAGCAGTCCTCCATGCTCCAGGAATCTTCTGGACTGCCTCCTCTCTGCTGAATTAAGTTCCCAGCAGATATCTGGCAGGTTGAAGTCACCCACAAGGACAAGATCTGATGATCTTGAGACAGCTTCCAGTTGTTTGTAGAATACTTCATCAGCCTCCTCACCTGGTTGGGTGGTCTGTAACAGACTCCAACCAGGATGTCAGATTTGTTGGGCTGCCCTCTGATTTTAACCCACAGGCTCTCAACTCCCTCATCTTCCACCTCAAGTTCTGTGGCAGAAAGTGTCTCCCTAATATACAAAGCCACCCCTCCTCCACTCCTCCCTCGCCTATCCCTCCTACAGAGCCTGTAGCCCCCCAGTGCAGCACTCCAATCGTGCCTGTTGTCCCACCATGTTTCTGAGATGGTGACTATATCATAGTTGCCCTGGTGGACCAGGACCTCCAGCTCCTCTTGCTTATTGCCCAGGCTGCCTGCATTGGTGTACATGTAGTTCCCACTTTGCTGGGCTCAGGCAGGCTGTGTCTGGGAGTCTGTCTGATGGGCAGTTTTGCTTTCTTCCTTTTTTCCCCTCCCCTGTTTTCTTTTGTGTAATCTGATATCCCTGCAATAAAGTAGTAAATTGTCCTTATCTCAGCTAACAACTCTGCCTCCCAGGCGGTTTTCACATCCCCACTCCTCCACCCTAACCACCATCAGTGAAGGAGGAGGGGGTGGGGGAGTGTGAGAGCAGGCTGTGCTAACCCTGCACAACTTCCTTCACCAGACTTCATTCTAAGAGGGCCTTAGCCTTCCTTGATGCATCTCTGTATACCCTGACTGTATCCCTCGAGTTTTCCCAAGTAACCAGTCCCTCTCCCCACATACTGTGAATATCTGGATAGGTTGGAGAAATTCCAAAATCAGAACACCTGTCTTATTTTCTAACCTGCAGGTTTAAACTGAAAGTGCTGTGGGAATTGGAACATCACCCACAATAGAAACTGTCTCCATTTACCCCACCCTTGTTAGGAAAGATGTTGAGTTGCTGGAAGGTGTCCAGAGAAGGGCAACAAAGCTGGGGAGGGGTCTGGAGCACAGCCCTGTGAGGAGAGGCTGAGGGAGCTGGGGTTGCTTAGCCTGGAGAAGAGGAGGCTCAGGGGAGACCTTCTTGCTGTCTACAACTACCTGAAGGGAGGTTGTAGCCAGGTGGGGGTTGGTCTCTTCTCCCAGGCAACCAGCACCAGAACAAGAGGACACAGTCTCAAGCTGTGCCAGGGGAGGTTTAGGCTGGATGTTAGGAAGAAGTTCTTCCCAGAAAGAGAGATTGGCCATTGGAATGTGCTGCCCAGGGAGGTGGTGGAGTCACCATCACTGGAGGTGTTTAGGAAGAGACTGGATGAGGCACTTGGTGCCATGGTTTAGTTGATTAGATGGTGTTGGGTGATAGGTTGGACTTGATGATCTTTGAGGTCTTTTCCAACCTGGTTAATTCTATTCTAGTCTAGTCTGGTCTAGTCTAGTCTAGTCACTGTCAATTAAGCAAGCCCAAAAGACTTCTCTCTGTCTTTGTCCAGCTTCTGCCACTGTAAAGAACTGAAGACAGGCTAGCTGGGCCAGATAGCCTAGATGGACAGGCAGACACCCAGCTAGATAAACAATGAATGACTTCAAGCTGAATCAGGGTCAGCTATAGTCCTCCCATTACTACTAGTTGGTCTTCACGATATAAAGACATAATACCATAGTCCATGAATTGTTGGGGTGCTAATGTGTGATTTTTGAGCCTGTGTGGCAGGTAGTGAAGAAATTGTCTCTTCATGGGGTGTGCTGTCACTCACCTGTGACTGTGTGCCCTGCCCAGCTGAGGAAGAGAGTGAGAAGTGATATTTCCCATAGCATGATGGCATTGAACAAGTCCAAGTGCCAGGTGGTGCACTTCGGTCACAACAACCCCAGGCAGTGCTACAGGCTGGGGTTGGAGTGGCTGGAGAGCAGCCAGGCAGAAAGGGACCTGGGGGTACCGGTTGATAGCAGGTTCAACATGAGCCAGCAGTGTGCCCAGGTGGCTAAGAAGGCCAATGGCATCCTGGCCTGCGTCAGGAATACTGTGGCCAGCAGGAGCAGGGAGGTCACTCTGCCCTGTACTCAGCACTGGTTAGGCCACACCTTGAGTCCTGTGTCCAGTTCTGGGCCCCTCAGTTTAGGAAAGATGTTGAGTTGCTGGAAGGTGTCCAGAGAAGGGCAACAAAGCTGGGGAGGGGTCTGGAGCACAGCCCTGTGAGGAGAGGCTGAGGGAGCTGGGGTTGCTTAGCCTGGAGAAGAGGAGGCTCAGGACAGACCTTATTGCTCTCTGCAACTACCTGAGAGGAGGTTGTAGCCAGGTGGGGGTTGGTCTCTTCTCCCAGGCAAGCAACACCAGAACAAGAGGACACAGTTTCAAGCTGTGCCAGGGGTAGTTTAGGCTTGAGATGAGGAGAGAGTTCTTCACAGAAAGAGAGATGTGGGATGTGCTGCCCAGGGAGGGGGTGGAGTCACCCTCCCTGGAGGTGTTCAGGAGGGGCTTGGACTTGGCACTTGAAGCCATGGTTTAGTTGGTCATGAGGTCCTGAGTGACAGGTTGGACTTGATGGTCTCTGAGGTCCTTTCCAACCTTATTGGTTCTATGACCATGCAAGGCCCTCTTGTCTCTGCTGCTTTCTCATAGCTCCTTTATGTCACTGTGGAGAAAGACACGTTGAATTACTCTCATTTACTTTGTTCATGCTTTCTCCTGGTTCTGCCAACCACAAGTTTTCCCTAACACCTGAAAGCAATCTGTTGTTACGTGGTCATTGCAGCCAACTCAGTAAGAATTGAATGATGCTGCCCTTCTGCGTGCCCACAGGACAGGAATTAAACCTGCATTTCTCCTTTGCTTATTTTGCTGAGACTCTTTGTTACATAGAGTATGTGCCCAGGCATACAGCACAGGCCTCAGACTCTCAGGGGGTTATAGAAAGGCCAGCAGGAACGTCCAGACTCACAGAGCTGTGGCGCTGCATGAAAATTAGATATCTCAATTTATCTGTAGCTCTGGATCCAGCCAAAACCACCATAAAATATACGAGGCCATGCCTTGAGTAGTGAGTTTGGTTTTGGGGTCCTCACTACAAGATAGGCATTGAGGTCCTGGAGCAGATCCAGAGAAGGCAAACAAAGCATGTGAAGGGTCTGGAAAACAGGTCTTGTCAGGAGCAGCTGAGGAAACTGGGGTGGTTGTCTGTAGAAAAGGAGGCTGAGGGGAGACCTTCTCACACTCTGCAACTGCCTGAAAAGTGGTTAGAATGAGGTGTGTGTTTGCCTCTTCTCCCTACTAAAGTGACAAGATGAGTGGCAATCACCTCAAGTTGTACCAGGGGAAGTTCAGGCTGGATAGTAGAAGAAACTTCTTGACTGAAAGGGCTCTCAAACACTGAAACAGACTCCCCAGAGAAGTGGCTGAATCCCCATTCCTGGAGGTGTTTAAAAGACACAGAGACGTGGTGCTGAGGGACACGGTTTGGCACCAGACTAGGTAGATTTAGATAATGGTTGGACTTGATGATCTTAAAGGTCTTTTCCAACCAAATCAATTCTATGAATCTACGCAAAGGAGCAGAGAAAATGTCTAATATCCTTTGCATGTAGGCCATGACAATCTAATGTAGTCTGCAGTGATGTGGTATAAGGAAAACAACTTTATTCCTTCTAAACTAAAAGGACCGCAGAAGACCTGTTTGCTGTATACTGCTGGGGAGTAAGGGAAAGCAGAGATTCTAGGACAGCTCTCTGAAGCTGAGAATGAAGAAGGGACAGGGTGTAATTCAGGTGGTGGGCAGCTTGCTGACATCCTTAATGGCCTTTCACAGATGTGTCACACAGACTAATGGCGTAGAGTCAGACTGAGGAAGGTTTGTGCCCTGCTGTGCGCTTCAAGGTGGCATCACTTACTGCAACAAAAAAATGTGTAACTCATGTGAACCACACATGGTTTCCTCCTTAGCAGGCACTGTTCTATTTTATAATGCAACAAACACAACTAACACAAAGCTATCCCTCATCTCTTACATCATATTCTTTTCCAGCTCAGCATGTGTGACACACCAACAGAGGAGCATCCAGGGTTTGTTTTGGATTCTGAGACTAACAAGCAACTGCTCACAAGAATGTCTGTCAAGTAAAAAACAAGTTCTTCATTAGTTAGTTTTTACTTGGCTCTTCAGTACTACAGCTAGAGAGGTGTTTACAATTGATCAATGTTTTAAGTTCTTATTTCAAATAACACAGATGCACAAATTATTGTTCTCAACTATATCATATGAGCTATGCCTTCACTATTAGTTTCCCCAGGAAGGTCCCCACCACACTTAAGCCACATTGGGTCAAATTGTGGCTTCCTTGGCATCAGGGGTGTCCCTGCCAATGGCTGGACTGTCAGTCCACCTGCCAGCTGGCACAGTGTGTACCCATCAAGTTCTGAAGTATTTCCTTTGTATTCTCCTCACATTGCTTAGTTACCCTCTTTAAATTTCAAAGTTGTTGCTGTAGTATATCTTCTGAACCCAGGCTTAACATCACATTAAGGCTCATTTCCAAAGTTATGGTGCTATAAACATACTTTAGAAGAGACTAAAAATGAGGCTTGATAGACAGGGGTAAATGTCTAAACTGCCATCCACCTGTACATACTCCAGCAAAAGCATTATGGGATTGACATCGCCTAAAAACACTGTCTTTTTTTCCTACTCCCTCTGTCCCTTTTCCCACAAAGCCTGTTTAAGTAACTACAGGGGGGTTATAGTTTCTTCTTCTGGTGGAATCATAGAATCAACAAAGTTGGAAAAGACCTCAAAGATCATCAAGTCCAACCTGTCACCCAACACCTCAGGACTACTAACCCATGGCACCCAGTGCCATGTCCAATCCCCTCTTGAACACCTCCAGGGACAGTGACTCCACCACCTCCCTGGGCAGCACATTCCAATGGCCAATCTCTCTTGCTGGGAAGAACCTTCTCCTCACCTCCAGCCTAAACTTCCCCTGGTGCAGCTTGAGACTGTGTCCTCTTGTTCTGGTGCTGGCTGCCTGAGAGAAGAGACCAACCCCCTCCTGGCTACAAAATCCCTTCAGGGAGTTGTAGAGAGCAATGAGGTCTCCCCTGAGCCTCCTCTTCTCCAGGCTAAACAACCCCAGCTCCCTCAGCCTCTCCTCACAAGGCTGTGCTCAAGGCCTCTCCCCAGCCTCATTGCCCTTCTCTGGACATGTTCAAGTGTCTCAATGTCCTTCCTAAACTGAGGGGCCCAGAACTGGACACAGGACTCAAGGTGTGGCCTAACCAGTGCTGAGCACAGGGCACAATGATTTCCCTGCTCCTGCTGGCCACACTATTCCTAATGCAGGCCAGAATGCCATTGGCACAGGACTTTCTTTTGGTATCAGCTCAACTATCCTAAGCTGTTGTGCAGTTTTACACTGTCACAGAACTCCAAGCTGCATGCAGAGTCAGGACAGATGAAACATGCATACTGTCAGCACAATCTCATATACTGCTGTCAAACCTTCTGCAGCCTCTCCAGGGATGCCTCTTGAACTCAGAGGTCAGCATTGATGGGTCTGTGCCCCAAGATGGCAATGTACCTGGGAAAAGCAACTCCAGAGCACTGAGCACCAGCTTGCCAGCCTCTTTCCTTCACTGACTGACTGATGCCAGCAGCGTGCAAAGCTGCATGAGGTGGCCCAGGAAGCCAGTGACACTGGCTTGCAGTGGAAGGTTGAATGTGTTTAACAATTTTGCTTCATAGTTTCTTATGTCCAAATTCATAGACAAAACGTGGTTTTACAGTATTTGAGGTTGAAAACAATTTGGAAGAAGCAGCATACAGCCTGAGAGGTTTGTACAGATGAGAAGTGCAGATTCCTCTGCACTTGCACTAATGCTCCTCATCTTCATAGGGGGAATCTCTTTATATGGATGCATCCCCCAAGTACCCCAGCCGCAGGCAGAGGCATAACAGTGCTACTTATTCCAATGCATACAGACAAGCCAGGAACAGAGCTTACACTCTATACATCAAGCATGTCTCACCCTTCCCTTGTCCAGGGAACACTTTCCAAGCATACTTCTTAATGGGATCCTCAACCCAGCAAGCCCAGGATGACTGAAAGGCAGTTGTAGTGAGGTGTCAGTCTCTTATCCTTAGTAATAAGTGGTAAGATGGTGAGAAATAGCCTCAAGTTGCACCACGGGAGGCTTAGGTGGGATAGCTAAGAAACTTGACTAAAAGGGTTCTCAAAGCACCGGAACAGTCTCCCCAAGGAGGTGGCTGAATCCCCATCCCTGGAGGTGTTTAAAAGACGCACAGACGTGGTGCTGAAGGGCAGTGAGACTTGGCAGTTAGATAATGTTGGGCTCGATGATTGTTGAAGAGCACGGTTCTCCGATTCTATGCCCGAGCTCCAGGGGCGCACGCTCGCTGCTGGCACGCTGCTCCCATGCCCTTTGCTACGACCACTCCTGCAAGAGCCCACACGCCTGCGGTAGGCGCAAAGCACCCCAGGCATCTGCAAAGCACGGCGCAGGCACAGCAGGGCTGGCTTGGCTCTGAGGGCAGCGGCGCTGGCTCCTCCCCGCACAGCCGAGCGCACCTGCCCCGCGCCTCCGCCTCCGCCTCCGCTCCTCTATAAACCTTTCTTTCTTTCCCCTTCCCTTAGCCCTGGCCACCCAGCGTCTAGCCCAGCTCCCCCCTCGGCCAGTGACGGGCTCTCCTCCCCCCGCGGGCGATGCGCACTTTCACTCCTGCCTCTGGCATAGGCCGAGCGCTTTGCGGCAACCCAGCCGCCTCTAGAAACTTCTCGGGCCCTCCCTCTCCCCTCCCCTTCCTCCTCCCCGCCAACGGGGGGTCGGCGCTGCGGCGAAGGCAGGAGGCGCGCAGTTCCTGCCCCCGCTGCTGGGAGCCGGAGGCGCAGCGAAGCGCCGAGCAGCAGAGCGGCGGCCAGGCCGGTGCCGAGCGCGACCCGGGGCGGCCTTTCCCTGCGCAGCTGTGGCAGCGGCAGGCGGGATGACGGCGGAGGAGATGAAAGACGATGGGGCTGCCTTGGAAGGGGTGGACATCACCCCCAAGCGCGATGAAGGCGTCTTAAAGGTACTGGGCGGCTAAGAGAGGCCGCTCCCCTTCCCCACCCCGCCGGCACAGATTCGGGGGTCCCGGCGCCGGTGATGGAGGGTCCGACCCTCCTCGCCTGCCCACGGGTGCTCCGCTGTGGCTGGGGCGCGTTTCGTCCTGAGGGCAGAGGGGGCAAGGCCGTCAGCGGGCCGCCCCCGCTCGGCAGGCTCCCGCAGGGGACGGGGGGCTGCCACTAGTTCCCCCTTTGCCCCCCGCTCCTCACCCCGGGCAGGCTGGAGCCCCTGCTGCCCGCCGGGAAGCCTCGGGGCTCCAGAGGCCTGCGGAGGGCAGAGACGTTTCTCGCTGCATGCAAGCTCTTTCCTGGGGCTGGTTTGCGGTGGGCAAAGCCGGGCCGGGCTCTCCGCCTGGGTCGCGGGATGCGGTGGTTGTCCAGAGTGTTAGTTGTGGGGGGATCCCGGTCCGCCTCCCCGCCTCCCCCTGCCCCAGCCCGCAGCACGTGTTCGGGGACTGGGAATTAAAGATGGTGCCTGGGCAGGGCGCGTTGCGCCGGGCTGCACGGCCGGTGCAAGCGGTGCCGCCTTGTCTTGCCTTGGCCCGTCTTTGAGACTGAAAGTGGGGCTCTCCATCTTGGCTGGAGCGCTCCTTCAGACCTGAGATGGTGTGTTGGACACGTGGGCCTGATGTAAATGCAGCCCGGGGCGGCGGGAGCCCCAAAGGCTGCCCCTTGGTTCAGCTTCCGTGGGCAAACTAGACATTAACAGACTGCAGGTGAGGGCCACGGCAGGAGTCTGGGTTTCTGCCGTGTAGGGAGCATGCCGGTAGACAGGCTTCGCTGCTTTGTACTGAAATACCGGTTGATAAAGGAGGCAGATTTTATACTGTGAGGAGTTACGCCAACTTCCTCCATCAGTTATTTCCTATTCCCACATCTCTAGAAACTTCTTCAGTCTCTCAGAAACTTCAGTGAAGATGTTTTTATAGTCACAATAAAATTTCAGCGTTAGCTTGTTAAGAGTAAAGGAAGCACCACATCAAACAAAATTCTGGAGCCTTCTGGCTTTGAATTGTGGCTTTGCCCTAGAGGCATTGCCACCAGTTGTGGAGGGGTATTGGGGGCCAGATTGGAGGTGTGTGGTTGGCTTCTGGATTCTGCTTTCCTCTAGAGTGATATGGCGAGAGTATCAATGCTTTGCACGCAGTGCAGTCCTAGCTGTCTGCTAGTCTCCCACATCTCAGATCCCTGAGTATCGTAAAAGGCAGTGGATCTCTGCCCGTTCACTGCGGTGCCCGCCTTGTAACGATGGAGAAGCAGGAGCTGATTGTTGTCGTTTGGGTTTTCGTTGTTATTGTTTTGTTTTGCTGTGGGTTTTGTTTGCTGGGTTGGTTTTTTGTTTGGGTTTTTTTAAAGGAGGGGAAGAGAAAATATTTGCTGAAGAACTGCGGTTGTGAAAAACTCAAACACTGTGAGGTTGTAAATTGATAAAGCAGAAAAATGGAGGTCATGAAGTCCAGCCTTCATGGATTCCCCCCCCAGTAATTGTCAGAGTGCAGAAATCAAGGGTTTAACTCTGAACTAATGTGCACCAATTTTATACTGGTATCATTGAGCTATTGCCAGGAGGCTTTTAAATTTGTTGGTTAGCTTTGTATCAGAATAGTGTCCAGAGGGTTTTGTTGGTTTTTCTTACCTGGTGTTACAGCTGAATGTTCTTGCACTATTTAAAGTTTAGAAATAGAAATCTTGGCAGTCAGAATAGGAAGAGAAAAATCGGGTTTCTGCATCTGAAAGGGAGGTACAAAGCCTGTGGAGAACAGTGTTGCCATGTTGAGTATGTGAAAGACTTGAAACTTGAATTTCTCGACAGAAAGGCAAAAGAGCAATGCTATATAAACACCAAAACTCAGATCTTGGTTACTTTCACATAGGACGACTTGGTGTGACACTGCTAAGACAGGGCATGTGGTGAAACTTACTTCCATTAAATGTGGTTGCTTCAAACTGAGTTGACATTGGCTGCATTAAAACTGCTTGTTCAGTTGCAGGGTCTTTTACATGTAAGCATGATGTAGTTTAGGTTAATGATTAGAGTCACACTGGGGTTTTTATGTCTTTGTTTCCTTATCTCTCTGAGAGTGGTTGCTTGAGTTTTTGCTGTTCTTGGGGAAGAAATCAGTCGATTCGATTAGGTCTGTAATGCTAGTAAGTGCTGTAGCACTGCGGTGGTGAAGGGTAGGGGGATGGTGTGCTGTGTGAGGGCAGCCATCCCTTTGCTCTCTGATCAGGTAGTATTTTTTCCCTTTTTTCCCTGCTTCTGTTCTTTCTTCTATACATCCAAGCACGTGCTTTAAACTCGTTGAGAGTCTGGCAGAAGCTGTCTGGTGATGCCTCAGCTTTGGGTGCTAGCATTTCCGTCGTTTGCAGGGATGGTGGAAAGCAGAGTAGGAGATGGACAGCAGTTGGTTAGTTGCAAGTTGAAATCTGGGAAGGAGATTTGTAAGGGTGTGCTTCCTTCAGTAAAAAAATGATTGCTATAGGAATGTGACACTTTTTTATACCTTGTTTTTTAAAGGAGGAACAGCAATCCATACTTCTGTATGACTGCCCTCGAATAAACATGTCTCTTGCATGAACAGTATGTTTTCCATCACTCTTGCCTTCTGCTTAGCTTGGGCTTTAAGTTAGATGGTTTCAGTCACTGATGGAGAAAACTCAGAATCTGAACTGAGCAGTCTTGTTCTGGACAAGGCTTCATATCTCTGCTGTATGAGCTGTGTCAGTACTATTCTCTGTTTTCATACACATTGCAAATAAAAGCCAGAGAGATTGACTGCTCTTGCTTTTTATGTAGTGCAGATTTAGTTGAGCCCAGTCTTGCTATCTGGGCTGGGGAGCCCCTTGGAGAAAACCAGAACCTCACGGCTGTATGTGAAAGCAGAGTGCTGGGAATCTCTGTCAGTTGTGGGGAGGCAAAATTAATGTGGTAGTAATTCGTTAGCCTTACAGCATTGGCTGCTAGAACTGACCTGCACCAAGATGTGATTCTGGTAACCTGTCTTAAACTGGTTTAACTTCAGTCATCTTGGATCATGTTAGAACAGACTGCATGGGAAGACCTAGCTTGTTCTCTTGTTTAAATGTCTTGCCTGAACTTGGAGGTGATGATTGGTGTTGAGGAAAGTACCTGAAAAGGCAAAAACCCCCAAACAAAATAACAACAAAACCAAAACAAAACAGAAAACCACAAACAACCCCAAGCCCTGCCTAATTCTTTACCTAAGTTTCAAGCACGTTTGAAATCATTTGAGGAAGGGTAAGTGACCCTGCTAACTGTAGATGCAGAGAGAGAATAGAATTAACCAGATTGGAAAAGACCTTTGAGATCATCGAGTCCAACCTATCACCCAACACCATCTAATCAACTAAACCATGGCACCAAGTGCCTCATCCAGTCTCCTCTTAAACACCTCCAGTGATGGTGACTCCACCACCTCCCTGGGCAGCCCATTCCAATGGGCAATCATTCTCTCTATGAAGAATTTATTCCTAACATCCAGTCTAAACTTCCCCTGGCACAGCTTGAGACTGTGTCCTCTTGTTCTGGTGCTGGTTGCCTGGGAGAAGAGACCAACCCCCACCTGGCTACAACCTCCCTTCAGGGAGTTGTAGACAGCAAGAAGGTCTCCCCTGAGCCTCCTCTTCTGCAGGCTAAGCAACCCCAGCTCCCTCAGCCTTTCCTCACAGACCCCAGAGCTCCAGACCCCTCCCCAGCTTTGTTGCCCTTCTCTGGACACCTTCCAGCAACTCAACATCTTTCCTAAGCTGAGGAGCCCAGAACTGGACACAGCACTCAAGGTGTGGCCTGACCAGATCTCTTAAGCTGTGGCAAACTCTTGCCCATTAAGTTCCTGTATCACAGCAGAGCCATCTTGAGGTTTCTGCACTGGCAGCTCTGCTCATCTGTATAAAAACAGTCCGTTTTCAGATAGCTGAAGTAGACCTGCAAAACATCTACTGCAGATAACACGTGCATCTGAGTGACTGGAGTTAATGCCCAGCAGGCATTTAGTTTCCATCATCTTAGTGGTGTTCACTGTTTTCCTCAGGTTGTCAAGAGAGAAGGCAGTGGAACAGAGTCTCCAATGATCGGTGATAAGGTGACTGTCCATTACACAGGATGGCTTCTTGATGGCACAAAATTCGACTCCAGTCTGGACAGGAGAGACAAATTTTCATTTGACTTGGGGAAAGGTAACATCTTGTGTTTGCTGTTGATTAGTTTTGGTAACAATCAAGATGGGTTTTCCTTGCCTGTGTGGCTCCTTTGCATGTTAAAGTTGCCATTTAAACTTGTTTTAGAATAGAATAGAATTAACCAGGTTGGAAGAGACCTTCGAGATCATCGTGTCCAACCTATCATCCGACACCACCTAATCAACTAAACCATACAACCAAGCATCCTGTCAAGCCTCGCCCTGAACACCCCCAGCAGTTTTCATAGCTTGAGGTTTATTTTTCAGGGTAGTCTGGCCAGAATGACTTTGAGATTTCTTTCTGAATGAGAAAACCATGTAGCCACTTGATGAGGCTTGCTGAATGTACTGGCCTCATGCAGAGCACACTAGAGGGGAGCAAATTTGCCCTGAAGCATAGTGATAAAGGGTGGCTACACAGCCAGAATTTGCATTTTGTTGATTGGTTCATTTTGGCAAAGACTCCAGCTCAGGAGTCCTTAATTGTGAGCAGACACTGGTAGAGGGTGTGCAGGGCAGCTGCAGCTTGATGAAACGTGCCCCCTGTTTCCCTAAGTTTACAAATTAACCCAAATATGAATCTTGAAGTGGTGCATCTATTAGTTTTCACAAACTTTCAGAATGCAAAAATCAAACATCCTTGTTCCATCAAATCTTATTACTCAGTCCAAGCTTTCCCTGGCAATTCCTTGCCTTCCCCCCCACACCTTTTTTTTTTTTGATACATTCTGCAGTGTAGTGAAAATTGAGATGATGTGGAGCATGCCTATTAATAATACAAGACTAACAGAAGGCCTGCTTGATTGAGTTGAAAGGAGCAGCACAGAGAACTTGAGTAAGAGATAGGATTTTGTTACTTGAGGTTCCATGTTTCTGTTCACTTTTGGCTTTGGAAGGAATACTGCTACTCCTATTTTCCTCTGCCTTTCTGTTACAAGTGCATGTAACTTCTGGTTGCCACTCATGCTGCTCTTTGCCAATTCATAAAGTATAGAGAGAAAAGGCTGTTGGATTGGATTCAAATACAAGCAAGCAATCCCTTACCCTTCTTCTTGGGAGTGTTTATTTCCTCACTCTTGAGATTGTGGCAAGTGTTTCAGCATGTCTGTGTTCACATGGTTTGGATTCTCTAATAGGCAAGGAAATGAGGACAGGAAGCAATTGGTGTACCTACAGTTGCAGACTGATAGGGATTGAAAGGCACTTTGGGGGAATAATCTAGTTCAGCCCCTCTGCCAAAGCATGTTTGTCTAGACCAGGCTGCACAGGGCCATGTCCAGGTGAATTTTGAAAGTCTTCAGAGAAGGAGACTTCACAACTCTGTGGGTAGCCCAGTCCACTGCTCTGGCATCCTCAAAGCAAAGCCTTTACTTAAAGGTTTAGGTTGAGCTGTTGCCTGTAGTCCTGTCACTGGACACCACTGCAAAGAGCCCAGCCTCATTCTCTTGGCACCTGCCCTTTAAATATTTATGAACATTGGTAAGCTCCCCTGTGTCTGCTCTTCTCCAAGCTAGAGAGCCCCAGGTGACTCCCTTAGTAATCTTCATGGCCCTCCACTGGACTCTCTCCCTGTCTCTTGAACCGGGAAGACTGAACTGCATACAGTACTCCAGATGAGGCCTCACCAGGGCAGAGGGGAACCTCCCTCAGCCTGCTTCCCACACTTCTAATGCAGACCATTTGCCTTCTTGGCCTCAAGAGCATGCTGCTGGCTCACGGTGAACTCGTCCACCAGCACTCCCAGGTCCTTCTCTCCAGAGCTGCGTTGCAGGTAGCCTGCACTGATGCATGGAGTTACTGTTCCCCACATACAGGACTCTACGCTTGCCAAACTCTGTGAGGTTCACCTCTGCCTAATTCTAAAGCCTGTTCAGGTCTTTTTCAGTAGCAGTACAGCCTAGTGGTGTGTCCCAATTTTGTATCTTCCTTTAGTCCAGGTGGTTAAGGAAGGTGTTAAATAGAACTGGACTCAGTCTTCACTATTGCTGCTCTGCCTTAGCTTTTGTATACCTGAAGCGACAATGTTGAGTTTCACAGCTGCTGACCCCTTCCATGTATGCCTAACAGCCATGTGATTGCAATTTGACTTGCATAGGTGAGGTGATCAAAGCATGGGACATCGCTGTGGCAACGATGAAGGTCGGCGAGATCTGTCGGATTACATGTAAACCCGAATACGCCTATGGCTCGGCTGGGAGCCCCCCAAAGATCCCTCCCAATGCCACACTGATCTTTGAGGTAAGTGAGAGAGTAACTCAAACTGTGTGCTTGGAAAATAAAAAACCCAGTTTCACTGTAGGTGATGCCCTTTCAAAACAGGAATGTTTGGGTTTCTAAAGTGAGAAATATGGTCAGTTAGGGTAATGTGGGCAGAGCACAGAGTCCAGGCTGGCTGCTGCTGATCAGCAGTGGCCCTTATCTTGGAGTTTTACAATGCTTGATGTGTCCAGTGGTGATTTTAATTTTGCAGTTATGGAGTGATTGACTGTGGAGAGTACAGGCTGGGAGAGTGGACTGTCCCTGTAGTGGACTCTGAAGTAGTTGAAAAAATGTTTACTCCTTTTGGCACTTCATGGGACTCAGAGTAATGAAAATTTGTGTTAAATGTTACAAAATTTCCAACCACAGAGCGCTTCATGTCCTTGCTGATAACTTCTTATATCTTGTTTTCTTTGCAACATTAACACAATCTTTTATGAGCTATCTGGAAGGCAGAAGTGGCAGTTACCCTGTATGAACTGCCACAATATAAAGTGTATTTGAACAGCCCTGCAACTCTGAGCTGTTTTGAGGTGCCTGAAAGCACTGTAAGAACAGTTCAAATTCAGGTTGCTTATGGATTAGCAAAGGGTCTCTCTGGATCCAAACCATGTTGGATCAGTCATCATCATAGGCTCTTGGTCCCTGTGATGTGTAGCAGTGTTGAGATTGGTGCCTGAGTAACACTGGTTTTACAATCCACATGGACAGTTGGTCTCCTCAGAGATGAACTTCATAAAATCACAGAATCAGAATTGTTTTGGTTGGAAAAGACTTCAAAATCATCAAGATCAGCCATTATCTGACTACTGTGTTCCTCAGCACCACATCTCCAAAGTTTTTCAAGCTCTCTAGGGATGGGGATTCAACCACCTCCCTATGGAGCCTATTCCAGTGTTTTAGAACCCTTTCAGTCAAGAAGTTTTCTCTTACAGCCAACCTAAATCTCCCCTAGTGCAGCTGAAGGCTATTTCCTTTTGCCCTGTCATTTCCTGTTTGGGAGGCAAGACCAACTCTCACCTTGGTCCAACTTCCTTTCAGGTGGTCATAGAAGGAGGTGGTCTCCCCTCAGCCTTCTTTTCTTCAGTCTAAACAGCCCCAGTTCCATCAGCTGCTCCTCGTAAGACCTGTTCTCCAGACCCTTCACCAGCTGCTTTGCCTTTCTGGACCTGCTCTGGCACCCTGATGTCAGTGTAGTGAGGCCCCCAAAACTGAATGCAATACTCGGTGTGTCCTCGACAGCGATGAGTCTGGGGACAATGCCATCCCTGGTCTTGGTGTTCACACATTTTTCCTAAAGCAGGAACACTACTGGCTTGTATTGGCCAGATGTCAACCTGCACCCCAGGCCTTTCTTTCACTGCTGGGCAGCTTTCCAGTCTCTGTTTGAAGCCTGGACCGTTGTGTCTGATTGTTGTACCCTAGTTGCAGGACCCAGCACTTGGCTTTGTAAAACCTCATACAATTGGCCTTGGCCTACTGATGCAGCCTGTCTGGGTCCCTCTGCAGAGCCTTCCTACCAGAGCAGATCAACATTGCTGCCTGTTACAGTGTCATCCACAGACTTACAGAGGGAGCACTTGATCCCCTCTCATCCAGAGAATTGATAAAGATGTTAAGCAAGACCCAGCCCTGGGGAACACCACCTGTGAGTGGCCTCTAACCAGATTTAACTCTGTTCACCACAGCTCTCTGGGTGCATCTGTCCCAGCCAGTTTTTTCCCCAACATGGTAAAAATGGCCTCCATTCCAAGCACTGTAAGGTTGATCTGAATTTGACCCTAGATGGAGTTAAGGGTCTAATCAGATCTTTAGAATAAGAATTGCATCTTTACTTATCCTTCTCCTTTTGTCCTTGCATTACTTCCAAACCTCCCTAGCCGTTGGATGCCGTGATGCTACCAGTAATACAGCTTGACTGTAGAGTAAGGATGTGACAGCTTCTGATCAGTGTGGTAGCTGAGAGCATGTTCTTCAAGGCTTAATACCCTCAGAAAGTATTTTCCATCCTATCAAGAAATCAAACAATACCTCAACTCCAAAACCCACTATCCATTCCTGTAGCCTGCCTGCAGAAGTGCTATGAAAGAAGCCAATAGTGTCTTCTTTTTGCTGCAGTTGCTGAGCATCATGACTCATGTAAGCTTTATTCACAAGCCAGGTTCACAAGCCTTTCAGTTAAAGTATCTGATGTGCAGCATTGGGAGACCTAATATTGCCAAGGGGGAAAAGCCACACCAGCTTGAATACAATGTGGAACTCTTCATCCGGTGTCTGCTGCACGTAGCATAGTATCTTGCAGGATAGTGACTGGTCCTGGCTCCCTGAACACCTCCAGTTTCAGAGATCTCTGTAGAACAGAATCTGTGACTTACTGATTGGATGTGATGAGAATAAATGCACCACCTTCCCTCCACAGATAGAACTTTTTGAGTTCAAGGGGGAGGACCTCACTGATGATGAAGATGGTGGCATCATCCGGAGAATCCATAAAAAAGGGGAAGGCTACTCCAAGCCCAATGAGGGTGCACTTGTAGAGAGTAAGTATGTTACACAAACAGAAAACAGGCTTACCATGTGGGAGGGCAGAATGTTTTTCCTGATCTACAACTTCTTGCTCTGACAGGGCTGGTTTTTTCCCCCCATGCCAATTTGACAAGTTGTATTAAGCTTTCATTCTGATTTCTAGCAAGGTTTTTATTTCCAAGCAGCAACTGTGTTCTCCAGAGGTACTGCATCTGATAAAATGTTTACCTGATCACAAAAGGTAGACTACTAATACACTTTTTCCATTTGCTGAGGAGCAAGAGGGAGATATAGTTCTGACATTGGAGTGAGAGGGAGTAAAACCCAAACAAACCCCCACAAACATAAATGAACAAGACCAGGAGGGTGTATTAAGTTTAGCAGCAGAAGTGGTTTTGCTGCCAGTAGCCACCATGCATAGGTAGCTGTGGAGAGAGTTGAAAACCAGAAAAAGGCTATTTAGGAGGAGGCTTTCCTACTGCTTGCTTTATCTGTGCTACCATTATCATCCATGGGTATCTTCTGATTTTTCTCTGGTGGTTCTGTTGGTGTTGTCTTTGTTCCCAGTCCAATTCGAAGGCCGGTGTGGAGACCGTGTGTTTGACAGGCGGGAGCTGCAGTTTGAGATTGGAGAAGGTGACGACTATGATATTCCACATGGTCTGGAGAAAGCAATCCAAAAAATGGAGAAATCAGAGGAATCTGTGTTCTATCTCAAACCCAAGTATGCTGGCTCTTTTGTTACTTGAAAGGCTTAAACTAAGCATGTGGGAAGAGCGAAGTGTTTGGTGATAGCGTACTTTGGCTTTGTTCTGTGCCGTGGTAAAAACTTGATCAGCCCCAAAAGTTGTGTGAGAGATGCATGAAGCTCAGATGGCTTTGCCACTTGGTTCTGAAGTAGTAGCACTCCTAAAGATGTTTACTTCAGCCTCTGATCTTGATGAAAGTTAAATAAAAATACTGTTACTCTCTTCACCTCAGATTGTTGTGGTCCCTCTTAACAAAACAATACTTACTTGTAAAGAAGTACATAGGAAGATACCTAAATAGCAGCCTCACTATAGAAAAAGAGCTCATGAGTCTTCTGAGCAGCCCTGTTGTTACCAGATGGCTAGTCTTATGGTTATTACAAAACACTGGAAAGAAATCCTTTGTCAGTAGAAAATGTTCACTGGAGTTGTGAGGGCTTTTTGAAAAGAATGTAAAGATAATCTTGTGAGATACAAGGCAAAGCTGCATTCAAATCTTGGACCATTATGAGAACTCTGAGACATAGGACTGCCCACTGTTGTGACTTGGGTATAAGCAGAATTTCTCTGCACAGTGAGAATGTCTGAAACAAGTGGAGTTTGTAGTGATTGATTCCCCAAAACTATGTTTTCAGACTGTCAGTTTTTGAAACAGGAACTGAACCTAATGGGAAAAGAAGCAAAGCCATCTGGTCTCAAGGATATTGCTGCTAATATGCAGCTTCTTGGTGGAATAGCAGAGCCTTTCTGTAGCCATTTACTAATTAGTAAGCTGGTAGGCAGTATGTTAAGTGTGCAGCTGTTCACTTAATCTGTATTTACAATTCTCCCTGCTTTTCTGACAACAGCAGTAAAATACAGGTGCTCTGAAGGAAACAGCCAGTTTCAGACCATGACTGCAAGATGTGTGTAACTTGGAAGTTTTTTCCCTTAATGGAAAGAACTTGGCTTTTCCTTCACATCAGATGAAAAGAATAGAGATGATAAATTAGAGGTTAACAGCATTAAAACCTTGTGCTTACTGATTTTATAGTAGAATCCAGAATTCTTCAAGCTGGTAGCTCTTGTAATAAGAGTGTATAGGCATTCTGGATTTGCCTGGGGGGTTTGCCTCCACCTTCCTATGTAGCAAGTATGGCTGGATGGATAGTTCTTGAACTCTGGGTTCTTTTTTCTTTCTCCCTCCCCAATCTTACAGCTATGGTTTCGGAAGTGCTGGGAAGGAGAAATTTCAGATTCCTCCAGATGCTGAGCTACAATATGAAGTGAAACTCAAAAGCTTTGAGAAGGTAGGAGCAACAGATGGAAGTCCCAAAGAGATTGGGAGGTGGGGGAAGAAGAGGAGATGCAGCTTAAACATTGCAGTCCTTGAACATTGATCTGAAATAGGGCAGCCACTGTTAACAGGGAGAATGACACAAGGGGAGGTCTTGGGCTGAATTTACCCTCATTCTTACTGCATCCCTGTTTGTTGCCATCACTGTCACTCCTGCTCTAGCCCAGTTTCCTGTAAGCAGTGCAAAACTGCTTTCCCAAACCAGTCTCTACTACACTGTTAGTGGGAAGCAGCATGGCCACTTGGTTTCCTCAGGAGTTTCACTGTCTTGAACTGTTCCTGTTCGGCTAGGCTAAGGAGTCCTGGGAAATGAACACAGATGAAAAGCTGGAACAAAGCAGCATTGTGAAGGAGAGAGGCACTCAGTACTTCAAGGTAAATTAACAGTCCCCAGTAGTATTTCTTAGTCCATCCTTGTCATAGGCTGATAATGATGATGATAGCTTCTGTCATTTCAGAGTAGTGGTTGTGGCAGTCTCTGCGATGCTTTACAGGGAGGACTGGAGGGAAAGGTGGCTTTAGGGGAGGAAAAAAGGCCTTACAGTTAGAATGTGCAAAGAATTAACTCTGCAGAAAGTTCTCTGTCAGAGCTGTTTGCTGTATCTACAGGTAATTGAGGCATACATTGAATAGCAATAAGGTTACAGCATTAAAGTTCTGGTTTTGGGGTAGTGCTGTGAAGGAGCAACGTTCATTTGGGTAGAAATGTGTGGGAAGCTGGCTCAAAGTGACCAGCTAAAAGTAGATTAATTCATTATCTTCATGGCACAGCAATAGTTGTGCTGATTGAAAATGCCCTTTCTTCCTTCTTCTGTATCAAAAATTGGATACAAGGTGGGAGAGTGGAGTATCAGTGCTGTCCTAGACCCCTAGCTATAATGGGGAGCCAGTAAATATTCCTGAACTGTTTTCTGATCCTAAGCAGGAATGGCTTTCAGCGGTAGTGTATTTTTGACAATAGAAGTTATTTTCTGGTGGAATTTTTTCAGTCTATTGCTCAAGGTAAGTATAAGGGGTGAGAGGGAGACAGGATAATCTGTGTGCTAATTGAACAACATCTATTACAGGAGGGGAAGTACAAACTGGCAGCCTTACAGTACAAGAAGATTGTGTCATGGCTGGAGCATGAATCGGGACTCTCCGACGAGGAGGAAACAAAAGCCAAAAGCTTGAGGCTTGCTGCCCACCTTAATCTGTCTATGTGCCATCTCAAACTGAAGGAATACTCCCAGGCTTTGGAGAACTGCAACAAGGTAGTAAAGGGTTTACTTATTCTTAAGCTCCACAAGCAATCTAACAGTTCTATCTCTTGCTTTAACGATATAAGGGGTAGAAGGCCAAGTGGTGTTTGACCTTTATTGGCAGCTGGGTGGTACTGAATATGCAGTGTGAATCATAGAATGCCTTGGGTTGGAAGGCATCTTAAAGATGAGCTAGTTCCAACCCCCCTGCCATGGGCAAGGACATGTTCTACTAGACCAGGTTGGACAAGGCCTTGAGCAAACTGACCTTGAACGCTTCTGGGGAGGGGGCATCTGCATCTTCCCTGGGCAACTTGTTCCAGGGTCTCACCACCCTCACAATAAAGAACTTCTTCCTAGTATGTCATCTACCCTTTTCCAGCTTAAAGCCATTACCCCTTGTGCTATCACTACAAACACTTGTAAAAAGTCCCTCCCTAGCTGTCTTGTAGGCTGCCTCCAGGTACTGGAAGGCTGCTTTAAGGTCTCCTGATGCCTCCTTTTCTCCTGGTTGAACAGCCTCAACTCTCACAGCCTGTCCCCATAGAGAGGGTGTTCCAGCCCTCTGATCATCTTTGTGGCCTTCTCTGTAGCCACAGCAATAATTCAGTATCCTCCTTGTGTTGGGGGCTGCAAAACTGGACACAGTGCTCTGGTGGGCTCTCACATGAGTAGAGAGGGAGAATCACTTCCCTTATCCTGCTGGTCACACTTCTTTTGATGTAGCCCAGGATATGGTTGGCCTTCTGGGCTGCAAGCAAACTTTGCTGGCTGATGTTATTTCTGTAATTGCTGTCTTTGGAATGTCTTCCACTAATTTGCTGCTACATGGAAAATACTGAAATATTTAGACACTACAAGCACTAGGATGTGGTGAAGGTAGTCATGTTGTTAGAAGTCCTTCAAAGAGCTGGAACAGAGCCAGGACTAAGTCTCAGACTTGATGCTTTGCTGTCAAATAGAGCAGAATAAACCAGGTTGGAAGAGACCTTCAGGATCATCACATCCAACCTATCATCCAACACCATCTAATCAACTAAACCATGCAACCAAGCACCCTATCAAGTCTCCTCCTAAACACCTCCAATGATGGTGACTCCACCACCTCCCTGGGCAGTCCACTCCAATGGGCAGTCACTCTCTATGAAGAATTTCTTCCTAACATCCAGCCTAAACCTCCCGTGGCACAGCTTGAGACTGTATCTTCTTGTTCTGTTAGTGGTTGCCTTGGAGAAGAGACCAACCCCCAGCTGGCTACAACCTCCCTTCAGGAAGTTGTAGAGAGCAAGGAGGTCTCCCCTGAGCCTCCTCTTCTCCAGGCTAAGAAACCCCAGCTCCCTCACAGGGCTGTGCTCCAGACCCCTCCCCAGCTTTGTTGCCCTCCTCTGGACACCTTCCAACAACTCAACATCTTTCCTAAACTGAGGAGCCCAGAACTGGAGACAGGACTGAAGGTGTGGCCTAACCAGTGCAGTATACAGGGGCACAGTGACCTCTGACTTCCCTGCTCCTGCTGGCCACACTGTTCCTGATGCAGGCCAGGATGCCCTCTTGTACCATAACTAAACAGTCTTTGTGCTTACTCCTCCTCTTGTATTGACTCATATTATTAGTAAGCCCCAACAAGACTGCATCAGAAGGACAATTTCTAGCTGTCTCTAGTTCTCTGACTGTATATTATTTTAAGAAGACTAGAAAGAGGAATACTCTTTGTGGATGTGACTCTCTTTGTCTGTTGTGATTCAGGCTCTGGAGCTGGATAGCAACAACGAGAAAGGGCTGTTCCGGCGCGGGGAAGCGCACTTGGCCGTCAATGACTTCGAGTTGGCCCGAGGAGACTTCCAGAAAGTGATACAGCTTTATCCAAGCAACAAAGCTGCCAAAGTGCAGCTGGTCACCTGTCAGCAAAAAATACGGGAGCAGCATGAGAAGGAGAAAAAAATGTATGCTAACATGTTCCAAAGGCTTGCAGACAAAGACTTAAAGGTAAGTACCCTGCTCCAGGACACCGCAAGAGGTGGCGGCGTGTCGGGCGGGGAATAGCGCTGTGGGTATTCAGCTTACCTTTTGGTACAGATAAACACGGTGGGAGGACACTCAAGTAGCTTCCTCTAGTGGAGGGGGGAAAACTGGAGCTAACCAGCAATCAGTGATGAGGCCATCTTGTGTGAACAAGACAACTGGCAGTACCAAGCGTTGCACAGAATGCTTTGACTTCTTTCAATAGATTTTGCAGCAGAGCAGTGTTAATCAGAAAGCAATTGAAGTAGTGAGGTGTAGATATGATAGCAGTCAAGAACTGAAGAAACTACCTTCAGTCTGTTCAGTCTGGAGAAGAGAAGGCTCAGAAGTGACCTAATTGTGGCCTTCCTGTATCTGAAGGGGGCTACAAGAAGGCTGGGGAGGGACTTGTCAGGATCTCAGGTAGTGATAGGTCTAGGGGGAATGGAATGAAGCTGGAGGTGGGGAGATTCAGGCTGGAGGTGAGGAGGAAGTTCTTCCCCATGAGAGTGGTGAAGCCCTGGGATGGGTTGTCCAGGGAGGTGGTTGGGGCCCTGTCCCTGGAGGTGTTTAAGGCCAGGCTGGCTGAGGCTCTGGCCAGGCTGATCTAGTGTGGGGTGTCCCTGCCCATGGCAGGGGGGTTGGAACTAGATGATCCTTGTGGTCCCTTCCAACCCTGACTGATTCTATGATACCTTGAAGAGAGTATTCCTAAAGAAATTCTAAACAAATGTCTCTCCTGATGCTTGAGTGGCTCATCTACTGGAGACCTGTGTGTTGTACAGATGGTGTTGAGCATGACCTTCACTTGGAGACATTAAGATGTAGATGATGCTGTCCATCTCAAATGTCACAGGTTGATATGAAGCATCAGAATTCAGACTCTCAGAAATTCACTATATAGTCTGTGGATAGTTTTCCCACTAAATTTCAGTGGAATTGCAGTGAATACTAGTTCAGCTAACAAAGGCAGTGTTTGAAGATGGCTGTTACCTGTACAGGTTGTATGAGTTAGCAAGAAACACTCAAAGTTGTCTGCAAGAACCACAGAAAACATTGCCTGAAGTTTGAAGGTGCAGAAGGAACAGGTGATCTTGTAACTTCCAAGACAAACCTGGGATTTCTATCACACTCAGATTGTCTCAGTAGCATTTGCATCTTGTGAGGTTATTTTCAGAGATCTTTGTGTCCACCTACCCTAGAATATACACAGAAAATCTAGCTAATTGTCAGAGGCTGGGTACATCAGTTCCTGTGGATGAGAGTCCTTGAGTCTGTCCAGGAGCCCACTGTCCTCACTTGTGGATCCTGACAATGCAGCTGAGACTCACTGTTTCCTACATGAAACACTTCACAAATCTCTCTCTCCCCTAGTCTTTCAAAAGGAGAAATACCTGAATCAACCTGCCCCTCAGAGGTAATGGGAGATGTATTCCATTCCTCATAGTAGACATATAGTAAGTGTAGGGCAATCACCCCTAGCTGGGTGGTTGGGTGGGCAAGCTGTTCTGTTTGTGGTGTTTGGTTGTGGATGTCACTTGTTTTGCTGTTTGGGTTTTTTTAGGGGGAGGATTTCTTGTTTAGGGCTTTTTTTTTTCCTGCAAAGAGTAGCCATAGTTCTGTGGATGTGGTTCTGCTTCTCCTGGAGAAGTGTAAGCAAACACATCAATGTTCATTTTGTCAGACATCTGGAATAGGCTCCCCAGGAAGTTGGTTGAAGCCCCTGGAGGTGTTGAAAAGGTTCAGAGGTGTGCTGAGGGACATGGTCCAAGCACCAGACTTGGCAGAGTTAAATAATGGTTGGACTTGAAAGTCTGCAGTGATTCTGTTGTCCTTGTAGTTACATATCTGGCTAAAGCAGCCTGGTGTCAGCAGTCCTCACTTACTGTTGTTGGAGTCTGGAAGAAAGTACTCTCTCTTTTTTGATAGTGCTGTGTATAGCACCGGGACCAGTGCTGGTTAGTATCAATGACAGGACAGGGAGGTGCAGCACACTCTCAGCAAGTCTGCAGATGACATCAAGCTGAGGGGTGCAATTGGTAAGACTGAAGGATGGGATGCTGTCTAGATGGGTTAGAGAGAAGTGGGCTAAGGAGAACCTCATGAGGTCCAGTAAGTGCAAAGTCCTGCACCTGGGTTGGGGTAACCTTTGATTTCAGTACAGGTAAGAGTAGCCCTGCAGAGAAGTTCTTGGGTGTAGTGGTTGGTGAGGAGCTGGACATGAGTCAGCAATGTGCACTTGCAGCCCAGAAGGCAGATTGCATCCTGGGATGCGGTAGATTGAGAGAGATGATTCTGCCACTCAGCTCTGGTGAGACCTCATCAGGAGTACTTTGTCCAGCTCTGGGGCCCCCAACACAAGAAGGGTATGGACCTGCTGGAGCAGGTCCAGAGGAGGACTGGAGCACTTCTGCTATGAAGACAGGCTGAGAGAGTTGGTGCTGTTCAGCCTGGAGAAAAGAATGCTCTGGGCAGGCCTAACAGCAGCATTTCAGTATCTGAAGAGGACCTACAAGAAAGCTGGGGAGGAGCCACTTATGTGGCAATAGGACAAGGGGCAGCAGTTTTAAACTAGAGCAGGGCAGTTTCAGATTGGACACAAGGAGAAGGTTATTCACAGTGAGAGTGGTGAGGTACTGGAACATGTTGCCCAGAGGTGTGGTGGAGGCCCTATCCCTGGAGGCATTTGTGGTCTAACTTGATGGGGCCCTGAGCAACCCTGATCTAGTTGGAGATGTCCCTGCTTACTATAGGGAGGCTGGACAAGATGACCTTTGAGAGTCTCTTCCAACCCAATGCATTCTGTGATAGCCATGCATCTTTACTTTTGGCAGGCTCTAATGAAGAATCTTGGTAAGGAAAAAGATTCTGCAGCTGAGCCAGAAGTGGCTCACTGTTGGGCAGCTGCATTTCTGGAATTGCAGAGTTTAGTTGCCAGATGTCAGTTTCTGCTGTGCAGGGTCCTTCTAGCTAGCACAGTTTAGAATCTGACTTCCTCCACTAGGTGGGAGGTGTGGTACACAGCAGGAGTGTTGTTTAGGGAGGAAAAGTGGGTAGCAATGGGAAGTATGGAAGGGACTATCCTTATGTCTTCAAAAGGTCCAGCTCAGCCCCTAAGGCAGCTGGTAGAGCTGTGTTCCTGGCTCTCAGTCCTTGTATTGCAGACTGATTGCGATACCGCAAAGGAATGGTGCTTAGTTCCAGCTTCCCCATCTGCTTTGGAAAGAATCAGCTTAGAGTCAGAGTCACTCAAGTTGGAAAAGACCCTTGAGATCATAGAGTCAAACTGTTAACCCAGTGCTACCAAGTCCACCACTAAGCCCTGTGCCTCAGCACCGCATCTTGCCTGTCTTTTAAACACCTGCAGGGAGGGTGGCTCAGCTGCTTCCCTGGGCAGTCTTCTCTAGCACTTGACAACTCTTTGGGGAAAGAAATTGTTCCTAATATCCAATCTAAACATCCTCTGGTGCAAGTTGAAGCCATTTCCTCTCCTCCTATCACTTCTTACTAGGGAGAAGAGACTGACCCTCCCTCACCTCACTCCAACTTGCAGGAAGAAGAGAGCAAGGAGGTCTTGCCCTTACTTTCCTTTACTTCAGGCAACTACCCCAGTTCCCACATCTCCTCCTCAAAAGACTTGTGCTCTAGACCCATGTCTGTTGTGGGTTTTTTTGGAAGGTCTTTCTTTTCCACCATTATCAGTGTCTTATGTTGCAGTGAGGGCCCCAAAACTGAACCCAGTGCTCACGATGTCTCCTCACCAGTGCAGGGGACAGTCACTTTCCCTGGTCCTGCTGGTCACAGTATTCCAGATACAGGCCAGGATGCTGCTGTTCTGGTTCTTTGTCCTCAGTAGTTGGATGATCTTATTGATGTGCTTGTGCTCACATTGGTTTTTCTTGGAGCCATCTGCCCTGATTTAAACAAATGCAGTTTTATATGAAAAAGAGATTACTGGAATATGGAGCTGTAAACAAAGGACTCTTGCTCCCTGGGTCAGTCCTGGGGACTTTCTTGGAGGGAGGAAAGAAAAGCCAAACACACAACACACACACAACCCAAACAAACATAAAACCCCCACCCCACACCCAAAACACCAACAACACAGACCCCAACGTTTCCCTGCTAATCCATTTATGGTGTTGCTCAGATAGTGGCTGTGGGAGAATTCCCTAAGTTATGGAGAAAGAGGATTTGTTTACAGAATGCTGTCTGAGCAGGCAGCCTGTACTCCGGATATCTGCCTAGCTTACCATCTGTTGGAGCTCAACAGCCACTCTGGCATCAGTGGTTCTTTTCATGACTTGCTCACATATGTGAGGTGTGAATTTTCAACCTCCAGGCTGTTTTTCACTTTACCTGAAGGCCAGGTTTGCTAGCTGACAGATTTTCTGTGGAGAGGAGGCTTTGCTCTTGTTTCACAGGCATTCTTTGGCTGTAGCTTCTTGCTGAAGATGAGTTGATTTAACACTTTAAGGATTCTCCCCCTCTGATCTCTTTCTGTTCCCCTCCCTCAACACTGTACTTACATCTTTGCTTGCTCCTGCCTGGTTCTCATCTCACTTCATAATAAAGAGGTGCTTTAGGGTGCTAGGCTGACAGGTGGAAGACCAATCTCATTGTGCTGTCTCTTGAGATGAGCAGGACAAGACATTTCTGCCTCCCTTTGAGTGCAAGGTCAGAGTGTGCAGGTTGTGTCCCACTGTAAAAACTGATCTCAGACCCTTACCACGTGGCTGCCTGCTCCCCACACCTCTTCCTTTGGACTGGAAGGTACAGCAAGGAGAGGACTTTAAGAGCAGCCACCTTGTCAGACTAGACTTTCTATTAGCTAAGCTCTTAAAGGACATCAAGTGACTGTTGTCCAGTTGAAGTTACTCTTCATGAAACTAGTTGTCCAACAAGTATTTTACTGTGTATCAAGTCCAAGTGTGTGTCGTGCAGGTTGGGGGTGGGGTATGGGAACTGCAGAGATTGAACCAAATGCCGTTGGTCTCTGTGCAGAAGCTTCCTAAATGAATGTCTGCGTTGGGGCAAGCATGTGCATTTCATTCTGACTCACAACAATCTAACACCAGCATTGTTTCTCAGCCTTCTCTAAACTGCTGCTGATTTCTGAGATGCAGAAAAAAGGCAAAGAAATGGTTGTTTTGTCTTGGCTGAAGGCCCTGATTCAGCCTTGCGGGGAGCCCAGGTTTCCCTGAGAGAAAACTCAAATACTGTTTGTGGTGGTGTTTGCAAATGCTGGCAACTTTGTGTAACAAAGGACTGTATTTTCTTCTTGTCTCTGTTCAGTCAGCTGCTACTCTTCAGACCAGACACACTGAAGATGCAGAAATGGAAGATGGGCAGAATGGAGTGGAAGAGAAATCGGAAGTTCACACAGAAGCATAAACCAAACCCTATTCCATTAGTTTTGTAAATGAAATAATTTCCAGTGAATTAGACCTTTATTTTTCTACCTGGTTGGACAGTGGCTTCAGGGGAGCAGAGTCTGAAGCCACCACACCACAGTCAGTTCCAGTGTTCTATGTTGGTTGAAGAACCTGAGTGGCAGCATAAATCTGGTTTAATCCTAGGGACTTTATTTATTCATTCAGCCTCTGTTACTGTTCAGGTTCTGTCTGGATTTACTTTGCTTGGTTTATTTGCATTTTGCCATTGGTGTTTATCTCTCTTTGGATCCAGCTCACTTTAATCCCAGGTTCTGCTTCCTAAATTTTACTTCTTTAAAGTAATGGGCCTTTTCCTGGAGTCCTCACACGAGGCCTGAGAACAGATTGTCGTTCCCAGTTCTGCCTTGGCATTGCCCTGTCCCTTCTGCTCGGTAGGGAGTCCTTCCAGTAAGTGTTGTATCCTTTCTTGTATGCCTCCTGTTTGCAACTCGCTGATGGTGAAGACTGTGAAGTCCTAGCTTAAGTAATAAAGCTGCAATTAAACTCAAGAAAATCGAACTTCTTGTGGGTTTTATTGGAATCTGCACAGAATTAAGAGACCTTCCCTGTGGTGATTTGGTGTGTTCTCATCCGTGTAGCTGCATGCCAGCTTCAGAACCAGAGTGTTTTTCTGTTTATAGAAAATTCCCACAGTAATTGGTCATTTACCCATGGTTTAGAGAGAGGAAAAATACACTGCTGAAAATCATACAAAAAGCAAGGTTGTAACTTATACATGGTTTATTTTCTGTTCATACAGCAACCTTCCTCTTCACCTTCCACATTGCAAAACTTAGACCAGGGCAAAAATAATTTACTTACCCCTGAAAGTGGCTTTGAGGGGAAGGTTATAATGGTTTAACACATTACAAATCCTTTTACGGCCTAATGAACTACAGACTTCTGAGCGATTCCAGCGTCTGCTTGTCCCCATCTCTGTGAGAAAGATCTTACTTCATCTTCTGCTTCTTTCTGCAACACATTGTGTGTCTTGTTTGGGTGTGGGGGTGCTTTGGGGTTTTGTGGGGGTGGGTGTTTTGTTTGTCAGCAGGCACTGAATGTAGTGCTCAAACCCACTGTCTCTCTTCATCCTGTTTTACGTCGGCATCTCCGCTGCCCTGTTCTGAGACCCTCTGGCAACAGGGATGCTTCTGCCAGCTCTGCAGGGAGAAGGTATATAATCTGTTCCTTTCAGATACAGAAGTGGAATTGTTGTAGTGAGAGATGTCTTTGCATGGCACAAGAGGGGCTGCAATTGTGTGAATATTGCAGTTAGCCTGTATTTTAACATGAAGGATGTCCAAAATGTTAGTTTGAATTCCTAGTCTCCTTTGCTGGGACAGCAGTACTGTGTAAGCACCTAGGAGGTTCTTAAGGGTTGGGAAGTTGCTGGCATCTGTATTAATGGAACTGTCTTCAAAGTGGGAAGGCTTGCTTGACGTGCTATCCTCCCCTCAGGCCCAAGAGAAGTTGCTAGGTTGGAGCTAGCTTAAGCTGTGAACTGCCCTGCTCCCTGCATGGTGAGGCAATGCCATAGGCTTCAGTGGGCTGGGGAGGAGGGATAGAAGAGGTAGGATAAAGTGCTTGATGGGTTATCACATCTAATCAAGTTGTTTTTCTTAGCAAGGCTGCAGCATTGCCATGTCCTGCAGGTACTTTCCATGAGCACTCAAGAGTGCTGGCCCTCTGTATGGGAAAACTCGTCTTCCACCAAAGCAAGTACCTCTGAGGGGAATCTTATGGATGGCTGATAGAAAAAGTGTGGAGAATGTCTGTCAGCTGAAGTGATGAGGGGATTTTCAGACAGAGTAGCTAAGGGGAGCAGGAATGCCAAACAAGAGTTGTTCTTTCCTGGCATGTAAATAACTTGTTGAGAATTACTGGAAACACAAAGCTCTGTGGCTGAGACTCCTATTGCTACGAAAGCAAGCAGAGGGCCATGTCCTAATGATACCAATTTCTAACTGAACAAGCCTCTCAAAATCTCCCACAGGTATGACAGTTCCTCAACATGCTTTTTGAAAGCAAAAAGGGTGATTAGGAGTTTTTTAATGCTCTGTGATCTATGGTGGCTATGTTAAGTGTAAGCAATCCTGAAATGACCAATTTTGGCCCTCATTTTCATTGCACAAACTATAAAAATAAATGGTGGGAATGTAAATCTACTAAAGACAGTAAGCAGGCCCTGTGCAGGTAGAGGGAAGGAGGTTCTGTGCTGGCTTCAAAAATGGGTATAGTTGTCAGCTGGGAATGGCACACTCGTGTTTGTAAGTCAGGTCATGCATGTAAACTGCACCTGCCACCCATTCGTTATGTGCTCCTAGGAAAATGCTTAAAATAAAACGGACTTTATGAAGTGCCTTCATCTGTCTCAGTTCATGAAAGGCTGCCTGCCACACATCGTGTCCTTGAGCTAGCTGACAGGGCCTGCTTTGCTGTTGGGTCTGAAAGTGGAAAGAGCCCACCCTCCACCAGGGCAACCATGACCATGTCCTTGCGTCCGACCAGCAGTCCTCTTTGCGGAAGAGGTGGGTGACAGAAGCGGCCCCGGGCCGGGCTGCCCGCAGTGCCAGCTTCCACCGGCGGGGCTGGGCCTGAGGGCTGTGTGGGAGCGGGCCGCGGGCGCGCTGCAGCCCCGCCGCCGGGCGCGGGGGGAGCGCGGCACAGGCGCGCTGCGGGCGCTCCTCCGCAGGGGCTGCCGGGAGCCGCGGCCCCGCCTGCCCCTGACGTGGCGCCGCCGCTGGGTTGCTCCCGTAGCGCCGGCCGCGCAGGCTGGCGGCTCGCCGGGCGGCCGGCGGCGGCGCTTCCGCCTCTGCGGGCGGCGGGGCTATGCGGTCGGTCAGCTACGTGCAGTGCGTAGCGTTGGACTTCGGCGGCAGCCTCTTTCCGCACGCCATCTGCCTGGGGGACGCCGACAACGACACGGTCCGGAGGCGGGGGCTGGCTGCGCGGGGCGGTACGGGCCCGGCGGGGAGGTGGTGATCCCGGAGCAGGCCGTGTACCGCCGCGGGGCTCGGGCGAGCCGGTGGCGGCAGGGCGCGGGAGGCGGTGTTCCCGCGGTCGGAAGACTGGGCCCGGCTTGGCTATCTCGCCGGAGCCAGCGCTGCTTGGGCTGCCAGCAGCTGGGCTCCATCAGCCTGGGGAGCTCCCGCAGCCCCTCTCGGAGATAGGCAGCGGCAGCAGTGTCAGGCTGCAGGGAAGGAGCTGGGAGTGGGGAAGCACTGAGGATGGTGCGGCACCATAGGGGGTAGGGCTTCCGTTCCGTAGGAGACCCGGAGCCCCGTCTGTGCTCTCACAACGCTGGAGACAGTTTGGATCTAGAACCATACAGCTCTCCCAAGGCTGGCGCTGAACCATGCCCCTCAGCAGCTTCTCTCTGTCACTCGGATAGCCCTCAGAAATCCCTTGCAAACCGAACCTTTCAGTGATTCTGGGTGGTAGCTAGCCAGTACTTCCATCACCATTAAATGTGCCCCTAATGCATGGGCCCTGGGTGATGGACAGCTAGTAGGAGGGCTAATATCTGGTCTCAAGGAGCATTCTTTGGTGGTGGTGGAGACGTAGAGGTGTGGGAAAATGGATTCTTGGGGCACAAACAGTGCCTCTTGACCCATATGATGGGTGCATGTGCATCAGGAACGTTGCTGCTGGCTTGTCAGATGGTTATTTCTGATAGGTTAGATTTGTCTGTCACCTATGTGTGTATATGTTAGCTAAACCAGGTGTGTCCCTTTTTTTCTGAGCTGGTGAGGCCTCATCTGAATAGGTTCTGGGCTCCCCAGTTCAAGAAGGACAAGGAACTACTGGAGAGAGTCTGGCAGAGAGCCACTTAAGATGCTGAGGGGATTGGAACCTTACAGGGAAAGGCTGATAGAGCTGGGGTGTTTTAGCTTGAAGGAGTCTGAAACTTAATGCTTCAGTATATAGAGGGTGAGCATCAGGAGGATGGAGCCATACTCTTCTCAGTGGAGTCAAGTCACAGGACAAGGGGCACAAACTGCAGGTGCCACCCACATAACACCAGGGGAAATTTCTTTACTCTGAGGGTGGCAGAGCACTGGAACAGGCGGCCCGGAGGGGTGGTGCAGTCTCTGTCAGGTCTCCAAATGCACATGGATGTGTGTTCCTGTGTGATGCTGCCCTAGATGATTTTCAGAGGGCCCTTCCCATCCCTACCATCCTGTGATTCTGTTTGTGATTATTTTTCTCCTCAGCAGCCAAATGTTATGATAGCTCTGCCTGGCTATTCTGAAAAGCATCAAGGCTGGCAGTGCAGTAGATTTTCCCCAGAAGTTACAAAATGTACACAATTTCAATCCACAGAGATACAGAAGGAGAGGTAATAGCAACAGGCTCCTCAGCAGGGGAGGCTGATGAGCTTCATGAGCCTTCTTTAAAATAATAACCATAATTCTGAAAGGCTTTCTCTATTTCATCAGCAAGATTGAGTGGCCAGTATAAATCTGATGTGAGCATTCTTGAAGCATCTTTTTGGATGAGTGCATTTTCCTTATTGCTGATTCAGGAAAGAACAAGTCAGTCTGGATTGAAAGATGGAAAATGAGGTGCTGGTGATTAGAGCAGGATGGGATGTGCTGCCCAGGGAGGTGGTGGAGTCACTGTCCCTGCAGGTGTGCAAAAGAGGGTTGGACATGGCACTTGAAGCTATGGTTTAGTTAGTCCGGAGGTGTTGGGTGATGGGTTGGACTTGATGATCTCTGGGGTGTTTTCCGACCTTACCGATTCTATGATTCCGTGTTCAAACAGCCAGTGACACAGCTCTGAAGGAATGTCTAGAGAAGCAGTGAATAAAACAGGAATAGAATAGAATAGACCAGGTTGGAAGAGACCTTCAAGGAGATCGCGTCCGACCTATCACCCAACACCATTTAATCAACTCAACCATGGCACCAAGCACCCCATCCAGTCTCCTCCTAAACACCTCCAGGGACGGTGACTCCACCACCTCCCTGGGCAGCACATTCCAATGGCCAATCTCTCTTGCTGGGAAGAATTTCTTCCTGGCATCCAGCCTAAACCTCCCCTGGCACAGCTTGAGACTGTGTCCTCTTGTTCTGGTGCTGGCTGCCTGGGAGAAGAGACCAACCCCCACCTGGCTACAAAATCCCTTCAGGGAGTTGTATACAGCAATGAGGTCTCCTCTGAGCCTCCTCTTCTGCAGGCTAAGCAACCCCAGCTCCCTCAGCCTCTCCTCACAGGGCTGTGCTCCAGACCCCTCCCCAGCCTTGTTGCCCTTCTCTGGAACTCCTTCAAGTGTCTCAATGTCCTTCTTAAACTGAGGGGCCCAGAACTGGACACAGGACTCAAGGTGTGGCCTAACCAGTGCTGAGCACAGGGCAGAATGACCTCCCTGCTCCTGCTGGCCACGCTATTTCTGATGCAGGCCAGGATGCCATTGACCGTCCTGGGCACATTGCAGACTCATGTTCAGCCTACTATCAACCAGTACCCCCAAGTCCCTTTCTGCCTGGCTGCTCTCCAGCCACTCTGACCCCAGCCTGTAGCTCTGCATGGGGTTGCTGTGGCCAATGTGCAGAACCTGGCACTTGGATGTGTTCAATCTCCTGCCCTTGGACTCTGCCCATCTGTCCAGCATGTCCAGGTCCCTCTGCAGAGCTCTCCTACCCTCTAACAGATCAACTCCTGCCCCCAGCTTGGTGTCATCTGCAAACTTACTGATGATGGAATACATGACTTGAAGGACCTGCTCTCCAGCTTTTTGTGTGAGAGAGTAAAGTTAGGGCATTTCTTTTTTCCCCAGACATGGTTGATTTTAGGCTGTCTCTTTGTGTTTTGCTTTGCTGTTTCTTCCCACAGTCTGAATCTGTAATTACTGCTGTGTGGGAATGCTGTTCCTGGAGTTGTGAATTTCTTCTCACTAGCCCTGTTCTCTTGCACAGCTGAACGAGCTGGTCGTGGGAGACACCAATGGGAAGCTCTATGTTTACAAGAATGATGACAGCAAACCCTGGGCTGTGCGATCTTGCCAAGGAATGGTCAGTTTCTAAGAACCTTGTTTAATGGTTGGGCCTCAGGGGCTGTGTGCAGCCAGCTGTTCTTAACCACTGTGTAGGAGGCCATAGGCCAGAGGGGAATGGCAGCCAGAACTGGTTCTAATTCCTTGCCTGTCGTTTTGCAAGACCCTGCTTTTGCCCACAGCTGCTCCCAGGGGCTGGAAGTGATGAGCAAAGTGCTGAACAAGCACAGGAACCGGGATTCTATCCCACCTGGATCCTGTTCCTTTGCTCTGTGGATTTTGTCCCCAGGGCTCTGGGCAGTTGTTCAGCTGATGTGGTTCCATTCCTGCATCTGCTTGCTTTGACCTTGAAAAGGCTTTTCAGAGTTCAGGAGAGAGTTTGTGAGGGGAGAGGGGATAGAGCAAAGTCCTGGTTTGGATTGCCTTCTCTCATCAGTGGCCGCCTTTTTTCTTGCAGCTCACGTGTGTTGGTGTGGGAGATATATGTAATAAAGGAAAGGTAAGAGCAGCCCAACTCTGCCCAGCTGTCTCTGTAAGACTTGTAAGAGGTGTTTAGGAAACTAGGGTCACATCATGAGTGTGGAGGGCAGTTTGCAGGTGCTTTCTCTCCAGGATCTGCTTTTGCTCGTAGAGTTTTAGTACTACTGTTTAAAAACTCTCTCTTCAGATACAGCCTCTGTCTTTCTGTGAGCTGTACACAGGTTCTAGTGAGCAAGGAAATTCATCTTCCCTTCAGACAGCACTGCTGAATTCTGTGTCTCCTTGTGTGAGTACCACAAGATTTTGGTAGTTGGAGGGTTGCTCCTTTTTCTCCTCATTGGCTTTTGTCCTGCTCTGTGCTGGTCCCTGCTGTGGGCCATGCCCCTTCTGCCACTTGGCTGTGTGCATTTGAGGTCATCTAAGTGTGACTGAGACACAGAATAGTCTGGAATTCCAAGCAAATTCCATGGGGCCTGAGCTGACACCTTCTGCTGGATTGCTGTTTCTAGGGTTTAAGCCAGGACCACTGAATCCAAAAGTCCCAGAGTTCAGGTGGTTGTTTTTGATGGGTGAAATGTAGTTGTCACATTTAGCATAAACATGTAATTTATCTGCCTGGTGTAGCTGTTGTGTGCTGCAGTGAGCAGCAGAGCTGAAGTGAGCACTGAGAAAGCCACATGCTGTTGGAGGATTGCACACACCTATCAGCTTGATATCCTAGTGTGACAAGTACAGACAAGAAGTTTGGACCCTGTAGTACCTGAGTAGTTCCAGTGCTGGCCAAAACCCTGCTCCTGTAACCTCTGTAGCAGTTACTGATCTTGGTGGACCTACCCTCACCCCTTCCTGCACCCTGCTGTGTGACAGCTTCTGCAGGTTCTAAAAGAGGCAAGATGAGAAGGTTTTCCTCTCCCCTCTTAGAATCTCGTGGTGGCAGTGAGTGCAGAAGGCTGGTTTCATCTTTTTGACCTGACTTCTCCAACTTCAAAACACCCAGATGCTTCAGGCCACCCTGAGTTGGCCGTGGCAGAAGAGCAGAAGCCGGTGTTCAAGCAGCACATTCCTGCCAACACCAAGGTCATGCTGATCAGTGACATCGGTGAGCTGCTGTGGGAGCACAGTGTGAGGGAATTGGTGGGGAGGAGGCAGCAGGGGGATGGAGAGAAGGCCTTTGGGACTCAGAAGGAAGTTACTGCCTTGCTGAAACAGGTGCTGTAACAAACCATAGCCAGGCCTTGGAGGAGAGAAGCAAGAGCTTCAGGAATTGTGCTGACGTGCAAGTTCTTACTCCAGGACTGGGATCCTAAGGGATGCTACCTGATGGAAACCAGTACAGTAATTTCTGAGTGCTGGGAGTCTTGGGATTAGAGGACTGTAAGACAGCCTGCCTGTCTCCTTATGTTCCCTGCAGATGGAGATGGGAAGTGTGAGCTGGTGGTGGGTTACACAGACAGGGTGGTACGTGCCTTCCGCTGGGAGGACTCGTCGGAGAGTGCCGACCACGTCTCTGGGCAGCTGCTCCTCTTGAAGAAGTGGCTGCTAGAAGGTCAGGTAAGGAAACTGGATGTTTGCAGCACAACTGGTCATGCAGTGTTCAAGTGTCTCACCAAGGGAGGAAGCACAGAACCTTAGTCCTGTGAACACAGCAAATGTCACGTTGGAAGGTTTGCCCAGTGGTACAGGCCACCCAGTCAGGATGATGAGGCTGATGAAGCACTCTACAAGCAGCTGTGAGAGGTTTCACTCTTGTTCTGGTGTGGGGGCTTTCAACTTCCCAGATGTCTCCTGGGAATACAGCACTGCAGAGAGACAACCATGCCAATGGTCCCTTGAATGGGTGGGAAGTAACTTGGTGATGGAACCAGCTGTGGAAAAAGCCCTGCTGGATGTGCTGCTTGTTGACAGGGAAGGGCTTGTTGGGGATGTAGTGGCTGGAGGGCATCTTGGGAATAGTGACCACAAAGTGATAGAGCTTTCAGTTCTCAAGGGAGCGAGGAGGGGGTAGCAGAACAGCTACCTCGGACTTCTGTAGGGCAGATTTTGCCGTGTCCAGGAGGTGGATGGACAGAATCCCTTGGGAGGCTGTCCTGCAGGGCAAAGGAGTCAAACAGGGCTGGGAACCTTTTAAGGAGGAAGTCTTAAAGGAACAGGCCATCCCCATGTCTCAAAAGACAAGCTGGCAAGGAAGGAGACCTGTGTGGTTGAATAGAGAGCTTTGGGTGGAGCTCAGGACTAAAAAGAGAGTTTAGGGCCTTTGGAAGAGGGGTTGGGCTACTCAGGTGGACTATGAAGATCTGGTGAGGCACTGTAGGGAGAAAATTAGAAGAGCCAAAGCCCAGTTCAAATTTAACCTGGACACTGCTGTGAAAGGTAATAAACAAATGTTTCTATAAATACATCAACAGCAGAAGGAGAGCTAAGGAGAATTTCCATCCTTGATGGACACAAGAGGAAACACAGTGACAAAGCATGAGGAGAAGGTTGAGCTACTCAATGCTGTCTTTGTCTCAGTCTTTAGTAGTAAGAGTAGTTGTTCTCTGGGTACCCAGCCCCCTTAGCTGGTAGACAGGAAGAGAAAGGGAATGAGGCCCCTATGCTGCAAGGAGAAATGGTTTGCAACCTGCTATGCCATATAGATGCACACAAATCTGTGGGACTGGACAGGATTCACTCAAGGGTGCTAAAGGAGCTGGCAGAAGAGCTCAGCAAGCCACTCTCCATGACTTTTAAGCAGTCCTGGATAACTGGTGAGGTCTCTGTGGACTGGAGGTTAGCAAATGTGACACCCATCTACAGGAAGGGCCAGAAGGAGGATCCGGGAAACCACAGGCCTGAGAGCCTGCCCACAGAAAGTCATGCAGGAGATCATCATGAGTGGCATCATGTGTCACACATGGGACAAGGAGATAGAGCCCAGCCAGCATGGGTTTATGAAAGGCAAATCTTGTTTGACCAGTGTGATCTCCTTCTATGACAAGGCCTGGTGGTGGATGAGAGAAAGGCTGTCAGTGTTCTCTGCCTTGACTTTAGTAAGGGCTTTAACAGTTTCCCACATCATCCTCCTGAAGAAGCTGACTGCTCATAGCTTGGATGGGTGCACACTATGTGGGGTGAATGCCAGGCCCAGAGAATTAAATCTGGTTGGCAGCCAGTTCCAGGTGGTGTTCTGCAGGGCTCAGTACTGGGGTCAGTTCTCTTTAGCATCTTGATCGGTGGTCTGCATGAGGGAATTGAATGCACCCTCAGTGAGTTTGCAGATGACACCAAGTCAGGTGAGTGTGTCAATCTGCTGGAGAGCAGGAAGGCTCTGCAGAGAGATCTGGAGAGGCTGGATAGTTGGGCTGAGGCTAATTGTAGGAAAATCAACAAGGTCAAGTGTTGAGTGCTGCACTTGGCTCACAACAGCCCAGTGCAACATTGCAGGCTTGGGCAAGAGCAGATGGAGAGCTGCTCATTAGAGAAGGATGTGAGGGTGTTGATTGACAGCTGGGTGAATATGAGCCAGCAGTGTGCTCAGGTGGCCAAGAGGGCCAGTGGCACCCTGGCTTGTATCAGGAATAAGGTGGCCAGCAGGTGTAGGAATGTGGTTGTCCCCTCTGCTTGGCACTGGTGAGACCACACCTCAAGTACTGTGTTCAGTTTTGGGCCCCTCAGCACGAGAAGGACATGGAGGTGCTGGAATGTGTCCAAAGAAGAGCACCTAAGCTGGTGAAGGGCCTTGAACACAAGTCCCGTGAGGAATGCCTGAGGGAACTGGGGTGGTTTAATTTGTAGAGGAGGAGGCTGAGGGGAGACCTCATTGCTCTACCACTACCTCAAAGGCTGTTGGAGCCAGGTGGGAGTTGGTCTTTCTCACATGCAACAAGCGACAGGACGAGAAGAAATGGCCTCAAGTTTTGCCAGGGGAGGTTCAGGTTGGATACTGGGGAAAAATTCTTCACAGGAAGTGTTTCCAGGCGTTGGAACAGGCTGCCCAGGGAGGCAGTGGTGGAGTCACTGTCCTTGGAGGCATTCAGCATAGGATAGGATAGGATAGGATAGGATAGGATAGGATAGGATAGGATAGGATAGGATAGGATAGGATAGGATAGGATAGGATAGGATAGGATAGGATAGAATAGAATAGAATAGACCAAACCAGGTTGGAAGAGACCTTCAAGATCATGGTGTCCAGCCCATCATCCAACACCACCTAATCAACTAACCCATGGCACCAAGCATCCTGTCAAGCCTCGCCCTGAACACCCCCAGCGACGGCGACCCCACCACCTCCTCAGGCAGCCCATTCCAGTGGGCAATCACTCTCTCTGTGTAAAACTTCCTCCTAACCTCCAGCCTAAACCTCCCCTGACGCAGCCTGAGACTGTGTCCTCTTGTTCTGGTACTGGTTGCCTGGGAGAAGAGACCAACCTCTGCCTCACTACAACCCCCCTTCAGGTAGTTGTAGACAGCAATAAGATGCATGGATGTGGTTTTTAGGGACATGGTTTGGAGTAACTTAGTAGTATAGCACTAGTGGGATTGTGAGCTCTAGGCAAGTGGTTGGACCTGATCTCAAAGGTCTCTTCCAACCTTAGCAGTTCTGTGATTCTGTGTGGAGCAGCTGGTGGTCTGGTCTGGGAAACACTTGGCTAGAGAGCAGTAGTGTAAAATACCAGTGGTGCTAAGTGGCTTTTGGTAGGGGAACAGCCTTTTTACTGTGACATGGATACTTGGCCTCGAGCTGAATTTGTTCTGCTCATGCTCAGCTTCATCAGAAGGTATGCCAGAGTCAAGTTTAGAGGCAAGGAGCACAGAGAACCTTGCTGAGGTGTTCATAAAGTTCTCAGTTCAACTGTATCCATGTTTTTCTCTGCCAGTATAGGTGGACAGCCTCTCTGTGAACCCAGGCCCTGATGGCTCACCAGAATTGATGGTGTCTCAGCCAGGCTGTGGTTATGCCATTCTGCTGTGCACCTGGGACTCTGAGCAGCAGGCCACAGCAGAGGGAAGAGACAGCTCCACTTCAAGCAGGTGAAGAGCATTATTCCATGGGGTAGATGTGACAGGAGTACACAGCAAAGTTGCTCCAGGGAGGCACCAGCACACCAGCTTGCTGGGCAGAGCTGGGGTGTGGCAGGGTGCTGTCCTTGCTTCAGTGACCTGCTGTGCTGCTGGGAGTGCATGACTGAAGTGCAGCTGCACCTGAGCTTCTATGAACACTCTTCATATGTTTATCACAAAACCAAATGCTGCTGATTTCTTTGTACCCCATTCTCTTCTCATTGGGTTGGGCAATAAGAGTAGCCAAAGCAGCTCACTGAGGGAGTTCAGGCAGGGCAATGACTGGCCTAGATCTCCAGAGGAAAGGTAGTAAGGCAATGTGGTGATGTATCTACTGATGGGAAGGGTAGAAACTAAAAGGGTGGGCCAAGCCCACTTAGTCTGAAGCCCATGGTGATGCTTCAGGTTCCTTCACTTGTTTCTTCCAGTTCAAGGAACTGGAGATTTTCCTTAAGAATTCTTCCCTTGGAGGCTGCTGGAGCACTGGACCAGGCTACCCAGAGAGATTATGGAGCCTCTGTCTCTGAAGGCTTTCTAAACCCACCTGGCCCTGCACCTGTAGCCTTGGTGATACTGTGATAGTTCAGGTGATGCAGCACTAGCCAAGAGGTTGGACTCCATGATTTTCAGGGGTCACTTCCAGCCCCTTCCATGCTGTCATTCTGTGAGACCTCTGCAGTCAGTGTTGTCGACTGCAACCACAGCAGCTGAGGTGAGCAGTGAGGATATTGCCCTTGTGGGAAACTGAGGTGCTTCTGTGAGATTTTAAGGCAGATAAGAAAGCTGTGGCAGGAGGGCAAAAAGGCAAGGCTCTTTAATGTCTCATAGACCTTAGTGAAATGGAACCCTCCTAGCCAAAGCCAGGTGAGGCATCATCTCTGACCAACCTGTCCAGTCCCAGGGAAGACACTTCCCAAATGAAAAGCAGCCAGACTTACATGGCAGTAGTTATACAAATTGTCTGTTTTCTTTGCTTGATTGGATCACTTGATTTACTGAGCTTTGTTTGGGTTTTTGAGCTCCTCTCAGTTTTCTGCTCATTCTGGCTTTGTTTTACAAACATCCTATCTGGGTTAGCCTGCGTGCCTTTGTTGTTACCACTGAAGGGCTAAACTATGCACAAACTCTATCAGCTTCTGGATTTGTAGAGCTTCAAAGGACACTGCTCTTGAGGCTGTTGTGGCACAGTTCCAGTCCCTGTTGCCTGGCATCTCCCTGATGTGTGTCTGTGCTTTGCCTAGTGAGGCTCCTGTTCGAGACGTTGTTCTGCACCAGACGTCTGGACGGATCCACAACAAGAATGTTTCCACTCACCTGATTGGTAGCATTGGCCGAGGTGAGAGATGAGGGCCTTGGGGTCTCTGGCCCAGCAGTTGTCCCCACAGTTTTTCAGTACATCAGTCCAGCATCACAGTGGGTTTCCTGTTGTTGAAAAAAACCGTGGAAGGCAGCTGCAAGAGCAGAGAGAACTCAGCGCCCGTTAGCTAGTGCCAGGACAGCTGGATATTAAAGGATGAGAGGAGATGGCCTCAAGTTGTGCCAGGGGAGGGATATTTAGGTTAGACATTAGAAGAAACTTCTTCACTGGAAGGGTTCTCAGCCACTGGAATAGGCTCCCCAGGGAGGTAGTTGAATCCCCATCCCTGGAGGTGTTTCACAGATGCAGGGCTGTGGTGCTGAGAGACATGGTTTGGCACCAGCTTTGGTAGAGTCAGGTAACACTCTTAAAGTGCTTTCCCAAGCAAAACTATTCTCTCATTCTATTTGCATTCTATTTTTATAGCCTTGTCCTTCCCTAGGTAGTTCTTGCTCTCCACCTAGCACAACAGACTCTGCAGCATCCACTTTCCTGCCTTGCTCCTGCAGATGTTTTTGATCTTTGCTTTTGCATGGCTGCCACTTATGCCCTCTTCTTACTCCCCAGATGTCTCTTTTCCACTTCCACCTCTTTATTTTTCTTGCTTTTGTGCTTTTCAACATTTGATTCCTGGTACTTACCAGCTGTGTCCTGTTACTCCTTTCTCTATGCAGTCCCAGCATATCTATATTCCATATTCCCTTTGTACCACTCTCTCTCCAGTGTATTCTGTTCAGCTGTTATATGTAAACTCTCCATAGCTGCTTGCTCCTCATAATTGCTGTTGTCTCCAGACTTTCCTTACACATTGCCACTGGTTCCCTTGTGTAACTGTTTTATGCTCTGACCTGTGCCTGGTGCACCTGCTGAGCCCCATTTTGGTGCCTATGGGGAATAAGCAGCTCTCACTGCCCCTTGGAGTGTCTGGGCATAACACAAGGCAGAAAATTCCCAGTGCAGGTCACTTTCTCATCTGCAGCTGGCTGGAATGTAGCTGCATTCTCGCTGTCCAGATATGACCCCCTGCACTGCTGTCCAGGAACAGTTTAGGCTGTCCAAAGTAACTGGAGCTGGGGGAGAAGAACACTCCACTGAAACTCCTCCTCTTCCCCTTCCCCAGAATACTCTTTTTCCCCCAATTCCAAAGCTTGACATGTTTTCAGCACCTTGGATTCTGCTATGAGAAACACAGTCAACAAGAGTATGAAGCCAGTTTTTTTCTCTGCATACAAAGCCTTGCATCTAATGAGAGGTGTCTGTGAAAAATGAAGGCACATGGAATAAGGGATGAAGGAATGCTTGTGAAAAGCCTACAGCTGCTGTACTGTCACTAATGAAACAGATGAATGAAGTGTGCCACATTGACCAGTTTGTATGGGGGACACAGCGAGGCTTCAGGCCCTGGCCTGTCCAGGTGAATGTCAGCTAGGAGCAGTAGAGCACTCAGCCAGCAGACTCTGTGCTTTAAACTGATCTGTGGCAATAATGGAGAATCACAGAGTCATTTCTGGGGGAAAAGACTTAAGATCATTGAGTCCAGTTCTACCAAGGCTGGTGCTAAACCATGCCCCTCAGCACCACATCTCTGCCTCTTTTAAACACCTCCAGGGATGGGGATTCAGCCACCTGCCTGGACAGCCTGTTCAGTCTTTGAGACCCCTTTCAGTCAAGGAGTTTCTTGCAATATCCAACCTGAGCTGCCCCTGGTGCAGTTTGAAGCCATTTCCTCTCATTCTATCACTTGTTATAGGGAGAAGAGACCAACTGCCACCTGGCTCCAGCTTCCTTTCAGGGAGCTGTAGAAAGAAAGGTCTTCCCTCAGCCTCTTACTCTGGAGACCTCAGGGAGCCTTCACTGTCACTGAAAAGATTAAATGCAGCCCTAGTTGAAACCATCTCCAGTCTTCCCTACCAAGTGTGACCTCACTGTCAGCACCTGAACAGGCATGTCTTTTTGAACTGGAGGAGAGTGACCTGAAGGGTCAATGCCACTCCGTGGTCAGGGGATTCTCCCCTTCAGATTTAACTTTCACCCTTGTCACTTCCATCCTGCAGGCAACTGATACACAGGCTTTGGGGAGGGTACTGCTTGCCAATTCATAGCTGTATATAGCCCAGGAAAGGCAGAGCTGAGTGTGTAGATGAGCATGAAGGCACATGTCTAATGTGCTCATAAATCAAGGGCTCCCTAGAGCTTATCTAGAAGATAAGGCCTAGAGCTGGCCTTCAGATAAGCACTTGCAGACCCATGGCAGTTCTGACTTCCTGTTCACTGAAGTCAGAACTGCCATGGGTCTGCAAGTGCTTCTCTGGTCAGAGAGGCTCCTGGGAATAGCCAGCAGAACCCAGCATACCTGTACCAGTGCAAACTGGACTTTGGGATGCCAGTGCCCTACAAATGAAAGTCAACATGAAGTACAATTGGCTGCAAGCATCTGCAGATACCTGCTAAGCGTTGTCAAGGCTCAGCAGAAAAGGGGGCAGGACACAGAATACAGAATTCAGCAGGATGGGTCAGCTTGGTTTGCATCTCACTTTTTTCAGGAGAAGTGGCAGAAATGCTCAGTGCTCATCAACTTCTGTCATTCTGTTCTGCACTTGCAGGCTGCTCCAGTGGGGAGAGTGGCTCAGGTCTCTTTGCCCTTTGTACTCTGGATGGTAAGTGCTACCGCTGTCCTGGAAGAAAAGTCTGTCACAAATTCAAAGGAGGAAACCAGGGGTTCAGAGCACTTGGTTTTGAGAGAAGAGGGAGCTGGCCTTCAGAAATGCTTCCTGGATCTGAATGAAGAGATTCTGACTCAGACTCCTTCTGCTCACACATTTTACACATGAAAGCTAAGACAGGAGCCCAGGTGTCACCGTGGGCAAGTGTCCCATCAACCAGGCATGTAATAACATGCCTGTATCTGAAGCTATGGTGAAACATGGAAGCTCAGCCTGTCTTTCTGCTCCTTACTGAGCTGGGTCTGACACTGCACAGACTTGCTCTTCCCAAGGAAGCTTTCTTTTCTGTCTGTTGCTAATAACTGCCTTTCTTCCCTAGTACATTCTTCTCATCTGTGGATTTCAAAACATTTTACAGACCCTAATTATTGCATGGTCCTGTGGCTTGTGAGGGTAAAGTATTAAAGCCATGCTGCAGCAAGCAACCAGGAAATAAAGAAGTTAGCTCATTGGCCCAAAATGGTACAAAGAGCTTGAGAGTGAGACCAGAACTCTGATCTGCTGGCTCCTAAGTTGCCAGTTTACCCAGTGGTTGAACAGCTGTCTGAGATGCCAGTTCAGCAGTGCCATTCATGTAGATAGGAGCCTCTCAGCCACAGCAGGGATGTACTTGTACTTGAAGGACTTGGGTTTCTTCCAAAAGCAGCAGAGGAAATGGATGCTGGAACTTGGATATTTGTAGGGAGGTGCTGGCCTCACACAGACTTGAAGCCAGGTTCTTCTGCTGTGCCTCTGACTGAGAAGTGATCGAGGACTGACTTGAGTGAGCTGAATGCAGGTTTCTGTCCAAAAGCCTGACAGTGTGGAGATGTACAGTAATTCTCTGCTGCTCTCTTCCCAGACAGGCAGCCTGGCCTGTTTGAGCCAGGTGTCAACCTGCCCAGTGACAGTCCTGACAGGGAATTTCCAGTTATTCTTGGGGTCTGAACTCTGAAGCTTCTGCATCTGGCAAGGCTTCCTGCCTCACTGTTCACTCATGAGCCTTACAAGGCTGAGGGCACTGTGAGAAGATTGATGTGTATGTTCCAGCCTCTCATGGCCATACACACACATGCACCTCCCCCAGTACTATCCCAGTATTGCTGGATGATAGAGAAGTGGCACAAGAGGTAAGTGCCCAATGTCCAGTATGGTTTGAGCAGCCATGAGGCTGCTATTAGTAGCCTGTGATATTATCCAACCAGCTCCCAGCTGATAGCTGTCAACATCCTGTCCTGAGATCCCATCACCTGTGGCACACAGTGAGAAGATTATAGTTTACTCAGTGTCTCCTGGGAGAACTTCTGACATGCTTTGGGAAGCTGCTTTGGGCAGTTTTCTCCTTGTCTTACAGCACAATCCAGTTAGCAGAGAAGTTGTCATTTCTCTGGGTTTGCAGCTCCTGATGACAAGATAATGGACTGTCGTCCTGCCCAGAAGTGAGACTCTGTGCTATTCTCACCAGCCACAGCCCCTACAGTGGGCCCAGCTGCTCTGCCTGCAGACCCTGGGTGCTGAAGGAAAGCCCAGAGCTAGCAAACATCTTGCTACCTTTTAATACTTCCAAGACAATATTTTGTGGTTTTGTTTTCCACTTCAGGGACGTTGAAACTCATGGAGGGAGCAGACAAGCTGCTCTGGTCTGTGCAGGTTGATCACCAGCTGTTTGCCCTGGAGAAGCTGGATGTTACTGTGAGTGTCTGAATGGAGCTGGGAGGGACAAAGACAAAAGGGAATCAACATGGCCTTGTGTGTATGGAAGGGCAGAGAGAGAGCAACTCAGCTGGAAAAGGGTGGGATTATGTCAGGATGACACAGAGTGCTCTGCCTGCCAGTGCATTCTGCACTCATGTCAGTCTGTCCATCTGTGAGAGGGTGAGGTGTGTCTGCCTGTTTAACAGTGACATGTCAGTCTGTCCATCTGTGAGAGGGTGAGGTGTGTCTGCCTGTTTAACCTGGTGAGCCCAGCAGCCTGCTACAAACTTTATCATCTCCCAGCTGCTCTTTCTTGCACATTAATTGTATGCAAGATCTTGCAGTACTTCAGGATTGCAATAGAGAAGGTGGTCTCCAAGTGCCAAAAGACTGGGCAAGTGTACAGTGTCTGGGTAAGACACCCAAAAGTGATACCTTGTTGGCATGTGTGGTTCACACCCATTCTGAAAACGGGGGAGGGCTTGGGAGTGCTTTGCCCTCCCTGCAGGGCGTTTCCCCCCTGGGAAACTGAGTCTGTCCCACTCCCCCCTCCCTGCCCAGCTAGGGTATAAAAGGGAGGGCATTGGAGTCATTAGCCCTCCTTTTTGGCTCCTGCCTCTCCTGGATGAGAGCTACTGTGGCTGCTTCCCTGCTCCTCTGCCACGTGGTCAGGCCTGATCCTTCTCCCTGCTGCCTCTGTGCCTCTTCAGAGAGAGACTGGTTTTGTATTCTTCTTCTTTGTCCCCCTCCCACCCATCCTTGTTCCTTGCCCTTGTGAACCTTACCTGTTGTATATATATTGTTTAAAGAAAACTCTACCTCTTCAGTTCCAGACTGACTCCAGATGATTGCTTGGTGGATTTGCTCCTTCCCTTCCCTTTTTTTCCCCTCTCTGTTGGGAGGGAGGAGGGGGGGAACAGGGGAGAGATTCTCAGCCTTGCCCCCATCTGAGCTCCTAACTCCCAGTTAAGGCTCAAACCACTCCAGCACATTAGTGCTGTGTCTAACAAGCAGGAAGGTTCTTGGCTGGCTGTGGGGGTAGTGATGCCTGTGCTGACTGGCAGTCTGACTGTTCCTGCAGGGCAACGGGCACGAGGAGGTGATCGCCTGCGCGTGGGACGGGCAGACCTACATCATCGATCACCACCGCACCGTTGCCAGGTTTCAGGCGGATGAGAATGTCAGTGCCTTCTGTGCAGGTGGGAGCCTGAACACAAAGCCAGCCTCACAGCCCTGTGCTTCCAGAGCTGCTGCTTCCCTCTGGGAGACCTGGAATCCTTTCTCCATCTGCAGTGGAGAGAGAGCCCTGGGTGCATACTGCAGAAGGCTATGCTAGTTTTCCCTTAGGTGGCACCTGGGGAAGGTAGGGACGAGAGGCTGTGATGCTGAGCATTGTCTGTGAGGGATTTGTTGGTTATTTCCTTGTGTTTCTTTTCTTCCCTTTTGCAGACTTCTCACCTGTTCTCAAGTGGGGTCCCATAAGCCAGCCTGAGCCTTGCCTCTGCTTAGTCCCCTCTCTGAAACCTGCAAGCAGCAGCTTGCAGATCCCCAAACTCTGTGCACTAATAACAGCTGGCAGACACTTTGTCGAGTTGTTTCAGATATCCCAGCCCTATCCATGGCACTCCTCTGGCTGCACACTGCTTTGCTTTACCTATTTGCTTTATCTGGTCTTTTGGAAGTTGGTCTCCACACTTTTGCTTTCTGCAGGTCTCTATGCATGCAAAGGAGGAACCAACAGCCCTTGCCTGGTTTATGTCAGCTTCAGTCAGAAGATCTACATCTACTGGGATGTGCAGCTGGAGAGAATGGAGTCCACTAACCTCCTGAAAATACTGGATCGTGACCCAGAGTTTGGAAGTCTCCTGCAGCAGCTGGGTGTTGGTGAGTGCAGGAGAGGTGAAGGATGTGCAGGGAAAAAGAGAGGCAGGTGACGTGCTGGGACCTGGAGTTCCAGGTACATCTTGGGGAAAAGGGGCTTGTTGAGAATCCCTAACAGCTGGCTTTCTCTCTTTCCCTCAGAAAGAAGTGATGTTGCTGCTGTCAGAGATCTAATTCACAAAACATTGTATTTTCCTGAGAAACATCAGCAGAGCAGCCCCTCACAGTGCCAGGACCCTGCTGGAGCAGACTCCTCTAACCACCACACTCTCACCCAGGATCCCATATAACCAGTTAATGGAGGCTTGACATCTTCAGTACTGGCACAATCTCTCCTCTGACTGGAACTGGGCATCTAATAAAGATGAAGCTGTTCTTTACCTGTGTCTGTCAAGGCTTCCAGACAGCAGAGGGTGTGCAGGCTAGGCTCTCTGGTGGCATGTGCTTGGCTGTGGACTTGGGTGAAGGTGGTGGGGTGATTGGCTTTTTAGCTGAGTCCAGGGTCCCGTTCACTGGCCTTCCTTTGCCAGTTCCCTTGTGCCCCACTAGCCAAAGCTAGCAGGAGCACCGAGGACACACATAGAGAGCATAGCTGAGCTTGTCTGTGTTTGGCCTGTTCTTACAACTGCTCTGGTGATTACCTCTGAGTTCTTAGCAGGGTCACAGTGCAGGACCTGAGTTATGGAGCAGGCAAGGGCCTTCTCTCCCATGTAGATGTTTTCAGAGTAGAGCCAGGCATTCTTTGCTTTTGCTGTGATGCTGCTCCTCTACCAAGCATTTTCAAACCAGCTCCTCAGAAGAGGAGAGAGCTGTGTGAGAAGAACCACAGCTTTCACCAGCAAGGTATGGAGAGGTGTGATGGTTTAACCCACCCACATCAAACAAAAGCTCACCTGGATTCAGCTGTAATGGCTCCAGCTGTACTCAAGGCATGATTGTCTCCATTTCCTTGGACAGGGTGATCCTGTAGGTCAGTGACTTAGCAAAGCAGCCATGAACTCAGCACCAGGCTGAGCCTGGCATAACCATGGTCCTGTGGTGGTGTGAGAGCTTGGCCATCCCATAGTAAGTAGTGGAAGTGTCACGCTGTTTTGAGTCCTGCACAGCTGAAAGGTGGAGTGGACGTGATGTTCCACACACGGAGCAGTGAAACAGCGTGACCTACTCAACCAGCTAGCGCTCTTGCTTCTCAGACTGCTCCATCTGAGTAACTGCAGGGGCAGATTCCACGTGAATGACCTCTTGAGAAGCATGTTTAACTGCTACCCTGTCATACTAAGTGCCTGTGTACAACTGGCCCTTTCAGTCAGGAGCTACCTGGCCATACTAATGCTTCAGTTACTGGGTTTCAGAGCAGCAGGGCTTGAGCTTGTCAGCTATGGAGAGCTGATAGTATAGATGGGCAAAAGCAAGGACTTGTCTTGAAGCTGGCCAGCTGATGATGCTGAGATGTACAGCCACCCTTCCCAGTGGGCAGTCACCATTGCTTCTGTCAGATGGGTTAGTGTGACTCCTTGGCCTTCCATGAGTCTCATAATTCTTTCCTAACAAGAATGAGTTTCATTTGGGCTATTAACAGTTTGTTGGCTTCTTGCTGCTTCCATGTTTCTGTTTCCCAAAATCTAGAGCTGTTCTTTCTGATGACCAGAGCAAATAAGGATTCTTCTCTCCCTTCAGGATAGGTAGTAGTAGTTGCTACTCTTACCTCCTCCCCTTGGAGCCCAGCTGAGTTGGGGAGAAGCAGATGTCTGTACAGGTGGGGTGAACAGTTTGGTTTCACTGTGTTCTGGGATATTTTCTGCTACCTGCTTTTAATCTTGCACTTCAAAGTTAGGGGAACTGACAGGAAGAGGGATCACAGGGCTAGGAAGATGATTAGGGAATGGGAACATCTCTTATGAAGAAAGGCTGAGGGACTTGGGGCCTTTTTAGTGGGGGGGATCTTACCAATGCTTATAAATACTTACTTAACAGGGTGGGTGTCAGGAGGATGGGGTCAGTCTTTTTATCAGTGGTGCCCAGTGACAGGACAAGAGGTAATGAACATAGGAAGTTGCATCTAAACACAGGGAGGAACTTCATTACTTGGAGGGTGATAGAGCACTGCCACAGGCTACCTGGAGATGTGGTGGAGATTCCATCTCAAGTCATTCAAAACTTGCCTGGGCACTCTCCTTTGCAACCTGCTTTAGGGGACCCTGCTCTTGCAGGGGGGTTGGAGTAGATGATCTCCAGAGATCCCTTCCAAGCCTTACCAGATTGTGTGACAGTGGAGCAGGAGCCTGCAAAGCAGTTTCCAGAACAACAGAAATGCACAGTAGCAATGTCTCTGAGCAGGCCTGTTGGGTGGCATCTGCTGTTCTTCCATCCTCAACACAGACTGCTCATCATCTTCGACTTAAGGCTGTGTGTTTTCTTGTCCTGCTCCTCTTGGGATCCCACCCTCGCTCTGTGGCTTCTGGCTGCCCGACCAGGGACAGAAACAGGCTGGTTACAAGCAACAGAAACTGGCAGTGCCTGAGTTTTCAGTCATGGCTTGCACAGCTTGATTGTGTAGTGCTGCACAGCAGTGCACTTTGCTACATATGCTTTGACAAAAGCAGATTGAGTCCTGCCACAGCTTGTGCCTACCATGGCCCCACTCAACATCTCTTGGCTTTGGTGGGGCCAGGTGTTCTCCACAAAAATACTCTCACTCTTGATTCACTGCTGGAACCCCAGGGCTTCCTGTGACAGTTGCTTGGAGCATTTCATTTGCCTGCAGGTCATGCTGGGCTAAGCTGAGCTGACTTGATTGCTAGGTCTGGGGGCCTACAACACAGTGCTGCTGTGTTGTAATTCCTCTGTGATGCCTCACAGCAAAACAGGATTGTCTGTACTCAGAACACAGAACAACTCAAGGCTGTCTTACATGCCAGATATAAACCTTTATTAGCAACACAAGCACAAAGGATTGTGTGACTGACACTGGTCTATGCGAGACAGACTTTGCAGTACTGGTCAAACGGTTTCCAAGGAAGGAGAGTGAAATTGATCTGCTGTTGTAATTGTTGAGAAGAAGCAGGGAAGGGTTGATGGTCAGAGCTGGCATTTTCCTAGGAACCATCTTTAAGAGAAAATGGAGCCAGCCCAACGCCAGGGCCACCTGTGCACCCTCACCCTCTTCTCTTCTTGCCCTGAGGATAACAACGCTGCGTGCTGTGCAAGCCTGGGCTGGCTTGTGGAAAGCAGAGGTGAGAAGATAGATACAGATGCTCTTCTATGCATTCCCTGAAACTCATCTCCTGAAGGACTACAGCCCATGCTGCAGCAGCTCATGAAGAACTGCAGCCTGTGGGAAGGACCCATGTTGAAGTTTGGATGGCTGTCTCCCCTGGGAGGGACCCCACACTGCAGCAGGAGAAGAGCATGAGGAGTCCCTCCCCTGAGGAGAGGGGCAGCAGCAATGTGATGAACTGACTCCAACACCCATTCCCTGTTTGCTTGTGCTGGGAGGAGGTAGAAAAAGTGGGGATGAAGTTGAGCCCAGGAAGAAGGGAGGAATGGGGGAAGGCATTTTAAGATCTGGTTTTCTCATTAGCCTGCTCTGGCTTGATTGGCAATAAATCATGTTGCTTTTCCACACGTTGAGTCTTATCTTACCCATGATGGTGACTGGTGAGTGATCTTTCTCTGTCCTTATCCTGACTCACAAGCCTGTCATCACATTTTATTCTCCTCTGTCCCTCTCCTAGCTGGGTGGGGAGTGATAGAATGGCTTTTAGTGGGAATGTAGCATCCAGCCAGTGGCAGCCCCCCTCATGGCAATGTTGTGCTGCTCATTGGCTAAAAGATTGCTTTCCTTCTTTGGGTTTGCTGTTGTTGTGTGTGTGTTTGTGGTTTTTTCCATGCCCTAAACTCCAAAGTCACAATGAACAAACTGGCTACACTCAATACTCCCTGAAGTCTGCTTCAGGCTGCTTCCGCTGCTAAGGAGGTACCAGCTCTGAGAAAGCATGACATGGGCTCTGTCTCTAGACTGATGGAGTTATGCTTGCAGTGCCTCTTCACCCTTGCCAACCAGCACAAGCTGCAGAGTTGGAATTAGCCTCTGTTCCTTCCCATGCAGCAGAAAATGTTTGCTGCATCCTAGTCAGCAGCAGCCTGGCATACTTCTTGACAGGGCAGGACTTGCAAGACACTATGGCCCAGTGCCTGCCCCCAGCAAGTGAGGAGTCCCAGCTGCATTCTCAGACACAGTGGGGGACACTTGCAGGTAAATCATTCATGGCTTTGGTTGTGATACTCAAATTACCAGTAGGAAAATAGAGGAGGGTTGCTTGCTTCTCCTGAGACATGATAAAGCACTAGCTGTCCCTTCACTTTCAATCATTTTTCTGCTGAATGTAGTTACTTCTGAAACTTGCCAGGTGTAGCCTGGCACTTGCCAGTGGAGTTGTGAAAGAAGGCCTGACTGGAAACATATGGAAGCAGATCAGTGGTCTTCAGTTCCAGGCTTCACCCACGAGTAGTAAAGGAATGAGCAAGCCTCTGGGGACATGGATGGCTGGAGCTCCCATTCCATTCGACACCAAGTGGCCCTAGGCTTCTGGAAGTGGTCTTGATTGTGGCTTCAGCAGCATGCCTGTGCTTGGCATAGATTTACCTCTTGCACATTGGCTTTGGAAGAGGCCTCAGAAATCCAACTTCAAGGCCAGTTCAAGTCATAGGTCACACCTCCTATGTAATGGTTACTTCTCTGTTCCAAAGACACTGTGACAGACACTTCCCCACATACTATTTCACAACTGTAGTGTCCACTCTGCTGGAAAAGTAGCCCTAGCAGGAGCTGACCACAACTGTGGTTCAGAAAGATTCTCCTTAATACAACAACATTCCATTGTCTGTATTGAAGGGCTGTGCCTCATGGTGAGGAAGCCAGTGTTGGACACAGCCAGGCTATGCCTGTGTATTGCTCTGAGGTAGCAGCTGTCTCTAGATGTCTGCTTGCCCCCTGGAAGCATTCACATTTTCTGATCTCCAAGTGGTCTTTTATAAAGGTCTTTTTAGACCTTTATAGCTCTTTCCTTCTCCTGTTCCCCCAAAGCAATAAAAATGGAATTAGGGGTATGGAAATCTGCCTTTTCTAAAAGCAACTACAATGGAAACAGTTTTCAGCCTTGCCAGGCCATGAAAACATTTACCTGGGCTCCCTGGCCTAGGAAACCTTTGTGAAATGGCCATGTTTGTTTGCAGGTGGGCTTGAGTTTCTTTGGGAGTATGTAAATCCTGGTTCACAGTCACTTCTTTTAAAGGCAAGGTTTCTGTCTTTCACAATGGTGACTGAGATTCCCACACCAATACAGTGGTCTGGGGAGAAAACACCAGTGTCAGCCAAAATCCAGAATGATCTCTTCAGGGCAGTGACAACATGGTTCACAACAAGGAACTTTAGGAGGTGGAAACCCATCAGGAGTTCTGTTTAATGATAAGGAAACCAGGTACTGACACTGTAGGATCAGACAGTGATTGAGGGCATGAGCTGAAGTGAGGCAGCAGCCATGGTGTGATGACCTGCAGTGCTCATTTTGGGATAGGATAGGATAGGATAGGATAGGATAGGATAGGATAGGATAGAATAGACCAGGTTGGAAGAGACCTTCAAGATCATCGAGTCCAACCTATCATCCAACACCACCTAATCAACTAAACCATCATATTCAGGTTTGTTTTCTGTAAGCTCTGCCTGCAAGAAAGCTTCATAGGGAGGTTCCAGGGTAACTGTTAGCTACAGATTCCTCTGTGTCTGGATGGAAGAGACCTTTACCATGTGGAACTGGATATTCAACTGATAGGGGCAGGAGGGAGATGAAAAGCCTGTCTTCTGCTCTGGAACTAATTTCACACATGAGAAGAAGAAGCTGGCAAGATAGTGGCACAATATGAGAGTGAGTAACCAGGGTACAGGAAAGTGTTAAAAGGATTAGGTCAAAAGACAATAATTCCTTTGGGAAGAAGCACATCTATCACATACCAGTGTGGAAGAATGAATGATTCACTGGCAGGGGGAAACATAAGGAGGATGTGAGGAAAAATTCTTTATGCAGAGCCAAGAGGGACAGATAGGGCTGGTGACTTCCACCTACTGTAGCACATCAACTCCCAGAGGAACCTAACTATTGGTGATCTGAGGAATGAGACCTATGAAAGCTTCAGAAAGACTGCAGGACATTCAGGATATGCTGAAGGTGAGCAAAAGCAGTTATCCCAAGACTGACATGTAGGAACAGCACTGGGTAAATTCCAGCAGCAGCTAGTATGCAAGTGTCTGAGAGCTTGAAGTGATAGACACTGGTGAAGATAGAATTTCCAGCTCAAACTCTTTCCAATGTTATGTAGGATCCCATTCAGCACCCTTTGAATCATTGGAAAGATTCCTGTTGGCTTCAGGCTGACTTCAGGAAGACTCCTACTCAACTATACCTTCACCCTAGCCAAAGCCCAGCTCCAAAACAGACACCCACTGCCACAGACGTGCCCAGCACTGAATGCCATTGCTGGCTCATCTTCCTTTCACAGCCCCACCAACACTGGGGCTTTGTGCCTGCTCTACCACCTAACCCTCACCTACACCTTCACCTTTGCCAGAGTCCAGCTCCAAAATGCACATCCACCACCCAGGGCACAAAAGCAGCTGGGACTGGATGATGTTGCTGGCCCTCACCCTTCCCTCAGCAGCTACTTGTGGGTATCAGCAAAGCCTGGCACAAGCCCTGGGGTGCTATGGAGGGAAGCAGGGCCCTTTACAGGCCCAACAAAAGCTGTCAGGGTTTGAGTTAGGGGCAGGGTTAGGTGGCTGGGGTTATGGTTAGTTTTCAAGTTAGTTAGGGGTATGCTGTGAGTTGGGCTTAGAGATTAGGTTCAGTTATACAGTCAGTGTTTACAGTCAGGGGTTATCGTTAAGGACAGGGTTAGGGTTGAGGTTAAGTGCAGGGTTAGGGGTAGGGGTAAGGTAGCTGGGGTTACCATAAGGTTTAAGGGCAGCATAAGATGTAGGTTTAGTGTCAGAGTTAGAGTCAGTGCTAGAGATTAGCATTTAGGGTTATAGTCAAGAATTAGAAAGAGATGTAGGGTTAGGGTTTAGCCTTACAGGGCTGGGGTAAGGTTAGCAGTAGGTTCAGAGTTAGGGATTAGGGTAAGGTATTAGTGTTCAGAGTTAGGATTAGTCTTTGAGGATGGGGTTAGGCTTCCTGGACAGGGCTAGGGTTATGTTTAGCATCAGGGTTAGAGGTTAGGGTTAGGCTTTAGGGGTGAGAATTAGGGTTAGGATTAAGGCTTGAATGTTAGTGGATGTGAGTTAGTGTTTAGGGTTAGGAGTCAGGGTTAGTGTTAGGTTTACATTTAAGGGTTGGATTAGAGTTTGGTTTAGTGGTCAGAGTTAGGGTTAGGGGTTGGGTTAGGAGTTTGGCTAGGAGTTAGGCTGAGATTTAGGATTAGGTTTCAAGTTTCTGTTTTAGGCATTAGGATTAGAGTTTAGGGTTAAAGGTTAGGTTTAGGTTTTGGGTTAGGGTTAGGACTTAGGGTTTAGGGTTAAGAGTTAAAGTTAGAGGTTAAGGTCATTTTAGGGGTTAGTGGTTATGGGTCAGGGTAAAGGTTAGGGTTAGCTTTATGGTTTAGTGTTAAGGTCAGATTTAGCATTAGAGTTTAGGGGTTATGATCCAGGACTAAAGTCTTAGGGTTAGGGTTAGCATTAGGGTTTATAGTTCAGAGTTAAAGTTGTGAGGTGTAGGATTTTTCAGCTAAGGTTTTTGTTGTTAGGTCAGAGCTAGTGGTGCAGTTGGTCACATTGGAGTTCATGTCCAGGGGTAAGGGCTAGGTGTTTCAATCAGGAATTATTGCCTGTGTTAGAGGTTAGGGAGGGTTGTTAATATTTAGAGCTGCTGTTAGGGATAGGGTTAGTGTTGAGATCAGAGGTTAGAGGTGTTAGAGTTAGGTTTAGGGTCAGGCGTTAGGACTAGCATTAGGGTTACAGTTAAGGTTAGGATTTAGTGGTCAGGTTTAAGGTTAGAATTCAGAATTAGTCAGGGTTATGGGTTAATCTTAGGTTTAGCTTTAGGATTAGGGATTAAGGGTTAGGTCTATGGTTGGCCTTAGGGTTAGGGTTAAGGTTTGATGTTAACCTTATTGGCCTGATTAGGGTTAAGCTTGGGGGGTTAGGGTTATGGTTTAGTGTTTGGAGGTAAGTTTGTGATTAGGAAGCTAGTGTCAGGTGTTCAGATATTGGTGGTTAAATTTAGAGGTAGGGTCAGGTTTAGTGGTTAGTATCAAAGGTAGTGGTGGGTTTAGGGACAAAATTAGGGTTAGTGGTTAGAATTTTATGGTTTGGAATTAGGGTTAGAGTTTCCAGTTGATGTTGTAGATAGAATTAGGTTTATGTTTTGGTGTTAGGGTTAGGTGGTTAGAGCTACCCTGTGTTTGTGAGTTAGATTTATGAGTTTGTGTTTTTGTCTTGAGATTTATCCTTATGGGCTAGTGGTTAGGACTGGGGTTTAGTGCTAGGGTTACCATTAAGGGTTAGGGTTAGGGTTGGATTCAGCAGCTAGATTTAGAGTTGGGGTTAGGGTCTAGGGTTAGGGCTAGAGTGAGGCTTAATGTTTAGGGTTAGGTGTTTGGGGTTTGTAATAAATCATAAAACAGATTAACAATAATGTATGCAATGAACATAGTATCTGCCCTCTTAAGCAAATTAGCTGTCATTATTCCACCTGTCATCTCTTAGAAGGCAATGGGAGGTGGAAGCTGGGTGAGTTGCTGCCCATAGGAACAGGTTTTCTCCAGCAGAGTTGCCCTAGGTTCCCCATGGTTTCCAGCTGACACACAGGATGCTTCAGTACAAGTCTGAGCTGTCATTAAAACCCCCTGGTTTTAAGAAGGTACAAATCTAGGAGGAATTACTGGTGATTTGGAAGACAAGATCATCAAGTGTAGATGTGGATTCTGACATAAGAGGGAACTGTTGGCCTCATTCATGAAATTCATGGGAAGCAGCTCATGCAGGCAGAAATAATCACAAGTAGAAGAATGACAAAGAAGCCCAGAAAGAGAGCAGAAGCTGTAACATGATGAGTTAGGGCAAAAGGCACCAGCCTGTTGATGCTTTTAAGAGGCAGAAGTCAATCACACCACCTAAAACTGGGAAGTGCATCCCAGGTGATATCAGTCAGGCTGCATTCTGCTCTCTTTAGCATGTGTTAAGCTACAGCATACAGCATCTGAATTCAGAAAGAAAGCAAAGATGCACACACAAGTTCTTTGGGGAGCACAACAGAAACCAGGAGTGGTTTGGTTTACCAAAGGAAGAGAGCAGAGAGATGAGCAAGATGGGGGTGTCATGGCATTCTAAGGGTGGCTGTTGAGCAGTTTGGCCTGTGAATCAGTTGTCATGAGGCATAGATAAGCCCTTATCTGGTGCATCTTTCCTAGGCCTAGTGCAGAGCAGACTATGCACTTCCCACAGAGCTGTGGTCTGAATGTCAATACAATAAAAATCATTTCAAACAATCAAAAAAGGAAAAACCCCAACCCTGAAGTGAGTTAATAGCCCCCCTGATCAGCCCAGGTAAGCTCACAGCGCTCTGACCTGAGCTGATACTGCAAGGAATAGTTCTTGCTTCATGCAGGTGTAGCAAAGGTGCTGGGCTGTGATATGCCTGAACTTGAGGCTAACTCTGTGCCTGTGTCAAATCACTGGGCTTTGAGTCGAAAGGAAGCAGCTGAAAGAACAGAACACTCTGGGTGCTGTGAGTCATCCCAGCACTGAAACAGAGGGGCAGAATCTCTGATGAGGCAGCAGAGGTGACAGGAACATAGCTCCAGCAGCTGGAGTGCAGAAAGGAGAGGCCTGGTGAGAAGAGCAGGGTGTGCAAATCTGGCTGCTAGGTATCACACCAGGAGAGGATAAGCATTGCCATTCCTATCATATAGCTTAGTGGCCAAGTACACAGTGCCAAAGCCTAAGCCCCTGGGAGTAGCCACCCTACTCTAGGCATCTATGCTCAGCATTTCTGCACGAGTTTCTTGTAATTCAGAGCTCTGGAAGTGTTCTTGCTGTGTGGTTTTCCCAAGACAACACTCCTGTTCTGCTCTAAGCCAGCCCAAAGTAACACAATCCAGTGACCCAGGTGAGGGGACAGGCTACAGAGCCTTGCCCACAAACTGCCAGGAGTGGAGTCTGACCATACTGAAGCAAAGGGAAGAGAACTTTCATGGCAATCCTAGGAGGCTTTTGGAGAAAGGACAGGAAACTGCTCGCAGATACTTCCTTGTCTCATGAACAGAGGGTACTGTAAACAAATCATTAAAAGGGTAGGGTGAATTTAGTACAGAAGCAGAAATTGGAGTGACCAGAGGAAAAAATCCAAGAAAGCCAGGAAAGAAAAGAACAAAATGCCACTCAGCAGATGGGGACAAGAAAGAGGCTCCACTGAAAGGAGGACCATCTCTCAAGATGAGGCACTCCTAGCAACAACAGCTTCCAGCACCACTGGCCTTTTTCTCACTCCCCAGTGAATGCCTTAGCCCAGAACTCAGCAAGGTTAGGGGCATGTGAGCCTCACCCTCATCTCTCTCTCATCTCATGGCAGCAAGTCTCCTCACCCCCAGACGTGGGGAATGTGCCCAGTCACTGACCAGGCTCTTCAGAGGCATGTAGAAAAGGCAGCTCTTGACTCAGTGCTTTAAACCTCAGGATTCCTTCCTCCAAGTCGATGCAACACTAAAGAAGGGGAAGAGCCAGTTACTTCCTGCACAGACAGGGGAAAACCTGTATCATCCAACAACTCTGCTCTGGCTTTGGAGAGACCTTACAGTTCCCCCCCACCGATCCCCGTGCTGCCTCTTTGCTTCTATTCAATAGAATCCTCTCCAAATCCTTCACAGGGCTATTCCACTTGCTTTCCTGTGACTCCCTCTGAGGTGATGTCCTCACATCACTCAGCCATTCAGCCCAGTGCTTTCCCTTCTTTATGAGTCTGGCATGTGGCTACAAATACCTCACAGGAAAGAGCCAGCTTGCTGCAGCCCTGTTCTGAGCCAGGAGACAGGCTCAGCAGAGCACTAACCCTGAGCTGAACTAACAAAAGGAGAGGACTTGTCTCCAGCTAGTACTGGACACTGGACAAGATAATACAGCTCTTTTGGCTCAAAGCAAGGGCAGAGCTTTTTTACATCTACCTGCAAAAGACAACACAGATACAACTCATGACACACTGTGCCTTGCCTTGTCTCCTCCTCACTTTCCTCTTTCTGCCTGCAGCTCAGAAATACAAATGGAAGATGTGATAGTATCTGTTGGGAGATTCCTTTCTTAAAGCCTTCAAGGACTGGAAGGGAACCAGTGGCTCAGAGCAAGCTGCAGTCAGCCAGGCAGCTGTGCAACAAGTATTGCAAGTGGCACACTGGAAGACCTGGATGTAAATACTTTTGTTGCTTGCAGCCACCAAATCTTGAAGACCTTCTTGAAAGAAGCCCTGCAGTAAGCAGCAACTTGTTCCTTACCTTGAGAGACAACAGAGTCTGTAGACCAAGGCAAAACTCCAGGGTTTCATCATCTGAGAAGAGAGAAGAGACTGATCAGGCTTAAGACTGTATGCACTGCCCCTCTAAAGTGTGTCTCTCCTGTAAGAAGAAGTAGAACATGAGAGCATCTGGTTCACAAAGTGATACGATTATGGTCTGTTCAGTATAAGGTAAACAACAGGGAAAGTGATGACTTAAACACACAAACATCAACAAGCAGGTTGTAACAGTGACAATAAAGACCAGCACTCTTCTGATGAGCCATTACAGGAGCTACTTAGGCACAGCCTGAAGAGTGTCAAAATAAAACTGCAGTTGATAAGAGGAGGGGACCATGGTTATTCTGAGGTATCTGAGGGGGCTTGTGATGTTGTTTGAAACTTACTATGAGACATCAGAAGGGGCTGGTGAGATCATGTAAAACCTACTATTGGATGTGCAGGAGAATGGCCAAAGGCAGGAGAAGGCAAGCATCAGGGTGCATCAGGAAGAACAAGCATGGGAAAAGGGAAAGGAGAGGGGATAAGGGGCCAGTAACATGCAAGCAGACTGTTGGTCAGTTCACCTGTCTGACCAAACCCTGGGCCCAGTGGCTGCAATCTTCTTATGAAGTGATTTTTCTCTCTGTAATCTCTCTATCCTACATGTGGCTGTTGTGCATCTTAAGTGTTAGTAAGTGCAGAAGATGCCACAGCTTAAAGGGCAAACAGGTCTTGAGATCAGCAACCAGAGAGTGTCTCATGCAGGAGGGGTGCCAGTAACTGAAGGGACCACAGGCAACAGGGCTTCTAGGTCTGTCAGCAGCCAGAAGAGGACACAGCTCACAGACGCCAGCAGCTAGCGAGACCAAGGTGCAAGTCTGGGTGCCAGCAGGGAAGGGACCACAAGCCACAGGCATTATACACCTGGGTGCAGCAACTGCAGGCACTGCAATGGGTGCTGTAAGATCTCTTTCACTAACTGGATAAGGACTATGGGCCACAGAGCTAGATGCCATCAGCTGGAGAGATCAGCATGCAAGAGAGCTCTGGGTCCCATCTCTGCCCAGGATCACACAGGCTTTAGGTTCTTAAGTCAGCAACTGGAGAGGACAAGGCCTATGTGTGCCAAGTCTAAAGGAACTAACTAGAAAGACTTGGGTGTGTTTATATTACCCTAGTGAATTTAATGCCATATGCTTGTGGTTCTATATAAGTAACAGATAAAGTCCAGTCTGGTCCAGCCAGTGAGTAGAAGGAAGGCTGCATCTGGAAAGACTCAAGATCTTGGTTAGTACTAGGAAAAGGCCCAGGGTCTAGATGTGGATATAAGACAGACATGGAAGCTATAGTGGTATTTGAGGATTCTGTGGGTATGAGTGTGCTTGTGGCACTAGAGGCTCAGGATGTGCAAGCTTCTGCTAGTGAATGTCAAGCCTGATGAGCCAGAAAGCAGGACCAGGGACTGGGCCATTAGTGATTATGTTTATGTGAGTGCTGATAAAGCCTTTGCTCTGTGTGTGGTAATCTATGTAATTCACAGTCTCACAGTATAACTAAGGTTGGAAGAGACCCCAAGGATCATCAAGTCCAACCTGTCCCAACAGACCTCATGACTAGACCAAGGCACCAAGTGCCACGTCCAGTCTCCCCTTGAACACCTCCAGAGACTTGATGGGGTGCTTGGTGCCATGGTTTAGTTGATTAGATGGTGCTGGATGATAGGTTGGACATGATGATCTTGAAGGTCTCTTCCAACCTGGTTTATTCTATTCTATTCTATGGCACCAGATAATTTCCTCTGCATTTCAACATGGTACATAGTTTCATGGCTCACTGGTGCCTACATCCCTTCTCACCCTCTCCTCCATGCAGACAGGAGAAACCAGAGAGGATCTGGCATAAGCAGACACCACCCATGATTTCAGAGTTGCTCTTTGGGTTGCTCTTTGACCTCTGCAGCATGCCTGCATAGCTGGGCAGTGCTGAGCCCACCTTTGCTTTGAGAGGCATCCGCCCATACATCCAGGCAGTGTAGATGGACCATCAATAGTACTGGGATCTTCATCTCCCCCACTGTGCTCCAAAGCCAGCTCCTATCTTGTTCACCACATAACAAAGAGCAAACTGGGCCAGGCTTCTCCATGCCACTCTTTCCCATAGAGCTCAGCTGTCCTCCCCTCCCCTGCTCTGCCCAGTGCCATTGCACTTTAACTTTGTCTGTGTCCTCTCTGGAATTCACCCTTGCTACTGCCCAAACCTGCCACTGAGAACAGGCATGGACGAGAAGAGAGTGACCTCCTGCATCCCAGAGTTAGCCATAGGAACTTCAGTGACAGGGAATAAGGAATCCCTGGAGTCTACAGGATTCAACCAGTAACATCATTGACACTTCCCATGTCTGCTGGATATCTGCTTGCCCTGTAACCTGTAACTGTATTTTGTAATTCGTTTGCAATCACATGTGCAAGAGCACTGCTTGCACAGGGAGCTGCAAGGCAATTCTGCTCCTTCCAGGCAGCCTTTTCCACAGCACAGCAAAATGGACAGGTGCTACAGGACTAAATTAGCCTGGGCTGATACCAATAGACTCCCAATGAAGGCCAAGAACAAGTAGAGGAGACACCAGATGGGAATGGGGAAGGAAGCTCTTTCTAGGTGACCAGGAATGTGGGAAGAGTTGACCTGAAAGAGAGCAAGAAAGGCTTTGGAAGATGAATAGTACTTGTCAAAGATGAGAGAGATAAAGGCAAGAAGGCAAAACTTAGAAGACTAATAGAGACAACAGGAAGGGAAAAAAGTATGGCTAAGCTGTTTTCAGCATATGAACAGCTTGGTGTAACTGCAGAACATGCACTGGATGTGCTCCAGGGTCTGCTGACCTGGCTTTGTCTCCTACAGCTCCTTCCTTCAAAGGCTCCTGCCTCAGGACACAGAGCAAAACTCAGCACTCTGGGCTCCTAAGCTTGCTCAGGGTGCTCCCTGCAGCAGAGGCAGACAAGTATACAGAGAAACACTCTGGGGATTAAGCTGTGCCCTCTGTCAGTTTCTCTGGTGACTTCCATCCAGCCAAAGCCACAAGTGTCCATTCAATAGGAGAACACAGGGCACCAGAGGACTAATTAAGCAGTCTGGATAATTTTAAGTCAGGTTGATTTTAGAGGGAAAAGAAATGTTTTCACATCCTGTGTTAAGATCAAAAAAGCATCTCATTGCTCCCCACTTCCAATCTCTTCTTGTCTTCTCTGTACTCTTGCTATGGCCTTCGCCTTTGCCATTGAGGGTATTCCTAACACACACTGATGCTGGCCAGCAGTGGAGGTGGCCACATCACCAACCTCCTACCATGTTGCATTTTCCCCAGAGATGCATAAGAGACACAGCAAAACAGAGAGAGAAGGGGCTGACACTCTCACCTACAACCAGTGCTGAGCACAGCACTGTCTCCTGGCCAAGTTGCAGCTCCATGTGTTCTACTCGGCCAACAACCCTGGGCATGGGAAGAGAGAGGTCTCCACAGTCCATGGCAGATGCCTCTTCCAGCCTGTGGGACACAAGAGATGTTACTGTCTCAGGTGGAGGAAGAAGATTTTTCCCTGGTGGCAGTACTTCTTGGTCTCAATGGGAAGAGACCCCCAAGAGGAGGGATCTGTTTCATGTAGCAGGTCTGGAAGCACACTCCACAAGCAAAACCACAACGTGCTGAGCATTTGGGCTCCTCACCACTGAGGCTAAACAATCAGCTGGGCAGCTTTGCTCTGCAATACACACAGACAGAAGCACACAGCTCTGTCTCCTCACCTGGGGTCTGCACACAACTTTGCCAGCACTCCTGATACCTTGCCTTGTCACCCACCCTCTTCAGCTCCTCCTAAAGAGCCATGTGCACATGCAGAGCTGCTGGCAATTAGCTTTGGGGCTGCCTAGGTTCTTGCAATGGGTTTTTATTTTAGCCACTCCTCCTTTTCTACTGTGCAGACTTACCCCAGCTGCTTGGAACAGCTCCGGGAGATGAGATTTGGCAGACATCCAGTGTTAACAATCACTTTCAATACTTGACCTTGGCACTAGGAAAAACAACAACAGATAATGACTGTGGTCTCAAAACTGACATACCAACTCCTCAAGCAGTGTGACAGTTCCTTAGACCTTTCTTAGCAACACAGCCAAGAGTGGTGGTGTAGGCAATAGTTAAACCACAGAAGACTCATCCAAGACAGTGGTGCTCTACCCACTGCTCTGAGTGCTCTGCAAACCTCTGCCCAAAGCTGCTTCTTGAATTTGTCTCCTTTCATTTGTATTTGATTGCCCAGATACTTATCTGTTATCATTGACATTAATGGGGCAGTGTTTCAGTCAAGAATAGAATAGAATAGAATAGAATAGAATAGAATAGAATAGAATAGAATAGAATAGAATAGAATAGACCAGGTTGGAAGAGACCTTCAAGATCATCATGTCCAACCTATCATCCAACACCACCTAATCAACTAACCCACGGCACCAAGCACCCCATCAAGTCCCCTCCTGGACACCTCCAGTGATGGTGACTCCACCACCTCCCCAGGCAGCCCATTCCAATGGGCAATCACTCTCTCTGTGTAAAACTTCCTCCTAATCTGCAGCCTAAACCTCCCCTGGTGCAGCCTGAGACTGTGTCCTCTTGTTCTGGTGCTGGCTGCCTGGGAGAAGAGACCAACCTCTGCCTCACTACAACCTCCCTTCAGGTGGTTGTAGACAGCAATAAGGTCTCCCCTGAGCCTCCTCTTCTCCAGGCTAAGCAACCCCAGCTCCCTCAGCCTCTCCTCACAGGGCTGTGTTCCAAGCCCCTCCCCAGCTTTGTTGCCCTTCTCTGGGCACCTTCCAGCAAGTCAACCTCCTTCCTAAACTGAGGAGCCCAGAACTGGACACAGGACTCAAGGTGTGGCCTAACCAGTGCTGAGCACAGAGCAGAATGACCTCCCTGCTCCTGCTGGCCACACTGTTCCTGATGCAGGCCAGGAGGCCATTGGCCCTCCTGGCTGCCTGGGCACACTGCAGGCTCATGTTCAGCCTACCATCGACCAGTACCCCCTGGTCCCTCTCTGCCTGGCTGCTCTCAGCCACTCTGACCCCAGCCTGTAGCACTGCCTGGGGTTGCTGTGGCCAATGTGTAGAACCTGGCACTTGGATGTGTTCAATCTCCTGCCCTTGGACTCTGCCCATCTGCCCAGCCAGTCAAGGTCAAAGGTGCCCAGCTAGTGAATTTGTTCAGAAAGCTTTGTTAGCAGAGCAATAGCTGCTATGACAAAAGTTTCTAAAGGAACATAATCCACTCAGAAGCAGTAACAGCCCTCCCACAGCTCCTCTGCCCTTATGCTCATTTCTGACAAGCTTTCAACACCTTAAGAGGATTGGCATGACCATCAAGGACTCAATGCATCACCAGCAGGGGCAAGGCAAACATCTCCATTTCCTGATAGCTTAACTAAATCTGTTTATGATTGTTGCATGGCTAATCATCACAGAGAGCTACGTTCAGTGGAGCCAGACTCTTCTCAACGGTGACCAGTGACTGGACAAGGGGCAGTGGACACACAGTGGAACACAAGAGGTTCCAGATAAATATAAGGGGAAAATTCTTCACTTTGAGGGTGGCAGAGCACTGGAACAGGCTGCCCAGAGAGGTGGTGGAGTCTCTGTCTCTGGAGCATTCCAAACCCCCTGGGCCATGTTCATGGGTGATTCACTCTAGGCAACCCTGCTCTGGTGAAGGGGTTGGACTCCATGATCTTCAGAGGCCCCTTCCAAACCCTGCGTTCTGTGATCCAGCATCTCCAAGATTTCATTTCCCAAAATGTGTTATTTGTGCTTTGTTACAAAGAGAAAAAAGACACTGTGAAAAACACCAGATTGCTGCAAGCAGACCCAACACCAGCAGTAGCCTGAGGGCTGACAGCACTCAGGGCAGGTTCAGAGAGTGCATGCTGGAAACTTCAAGTCTTTTTGTCTTGGAGTTCTTCCTGTGGTCTAGCCTGCATCTCACCAGGGTAGAGAATGTCTTCATTCTGTACATTTGGATATGCAGCTTTCCAGGAACAGCCACTTAGCTGAGAAACTCTCAAGAACTGGAAGACTGGAGCTGGAGATCTCAACTTGCACTGTTTAACAGAGTTCAGCAGGAATCACGTAACATCATGGATGTGGATAGGACATGTATTTAAACAGCACCAGTGGGGTTAGCAGGAAGTGCATTAAACCTGTGTGACCTCCTCTGGCAACAAGGAGAGCAATGTTCAAGCAGTATCTACACAGAAAATATGCACAGGTGCCTGTTTTCAACAGCTCCTGATGTTGTTGTTATACTGGATTTCAGGTAAAAAACTCATGTCACACAGTGTGTCAGCTGCCACAGAACTACAAAGTCACAGACTGGGGAGCACAAATTTAACCTGATACCAGCTGGAAGACTTATGAAACAGTCAGACCACAGAGGAAGCAGCCCCAGAAGCCCTCACTGCAGCTCCTTCTACAGTCATAGAGGAATGCTCCCCAGACCCTTCACAAACAAGCAGTCCCATTTCACTGCCAAGCATCTGGAGCTGAGGTCCCATGGCAATGCAGATCACACATGGCAGAGTTGGTAGCAGAGCAAGCCGAGCAAGCCTGCTCCCAGAATGCACATCCATTCTCTTTGTTCAGGCATGCCTCTTGCCTCCTGGCATAAATCTGCTTCACACAAGCAGGGGTGCATGCTGGAGCCTTGCAGGTGGGGAAGAGCTGCAAAGCACTCTGCTTAGGTGCTCCTGACTTTGGCAATACTTCTGCTTAAGAAAAACCATTGTCGCGGTGGCTCCAGGCTGCCTGGCATGTCCAGTTTAAACACTCAGGACTAGGAGTAGTGCCTGCCCACAGAGGTTCCCCAAACCAGCTGGAGAGATCCTGTTCTACCTCATGACAGTTGCTTGTGGCAAAAGCTGACATTACAAAGTCCAAGCTTCTGGGAAGAAAACAGCTGGGATATTGACTGGACCCAGAGAATAGTCCATTAGCCTTGCTCATGGCAAGGGAGTTGGAACTAGACCATCTTTAAGGTCCCTTCCCCTTTTGCTTTTGGAGCTCTGTGTCTGTGCTGTCTGGCCTTCACTTCCCTGCCAGAAAGGACTGTGGCCAGACTAAGCAGAAAGGTAAGGTACAGCACAATGTGCAGATACATCCTAAGCATCTACCTCCTCATCCTGTGCTGTGCCTCCTGACTGCCTAAGTGGGTATATCACCCATGACTGTCAGGTCAGGTCAGATTGCAACCTGCCAGAAGTGTCTAGCTGACTCAGCTCATCCTCATAAGCAGACATGGACTCTACTGGAAGAGAGTTAACCATCCCTGTGGCTAACAGAAGCCTAGTTCATCACCTAGCTACAGAAAAGGCATTGTATCAGCTCTTCAGAAACAGAAGCCCTGGGGTGTGGGGAGCAATTGCTAAGGAATCTAAAGCAGGCAAGCCTGAGATACATGAGCTATTAGCACTCTCTAAACCTGAACTGCATCTAGGCAGAGCCTTGAGTTGTGTTTCAGAGCAGGCTGGGAAAGTTGCAAGTTGGACACTTGCTGGGATAAACCAGGGCAGTGATTATGCTGAAGAAAACAGCATTTCATCCCATCTAGTGGTAAACACAGTTATCAGCTCAAGCTGCCTCACAGAAGTTACCCAGTTTCCAATTAGACCACTAACTGCTCTCCCAGAGAACTCACCAGCAGCAGAAGGAAAGTCCTTGGTCCAGTGTACCACAAATACAATGCAGACCAGGTAAGGCAGCTTAGGCACTACAAGCCTTCTCGAAGACAAAGGCATTTCAGTCACACCTCATTCTCACCTCTATCCCAGAATTTTCAGTCTATTACTACCAGTTATCATTAATCTTTATCCTAAGAACAATTCTAGGGATTTCCAAGAAAGAGAATGAGGGGAATCAGCAAGGATGACCATTTAGATAGCCTTTTTTTCCCCCTGAAATAATCTCAGCTCCAGAGTCAAGAAGCTGTTTTAACCAACCAACCAAGGCTGATTAATCCCAGGTTGCACAGAAGAAAAGCAGCCTTGGACAACAGTGGAATCCACTGAAGCATCTATTGACAAATCAATGAGAGAGGGAGGCCCCAGTACAAAGGAAAAAGAAAGAGCAGCTTGATTTTATGATACAGATGCCAGCCATGGTAAGCTTGGTTAAAACTGCCAGGAAACCAGGCAATTCACTCAAGTACCACCTGAGCAACCCACCTGTAGTACAACTGGTATAGACTGGATCTGTCTTGGATCTCTGAAAGTTAAAGAGGCCTTAGGCACAGGACAACCATAACCTGTTAAGAGTGAAAACACTTACTGCCTGAATCTCCCTGTGTCACTGAAGTTTTCATACATTCATCTTTATTTCCTAGCCTAGTTCAGTTACCAGAGAGCTGATGCATTTGCTGCTGCTTTGGAGGCACACTTGCCTGAGTGTAAATAGAAGCTTTATGCTGGCAGATATCTTTTCATGGGAGCTGCTGGCAGAGAGAAGAGACTTGATGGGACTTGTGTTATGTTTCTAATAAAAACACTGCACCAATGAATTCTCAAAACAGTACCAGACCACCTCTCTGGCTAAAATGAACTGGCAGCCTGAGTGCTATTTCCTGCCATAGATCTGTACTGACAAGCAAGGCTCTTTGAAGTTCACAGATGTGGACATGAAAATCAGTGAGACTAAAAAGAAGAGCTTCCCTTCCTTCAGCAGAAGATTAAGTGTGGCAAACAGCGACTGGATCTCAAGAGAGAAATGCCTGTGCAGAAAGTACTTAGTCCAGAGAGAGCAAAGTGCAATGTTAGACCTATTTCCTTGGCTGTGCTGTTCATTAACCCTCCTTCATGATGAAAAATAGGATGTTTGTGACAGCTGGGGTACAGTGCCATGAGAAATACAAACAGAGAACGAAGCAGTGGTCTCTGATGCTGAGTTAGCTACTGCAGCTGGTACCTGTGCACACCTATCCTTGTTCCATGTGCCTACCTGGAAAAACCCTGCCCTTTGCCACTGAGTTTCCTCTTCCAGAACAACACTGACTAGTGATTAAAGGAAAACAACCCCCTCCATTTGCTGGGAAAAAATACTCCAGAAATTACACTGAGAGCCACTCATCCTCCCAGTCTGTTTTCCCCAGTTTTGTCACATTAACCTGCCTACAGCAAAGTCTAAGACCCACAGTAAGTAATGCCTAAAGGCTGGGGGGAAAAGCCAGAGGGTGGCTTCCCATGATATTTGATCTGAACATCGCAGGAACTTGCTACCAGGCTATGTTTATGTGGCAATTCGTTGTGTGTGAGAGCCCAATGACTCTACTGTCTCAAAACGGCATGAGGTTGAACACATCCAAGTGCCGGGTTCTGCACATTGGTCACAACAACCCCAGGCAGAGCTACAGGCTGGGGTCAGAGTGGCTGAGAGCAGCCAGGCAGAGAGGGACCTGGGGGTGCTGGTTGATGGTAGACTGAACATGAGCCTGCAGTGTGCCCAGGCAGCCAAGAGGGCCAATGGCATCCTGGCCTGCATCAGGAACAGCGTGGCCAGCAGGAGCAGGGAGGTCATTCTGCCCCTGTACACTGCACTGGTTAGGCCACACCTCGAGTCCTGTGTCCAGTTCTGGGCCCCTCAGGTTAGGAAGGAGGTTGACTCGCTGGAAGGTGTCCAGAGAAGAGCAACAAAGTTGGTGAGGGATTTGGAACACAGCCCTGTGAGGAGAGGCTGAGGGAGCTGGGGTTGCTTAGCCTGGAGAAGAGGAGACTCAGGGGTGACCTTATTACTCTCTACAACTACCTGAAGGGAGGTTGTAGACAGACAGATGTTGGTCTCTTCTCCCAGGCAGCCAACACCAGAACAAGAGGACACAGTCTCAGGCTGCGCCAGGGGAGGTTCAGGCTGGATGTTAGGAAAAAGTTCTATACAGAAAGAGTGATTGCCCATTGGAATGGGCTGCCTGGGGAGGTGGTGGAGTCGCCATCACTGGAGGTGTTCAGGAGAAGACTTGATGGGGTGCTTGGTGCTGTGGGTTAGTTGTTTGGGTGGTGTTGGATTGGTTGATGGGTTGGACGCGATGATCTTGAAGGTCTCTTCCAACCTGGTTTATTCTATGTATTCTATGTAAAACAATGTATGACATACCTGGTGTGAATAGGCAGGCTGATGGTTTTGGTAGCCCTTAATAGCTCTCCAAGAGAGCTGCTGGCCTGGCAGATCACTGCTGTGGAGGTGGGAAGCCGCTGCAACAGCGCCACGGAAAGGCTGAAGGCAGACATTGCACCGGAGCACTCTGCACACCTCCCTTTGTGTTTTGCAGAGACCACTACCCTGCCCCCCTCCCGCCCCTTGCCTAAGGGGTATAAGAGGACCCAAACTTCTGGGGTCCACACGTTGCATCTACTGCAGAAGACCCTACCAGGATGTACACCTGCCACTGAAGGACTTGGACTATGCCTCTGAAAATGTCACTGGATCCAAGGAGTGCTGATAGCTGCCACTTCTTTTTAAATTACTTCTTAATTCTCTCTCTTCTTAAGTCTCCTCCTTCTTCCCGTTACCTGTCTGCTCCAGCACAGTCAAGCATCTCTAAGATCCATTACCATGAGTTTTCATTGGCTCTAACAAACCCAACTCCTCAGCTGTTTGCTGTCAGTTTGCTTTCATTAACTCCAAGGGAATTCTGGAATCTTAGCCCAGTTTTGGCTCAGGACACAGGGCCACGACAGTTGTGCCAGCTGCATTTGCAAAGGTGTATGTGTAGAGTTTACACTCTAGCATGTGAGCTGTCCTTTAGGACAGGCAACTGAATAAACACAGCTTTAACACAGGCTTAATGTACTAGGGCTGTATCTTGAGGAGTCTCATACCTGCATATTACTGAACAGCTTAAGCATGCAGCCCTCTTCCATGGGACACATCTTTTTCTCACCTAAAGGGGCCCAGATAGGAGTGTGTTCTGCTATATAGAAGATACAAGAAGAAAAGTGAGCTAAAAATGCTGCTTCCATCAAGAAATGCAATGACACTAATTCAGAGCAGTTAGCCACTTTCTTTGATGCCTGAGAGAATCAGGCATCTGGATCCAGTAACTAGGGGCACCCTAGATCCAGAATCTGGATCCAGTAACTAGGGGCACCCATCTTAAGGTGATAAGGAGGCATTCCTTGCTTCCCTATGCACTTATGAAACACCTCATATCATGGGAAAGTTGGCCTCTGAAGCAAGGAGAAGTGATTAAGGTAATTTATCTTCAAATACAGACAAACAGAATGCAGAAGGGCTTTCCTCTATCTGATGGACAACTGAATTGAAAGCCTGGGAGACTCCATGCAGGAAATGCACTCTCTCTGTCTTCTCTCCAGATATTTGCAGTTAATAACAAAGCCCTCGGGAGTGGGGTAGCTGTACCTTAGTGAGCATTTGCTGTGACAGTGAGATCATCATCAGTTTGTTGTTGCCTTACCTGGCACTGTATTAGCAGAGGTGAAGTCTCTTTTCTCCTGTCCTCTCCCCTTTCCATCCTTTCATCCCGGTCTTTTGCCAGCGGAGACGGAACCCGTGCAGACTGGCCCCTGGCCTCGCCCCGCAGCTTGTTCAGGTTGCCTTCCAAGAGGCGCCGCTGCACCACACTGTGTGGCTGCTGCCTCCGTCACAGAGAGAGAGAAATTCCAGCTGAGTACACAGCTGACGACAAGGACATTCGCTAGCCTGGGAAAGCAGGCTGCAAATGCATGACCCAGGTGATCATCCTGATGAATAACAGGCTTATCCAAACCCCCTTTCTTTAAATCCCAAGATCTTCTCTGCAGCAACCAAGGTGATGTTAAAGTGCTGGGAGTTCTGTGACAAGCAGGTGTGGAATGCAGTTACTGGAGGAGAAGAACATGTTTGATACATGCTCTGCTCACATGTATCTGTTCGCTCAGCTAAGCAGGCACTTGGCAGTCTTGTACCGTTCAAGTTCTGCAGCACCCTACCTGGTGAGTGTGTGCTGACGCCCCACAGCTACAGCTTTCACTCTGAGAGCCCACAGGGGACACAGCACATGTGATGTAAATGTGGTACAAGAAGGCAGGACTCCAAAACTTGCAGATGTACCAGCAGTCGTTTGTAGTGAAGCAGGAAGCTTCTCCTGCATAGGAAACTAAAACTACCTTCTAATGGTTTTTGTCATCTGTCCCTGCCCCTCTCCCTCACCAGCGGTGCTCTTCTGACTCCCCTCCTGGTTAGGGGAGTGTCTATGATCACCTGTGTCCTTCACAACGAGAAGGGAGCTGAATGGCTGAAAAACTTTGTGTGCATGCAATGGCAGGGCAAGGAGGGAAGTGTTGCTTCGGAGAGAAAGCTCCCCTGGTCATCCACCTCACACTTAGCTTTGCCTAGTGTTGCTCCAGTGCCTCCAGCCCCTGCACAGCAACTGACTCAAGAACGGGCATGAAGCAGAACTGCGGGAGGCAGCTTTGTCCTTTCTCTTTGGGCTCAGCCCCATAGCCCTTCTCCAGGAGAGCAGCTGCTCAGAGCTGACAATGCTCTCAGTAACAGCCACCCATGTGAACAAGGGCAATTAAAGGAGCTGTTATCTTACAGCATAAATTGTTGCTTTTCTCTTTCTTGGAAACAATTCTAGAAACCAGCTTCCAGAGAGTGCAGCACTTTGCATGCAAACCATCTGAATGAGAGCAGGCTTGCCACTGAGCTGGGCTGGATTAACCACAGTGTCTGTGCCTCAGACTGGCCTTGTGGTTGGTCAGATTGCAGTCAGATCATTCCCATGCCGCAGCAGTTGAACAAGCAAAGTACAACGGTCCCTCTCTTCTCAGTCTTTTCCCAGCCCACTGTGCAGGCCCACAGCACAGCTGGCCACTGCATTTCACTCCCTAAATCCTCTGAGCACAGTGCCAGTTCGACTGCTGACTAACATCTGGGCCATGGGAAAAAGGAACCAACAGCAGGTCTCCACATCCCATCCTCCCTCCTCCTCCCTCCCTCCCTTCTGTCGCCTCTCACAATTTGGCATGCAAAGGACCTTTCCCTCTCCCTGCAACCTCTCCCACAGAAAGAGCCAGCCCTTTGCAGCTGCCACTTCTGTCTTCCTCTTGCCACTCATGTTGGGAAGAGGCCAAATGCTGATGAGGTAGAGCTGAGCTTTGGGACTGGTGCAGACTCCCAGAGCAGACTCCTGAGGCTCTCCCTGTCGTCTGTCTCCCCAGCGAGATGGAGAAGTGGAGACGGTTGTCTCACTTGGGTTGTTAAGAAACAACGAGATGGAGAGGATGGTGAAAGATGACCTGAGGGGAGCTGGGCCAGCAGCTGGAAGAGAGAACCTCTCAGGACCTTTAGAAGGGTCAGAGGAGTTCCCAGTGCAACTCACACATTCAGGCTCTCCAATGTGAAATCTCAAGGCCTTGCTATGATTAATGGTGTGGTATGATTTAGGGATCTTGGTCTTTGGGAGGCCAGAAGCCAGACCTTCAGATCTGCTTCATCATTTCAGAATGTTTTAGCTCATGAAGCTACTTGATTTTTTCCCATTAAAAAAACAATTGTTGAAAGTTGAGGGGTTTGCTTGGTTGGTTGTTTGAGTGGTTGTTGTCCCCCCAGACAAGGTATCAGAAAACTGGAAAAGTGAAGGTTCCACTTGTGGTGAGCCCATCAAATTCCAGACCCTGCTGGCTGCATTGCATAGGCTGCATGCACACCCAGAGCACACAGCAGAGAGGCTGCAGGAGAAACTGCTTTCTTTTAACATGATGCAAGCCCCTGCTCGAATTCAGGACATGCAAGGCTGCCACAGCTGGAGCCCCTGACACTGACACCAGAGCCATGCAAGGCTGCCACAGCTGGAGCCCCTGACACTGACCACAGGGACATGCAAGGCTGCCACAGCTGGAGCCCCTGACACTGACACCAGAGCCATGCAAGGCTGCCACAGCTGGAGCCCCTGACACTGACATCAGAGCCATGCAAGGCTGCCACAGCTGGAGCCCCTGACACTGACCACAGGGACATGCAAGGCTGCCACAGCTGGAGCCCCTGATACTGACACCAGAGCCATGCAAGGCTGCCACAGCTGGAGCCCCTGACACTGACCACAGGGACATGCAAGGCTGCCACAGCTGGAGCCCCTGACACTGACCACAGGGACATGCAAGGCTGCCACAGCTGGAGCCCCTGACACTGACATCAGAGCCATGCAAGGCTGCCACAGCTGGAGCCCCTGACACTGACATCAGAGCCATGCAAGGCTGCCACAGCTGGAGCCCCTGACACTAACCACAGGGACATGCAAGGCTGCCACAGCTGGAGCCCCTGACACTGACCACAGGGACATGCAAGGCTGCCACAGCTGGAGCCCTTGACACTGACCACAGGGACATACAAGGCTGCCACAGCTGGAGCCCCTGACACTGACCACAGGGACATGCAAGGCTGCCACAGCTGGAGCCCCTGACACTGACCACAGGGACATGCAAGGCTGCCACAGCTGGAGCCCCTGACACTGACATCAGAGCCATGCAAGGCTGCCACAGCTGGAGCCCCTGACACTGACATCAGAGCCATGCAAGGCTGCCACAGCTGGAGCCCCTGACACTAACCACAGGGACATGCAAGGCTGCCACAGCTGGAGCCCCTGACACTGACCACAGGGACATGCAAGGCTGCCACAGCTGGAGCCCTTGACACTGACCACAGGGACATACAAGGCTGCCACAGCTGGAGCCCCTGACACTGACCACAGGGACATGCAAGGCTGCCACAGCTGGAGCCCCTGACACTGACACCAGAGCCATGCAAGGCTGCCACAGCTGGAGCCCCTGACACTGACACCAGAGCCATGCAAGGCTGCCACAGCTGGAGCCCCTGACACTGACACCAGAGCCATGCAAGGCTGCCACAGCTGGAGCCCCTGACACTGACACCAGAGCCATGCAAGGCTGCCACAGCTGGAGCCCCTGACACTGTCCACAGAGCCATGCAAGGCTGCCACAGCTGGAGCCCCTGACACTGACCACAGGGACATGCAAGGCTGCCACAGCTGGAGCCCCTGACACTGACACCAGAGCCATGCAAGGCTGCCACAGCTGGAGCCCCTGACACTGACCACAGAGCCATGCAAGGCTGCCACAGCTGGAGCCCCTGACACTGACCACAGGGACATGCAAGGCTGCCACAGTGGAGCCCCTGACACTGACCACAGGGACATGCAAGGCTGCCACAGCTGGAGCCCCTGACACTGACACCAGAGCCATGCAAGGCTGCCACAGCTGGAGCCCCTGACACTGACATCAGAGCCATGCAAGGCAGCCACAGCTGGAGCCCTTGACACTGACATCAGAGCCATGCAAGGCTGCCACAGCTGGAGCCCCTGACACTGACCACAGAGCCATGCAAGGCTGCCACAGCTGGAGCCCCTGACACTGACACCAGAGCCATGCAAGGCTGCCACAGCTGGAGCCCCTGACACTGACATCAGAGCCATGCAAGGCTGCCACAGCTGGAGCCCCTGACACTGACACCAGAGCCATGCAAGGCTGCCACAGCTGGAGCCCCTGACACTGACACCAGAGCCATGCAAGGCTGCCACAGCTGGAGCCCCTGACACTGACACCAGAGCCATGCAAGGCTGCCACAGCTGGAGCCCCTGACACTGACACCAGAGCCATGCAAGGCTGCCACAGCTGGAGCCCCTGACACTGACACCAGAGCCATGCAAGGCTGCCACAGCTGGAGCCGCTGACACTGACCACAGAGCCATGCAAGGCTGACACAGCTGGAGCCCCTGACACTGACATCAGAGCCATGCAAGGCTGCCACAGCTGGAGCCCCTGACACTGACACCAGAGCCATGCAAGGCTGCCACAGCTGGAGCCCTTGACGCTGACCACAGGGACATACAAGGCTGCCACAGCTGGAGCCCCTGACACTGACATCAGAGCCATGCAAGGCTGCCACAGCTGGAGCCCCTGACACTGACCACAGGGACATGCAAGGCTGCCACAGCTGGAGCCCCTGACACTGACACCAGAGCCATGCAAGGCTGCCACAGCTGGAGCCCTTGACGCTGACCACAGGGACATGCAAGGCTGCCACAGCTGGAGCCCCTGACACTGACCACAGGGACATGCAAGGCTGCCACAGCTGGAGCCCCTGACACTGACCACAGGGACATGCAAGGCTGCCACAGCTGGAGCCCCTGACACTGACCACAGGGACATGCAAGGCTGCCACAGCTGGAGCCCCTGACACTGACATCAGAGCCATGCAAGGCTGCCACAGCTGGAGCCCCTGACACTGACACCAGAGCCATGCAAGGCTGCCACAGCTGGAGCCCCTGACACTGACACCAGAGCCATGCAAGGCTGCCACAGCTGGAGCCCCTGACACTGACATCAGAGCCATGCAAGGCAGCCACAGCTGGAGCCCTTGACACTGACATCAGAGCCATGCAAGGCTGCCACAGCTGGAGCCCCTGACACTGACATCAGAGCCATGCAAGGCTGCCACAGCTGCAGTCCCTGACACTGACATCAGAGCCATGCAAGGCTGCCACAGCTGGAGCCCCTGACACTGACACCAGAGCCATGCAAGGCTGCCACAGCTGGAGCCCCTGACACTGACATCAGAGCCATGCAAGGCTGCCACAGCTGGAGCCCCTGACACTGACATCAGATCCATGCAAGGCTGCCACAGCTGGAGCCCCTGACACTGACATCAGAGCCATGCAAGGCTGCCACAGCTGGAGCCCCTGACACTGACCACAGAGCCATGCAAGGCTGCCACAGCTGGAGCCCCTGACACTGACACCAGAGCCATGCAAGGCTGCCACAGCTGGAGCCCCTGACACTGACACCAGAGCCATGCAAGGCTGCCACAGCTGGAGCCCCTGACACTGACCACAGAGCCATGCAAGGCTGCCACAGCTGGAGCCCCTGACACTGACCACAGAGCCATGCAAGGCTGCCACAGCTGGAGCCCCTGACACTGACCACAGAGCCATGCAAGGCTGCCACAGCTGGAGCCCCTGACACTGACACCAGAGCCATGCAAGGCTGCCACAGCTGGAGCCCCTGACACTGACACCAGAGCCATGCAAGGCTGCCACAGCTGGAGCCCCTGACACTGACCACAGGGACATGCAAGGCTGCCACAGCTGGAGCCCCTGACACTGACACCAGAGCCATGCAAGGCTGCCACAGCTGGAGCCCCTGACACTGACATCAGAGCCATGCAAGGCTGCCACAGCTGGAGCCCCTGACACTGACATCAGAGCCATGCAAGGCTGCCACAGCTGGAGCCCCTGACACTGACCACAGAGCCCTGCAAGGCTGCCACAGCTGGAGCCCCTGACACTGACACCAGAGCCATGCAAGGCTGCCACAGCTGGAGCCCCTGACACTGACACCAGAGCCATGCAAGGCTGCCACAGCTGGAGCCCCTGACACTGACACCAGAGCCATGCAAGGCTGCCACAGCTGGAGCCCCTGACACTGACACCAGAGCCATGCAAGGCTGCCACAGCTGGAGCCCCTGACACTGACACCAGAGCCATGCAAGGCTGCCAGAGCTGGAGCCCCTGACACTGACCACAGGGACATGCAAGGCTGCCACAGCTGGAGCCCCAGACACTGACACCAGAGCCATGCAAGGCTGCCACAGCTGGAGCCCCTGACACTGACATCAGAGCCATGCAAGGCTGCCACAGCTGGAGCCCCTGACACTGACCACAGGGACATGCAAGGCTGCCACAGCTGGAGCCCCTGACACTGACACCAGAGCCATGCAAGGCTGCCACAGCTGGAGCCCCTGACACTGACCACAGGGACATGCAAGGCTGCCACAGCTGGAGCCCCTGACACTGACACCAGAGCCATGCAAGGCTGCCACAGCTGGAGCCCCTGACACTGACACCAGAGCCATGCAAGGCTGCCACAGCTGGAGCCCCTGACACTGACATCAGAGCCATGCAAGGCTGCCACAGCTGGAGCCCCTGACACTGACCACAGGGACATGCAAGGCTGCCACAGCTGGAGCCCCTGACACTGACCACAGGGACATGCAAGGCTGCCAGAGCTGGAGCCCCTGACACTGACCACAGGGACATGCAAGGCTGCCACAGCTGGAGCCCCAGACACTGACACCAGAGCCATGCAAGGCTGCCACAGCTGGAGCCCCTGACACTGACCACAGAGCCATGCAAGGCTGCCACAGCTGGAGCCCCTGACACTGACCACAGGGACATGCAAGGCTGCCACAGCTGGAGCCCCTGACACTGACCACAGGGACATGCAAGGCTGCCACAGCTGGAGCCCCAGACACTGACACCAGAGCCATGCAAGGCTGCCACAGCTGGAGCCCCTGACACTGACACCAGAGCCATGCAAGGCTGCCACAGCTGGAGCCCCTGACACTGACCACAGGGACATGCAAGGCTGCCACAGCTGGAGCCCCTGACACTGACACCAGAGCCATGCAAGGCTGCCACAGCTGGAGCCCCTGACACTGACACCAGAGCCATGCAAGGCTGCCACAGCTGGAGCCCCTGACACTGACACCAGAGCCATGCAAGGCTGCCACAGCTGGAGCCTCTGACACTGACCATAGGGACATGCTTTGGGAAGGTAATTAAATCTCTCTCAGTGCAAGTGCTATAAGACTCTGGAGTGTTTTGCACTCTAAGATCAACCTCTGTAGCACTTCCTGGGTGATTCTTTGTTTTCAGCCTTGAATTCCTCTCCTGCAGGAGAGTCAGATCCATGGAGACATGATGTGGGGCTGGAGCAGTACCTGAGACTGTATCTTGGAGTCTAGTTTGCAGCCCTCGAGACATCACAGCGGTGTCACAGCCCATCAGGCTGTGTGAACTGCTGAATTGCTCTTGGATATCTGAGGCTTGGCTTTTCTTGCTCCAAGGTAAACTAGAAGCAGAGGTCCTACAGCTCCTGTGTTGACCTCAGGTGTGGCACTGTGTGAACCGTGTGCAGGCGCCGTACAATCCTGAGCCTCCCACAACCAGTGCAAAATTTCCATGGCACAAAATACACTAACTTTCATTCACTGCTCCTTAACACCCTGGCAAAAAAACGTTTCAGCCATTCTGTTGCAGACTAAACATGAACTATGCAGTGGTTTTCAGTGACTCAATGCTGTCTGCATCTGAGGAAGCCTCCTGTCTACGATGACTCGCTTGGCCAAGAGAGCTGCTTCTGACAAGTGATTCAAGCAAGGCCTGTATCACCAGAGCAAGCATCTGGGGCTCCAGAATGCCAGTCTCTGGGGGTTGAGCTGCCACCAGTACTGTGCAGGACTTTCACAGAGGCCTCTGGCTAGCAACACAGTTGTCATTTTGAGGTATGGTGCGTCGGGAGTTAATCCCAGAGCAAAGCAGGTGCACAGGTTTTTCCCTGCCTTTGTGAATGGACTCAGTGAACAGGCACCAAAAGACCAAAGAGTGGCTCCTCCCTATTCCCTGCCAAAAGCTGCAGAAGGAGGAGCCCAGGGACCCTTCCTGAGGACCTGTTTCAGCTGCAGTGCTGCAGGGCATGAAGGCCCAGTGCTTGTCTGCCCATGGTGCCAGTCTGAGCCCTGGTATGGCCAGACCTCCTTCTCCACAGGGAGAAGAGGTCCCATTCCTTGCTTACATGACATTTATGGGACTCCTGCCTTGTATTGAAGACAGCAATTGTGCTCAGGGCCAGAGAGACACTCAAAAGCAGTTCCTGCTGACAGCCACACGTGTGGTTGTAAGGGGCTGGCAGAGCAGGTGACTTTGAGGAGTCACCCTTGACCTGGCCAAGCCGTGCCACAGACTCTCAGCAGCATGCACTGTCATGGAACATGACACTGACCCCTTGTGTACACATGGCAGAGCCACCACACCACAAGGTCTTCCATTCAAGCTCAGTGCTTACAACCCTGCTTGTTCCACACAAGCTTTGGGGCCTGCCACAGGAGCCAGGAAAAAGCTGGAGAAGATAGCACATGCGTGAGCATCTGTGGTGCTGCTGTGATGGCCTGAGGGAACCATGGGCTGCAGGAAAGGGCAAGAGCTCTTGTAACATCCACTGGCACAGCAGAAATAAGTGGTTATACCCCCACCACTGGCCAGAGCAGGCCCTCTTTCAGGAAAATGGTCTAAACCACCACATCCTTGAGAAGTTAAACTACACAGTAGAGAGGAGAATTGAGACAACAAAACTGTCAGAGCAAGGGTCAGATGCATGCATTTAAGCAAATAAGAGATCCCGTGGGAAACTGCTCCCAGTCTTGGGGAAGTCCCTCCGGATCACAAACTGCCCAGGCTCCTGGAACACATCCTCTCACTGATGCCTCCAGCTCCACATGTCCAGAAGGGGATGCCCACAAGCCTCACTCCCCAGAGGTGTCATCCACAGGTGCTGGTCACAGCAGCTGCCTGTTTGCCTGGCTAGCAGTCCTGCTTGCCTCTCCAGAAACCCAGGGACTGGGGGAGAGACAATAATGCAAAAAGGTGAGAAGGTCAAACATAAGCCTCAGGGGATTTTATGAACTCCTGCTGAGTCCAGAAAGCAGTTGGCTTTTGAGCTGGATCAGGCAGAAGTGCAGGGGGTTTTTAGACACATGGAAAGACACAAGTCAGATGTATTCACTGGGCAAGTGGAAAGTTGGATGCAGGAGAGTCCTTCCAGTCCATGTCTACCTGCCCCTGCAAGGCGTTGGGTCCCTATGTGCTTGCATGGGGAGATGAATGCAAAAAATGGGTAATTGCGTTTTTCCCCTCAGCCTGACCTCATCCTGGATGGTGCCAAAGTTGTATCTTTACTGAACCTATGGAGCTTTCACAAAAGCCCAACTGGAGCGAAGACTGTTAGGAAGACCCCCCTCCAAAACGGGGCCCCACTGGACTCACCAGATCCTTGGAGGTGCCAAGCCTTGTCAGGCCGTCCAGGGGCAGCAGGTCAGCAGAGTCCTTATGCACAAACTGGGTCGCTTGTTTCAGGCGCCTCTTCTGTTGCAGAATAGCTTTGTTCATCAGCTCCACCTCACATTCCTGCGGCTCCGTGTCAGAAGTACGCTCGTTCTGCTTTTCCTCTTGGTCTCCTTGCCCCAGTGGCAGGAGGCAGCTCTTCCTTGTGCTCATGGTGAAGATGCAGACAGCGCAGGTCCTCCTTCATATGCTGGGGTGTTCCCTGAACTCGTCCCCTGGTGCTTGCCGTCCCGAGGCTGACTCAGTCTCTGAGCTCCTTCTCCTTCATCACAGCTCTCCTTCTCGCCCTTTCTTTTTACTTCTGCTCTCTTAATTATAACTCAGCCATCTCTTAAGTATCTCTTTGCCTTTTCCTCCCTCCGTAATCTTCACTCTCCCGATGTCCTTCTTCTCTCCTCCTCTTTCTCTCCCTCTCTTCTCCTCCTCCGACTGTAGCTCTGCCTCCTTTAGTCGATGGGTCTCTGTCGTAACAGAAACGCCCCGCGTCAGAAACCAGCTTCCATAAATTCCAGCAGGGCCGGCAAGATGCTCCAGCTGGAAAAATCCAGCAGCAGAGGATGCCCTGCTGCTGGGGGCTGGCCTTAGCTGCCTCCTGTGCGCGCACATGCGCCGGTGCGCCCGGCCGTGCTGCTGCCGGGGCTCTGGTGCAGCCCGCTGAAGCTGTAAATGCTCTCTACAGTAGAGTTCAGCCTAGGAGATGATGCAGTGCCTTGGGAAATGGGAGAGAGGATCTGCCTCAGGGCTCCTGGCAGGCGTGCCCACTCTCACTTCTGCAGAGAGCTTAATGAATGTGGAACAAGCTGCGCTGGAGGATTTCACTGTGTAGCTTGAATAAACTGGTGAAGGGCAGCCTTCTGCTTCCAGCCAGGGCAAATGTATTGGGCCTGACTCAGCCCCCATTTTCACCCTTCCCCATCTAGAGCAATTCCACCAAAAGTGCTGACACTGTTGCATTCTCCTCTCAGAGCAGAGGACATGGCAGAGCTCACTTTTTCAACTTGCTGCCTCCACGCTGCCCGGCTTGAATCTGTAAGTTTCAGCTTGAACTGAAGCTGCTGTATTTTGATCCCTTTTCACTGGCAAACGTGCTGCCCCAGTAAGCACCAGTTCTGATATCATGTACACAGGAGGAAACTTGACTTTTACTCAGCTCTGAAGCTGAGGACAGATGATCTTGAAGGTCTTTTCCAACCTGGTTATTTCTGTTCTCTATTCTATTCTATTACCTTTCCGTGAGTGTCAGCCAGGGGTAAAACAGTTTGCATGTGCAACACAGAAGGAATAGCAGAAACAGACTGTGAAAGTTACAGCACAAGGAGGCTTTTAACACATCCAAGTGCTGGGTTCTGCACATTGGCCACAACTACCCCATGCAGAGCTACAGGCTGGGGTCAGAGTGGCTGAGAGCAGCCAGGCAGAGAGGGACCTGGGGGTGCTGGTCGACGGTAGACTGAACATGAGCCTGCAGTGTGCCCAGGCAGCTAAGAGGGCCAATGGCATCCTGGCCTGCATCAGGAACAGTGTGGCCAGCAGGAGCAGGGAGGTCATTCTGCCCCTGTACACTGCACTGGTTAGGCTGCACCTCGAGTCCTGTGTCCAGTTCTGGGCCCCTCAGTTTAGGAAGGAGGTTGACTTGCTGGAACGAGTCCAGAGAAGAGCAACAAAGTTGGTGAGGGGTTTGGAACACAGCCCTGTGAGGAGAGGCTGAGGGAGCTGGGGTTGCTTAGCCTGGAGAAGAGGAGACTCAGGGGAGACCTTATTGCTGTCTACAACTCCCTGAAGGGAGGTTGTAGACAGATGGATGTTGGTCTTTTCTCCCAGGCAGCCAGTACCAGAACAAGAGGACACAGTCTCAGGCTGTGCCAGGGGAGGTTCAGGCTAGATGTTAGGAAAAAGTTCTATACAGAAAGAGTGATTGCACATTGGAATGGGCTGCCCGGGGAGGTGGTGGAGTCGCCATCACTGGAGGTGTTCAGGAGGAGACTTGATGGGGTGCTTGGTGCCGTGGGTTAGTTGTTTGGGTGGTGTTGGATTGGTTGATGGGTTGGACGCGGTGATCTTGAAGGTCTCTTCCAACCTGGTTTATTCTATGTATTCTTTCACTGCTCCTCTTTTTCCCTCCTCTCTAGTAGTGTGTAACATCCCAGTGTTAAAGACAGCAATTTTTTTTCTAGATCATATATCAAAGTATAACACTGAGAGGGCAACATCAGTGTCATGGGTCGAGTTGAATCTGGTTCCTGGGGGGAAGGAGGGTAGTGAGAGTGGGCTGTGTCCCTGGACCCAGGGCAGCCAGGATGTCTAATGGTCCATCGACACATGTGTGTCCAGTCAGCCACTGCCAGACCTCCACATTGTTGGAGAAACTACAGGAAAGTTGGCCACAGTGAAAGCAAACCATGGCATTTACCTTTCACTGCCTGCTAATCATCAGTGTTAGCATTTCTCTTGAGATTTTTGTTCCTCAAATGTCAGAGGGGAGGCTGCTCGTTGTTAGGTTCATACTAAACTGTGAAGCTGTTAACCTCTTTGTTCCCAGTGTACCAACAGCTTTTCTAGCAGGTATCATGGTTCCCAGAGCACCAGCTTGCTGCGCTGGATTTGGCAGGAATGGCAATAGAAAAATACTCTACCTGCTTTGAAGAGCCAAACTTGAAGCTGATAATGCAGGCAGTGCCCCAGCGGAGCTGTTTTCAACTGTCCTTGTCTATCTGCAAGCCAGATTAAGAGGAGAATTTAAGTAATGGATATTCCTAGGAACGTTGTGTTCCCACAATCCAGTTTTCTTGCCTCTAGATTGTTGTGATTCCTGATTTACACACAATTTTGGTCCTCTTATGCCTTCACTGAGCATCCTTAGAGTCTTACAATCAAAGTCCTTTAACTATGCCCATCATGCACCTTGACTCTCACACAGGGCCAAGAAGTGTGTCACCTCCTGCTGACAGTGAATACCTTGACAAGCCAGCTCTGCTTTTGCTGGCAGCAATGATAGTGCACATTTTCTTAAAGTCTCAGAACAGATCTTAAAAGTATAAAACAGAACAGACCATCTGGAGGCCAGATCTCCTACAGACCCTGCTATTAAAGAGCAGAGTTATACCAGAACTGGACACAGGACTCAAGGTGTGGCCTAACCAGTGCTGAGAACAGGGCAGAAGGACTTCCCTGCTCCTGCTGGCCACACTGTTCCTGATGTAGGCCAGGATGCCATTGGCCTTCCTGGCCACCTGGGCACACTGCTGGCTCATGTTCAGCTGCTGTCAACCAGTACCCCCAGGTCCCTTTCTGTTTGGCAGCTCTCAGCCAATCTGACCCCATCCTGTAGCTCTGCATGGGGTTGCCGTGGCCAAAGTGCAGCGCCTGGCACTTGGACTTGTTGAATGCCATCCTGTTGGACTCTGCCCATCTGTCCAGCCTGGCAAGGTCCCTCTGCAGAGCCCTTCTGCCCTCTAACAGATCAACTCCTGCTCCCAGCTTGGTGACATCTGCAAATTTGCTGATGATGGACACAGTCCCCTTGTCCAGATCATCGATAAAGGATAGGGCCCAGCACTGATCCCTGGGGGACACCACTGGTGCCTGGCTGCCAGCTGGCTGTGGCACCATTCACCACCACTCTCTGGGCTCAGCCTCCAGCCAGTTCCTAACCCAGCTCAGAGAGCTGCTGTCCAAGCCAGGGGCTGACAGCTTGGCCAGCAGTTTGCTGTGGGGGATGGTGTCAAAGGCCTTGCTGAAGTCCAGGTAGACTACATCCACAGCCTGCCCCACATTCACCAGACAGTCACCTGGGCATGGTTGGAGAGGCAGGACCTGCCCTTCCTACATCCATGTTGGCTGGACCTGAGCCCTTGGCCATCCTTCAGGTGCAGTTATTGCCTCCAGGATAATCTGTTCCATCACTTTCCCTGGCACTGAGGTCAGGCTGCCAGGCCTGGAGTTTCCAGGTTCCTCCATCCGTCCCTTCTTGTGGATGGGGACCACATTGGCCAGTTTCAGTCATCTGGGACCTCTCCAGTGAGCCAGGACTGGAGGAAAATGATGGAGAGCGGCTTGGCCAGCTCATCTGCCAGCTCTTTCAGCACCCTGGGATGGATCCCATCTGGTCCCATGGACTTGTGAGTGTCCAAGTGGCTCAGCAGGTACTGAAGCAATTCCTCATGGATTTCCAGGGCATCACACTGCTCCCTGACCCCATTGCCCAGCTCAGGAGGCCACTCATCCTGGACTCCTGCCTTGCTGTTAAACATTGAGGCAAAGAAGGTGTTCAGGACCTCAGCCTTTTCCTTGTCTTCAGTCACAGTGCTCCCCTCCAGGTCCAGTGAGGAGTGCCGGTTCTTCTTGCCCTTCTTTTTAGCATTAATGTATTTATAAAAATGCTTTTTATTCACAGCAGTGTTCAGCCTGAGTTCTAACTGGGCCTTTGCCTTCTAATTTTTCTCCTACATGATCTAACAACATCCTTAAACATACCATGAGTTGCCTCCTCCCCTTTCCAAAGGTGACACAGCCTCTTTTTTTCCCTTAATCCCTCCAGGAGCTGCTTGCTCACCCAGGCCCAGAGCCTTCCCCGCCGGCTCATCTCTCGGCACATGGGCACAGCCTGTTCCTGTTCCTTCAAGAGCTCCTGTTTGAAGTAGGTCCAACTGTCCTGGATCCCTTGGTTCTTGAGGGCTGCTACCCAGGGGACTTTGTGAATAAGCTGCCTGAAGAAGCTGAAGTCTGCCCTCCGGCAGTCCAAGGTGAGGGTTCTGTTACTGCTCCTCCTACCTCCCTGCATATTGACACCTCCACTATCTCGTGGTTCTGACCAGCTAATCCTGGCCCCTAGCTCACAAAATGCTTCTGTCCTGGTGCCTCAAAAAAGACCCATGTAACACTCCAGGCTTGGGGAAGTGTCTGGAAAACTGTCCAGCAGGTGAAGACCTGGGAGTGTTGATAAACATCCAGCTGAATACGAGCCAATGCGCGCCCAGGTGGCCAAGAAAGCCAGCAGCATCCTGGCCCGTATCAGGAATAGTGTGAGCAGCAGGCCACTGAAGTGATGGGTCCTCATGGCCACACCCTGAGTCCTGGGTTCAGTTTTGGGGCCCTCTCTAGAAGGGGGTCTGACTGTTCTATGGCATTGATATCATTATTTGCAAATACTTGGAAAATTAAATTGATGCTGAAAGCATCTTCATTGACTCCAAAGCTGCAAGCCATGGGCTTTATGGTATTGGTTCAGCTGTGTCCTGACCTTTCTCCCTCTCCCATCGCTGGATGGTGCATACATCAAACATTGTTGATGGTTTGAAATGTTAAGGGTACATTATGATTTGAAATGATGAAGGAATGGCAAGTGTCTAAAGTGGTTTGGAGGCTGGGGATCACCCTGATGTCATGGTAGGGCCAAACAGCCCCAGCACAAATCCAGACAGACTCTAAAGTGTCTAGACCTGGTCCCACTCTCCCCACTCCTCCCTGCAGAAAGCCAGGGTAACACAGGAAAAGGAATAATGGGGACAGGACCATGTGTGTCTGGCAAACAACCTGCATCTGGGGTAAGGGCAGGGGTTCTGACCACAGCCTGGCAGAGCCCCTTCCCATTGGGTAACTATGTTCTGGTTTCATGCCCTATTGGTCTAATCAGTCTTGGGCAAGATTTATATACAGGCTGATTTCTAGTTGCCTGAGCCTTGCTTTGGCCTTGCTCGAGCCTTGCTTTGGCCTCTCTCGAGCCTTGCTTTGGCCTTTCTCGAGCCTTGCTTTGGCCTCTCTCGAGCCTTGCTTTGGCCTTTCTCGAGCCTTGCTTTGGCTTCTCTCGAGCCTTGCTTTGGCCTCTCTCGAGCCTTGCTTTGGCCTTGCTCAAGCCTTGCTTTGGCCTCTCTCGAGCCTTGCTTTGGCCTCTCTCGAGCCTTGCTTTGGCCTTTCTCGAGCCTTGCTTTGGCCTTTCTCAAGCCTTGCTTTGGCCTTGCTCAAGCCTTGCTTTGGCCTTTCTCGAGCCTTGCTTTGGCCTTGCTCAAGCCTTGCTTTGGCCTCTCGCGAGCCTTGCTTTGGCCTCTCTCGAGCCTTGCTTTGGCCTTGCTCGAGCCTTGCTTTGGCCTCTCTCGAGCCTTGCTTTGGCCTCTCTCGAGCCTTGCTTTGGCCTCTCTCGAGCCTTGCTTTGGCCTTTCTCAAGCCTTGCTTTGGCCTTTCTCAAGCCTTGCTTTGGCCTTGCTCAAGCCTTGCTTTGGCCTTTCTCAAGCCTTGCTTTGGCCTTGCTCAAGCTTTGCTTTGGCCTTTCTCGAGCCTTGCTTTGGCCTTGCTCAAGCTTTGCTTTTGCCTTGCTCGAGCCTTGCTTTGGCCTTGCCCAAGCTTTGCTTTGGCCTTGCTCAAGCCTTGCTTTAGCCTTGCTCAAGCCTTGCTTTGGCCTTTCTCGAGCCTTGCTTTGGCCTTGCCCAAGCTTTGCTTTGGCCTTTCTCAAGCCTTGCTTTGGCCTCGCTCAAGCCTTGCTTTGGCCTTGCTCAAGCCTTGCTTTGGCCTCTCTCGAGCCTTGCTTTGGCCTCTCTCGAGCCTTGCTTTGGCCTCTCTCGAGCCTTGCTTTAGCCTTTCTCAAGCCTTGCTTTGGCCTCGCTCAAGCCTTGCTTTGGCCTTGCTCAAGCCTTGCTTTGGCCTTTCTCGAGCCTTGCTTTGGCCTTTCTCAAGCCTTGCTTTGGCCTCGCTCGAGCCTTGCTTTGGCCTCTCTCGAGCCTTGCTTTGGCCTTTCTCGAGCCTTGCTTTGGCCTTGCTCAAGCCTTGCTTTGGCCTCTCTCGAGCCTTGCTTTGGCCTCTCTCGAGCCTTGCTTTGGCCTTGCTCGAGCCTTGCTTTGGCCTTTCTCGAGCCTTGCTTTGGCCTTGCTCAAGCCTTGCTTTGGCCTCTCTCGAGCCTTGCTTTGGCCTTTCTCGAGCCTTGCTTTGGCCTTTCTCGAGCCTTGCTTTGGCCTTTCTCAAGCCTTGCTTTGGCCTTTCTCGAGCCTTGCTTTGGCCTTTCTCAAGCCTTGCTTTGGCCTTTCTCGAGCCTTGCTTTAGCCTTTCTCAAGCCTTGCTTTGGCCTCGCTCAAGCCTTGCTTTGGCCTTGCTCAAGCCTTGCTTTGGCCTTTCTCGAGCCTTGCTTTGGCCTTGCTCAAGCCTTGCTTTGGCCTTTCTCGAGCCTTGCTTTGGCCTTTCTCAAGCCTTGCTTTGGCCTTGCTCAAGCCTTGCTTTGGCCTCGCTCAAGCCTTGCTTTGGCCTTTCTCAAGCCTTGCTTTGGCCTTGCTCAAGCCTTGCTTTGGCCTTGCTCAAGCCTTGCTTTGGCCTCTCTCGAGCCTTGCTTTGGCCTTTCTCGAGCCTTGCTTTGGCCTTGCTCAAGCCTTGCTTTGGCCTCTCTCGAGCCTTGCTTTGGCCTTTCTCGAGCCTTGCTTTGGCCTCTCTCGAGCCTTGCTTTGGCCTCTCTCGAGCCTTGCTTTGGCCTTGCTCGAGCCTTGCTTTGGCCTTGCTCGAGCCTTGCTTTGGCCTTGCTCAAGCCTTGCTTTGGCCTCTCTCGAGCCTTGCTTTGGCCTTGCTCAAGCCTTGCTTTGGCCTTTCTCGAGCCTTGCTTTGGCCTTTCTCAAGCCTTGCTTTGGCCTCGCTCAAGCCTTGCTTTGGCCTTGCTCAAGCCTTGCTTTGGCCTCTCTCGAGCCTTGCTTTGGCCTCTCTCGAGCCTTGCTTTGGCCTCTCTCGAGCCTTGCTTTGGCCTCTCTCGAGCCTTGCTTTGGCCTTTCTTGAGCCTTGCTTTGGCCTTTCTCAAGCCTTGCTTTGGCCTTGCTCAAGCCTTGCTTTGGCCTCTCTCGAGCCTTGCTTTGGCCTTGCCCAAGCTTTGCTTTGGCCTTGCTCAAGCCTTGCTTTAGCCTTGCTCAAGCCTTGCTTTGGCCTTTCTCGAGCCTTGCTTTGGCCTTGCCCAAGCTTTGCTTTGGCCTTTCTCAAGCCTTGCTTTGGCCTCGCTCAAGCCTTGCTTTGGCCTTGCTCAAGCCTTGCTTTGGCCTCTCTCGAGCCTTGCTTTGGCCTCTCTCGAGCCTTGCTTTGGCCTCTCTCGAGCCTTGCTTTAGCCTTTCTCAAGCCTTGCTTTGGCCTCGCTCAAGCCTTGCTTTGGCCTTGCTCAAGCTTTGCTTTGGCCTTGCTCGAGCCTTGCTTTGGCCTTGCTCAAGCCTTGCTTTGGCCTCGCTCAAGCCTTGCTTTGGCCTTTCTCAAGCCTTGCTTTGGCCTCGCTCGAGCCTTGCTTTGGCCTCTCTCGAGCCTTGCTTTGGCCTTTCTCGAGCCTTGCTTTGGCCTTGCTCGAGCCTTGCTTTGGCCTCTCTCGAGCCTTGCTTTGGCCTCTCTCGAGCCTTGCTTTGGCCTCTCTCGAGCCTTGCTTTGGCCTTTCTCGAGCCTTGCTTTGGCCTTGCTCAAGCCTTGCTTTGGCCTCTCTCGAGCCTTGCTTTGGCCTCGCTCAAGCCTTGCTTTGGCCTTGCTCAAGCCTTGCTTTGGCCTTTCTCGAGCCTTGCTTTGGCCTTTCTCAAGCCTTGCTTTGGCCTTGCTCAAGCCTTGCTTTGGCCTCGCTCAAGCCTTGCTTTGGCCTTTCTCAAGCCTTGCTTTGGCCTCGCTCGAGCCTTGCTTTGGCCTCTCTCGAGCCTTGCTTTGGCCTTTCTCGAGCCTTGCTTTGGCCTTGCTCGAGCCTTGCTTTGGCCTCTCTCGAGCCTTGCTTTGGCCTCGCTCGAGCCTTGCTTTGGCCTCTCTCGAGCCTTGCTTTGGCCTCTCTCGAGCCTTGCTTTGGCCTTTCTCGAGCCTTGCTTTGGCCTTGCTCAAGCCTTGCTTTGGCCTTGCTCAAGCCTTGCTTTGGCCTTTCTCGAGCCTTGCTTTGGCCTTTCTCGAGCCTTGCTTTGGCCTTTCTCGAGCCTTGCTTTGGCCTTGCTCGAGCCTTGCTTTGGCCTCTCTCGAGCCTTGCTTTGGCCTTTCTCAAGCCTTGCTTTGGCCTTGCTCAAGCCTTGCTTTGGCCTTGCTCAAGCCTTGCTTTGGCCTCTCTCGAGCCTTGCTTTGGCCTCTCTCGAGCCTTGCTTTGGCCTTTCTTGAGCCTTGCTTTGGCCTTTCTCAAGCCTTGCTTTGGCCTCTCTCGAGCCTTGCTTTGGCCTCGCTCAAGCCTTGCTTTGGCCTTGCTCAAGCCTTGCTTTGGCCTTTCTTGAGCCTTGCTTTGGCCTTTCTCAAGCCTTGCTTTGGCCTCTCTCGAGCCTTGCTTTGGCCTTGCTCAAGCCTTGCTTTGGCCTCTCTCGAGCCTTGCTTTGGCCTCTCTCGAGCCTTGCTTTGGCCTTTCTTGAGCCTTGCTTTGGCCTTTCTCAAGCCTTGCTTTGGCCTTGCTCAAGCCTTGCTTTGGCCTCTCTCGAGCCTTGCTTTGGCCTCTCTCGAGCCTTGCTTTGGCCTTTCTTGAGCCTTGCTTTGGCCTTTCTCAAGCCTTGCTTTGGCCTTGCTCAAGCCTTGCTTTGGCCTCTCTCGAGCCTTGCTTTGGCCTCTCTCGAGCCTTGCTTTGGCCTTTCTTGAGCCTTGCTTTGGCCTTTCTCAAGCCTTGCTTTGGCCTCTCTCGAGCCTTGCTTTGGCCTCTCTCGAGCCTTGCTTTGGCCTCTCTCGAGCCTTGCTTTGGCCTTGCTCGAGCCTTGCTTTGGCCTTTCTCGAGCCTTGCTTTGGCCTTGCTCAAGCCTTGCTTTGGCCTCTCTCGAGCCTTGCTTTGGCCTTGCTCAAGCCTTGCTTTGGCCTCTCTCGAGCCTTGCTTTGGCCTTTCTCAAGCCTTGCTTTGGCCTTTCTCAAGCCTTGCTTTGGCCTTGCTCAAGCCTTGCTTTGGCTTCTCTCGAGCCTTGCTTTGGCCTCTCTCGAGCCTTGCTTTGGCCTTTCTCGAGCCTTGCTTTGGCCTTTCTCGAGCCTTGCTTTGGCCTTGCTCAAGCCTAGCTTTGGCCTTGCTCAAGCCTTGCTTTTGCCTTGCTCGAGCCTTGCTTTGGCCTTGCTCAAGCTTTGCTTTGGCCTTTCTCGAGCCTTGCTTTTGCCTTGCTCAAGCCTTGCTTTGGCCTCTCTCGAGCCTTGCTTTTCCCTTGCTCGAGCCTTGCTTTGGCCTTGCTCAAGCCTTGCTTTGGCCTTTCTCAAGCCTTGCTTTGGCCTTGCTCAAGCCTTGCTTTGGCCTTTCTCGAGCCTTGCTTTGGCCTTGCTCAAGCCTTGCTTTGGCCTTTCTCAAGCCTTGCTTCGGCCTTGCTCAAGCTTTGCTTTGGCCTTTCTCGAGCCTTGCTTTGGCCTTGCTCAAGCTTTGCTTTGGCCTTTCTCGAGCCTTGCTTTGGCCTTGCTCAAGCTTTGCTTTTGCCTTGCTCGAGCCTTGCTTTGGCCTTGCCCAAGCTTTGCTTTGGCCTTGCTCAAGCCTTGCTTTAGCCTTGCTCAAGCCTTGCTTTGGCCTTTCTCGAGCCTTGCTTTGGCCTTTCCCAAGCTTTGCTTTGGCCTTGCTCGAGCCTTGCTTTGGCCTTGCTCGAGCCTTGCTTTGGCCTTTCTCAAGCCTTGCTTTGGCCTTGCTCGAGCCTTGCTTTGGCCTTGCTCAAGCCTTGCTTTGGCCTCTCTCGAGCCTTGCTTTGGCCTTTCTCAAGCCTTGCTTTGGCCTTGCTCAAGCCTTGCTTTGGCCTTGCTCAAGCCTTGCTTTGGCCTCTCTCGAGCCTTGCTTTGGCCTTTCTCAAGCCTTGCTTTGGCCTTTCTCAAGCCTTGCTTTGGCCTTGCTCAAGCCTTGCTTTGGCCTCTCTCGAGCCTTGCTTTGGCCTTTCTTGAGCCTTGCTTTGGCCTTTCTCAAGCCTTGCTTTGGCCTTGCTCAAGCCTTGCTTTGGCCTCTCTCGAGCCTTGCTTTGGCCTCTCTCGAGCCTTGCTTTGGCCTCTCTCGAGCCTTGCTTTGGCCTTGCTCGAGCCTTGCTTTGGCCTTGCTCAAGCTTTGCTTTGGCCTTTCTCGAGCCTTGCTTTTGCCTTGCTCAAGCCTTGCTTTGGCCTCTCTCGAGCCTTGCTTTTGCCTTGCTCGAGCCTTGCTTTGGCCTTGCTCAAGCTTTGCTTTGGCCTTGCTCAAGCCTTGCTTTGGCCTTGCTCAAGCCTTGCTTTGGCCTTGCTCAAGCTTTGCTTTGGCCTTGCTCAAGCCTTGCTTTGGCCTCTCTCAAGCCTTGCTTTGGCCTCTCTCGAGCCTTGCTTTGGCCTCTCTCGAGCCTTGCTTTGGCCTTTCTTGAGCCTTGCTTTGGCCTTTCTCAAGCCTTGCTTTAGCCTTGCTCAAGCCTTGCTTTGGCCTCTCTCGAGCCTTGCTTTGGCCTTTCTCGAGCCTTGCTTTGGCCTTGCTCAAGCCTTGCTTTGGCCTTGCTCAAGCCTTGCTTTTGCCTTGCTCGAGCCTTGCTTTGGCCTTGCTCAAGCTTTGCTTTGGCCTTTCTCGAGCCTTGCTTTTGCCTTGCTCAAGCCTTGCTTTGGCCTCTCTCGAGCCTTGCTTTTGCCTTGCTCGAGCCTTGCTTTTGCCTTGCTCAAGCTTTGCTTTGGCCTTTCTCGAGCCTTGCTTTGGCCTTGCTCAAGCCTTGCTTTGGCCTTTCTCGAGCCTTGCTTTGGCCTTGCTCAAGCTTTGCTTTGGCCTTTCTCGAGCCTTGCTTTGGCCTTGCTCAAGCTTTGCTTTGGCCTTTCTCGAGCCTTGCTTTGGCCTTGCTCAAGCTTTGCTTTTGCCTTGCTCGAGCCTTGCTTTGGCCTTGCCCAAGCTTTGCTTTAGCCTTGCTCAAGCCTTGCTTTGGCCTTTCTCGAGCCTTGCTTTGGCCTTGCCCAAGCTTTGCTTTGGCCTTGCTCGAGCCTTGCTTTGGCCTTGCTCGAGCCTTGCTTTGGCCTTTCTCAAGCCTTGCTTTGGCCTTGCTCGAGCCTTGCTTTGGCCTTGCTCGAGCCTTGCTTTGGCCTCTCTCGAGCCTTGCTTTGGCCTCTCTCGAGCCTTGCTTTGGCCTCTCTCGAGCCTTGCTTTGGCCTCTCTCGAGCCTTGCTTTGGCCTCTCTCAAGCCTTGCTTTGGCCTTTCTCGAGCCTTGCTTTGGCCTTGCTCAAGCCTTGCTTTTGCCTTGCTCAAACCTTGCTTTTGCCTTGCTCGAGCCTTGCTTTGGCCTTGCTCAAACCTTGCTTTGGCCTTTCTCAAGCCTTGCTTTAGCCTTGCTCAAGCCTTGCTTTGGCCTTTCTCAAGCTTTGCTTTTGCCTTGTTCAAGCCTTGCATGCTTCAACCTGCTTAGACCTTGTCTGGATTGAAGTTGCCTCGAGTTGCATTGCCTCCAGTGCCCGGTCCAGCACCTGGGATAAAGCCAGGAGCCTACACACCACAAGCCATGAAAGAAGCCATGACCTTAGGAGTCAGAGCCAAGTCTGCATTCCATTGTGACCAGGATTTTGCTGTGCCTCAGTTTCCCCAGGACAAAGTGCAGTGTGCCCAGGCAGCCAGAAGGGCCAAGGGCATCCTGGCCTGCATCAGGAACAGTGTGGCCAGCAGGAGCAGGGAGGTCATTCTGCCCCTGTACACTGCACTGGTTAGGCCAAACCTTGAGTACTGTGTCCAGTTCTGGGCCCCTCAGTTTAGGAAGGAGGTTGACTTGCTGGAGCATGTCCAGAAAAGGGCAACAAGGTTGGTGAGGGGTTTGGAGCACAGCCCTGTGAGGAGAGATTGAGGGAGCTGGGGTTGCTTAGCCTGGAGAGGAGGAGACTCAGGGGTGACCTTATTGCTTTCTACAACTACCTGAAGGGAGGTCGTAGTGAGGCAGAGGTTGGTCTCTTCTCCCAGGCAACCAGTACCAGAACAAGAGGACACAGTCTCAGGCTGCACCAGGGGTGGTTTAGGCTGGAGGTTAGGAGGAAGTTTTACACAGAGAGAGTGATTGCCCACTGGAATGGGCTGCCCAGGGAGGTGGTGGGGTCGCCGTCACTGGGGGTGTTCAGGGCGAGGCTTGACAGGATGCTTGGTGCCATGGGTTAGTTGTTTAGGTGGTGTTGGATGATAGGTTGGACACGGTGATCTCGAAGGTCTCTTCCAACCTGGTTTATTCTATTCTATTCTAAAGCCAGCACCCTTTGCAATAGCATCAATAACAGCCTGCTGTCTGCTGAAGCCAGACAGCCATTGAGACCACGGAGCCTTCCTGCTGGCAACCTGCTGTGCCTGGTGCATGGCAGCACCCCAAAGCCTCTAATACATGGCAGCAGCACTCCCCCCTTGGGTGGAATTATCTGTGAGTAGTTAATTCACTGCCTCTTTGGCATAACTGCTCTTGTGGAGTCTTCCCCCACTGTGGCCGATGCCATTCCGCTCCCAGGGGGTTCTCTTTCTGTTCTGTTCCTCCCGGTTTGCATAAAATGGTTAATTGTTATGGTTGCCCAAATCCTGCACATCCCATTGAAAATATATTCTAACCATACATGGAACCTTTGGAAAAGTGTTGGCAATTTTCACATCAATAAAAGGTTATTAATATTTTGATTAATAGAGTAGAATGGAATAAACCAGGTTGGAAGAGACCTTCAAGATCATCGAGTCCAACCTATCATCCAGCACCACCTAATCAACTAACCCACGGCACCAAGCACCCCATCAAGTCTCCTCCTGAACACCTCCAATGATGGTGACTCCAACACCTCCCTGGGCAGCACATTCCAATGGGCAGTCACTCTCTCTGTGTAAAACTTCCTCCTCACCTCCAGCCTAAACCTCCCCTGGCGCAGCCTGAGATTGTGTTCTCTTGTTCTGGTACTGGTTGCCTGGGAGAAGAGACCAACCTCTGCCTGTCTACAACCCCCCTTAAGGTAGTTGTAGAGAGCAAGAAGGTCACCCCTGAGTCTCCTCCTCTCCAGGCTAAGCAACCCCAGCTCCCTCAGCCTCTCCTCACAGGGCTGTGTTCCAAACCCCTCACCAACTTCGTTGCCGTTCTCTGGACACGCTCCAGCAAGTCAACCTCCTTCCTAAACTGAGGGGCCCAGAAGTGGACACAGTACTCAAGGTGTGGCCTAACCAGTGCAGTGTACAGGGGCAGAATGACCTCCCTGCTCCTGCTGGCCATATAGTTTATAAACAAAGGAAATATTCTATCCTTCGACACCTGGTCTGCATGTAAGGCTTGAGGCTGTGGAGGGCAATGGAGAGACACCTGCTCTCCTGGAAGTTTATTCCTGAAAGAACCTTGGCAAACATGAAAGTCCTGTTGAAAAGTGTGGTAGGACTACTGACAGCCTGACCCATGGAGCACCATGATTTTTCCTAGCATTCAGCTCCTAACCTGGTAACATGCTTCCTGCCACGGGAGGGAAAAGTGAAGAAGTCAGACACCGCATATTGAGCAAAGATGTGTCATGAGCGGCCTGAGAGAGAACCAAGGGTCTACATGGATTGATAACAGGAGCACAAGATTACATGTGGGCAATACCAGCCTACAAGAAGGAGTCCTAAAAGGATGATAGAGTTCTCAACAACCCATACTCTTATTAAAATGTGGTGGCTTGGTTTTGCACTGCTGCACAGATTGGAATTTACCCCAAGGAGTAAGTTACCACACTACTCAGGATTTGGAAATTAAATGAAGTTATTGTTTACAGAAGTAGGCTAAATATGAAAGGTAATAATACAAATACACAGGTACATATATGACTAGACAATAGCCCTGCTGCCCCCCTGTACAGTCTCCCCTGGACGAAGCCCAGAGGGCTGTGTGCCAGCTAACAAGTTATCTCTATCTCATCCCCAACACTGTTTCTTACCACAACCAAAACAGAAATGGTCAGGCCAAGCAAGCAAGGTCAGAGAACAGAGACAGGGGGAAAGAAGCAAGAAAGAGAGAGAGCAAACAAGCTGTGCTTTCAGACTATATAGAAATGCAGACCAATGAAATGGGATAGACATCTCTTATATTCTTATATCTTATATCACCCCCTTGGGACTGTCCATCCCCTGGGCTCTTTTGAATTCTCTGGAAAAAATTATTTACAATTAGGACACTAGGGCACTGGCCCTCAACCTGTAACATATAGTTTCATATAGTGTTGACTTGACAGTACCCAAAGCAGTTCCTCTTCTAGTTACAGAATACAGAATTAACCAGGTTGGAAAAGACCTTCAAGATCATCAAGTCCTACCTATCACCCAACACCATCTAATCAACTAAACCATGGCACCAAGTGCCTCATCCAGGCTCCTCCTAAACACCTCCAGTGATGGTGACTCCACCACCTCCCTGGGCAGCACATTCCAATGGCCAATCTCTCTTTCTAGGAAGAACTTCTTCCTAACATCCAGCCTAAACATCCCCTGGCACAGCTTGAGACTGTGTCCTCTTGTTCTGGTGCTGGTTGCCTGGGAGAAGAGACCAACCCCCACCTGGCTATAACCTCCCTTCAGGTAGCTGTAGACTGCAATAGCTCATGACATTTGCCAGGAAGCCCAAGATAGACAAGAGCTCCTTGAAGCCCCCTGAAGAACAGTGGATGAAGTGGGGAGGCTCAGAGGAGCTGGAGGCTCAGCCTGTGTGAGGGTAGAGGCCTTGTGAGAAGCAGAAGGAATAGAGCTCCTGGTGCCAGAAGTCAAATGGGGTCTGTAAAGATGTGCCACAAGATTAGGAGTGGGTGACTACAGGTACACATGAAGGAGGTAGGAGAGAAGAAAGGCTTGCAGCAGGAGAAACTCTAACATTATTCACTGAGCTGAAAAAGTGGATGTAAATGCACCCATCCACTGTAAACAGCTTCCTTACATTCGTGTTAGCATCAACAACCTGCTCTCTGCTCACCTGAGGCCTTGAGCATATGCTTGACTCTCTGTGCTTAGTTCACTGAAGTGTATATATGAAGTTAAACACATTATCACAAGCTTCCTGAACTGGGCATAAAGATTCCACTGAACTGGGGAGAACAAAAGGCAATCCCAAATGTATTGAGCTGTTTTACAGCAGTGTAACACAGCAGTGGCCAAGCAGGCTTGTTCCTGGGCTTGGGAACACCTGGTCTCTGCACTGTGGCAAGGACTGTAGGTGTGAAGCACTGAGAGCCAGCCAAGACTGGTTAGAAGTGAAGATGGCAGAAGAGGAGATCATAGAATCATAGAATCAACAAGGTTGGAAAAGACCTCAGAGATCATCAAGTCCAACCTGTCACCCAAGACCGCATGACTACCAGCCCATGGCACCAAGTGCCACATCCAATCCCCTCTTGAACACCTCCAGGGATGGTGACTCCACCACCTCCCTGGACAGATACACTGCCAAACAGGCAGCTCCTCTCTTTCTTGGTCTCAGGACCTGAATGATGCTACAGCAATCATTGTATGGTATCGCTTGCCCATAATAAACATACAAACTTCATGCCTGGGTTTGTAAGGTGCCAGAGGGCCAAAGTTTGGATTGGGATCATAGCATCTGAACATGGCTGCTGGAACTATTGCTGTCTTCCTTCTCTTTTCCTTCTGAGAACCCAGGCCAAGGCTTTATTATCTACACAAGGGAGAACACCTCTGTGTATGCAACAACAGCTAGACAGGGGAAACTTCAATTGCCCCAAACCAAAGCTTTTCTAAAGTGAAGTTTAAAGTAGAAAATGCATGTTGGTAATTCAGGATAGATTAGAGCATGAGAGCCATAAAAGTACCCCTAAGACAAGTGTTTCAGGGGTAAAGAATACACATGCATTATCCAGAACAGAAATCACAGGTGGAATTTCATACTGTTCAATGATCCATAATAATTTTAAGCATAGACAAACATGAATAAAATAGGATGGAATGGAATGGAATGGAATGGAATGGAATGGAATGGAATGGAATAGGATAGGATAGGATAGGATAGGATAGGATAGGATAGGATAGGATAGGATAGGATAGAATAGAATAAACCAGGATGGAAGAGACCTTTGAGATCATTGAGTCCAACCTGTCACCCAACACCATCTAATCACCTAAACCATGGCACGAAGCACCCCATCAAGTCTCTTCCTAAACACCTCCAGTGATGGTGACTCCACCACCTCCCTGGGCAGCACATTGTAGTCTCAGACTTCAGAATAATAAAAACCCCAAACAAACTGTAAGTAATTTAAACCTGTATCCTGGTTTTGCTGGGGCAGAATCAGAGGCCAGCCATGGTCTGTAGGTCAGTAGCAGTTTCCAGTCAGCCAGACAGCTGACTTGAGTTGGCTATAGTTGTATCCCAGACCAGGAATGTAACACACAGTATAAATGGGGAAGTTTGCTGAGGGGAAATGCGCCCCCTGCTCGGGCTTCTCCTGATCCTCTTTCTTCTCCTATTCAAAAGGCCAAACAATATGGTGAAAGTGGTGGAAGCATCCCAAGGGTACACCAAATTCTCTTTGCTCACTACCATTCCGTAGAAATCAGAAGTCTTTGTTATTAGAAAAGAATTTATAACACCACAGCCTAACATGAAAGACAGTATCAGAGCAGCACCCATGCCCAGAGGTGAGAAACCTCACTAAAGCAATAACCAACAGCAGGAAAGTCAAAGTAACTCCAGAAGAAAGCCCCAGAAGTCTGCACTCGGTGACCGTCCTACCCACATTAACATAATGAATTCTTGCAATAATTTGGTCAAGTCCAGCCAAGTTCAGCCCTCTGACACTCTCAAATTAAAGCTCTGTAATTCTCCAGCTAAGCTATTTAAGTCAGACCCCCAAATAAACACTGGGAGCCAAATAAAGTATTTTTAGCCCATATCTGGGGCTAATATCTAGCAGTTGCTCCATCGCTCAGTGACCTCTTCCCAGCAGACAAGAGGGATCAGGAAATGGAGGGGAGAGCAATAAGCTGAAATGAAAACAGATTTAATGAAACAGTCATTAATGCCAATATAAAGTAGACAAAGTTATACCCAGCCCAGCAAATGTACAGTGGTCACAACAAACCTGCAAAGAAAGTGTTGGAAGTCGTCTTCACTTACCTTGTATGAGTCCTTTTCAGCTGGCAGAACAGGGTTGGAGGAATCCCACTTAACTGGTGGAGGGGAATTACCTTCCCCGTTGCATCTGTCCCACTTCTTGCTGTGTACAGAGGATAATTTTCAGAGGAGCAGAGCATCTGCAGCACTTGCTGGCTCCCTGTAGATTGGTGTGTCCCAGATACTTTGAAAACTGTTTCATAAATGAGTGTTTCCTTTCCCTAGCCAGAAGGTGATAAACAGCTTACTCTGTTATTGGAGCTCAGGGACAGTTTTGGAATGCTCCTGCACATTACTCAGAGAATGCTTGGGGAGTGCTACACAAAGGATGTGAAGAACCCACTAAGGGGAGTTACCAACTATTGAACTACAAGACCTTAATGAGAAGACAGGAAGTGTAGCTCCGCTCTTCCTGAAAGAGGATGGACAGAGGCATCCTTCATCTGAAAAAATCACGTCTCTGTGTTGTAATTCAGTTCCTGAACCTGCAGAGGGACAGGTGATAACTGCCTTCTGGCCTCATTTCTCCCCCTGTGTACATGTCTGTTCTGAGTCTGCAATATTACTCTGCTTTCAAAGATAACAACTCTTCAGTTCTTTGCCTGGTTACAAGTCCCAGTGCTACACAGACCTCCTGTTTCCTGTGGATTGCCAATCTGACACTGCCTTGACACTCTTATCCCAAGTGCCTGAAGTAAAATTGTTATTCAGCAAGGACAAGTGTAGGGGACTGCACCTAGGGAGGAATAACCCCGTGTATTAGTACAGGTTAAGGGTTGACCTGCTGGAAAGAAGCTCTGTGGAAAAAGACCTGGGAAAAGGTTGACCATGAGCCAAGCAATGTGTCCTTGTGGCCAAGGAGGCAAATGACATCCTGGGGTGCAGTAAGAAGAGTCTGTTAAGCACATTGAGGGAGATTATCCTCTCCCTTTGCTCTGCCATGGCGAGGCCTCACCTGGAGTACTGCGTCCAGCTCTAGGCTCCCTGGCTCAAGGACAAGGAACTGCTTGAGCAGGTACATCAAAGAGCTATGAAGATGATTAGGGGACAGAAGCATCTCTCTGATAAAGAAAGGCTGGGGACTTGGGACTAGCCTAGATGGAAGACTAAGAGGGATGTTTCAAAATGTCCAGTTATTCATCAACAGGGCTGCAGAACAAAAAGAACAGCTTTTGCCTCTGGGAAAGGTGTGGCTGTTGTAGTGCTGCCCAAGTGCTCTGCTGTTTTAAAACAGATGCACAGAAGGAACATGTCTGGATGATACTGGATGATAATTCTGTTACCTGTTCTGTCTGTGCCAGGAACTGAGGGACTTGTGACTTTCTATCCCATGACACAAGAATCTGTATGCTTCCACCTGTCTGAGTGACCTGTATACAGTAGTCAAGCTTCAGTGCGTGCTCCACCCCTACCCATGCTGTTGGTACCCCCAAGGATCAGTGCTGGGCCCCATGCTCTTTAACATCTTTATTGATGATCTGGATGAGGGCATCGAGTCCATCATCAGTAAATTTGCAGATGACACCAAGCTGGGGGCAGGAGTTGATCTGCTGGAGGGTAGAGAGGCTCTGCAGAGGGACCTCAATAGGCTGGACAGATGGGCAGGGTCCAAGGGCAAGAGATTGAACACATCCAAGTGCCAGGTTCTGCACATTGGCCACAACAACCCCATGCAGAGCTACAGGCTGGGGTCAGAGTGGCTGGAGAGCAGTCAGGTGGACAGGGACCTGGGGGTGCTGGTTGATGGTAGGCTGAACATGAGCCTGCAGTGTGCCCAGGCAGCCAGGAGGGCCAATGGCATCCTGGCCTGCATGAGGAACAGTGTGGCCAGCAGGAGCAGGGAGGTCATTGTGCCCCTGTACACTGCACTGGTTAGGCCACACCTTGAGTACTGTGTCCAGTTCTGGGCCCCTCAGTTAAGGAAGGAGGTTGACTTGCTGGAGCATGTCCAGAAAAGGGCAACAAGGTTGGTGAGGGGCTTGGAGCACAGCCCTGTGAGGAGAGATTGAGGGAGTTGGGGTTGCTTAGCCTGGAGAGGAGGAGACTCAGGGGTAACCTTATTGCTCTCTACAACTACCTGAAGGGAGGTTGTAGTGAGGCGGGGGTTGGTCTCTTCTCCCAGGCAACCAGTACCAGAACAAGAGGGCACAGTCTCAGGCTGCGTCAGGGGAGGTTTAGGCTGGAGGTCAGGAGGAAGTTTTACACAGAGAGAGTGATTGCCCACTGGAATGGGCTGCCCAGGGAGGTGGTGGGGTCGCCGTCGCTGGGGGTGTTCAGGGCGAGGCTTGACAGGATGCTTGGTGCCATGGGTTAGTTGATTAGGTGGTGTTGGATGATAGGTTGGACATGATGATCTTGAAGGTCTCTTCCAACCTGGTTTATTCTATTCTGCTTGTGGTAGGTTGAGAGAGAGCTTAGCTCTCCCTCCTCCACAGAGTAAGAAACCACAACTAGCCCAATCGAAGAGCAAGCTATATATTTACAAGCATATATGGAAAGCAGGTTATATATGACACAATATATACAGGTATTTACAATATATACACAGAAATACACAGCAAAGACAAATAACACAACAAAAATCCCTCCCCGAGGGAGGGATCCCCTCCTTGGAACCCCCTCTCTCCCCCCCTACCTCCCTTTCTCCCCAAAAAGGGGTTAGAGAGAGAGAAAGGCAAGTTACTAAGGAAAAGAGTTGTTAGCAAGCTTCACAAGCCCATGCAGGATTAGTGTTTGCTTATCTGAAGGCCAAGTCCAGCAGTTTGCAGAAGAAGCAGGCAGGGAGAACAGGCTGAAACCTCCAACTCCCCCAACTCCCAAACCGAACTGAACTGAGGAGAAAAAAATTCCAACTGCTTCACAATCTAAAGCTGCATTTTTGTTTATCAACCAATGAAATTCGTTTAGAATATCAGAATGTTTTGGTTCTAGTACCGAAAACATTAGCCAGTGTGTTCCAGCAGTGTTTGTTCTTAAAGGCACAGCCTCAAACGACCACACTATTCTATTCTATTCTATTCTATTCTATTCTATTCTATTCTATTCTATTCTATTCTATTCTATTCTATTCTACTGTGCTTTATTGACTTTTGCTCTGCCTGGTGCAGTCTCCTGAGAGAAGGCAACTATTCTTCCTCAAGGTAAGACTCAGTGCTGTCTCCTGATAATGGGGATGAGGACTAGGTAAGACCAGGCCCAGCAGTCCTTCATCACAGGTTCATCTGGGTTGATCAGCTAGCAAGCTGGTTCTTGCTGTTTGAAGGGTGAATCTGTCCAAAGGGAAAGAGTTCAGAGTACTCTGCTCTCTGACAGTATACTTAAACTCAGCTCATTTCTGCAGAGCAGCAATAGACATCAATAGCAGTGCTCAGCTCACTGAATGCAGGCATGTGCAGAATGGAAACGATGGGTTTGTGCTCAAGAAGTTCTCTGCTACACATCCAAAGTGACTGCAGAATTTCTGCCCTGCTCAATCAGCTTCCTGCTCTGACTGTATTCATCAATAATTATCTCCCTGCAGTCAAACCCAATGCCTTTGGTTTTGTTCCTCGCACAAAGTTTCACTCCTGCCTGGCAGCTCCATCATCTTGCCCTGGGTTCACGAGAAACATTTCCAAAACATGATACCCCCACCCTGCAACTCTGCTTCCACTGTTCCCACCATGCCCTTGCTGCACATGCTTCTAGGACTTGCACAGAAATAAAAGTGCTTGAGTCCCAGCTGTCTTACTTGTCTGTCACTTCATTCCTGAGCAACAGCATCCTTGACAAGGCTGGCTGCTCAGATACCAAAGCAATGGCCTCCAGCAACACATTCTGCCAGATTTGCTGAGGACACAGCATTGGGAGGAGCAGCTGACACTGCCAGACAGTGAGACCTGTACAGGCTGAGGAGTTTAGACACCTGATGAAATTCAGCAAAGGCAAGTGTTGAGTGCTGCACTTGGAGAGGAATAATGCCCTGCACCAGTACAGGTTGGAGCTGACCTGGTGGATAACAGCTCTGGGGAAAAGGACCCAGGAGTGCTGGTGGAGCTCAGGCTGGCCATGAGCCAACAATGTGGCCAAGAGGACCAATGGCATCCCAGGGTGCCCTAAGGAGAGTGTGGGCAGCAGGTCAAGGGAGGTTCTTACTCTGCCCTGGTGAGGCCTCATCGTGCACCCCAGTTCAAGAGACAAGGAGAGAGTCCAGCACAGAACCACAAAGATGCTGAAGGGACTGGAACATCTGCCTAACTAAGAGAGGCTGAGAACTGGGTCTGTTTAGTATGGAGGAGAGCAGGCTGGGGTGGATCTTATTAATGCTTATCATTACCTAAACATACCTAAAGGGCAAATACCAGGAGGATGGAGCCAGACTCTTCTCTCAGTGGTGCCATGACAGGACAAGGGGCAATGGGCACAAATCAGAACACAGGAGCAAGAAGCAAGGTGAAAGGGAGACAGAGTGTCTTGAGAAACCCAGGTGCTCTTGGAAATGTGCTAACAGGAGGTGCCACAAAGCACACAGCAGCCCTCCTCTGCAGCCTCACGACCACCATGCTGCTTTCTCTTGCCCCTAGCCCTTGACCTAGGCCCACTGCTTTCTCTTCAGCTCTCCTTCCTAAGACAGATGTGCTGAGTTGCTTTGGTCAGTTTCCACAGCAGCCTGAGAGGATGCTGGTACAAATAAGGGGCAATGAGGTCAGAAATCAATAATAATATATTATTTATTGATTGATTTGGCTCTGCCTCCCACACAACATGATACAAAGGTTACACAAGTGTGGCAGCTCGCTTGAGGGTTATCTTCACAGCAGGAATGGTTACAGGTAGTTTGAGAAGAGTATTTGGAAAAGATAGATCCAAAAGCAGTAATATTACCCACCAACAAAAGGGAGGAACTTCCTGGGGGCTTTAGGAATGTATCAAATACTCACAACGCTGTTTGCTGATTGAGGGAATATTCTCTTGTTGGAAAATCCTCCTGAACCGCTCCAGCTGCTTAGTCTATGTGTGTGGTGGGTGAATACCCAAAGCCAAAGAGCTTGCTCACTCTGCTGCACACCAGGTGGGGGTTGGTCTCTTCTCCCAGGCAACCAGCACCAGAACAAGAGGACACAGTCTCAAGCTGTGCCAGGGGAGGTTCAGGCTGGGTGTTAGGAAGAAGTTCTTCCCAGAAAGAGAGATTGGCCGTTGGAATGTGCTGCCCAGGGAGGTGGTGGAGTCACCATCACTGGAAGTGTTTAGGAAGAGACTTGATGGGGTGCTTGGTGCCATGGTTTAGTTGATTAGATGGTGCTGGATGATAGGTTGGACTTGATGATCTTGAAGGTCTTTTCCAACCTGGTTTATTCTATCCTTTTTTTTCAAAGCCATTTAACTTTGTTGCAGGTTACCACCATAGAGAGCATTTTCCAAAAGCCCAGAGAAAAGAAGTAGGCACCAGGAACAGGTAAGTGCCTGTTCCTTTGCCCAGACATGCCCCAGCACAGGGGTCTGTGTGTGGTGGTTTTAGCCTATGCCTTTAAAATTTTTTCAGACCTTGAAGAGAAAGAAGTAAAATGTAAATAAAACACTATGGGGTGTAAAAAGGAAAAGAATGATAGTTCTAAACAATCCCATTGGAGAGATAAGGGACTTAAACTAGTTGAACCAAAACAATCTCTCTCCTCACTTCCTCAGGCTGGGAGATACTGACTTGCTTCTGCTTGACCTTGGCTGCACTGCTTTTGTTGTGACTGATACTGATGAACAGAAAATTCTCATTAACAGAACAACCAAGTAGATAAGAATTTTCCTCGTTAGCTGAAATGCTGGGAGGGGGAGTTGGCAGACAGCCTTTGCATAGGTAAGGAATAGCAGGATCTTTCAGTGATTTACTTCTGTTAGTCCCAGACAAGATGGTCTTTTGTATTAGATAAAGGACACCTGGATGACATGTACACTTCTGCTATTTTTAGATAACCTCTGTATAGCTAGGAAGCATCTGGACTTTTCTGTGAAGTATTGCCATACCTCTGTCATGACAGACAGAGAACTTTTTTGTATAAAGGTTTGCCCCAAACTCTCTGAAGACACACAGGCCTTTGGAAATGATTCTACCTGTGTCCGGCGCCGAGATAGAAGCATAACACAAGAAACTTACCGAGTCTCTTGTGTACCTTTCTCTAAGTCAATTTGGCGACCGCGGCAGGACGACTCTGTTCGGCTGCAGGACCTGCTGAGGAGCCGGACCGCTCAGGGCCCCCCGAGACATTCTCGAGGAGAGCTCCGCTGCTCACCAGATCGCTGCAGGAACAGAGCAGACTGCCAGCAAAGAGAAGGTTTGCTTCTATACAAGGGGTAACTCCGTAAGGCGCGAGGGGACGCCCTGCGCGGGAGAGGCATTTATTGCACCCCTAGGGAAAAGAGCTCTTGGGTTGGGACCAGGGGGGTCCCGAAGGTAACTATAAGCATTGTTTATATATTGTGAACATTGTTTGTAGTGTGGGACCAGGGGGGTCCCGAAAGGAATTATAAGCATTGTTTATATATTATGAACATTGTTTGTAGTGTGGGACCAGGGGGGTCCCAAAGGTAACTATAAGTATCGTTTAAGTGTGTGAGGGGCCAAGAGGGTCCCTAAAGAACTCAAAGTATTAGAAATACTGTTTAGGTTTTGAATGTGTGGCTGAGTGTGTGTGGCTAATAACTGTGTGTTAAGGACCAGTCGTTATTGTTGTAATTGTGTTTGTATTTGTTTTGTGTTCTGTGTGCTGTAAAAAGACAGTACTGTGCTGTATTGTGTAAAATGGGAGGGAGACAAAGGAGTGAGATCCCAAGACATAGCCCACTTGGTTGTACAATTGCCCACTGGGGGGAAATTGGAGGCCCCCCCAGGAGGGTCAACAAATCAAAAGACTCTAATTAAATATTGTACCCGGTGGTGGCCATTATATAAATTAGAAGGTGGAGAGAAATGGCCTGGAAATGGAGTCTGGAGTATGAGACTTTACTGCAATTGATGTTGTTTTTAAGGAGAGAAAAGAAATGGGATGAGACAATAGATGCTGATATGTTTTTCAATCTCCGAGAGCATCCGGAGTTTCAAAGGGACTGTGGTATCAGAGCTCCCTCTGATCCAATGGTGTGCTGGGTTGAGGCAGCCCCCTCTCTCCCCACCACAGGCAGGAATAAAACACTCAAACGGATTGCAAAAGTGATGAAAGTTTAAATAGAAAGCAGTGAATGTTACAGAGAACCCAAAGCGCAGTGACAAAGAAAGATCCCAAAGCAAACCCAGAGGCATCCCATTCCCACCTGAGGGTACACCCGAGACCCTCAGGGCTCCTTCTTCCCCCTCCCTCTGCTGGGCTAGTCTCAGCTGGCCAGGCCTGAGACTGCCCATCCCCCCGTGGCCTTGGGCCTAGCCAGGCCCAAGGCCAGGAGACATCTCCCCCAGTTACCGGCTGGCGGAGGAGGAAGAAAAGAAACAGTGCCAGACCCCGCGCTGGATCTTATAGTGGTGCAAAGAATCATGGTAGGAAATACACAATTTCCTGTGTCCATCCCTCTGGGCTGGACTTCTGGACACAGGAAGTGAACACACCAGGGGGGCACCCAGCTCAAACTGCAACAAATGGTTCTGGCCCTTGAAAAAGCAAACAAGGCCAAGAATAAGAGGCAGACACGGTTGAAAAGGTGTTGCTCTGCGTGTAGCATAGGGCAGAGGTGTCTTAAACTTGGGGAATTAAAGGACCTGCCTGAATTTTATCAATCTCCAGGAAAATTGCAGAGGTAGAGACAGAGGGTTCAGAAAATAACATAGGGAGTTCTGGGAGTGGCAGCAATTCAGAGAGTGACACCGGAGTCAGTTCCCAGAGCTGTGCTCAGGGAAGCCCAGCAGCAAGAAGGACCCGAGGACAGCAAGCAAATGCCCCGGCTTCCCAGGCACTCATTCAAGCCCCCCTGAGACAAGCAGGAGGGCCTGAGGGGGACCCAGTCTGGATTAAGGTGCCTTTTACAAGTGATGATTTGGATAGTTGGAGAGAAAAGGCTAAAAATTATCGTCACGATCCCACAGGGACGGCTGCACAATTCCGATTCATGATCAGGCAGCACAATCCAGACTGGGATGGTATCCAGGTACGATTAGAACACAGGACTGAAACACAGAAACAGTTCATTGACAAACATGGATTGGAGCTAGCAACAGAAAGAATTCAAACCCGGGGTGGGGCAAACATTGGAGATGTATTCCCACTCCAAAATCCAGAATGGAATACGAACAATGCCCTGCAGAGGACTAGACTGGAGGAACACCGGGAGTTCGTAGCCAGGGGAACAGAAAAAGCCATTCCAAAAGCAATTAACTGGTCTGTGTTGTACTCGGTCAGACAAGGACCTGGTGAATCACCCTGGGAATTCTTGGATAAGCTGAGGGAAGTCATGAGGAGAAACACCTCTCTTGACCCCGGAGCAGAAGCAGGCATACAACAACTGGTACCCCTATTTATTGGGCAATCTGCTCGTGATAGCAGAAAGAAGTTGCAGAAGTTGTCACCCCCGCAGGGAAGGGATTTAGAGGCACTTCTGGAGGTAGCATGGAGAGCATTCTCTAACAGGGAAGAAGAAAATAGGAGAAAAGAAAAGAGAATGTTGGTAGCAGCGTTACAGGAAGGTAGGGAGACTAAAGGGACTAACAGAGTACGGCTGGAAAAAGATCAGTGTGTGATTTGCAAAGAGAAGGGACACTGGGAAGGAGAATGTCCAGAGAGGAAAAGGAAAAATAGAATGCAGGCACAACTAGAAGAGGATGACTAGGGAGAACCAGAGGGGACTATAAATACCCTAGCAGATCCTCTGGTTATAATGAAGCTAGGGGAACAAGAAAATAAACTGGAATTCTTAGTGGACACCGGAGCAACCTTTTCAGTCTTAACTCAAGCACTGCTGCCTTGGCTGAGAGCTGTGTTTCTGTGGTAGGGGCTACAGGTCAAACTCAGAAGGTGTATTTCTTTAAACCTCTTAAATATAAATATGGTAAAACTTGGGGCTTACATAAATTTTTATATATGCCAAATGCCCCAAAGTCATTGCTGGGGAGGGATTTGTTGGAAGCATTGGGAGCTGAAATTAAATTTAATAAGGGGAAGGTAGAATTCAGAGTAAGGGAGGAACAGCTGATTGAGGTCTTAAGTCTTGCATTAATGAGCCCTCACCAAGAGAAAAACAGAGTAAGAGAAAGCATAAAAGATCAAGTATATCCTGGGGTTTGGGACACTGAGCAGCCTGGAAGGGCTAACAATGCCCCACCTGTGGTAATAGACCTTAAGCCTGGAGCTGAACCAGTTAGATGAAAACAATATCCTTTAAGGAAAGAAGATAGGGAAGGACTCCTGCCTATTGTAGAAAAATTCTTAAAGTATGGGCTGCTAACAGAGTGTGAATCAGCTTACAGGACTCCAATTTTACCTGTAAGGAAACCAGCTGGAGGGTATGGGTTAGTACAGCACCTAAGGGCTATAAATAAAATAACAAAGGATATCCATCCTGTGGTGGCAAACCCATACACCCTCTTGACCCAGTGAAGAACAGAATTAGAATGGTCTACCATCTTGGATCTGTAGATGCCTTTTTCTGCTTACCCCTGGCCCCTGAGAGCCAGCCACTGTTTGCCTTTGAATGGGAGAACCCAGAAACTAACCCAAAGTGTCAATTAACTTGGACAGTCTTGCCCCAAGGATTTATGAACAGCCCTACTATCTTTGGAAATCAGCTTGCAAAAGAGTTAGAAAAGTGGAACAAGCCAGAAGGCAACAGAGTTCTGCTGCAGTATGTAGATGGCATCCTGCTGGCCACCCAGACCAGGAGGGATTGTGAAAGGTGGACTGTGAGTATGCTGAATTTCCTGGGACTGAATGGGCATCGAGTTTCCCCACACAAGGCCCAAACAGTACAGCAGCAAGTAACCTACTTGGGACAGGAATTAACAGCAGGACAAGGAGTGCTGGGCCCTGAAAGAAAGGAGGCCATCTGTTCTATCCCACTGCCAAACACAGCCAAGGCACTCCAAACCTTTTGGGGAATGGCAGGGTGGTGCCAGTTGTGGGTTTATAATTCTGGGCTGCTTGTGAAACCGCTCTGTGAATTATTGAAAGAGACTGATAAGGACTTGCAATGGAATGGGGAAGCTGAACAAGCTTTCCATACCTTAAAGAAGGAATTGCTGAGGGCACCAGCACTGGGCCTACCTGGTGTCACTAAACCTTTGTTATTGTATTCCCATGAAAGCCAAGGGACAGCACTCGGAGTCCTAGCACAAGCCTTAGGACCCTACCGAAGGGCGGTGGCACACCTCTCTAAACACCTGGATGAGGTAAGCAAGGGAGGGCCAGGATGCCTGAGGGCTGGGGCAGCAGTTGCAATTAACATTCAAGAGTCTCACAAATTCACAATGGGGCAGAAGATCACAGCCCTGGTATCACACACCAGCTCTGCTGTTCCAGAAGCCAAGGGAGGACACTGGCTGTCTCCACAGCGATTTCATCAACACCAAGCCATCCTAGCGGAGCAGGATGATGTAGAAATTAAAGTGGCTGACTTTGTCAATCCAGCCTCTTTCCTCCAGGGAGGTGTTGGAGAACCAGTTATCCATGAGTGTTTGGAAACAATTGAGGCCACTTGTTCCAGGAGACGTGAAGAAGGAGCCCCTGGAAAAGGCAGACCATAACTGGTACACTGATGGAAGCAGTTTTGTGATCCAGGCAGAAAGAAAAGCTGTAACTACAGGAGAAGAGGTAATCGAGGCAGAAGCCCTACCCAGTAACACCTCTGCTCAAAAGGCAGAGATAATAGCACTGACCCTTGAGCTTTCCCAAGGGAAATGTGCAAACATATGGACTGACTCCAAGTATGCCTTTGGGGTGGTACATGCCCATGGAGCCATTTGGAAGGAAAGAGGACTGTTGACATCTCAAGGTAAAGGTATTAAGCATGCAGAAGAAATACTGAGGCTGCTGGAAGCAGTGCAAAGGCCAAGGAAAGTAGCCATAATGCACTGCAAAGCACACCAAAAAGGGAATACTGGTCAAGAAAGAGGCAACAGACTGGCAGATGAAACAGCAGAAAGGGTGGCCAGGGAGGGGAGGAAGGTGGTAGAGTTTGTTTTGATCCCAGATGGCAAACTGTCAATTGAGCAAAAAGAGCCAGAACCTGTGTACAGCACAGAGGATCAGAAAGTAATCACAGACCTCTTAGAATAGGATTAGAATAGGAAAGGGCTGGGCCAGGACACCAGATGGGAAGTTAATCATACCCACCAACCTTCTCTGGGCTTTTGTTCAGATGGAACATCCAAAGACTCACTGGGGAACAGAAGCCCTGTATGGAAAATTGGTTCAGGAATGTATAGCACTAAAGTTATACACCATGGTAGAACAGGTAACCCGGCACTGGGAGGTGTGTCTTTAGGCTAACCCTAAGGTAAGGAGAGGAGTTAGGCTGGGATAGATTAGCAAAGGAAATTATCCAGGACAACAATGGCAAATTGATTTTACTGAGCTCCCAAGAAAGGGGGGATCCAGGTACCTGTTGGTACTCACTGACACCTTCTCTGGTGGGCCAGAAGCATTTCCCTGCCGCACACACACACAGCACAGGAGGTTACTAAGGCAGTGTTACAAGAGAGAATATCTCCTTTGGGGGTACCTGCTGCTATTTCCTCAGACAGGGGACCTCATTTTGTGGCCAAGGTGCTACAACAAGTGAGCAAAATTTGAGGGATTGATTGGCAACTCCACACCCCCTACAATCCACATTCGAGTGGGCAAGTGGAGAGAATGAACCACTTAATCAAAAATCAGGTAGTAAAAATTGGACAGGAAGCAAACCTGCCTTGGCCACAAGCATCACCGAGTGCCCTGCTGTGAATTCGAACTAAGCAAAGAATAGAGGAAGGCTTGAGCACATTTGAAATCCTGTTTGGAAGACCTTATGTAGTAGGCACTCTGGACCCTTCTGAACCAGGGCAATTTAGAGAGGAAATGTTGAACAAGTATGTTCAGCAAGTTTATGAGAACCTGAGCATTGTCAACAAACAGGTGACCGGAACCAATGTGAGAGGGTTAGACAGACCAGTCCATGATGTGGAACCTGGAGATTATGTCTATGTCAGATCTCTTTCAGAGAACCCTCTGGAGCCCAAGTGGACTGGACCATACCAGGTGTTACTGACATCCTTCACAGCCATCAAAATCAAGGAACAAGCTGCTTGGATTCACCACACCAGAGTCAAGAAGACCTCAGTGAGAGAATGGAAACTCGAATCCCAGGGGCCCCTGAAGCTCAAGTTGTATCAATAATTGTGATTTGTTTGTTGGTTGATACTATTGAGGGATGGGAAGGAAATACATATTTAAATGTTAGTCAAGAATTGGCTTTGCAAACTAATCTCTCTAACTCTTGGATATGCACTGAGCTTCCTCGAGGCCAAATGAGGACCCCTTTATTTGGGGTAGCCTCAATGAATTGGACTTGGGGGCCACCAGACTGGGTGACTACATCTGATAGTAACTTCCACAACTGTCAGCATGGGAAAGATAGCTCAGAGAGCCTGGGTGCAAAGTTTGACTTATTAATTGTAGATCCTTCACAAACCCTTTTTGTAGAAAGCAATGAAAGTAGTGAAAATAAGGTAGGATGGCGAAACTTAACAGGGTTGGGCTGCAGCTGGAATTACTCTTCCCCTGGAGAAGTCTCAGGTGCCAAGCCATGGGTTCAGGGAAATGGCTGTACCTCTTCTAAAGAAAACAGGCTGGATGTTGTAGGGGCTGGTGTAGCCCTACTAAGTCAAACTAGTTGCTTACTCCCTTATGGATATTGGTGGTTATGTGGAGATGGGTATGCCAGAAAAAGCTTACCCCCAAAATGGACAGGAGTTTGCACTGCAGGCTACTTAACCCCACAACTCACTGTCCATCATGAGATCCTGCCCAGAGGATATTGGAGAACTCTTTGGAGAAGACACAGAAGGACAGCAAATCCCCTTGCCAGATCCAACACTGGCTATCACAGTTTTGTTCCAGCATTGATCCCTGCAGTGAGTGTTGCACAACTTGACAAAGCAATAGTTAATCTATCAGCTCCAGTGGCAATCATTGCTGACTCAGCAGCTGATGGGGTGCAGAATCTGCAGGTGGAAGTTAAGTCTGCGAGCAGTGTGGCACTGCAAACCAGGCTGGCTCTGGATATGGTTACAGCTGAAATGGGAGGGGTGTGCACCTTGATAAACACCACTTGTTGCACCTATGTAGATGAGTCAGGACAAATTAAAACTGATGTAGAAAATATATGGGAACAGGGGAAAGTATTACATGAGGTGAGCAAGGATGATACATCATAGGGATTATCAGACCTCTGGGAAGAGTTAACCTCAGGGATGCCCAATATGCTCTGGCTTAAACAGTTGGTGCTGGGAATTGTAATGATTATTTTATTAATAAGATTACTGTTAGTTTTGGTTAAGATAATTAAGTGTATTGGAAAGAGTGGTGTGGAATCCTACCAGAAGTCTAAAAATGATAACCTCAGGCATGAGCTGGAAACAGCACATTATTTTAAGCAAATATAGTACAGGAATATACTCTTGGCTGTAAGAAAGGGGGGAACTGATGAGCAGACAATTCTCATTAACAGAATAACCAAGCAGATAATTTTCCTTGTTAGCTGAAATGCAGGGAGGGGGAGTTGGCAGACAGCCTTTGCATAGGTAAGGAATAGCAGGATCTTTCAGTGATTTACTTCTGTTAGTCCCAGACGAGATGGCCTTTTGTATTAGATAAAGGACACCTGGATGATATGTACACTTCTGCTATTTTTAGCTAGATAACCTCTGTATAGCTAGGAAGCATCTGGACTTTTCTGTGAAGTATTGCCATACCTCTGTCATGACAGACAGAGAACTTTTTTGTATTAAAGTTTGCCTAAAACTGTCTGAAGGTACACAGGCCTTTGGAAATGATTCTACCTGTGTCAGGTGCTGAGATAGAAGCATCATACAAGACACTTGCTGAGTCTCTTGTGTACCTTTCTCTAAGTCAATACTAACTTCTCTGCTTCTGTCTCTTGTCCCTGTTGTATATGGGATAAGGGGGAGGCAGGAGCGAGGAGCTTCCCCTGGTCCCCTGGCCAGGGGGAGCTCTTGTGGTGGTTGTTAATTGTAAATATTGTATATTGGTACATATTCATTGCATGCCATTGTAGACTGTAGTTTTGCTTCTAAGTACAGCTTCATTTGCTTCCAACTGAGCTGGTCTGGCAACTTTAATGTTGGGGGGGAATTTCAACCCACCACACTGTGTCATATTGTGCCTGGCAGGGCATGTGACTCGGGGCGGGGGGGGGGGGGAAGGCTTATGTGAGTTCTTGCTGGCCACAGCCCTGGGAGGGGGGAGGTGTCTTCCCCTAGCTCTCTCTATCCCAGATTCTCTGCTTCCCCCCAACCTGTCTTCCTCAGGGTGGGAAGGGCTTTGGATGTACTGCCACAAATGCTGACTTCAGCCCAGGCTGGTGGCATTTGCAGAGAAGGAATCAAGATCTCTTGCCCTCAGTACTGGCAAATCAATCCCAAACAAAATACACTTACAAGGCTGCTGGCACCCAACAGTTCTTCATCCTAAACCTTTCTGAAGTACTTTCTTACTTCCTGTTTAGAGGCAAGGAAAGCCCAAGGCTCAAGAGCAAGAGAGTGTCAAGTTCTAAACACTGACAAAAACCTTGTGGTTTGAAATTCATATGGCAAACATGTTTTTCAATGTCAGCTTCAAGCTGAGCAGTCATGTGTGCTAGGCAGAGAGAAATGCAGATCAGAGTCTCCAATGTCCCTCCCCAGAAAAATGGAAATCATCATCATGCACACAAAGTGCTCAAAACATCTTCCAAGGGCAAATAGCCTCTAATAAGCACACATCAGAATTGCAGTTCTGAAACCTACACACTTAAAGCTGGTTTTGCTTTAACAGGCAATTTTGAGCTAGACTTGTTTGACATTTGCAAAACAAAGCAAGCAGTCAGCTAGTGGAGTTCTTTATCCTGAGTTTCTAAAGTGAAGATCTACTCATGAAGAGCAGGAAAAAGTATATTGTATGAATCAAGGGGTTGAGTAACCAAATCTGATGTGGTATGGCCAAGATAGCTGAAGAAAGTCCTAATGACCACTTACTCACTGATGCACTGGACAAACAAAAATCCCTTGTCTGTGCTCTGGCCCAGCCTGAACACACTGCCATGGGTAAAAGCAGTGGAGACAATACTCAGATGTGCTCCAAATAAAGCTTTATTGTGTATGTAGATACCTGAGCCATCATTTGTCTGTGAGCAGAAGGCTAAGGTCTTCCCTATGGCACCTCTTGACATTTTGCTCTACAGAACTGGGATGAGTTGGCCTAGTGCACCAAGAGAAACATACTTTGGATTTCCAAGGGACACTTTCTAGTTGGAATCATAGAATAATTTTGTCAGAAAACACCCTTAAGATCAAGTCCAATCATTGTCTAAATGTACCGAGTCTGGTACTACACCATGACCCTCAGCACATCTCTGCCTCTTTTAAACACCTCCAGGGAGAAGGATTCCATCACTTCCCAGGGGAGCCTGTTTCAATGGTTGAGAACCCTTTCAGTCAAGAAGTTTCATCTAATATCCAACTGAAACCTCCCCTGGTGCAATTTGAGGCCATTTCCTCTCATCCTATCACTTGTTCCTAGGGAGAAGAGACCAACACCCACCTCACTACAAACTACTTTCAGAGACTTGTAGAGAGTGAGGTCTCCCCTCAGCCTCCTTTCTCCAGGGTAACCGATCCTAGATCCCTCAGCTGCTCCTCACAAGACCTGTTCTCACACTCTTCACCAGCTTCATTGCCCTTCCCTGGACTATATAGGTTCTTTCACACATTTTCCTCTGATGATTGCAACCAAGGCAGCTTTAACCATTATGTAGAAGTCCATCTTACTACAATAGTGACTCTGTCTAGTGCTCTAGGGACATAATAATAGGACTCTGGAATCAGAAGAGCTTGATCCAAGCCCTTTTTCATTCCAGTGTGTAAAAAAGAAGCAAACTAAGATTTTTATGCTGCAATTAAAATATTTTATGTTGCAATATGCTGCAACCAGTCTCAATTTGACTTCAGTCACATATAGGCCATTTTGCAGATCTTTGCCTCAGTGACCTTCAGCACAGCCTAGATCAATGTGTTGCTAAGTCTGAGATTAAAGACCAGTCATTTTGGATTTTACCTAGGGTAGGTACACAGGACTTGTGGAACCTTTTAGCAGCCAAAATACTCCCACAACCCTACAAGAATAAAGTTATAATTAAAGGCTAATTTAAGGAATGTACAGTATTTACAGCCATTTTAACTACACATAGATGAGAGCAGGTAACAGGAGGACCAAGTAAAGGAAAGTAAAATCAGAGATAGGGGAAGGTTCCCAGGCTCCTTGTTATTGTACATAACTGAGGAGTGCATTCATTTGCTCTGACACCTTAAGCAGTACTTAGGGCCTACCTTGGTGTTCTCCTGATAACCTCTCCAGGGACTCTTATCTCTAACACAAGATTAGAGAAGTTCTATCTTATTCCATATAAAGCCTATTGCAACTTGTATAAGGAGCTCATAGCAGCCAAGGGGCCTGTCTCCCAGTTTAGCAGGAGTCAATAATGCCCTCTATTCCCATGGATGTGGGAAGGAAGTGAAAAGCAGGTAATCTTCTTAGACTCCATGAACAGATCTCAGAAGAGTAGAGTGCTTTCTGTAATATCAAAAGTCAAATCCAGTCCTCAGGCCAACTTACTTCAGTTCAGGTATGAGCTGAGACCAGCTAATGTCTGTTCCCAAGTTTTCATCCTCAAGACCAGGAAAGCTGATATCTAGAAGGATTTTGCTCAGACTGTCATTCATGGTGTCCAGGATAAGACCCTCCAGGAGCGACCGGTTTTCAGTGAGGCCAGAGGCTGGCAGCTCCACAGATGATTGCTTAGACTCATGGATAAAAGCTGGAGAGCTGGTGAAAGGGGCAGGCTCCATGTCACTGGATTCTGCATAGAGCAGGTCCCGAGGGGACTCAGGAAGGAGATTTTTCAGGGGTGTGGTGGTAAAATCCAGCAGGTCTTGGTTCTCCTGGAGGGGTGTAACTGGCAACTGAAGAGTTCTCACTGGACTGAAGTCCAGCTCATGACTTCCCTTGGCTGAGGATGCAGACTTCCAGGGGTCAAGGGCCCCTACTGGTGGGGTAGTAGTTATTGAGACTTTGCTGGGAGTGGAAGAAACTGGCAATTTGCTGAACATCTCTTTGACTGGTGTTTTAAAGGGCTCCTCTTGCCTCGGTGAGCAGCTGAGCTGCGACACGTTCTCGAGCGGCTGGCCTTCCTGCGGGTCAAAGCTACTACCTTCCGGCAGAACAAGGACAGGCTCCTCTGAGCAAGGCAGGGCCAGGCGTTGTTTCCTTCTGGATCTGCCCATCTCCCTCCTCTTTATGACTAGTGTGTCAGAAACACCCTTCGATGGTGACTTCAGTGTGGTCAATTGTTTCTTCTCCTTTGTGGAGGAGACTGGGAGCAAGAAGCTTGTCTCTTCCTTTACCATTAGGGTTGAAGCAAATGGCAAGAGCCAGTCATCCAGTTGAGAGCCTTCTTCCTCCTTTATACAGACACTCTCAGGGAAAGGCGGCTCACCAGACTGGGAGCTGTTCTCCTTTAGAGAATGAGCTGAGGAAAATAAACCTTCATCACATTGACTCTCCTCCTTGACAGCAGCCATAGGTAAAGGGGATGAATCTTCTGTAGAGAGTGACGTCTACAAAGAAACACAAGTGATACACAGTCAGTACACAAGGACCCAGACCACCCAAAATCCAAATGGTAGTGGGAAGACAAAGACTGACACTTCAGGGCAGCAGAAAAAGAGACTCTTCATGAAGCATTTACTGTAAAAACAGAGATTGAGCTGTGTGAAAATGATACAAAGAAGCCACAGATCACATGAGAGGGATTTTAGCTAGGTGACTTGAAGTCACATCCTTCAGAGCACTTCTGCTGTGAAGAACTTCTAGGAGCACAGGCATGAGGCAAATATTTCTGGAAAAGTGTAACCCCTTTGGCTCCTCCTGACACTACCTACATGTGCAGTAACAAAATCAAGGGAAAAAAAAATGAGGTTATCAAAATAAACAGCACAGGGGAAAGGTAAGTCATAGAAGAGAACATAAAGCAGCAGGCATGCAAGGGAATATAGGATTATGATTAGACAGGATGGAAGAAGTGAAAGCTTTACCATGTTTAAGCAGTCAAGAGCAGCGAGAGAGATGCCAAGAGAAGGACCTGTTTAATAGCTGTTTTGCCTGAGCCCAGGAGAGCTGGGAAACCCACAGAATCAGAAAAGGGCAGGTTACAAAAACCTCTGGGAAGAGGCTACATGCAAATGTTCTTTCAGAAGTAGTTCCCTCAGAGATATCAAAACACTAAATATTTTAAGGGCCATTTTCTCCATTCTTACTTCTTTACATCCAAGCAGCATGGAAAAATTGTCTTGAACAATTCATAGAGCCCCTCCTCTGGTGAGTGACAGTCACAGCCCTATAGCAGCTAGAAGGTAACACCCATGCTAGCAACAGGAGGGCAGGGCTTCCCACTGACCAGTTAATGTGAGCTTAGTTTTCAGAGCAACTGGTGGTGTTCCCCAGAGGTCAGGACTGGGTCTGGTCTTGTTCTGTATCACCAAGGAACCTAATGACTTTCAACAAGGGTAAGTGCAGTGTCCTTCATCTGGGAAGGAATAATAAACAGCACCAGTAAAGTCCCACTTCAAGAGGGACAAGGATCTGCTGGAGAAAATCCAGCGGAGAGCTATGTTATGTGGAACCACATTATGGTTAAGGGTCTGGAGCATGTGCCCTATGAGGAGAGGCTCAGAGACCTGGGGATTTTTGGCCTGGAGAAGATTGAGAGGGGATTTAATAAATGTTTATAAATATCTGAGGGAGGGGACAGGCTCTTCTCCATTGCACCCTGTGACAGGACAAGGGGCAATGGATATAAACTCCAGCACAGGAGGTTCCACCTCAACATGAGGAGGAACTTAGAATACATATACATAGAATAAACCAGGTTGGAAGAGACCTTCAAGATCATCGCGTCCAACCCATCAACCAACCCAACACCACCCAAACAACTAACCCACGGCACCAAGCACCCCATCAAGTCTCCTCCTGAAAACCTCCAGTGATGGTAACTCCCAACACCTCCCCAGGCAGCCCATTCCAATGGGCAATCACTCTTTCTGTATAGAACTTTTTCCTAACATCTAGCCTGACCCTCCCCTGGCGCAGCCTGAGACTGTGTCCTCTTGTTCTGGTACTGGCTGCCTGGGAGAAGAGACCAACATCCATCTGTCTACAACCTCCCTTCAGGTAGTTGTAGAGAGCAATAAGGTCACCCCTGAGTCTCCTCTTCTCCAGGCCAAGCAACCCCAGCTCCCTCAGCCTCTCCTCACAGGGCTTATGTTCCAAACCCCTCACCAACTTTGTTGCTCTTCTCTGGACTCGTTCCAGCAAGTCAACCTCCTTCCTAAACTGAGGGGCCCAGAACTGGACACAGTACTCGAGGTGCGGCCTAACCAGTGCAGTGTACAGGGGCAGAATGACCTCCCTGCTCCTGCTGGCCACACTGTTCCTGATGCAGGCCAGGATGCCATTGGCCTTCTTAGCTGCCTGGGCACACTGCAGGCTCATGTTCAGTCTACCATCAACCAGCACCCCTAGGTCCCTCTCAGCCTGACTGCTCTCCAGCCACTCTGACCCCAGCCTGTAGCTCTGCATGGGGTTGTTGTGGCCAATGTGCAGAACCTGGCACTTGGATGTGTTCAATCTCATGCCCTTGGACTCTGCCCATCTGCCCAGCATGTCCAGGTCCCTCTGCAGAGCCTCTCTACCCTCCAGCAGATCAACTCCTGCCCCCAGCTTGGTGTCGTCAGCAAATTTACTGATGATGGACTCGATGCCCTCGTCCAGATCATCAATAAAGATGTTAAAGAGCACAGGGCCCAGCACTGATCCCTGGGGCACACCACTGGTGCCTGGCTGCCAGCTGGCTGTGGCACCATTCACCACCACTCTCTGGGCTCAGCCTCCAGCCAGTTCCTAACCCATCGCAGTGTGCTCCCATCCAAGCCATGGGCTGACAGCTTGGCCAGGAGTTTGCTATGGGGAACGGTGTCAAAGGCCTTGCTGAGGTCCAGGTAGACTACATCCACAGGCCTCCCCACATCCACCAGGCACTCACCTGATCATAGAAGGAGATCAGGTTGGTCAGGCAGGACCTGCCCTTCCTAAACCCATGCTGGCTGGGCCTGATCCCTTGGCCATCCTCTAAGTGTTGTGTGATTGCACTCAGGATGACCTGCTCCATAATCTTTCCTGGCACTGAGGTCAGGCTGACAGGCCTGTAATTCCCTGGCTCATCCAACCGGCCCTTCTTGTGGATGGGTACCACGTTGGCCAGTTTCCAGTCAGCTGGGATCTCTCCAGTGAGCCAGGACTGATGAAAAATAATGGAGAGTGGCTTGGCCAGCACATCTGCCAGCTCTCTCAGCACCCTGGGATGGATCCCATCTGGTCCCATGGACTTGTGGGGGTCTAAGCTGCTAAGGAGAGCTCCTATCACTTGCTCATGGAACACAGGGAAACCATGCAGCTCCCTAGCTCCTTCTGCCAGCTCTGCAGGCCAGCTGTCTGGTAGACGTTCTTTCCAGCTAGTAAAAACTGAGGTAAAGAAGGTGTTAAGTACCTCTGCCTTTTCCTCATCCTGTGATACAACATTTCCCTCCATGTCAACCAAGGAGTGGAGGTTGTCCCTGCCCTTCCTCTTGCTATTAATATATTTATAGAAGGACTTTTTGTTGTCCTTCACATCAGAGGCCAGTTTGAGTTCCAAATGTGCTTTTGCCTCTCTAATTTTCCTCCTACATGCCCTAGCAACCTCTTTAAACATCCCATGGGTTGCCTCACCTTTCTTCCAAAGATTATACACCCTCTTTTTTTTCCCTTAGTTCTGTTAAAAGTTCATTACACAGCCAGGCTGGCCGTCTGCCCCGGCGGCTCCTCTTCCGGCACACTGGCACAGCCTGCTCCTGAGCCTTCATCAGTTCTTTCTTGAAGCAGGTCCAGCCCTCCTGGACCCCTTTATTTTTAAGGGCTTTCTCCCAAGGAACCCTCTGAATTATTTCCTTGAGCAACCTGAAGTCTGCCCTCCGGAAGTCCAGAGTGGAGGTCTTCTTGCTGCCCCTCTTAGTTTGACCAAATACCGAAAATTCAGTTCTCTCGTGGTCGCTGGCCCCTAAACAGCCTCCGACCACCACATCACCCACCAGCCCTTCCCTGCTGGTGAAGAGGAGGTCAAGCAGAGCCTTGCCCCTGGTAGGCTCACGCAGTACCTGGAATAAGAAGCTGTCCTCCTTCTTCACTGTGAGGGTCACAGAGCACTGGAACAGGCTGCCCAGAGAGGTTGTGGAGTCTCCTCTGGAGACTTTACAGATGCATCTGGATGTGTTCCTGTGCAACCTGTGCTAGATTCTATGGTCCTGCTCTGGCAGGAGTGTTGGACTTGATGATCTCTGAAGGTCCCTTCCAACCCCTAACATCCTATGATCTAGATGAAGGGAAAGAGCGTACTCTCAAGTTTGCCAGCGATACAAAACTGGGAGGAGTGACAGGAACACCATTGGGCTGTGCTGCAATTCAGCAAGACTTGGATAGGCTGGAACCCAATGCATCAACATATGTTAGGTGTTGACCTGCTGAAAAGCAGCTCTGCAGAGAAGGATGGGGAAGTGCTAGTGGTCAACAGGCTGACCATGAGCCAACAAATGTGGCCTCATGGCCAGAAGAACAACGGTATTCTGAGGTGCGTTAGAGCTGTGGCCAACAGATGGAGGGAGGTTCTCCTCCATTCTACTGTGGTCTAGTGAGGCCACATCTGGAATACTGTACACAGTTCTGGATTCTCCACTTCAAGAAAGGCAGGGAACTACTGGAGTGTCCAATGGAGGCACACAAAGGGGACTGGAGCATCTCTCTGACAAGGAGAGGCCAGGAGACTTGGGGCTCTTTAGGAGGGAAAAGAACAGACTGAGAGGGGATCTCATCAATATCTAAAGAGTGGAGGTCAAGAGCATCACTCTTTCCAATGATGCCCAGTCACAGGACAAGGGGCAATGAGCACAGACTGGAACACAGGAGGTTTCACTTAACCCTAGGAAAAAAAAACCAAAATCTTCCCTTTGGGAGTGCCAGAGCACTGCAAAAGGCTGCCCAGATCAGTTAGGGACTCTCCTTCTCTGGAGAATTTCAAAACCCTCCTGGATGTGACCCTGGGCAACTTGCTCTAGCCAAGCCCACTGTAGCAGGCTGGTTGGACTAGGTGATCTTCAGAGGTCCCTTCCCTCCAGCACCTACCAGTATGCGATTCTCTGACAGTGCACAAAGGAATCATATGAGGAATCGGGTCCAGAGAAGGCAAGCTGCAGGAAAAAACCCAACACACAAACCAAAACAACAATAGCTAAGCCACACACAAAAACTCCCAAACAAACATCAAAAAGCCACCAGAAGAATCAGACAAAAATGCCCCAAGCTCTCATAAAACAAGCAAGAAGAAACCGACCTTGGGGGCGATGCGCACGCGCTTGTTGCTCCGGAACGTCTCCGAGCCGCTGAGGGATGCTCCCTGTGCCATAGACAGAGGAACCTTCACAGAAGGCTGCAAGACAAGAGGCTGACTCAAAGGAAACTGGATGGGTACCAGGTAGGAGTTGATGCGAGGAAGCAGAGGCTTCATTTTTCGCCCTGGAAGGGAAAAGGATGGACTCGCTAGACTCTTACCTTTCCTCTGCTATCTCTGGACATCCAGGTATCTAACAGGAAGTCTCTCTAAATACAGCAAAATAAACATTCAGAAATCTTGTTCAGCATCAGGAAGGCTCAGGGAAGACCTTATTACCATGCACCAGTACATAAAGGGTGGCTACCAAGGAGGAGGACACTCCCTTTTTACAAGGAGTCACATGGAAAAGACAAGGGGTGATGGGCAAGGGCTAAAATTCATTCCTGGGGAGATACTGATTGGACTGCAGAAGAAAATTTTTCACCATAACAGTTAGACATTGGAATAATCTCCCAAGGGAAGTAGTGGATTGCCCTACACTGGACAGTTTTAAGACTGAGCTTGATAGGGTGCTGGGCCATCTCATTTTTTCTCTTATGTAGAAAGGTTGGAACAGATGATCCTTGGGGTGCCTTCCAGCCTGGCATTCTATGACTCTGATTTAACCACCTGCCTCCTCTGCTCAGTTTGGGGACAGAAATCCCAAACCAGAAGATCTGATGAAGAGAATAGTCCTCCATACAGATCCTAGCCCTCAAGTTGGGGCAAACTCTGCTGTCATTCAAGTATCTAATCCCCTCCCTCTCTCCATCATGTCCTCTCCGACATAGCAAGATACTGCCTTCAGCTCCAAACTTGACAGTAGGTAAGCTAAGCTGTCAAATCTGGATAAAAATTGCCACTTTTATTCCTAAGGGAATCTTGGAGAGTGCCCTAGATTTATGGGACTGATTTGGGTCTTCAGTCTAGGCTAATGCAGACACTCACGGGAATTCTGGGGTTCAGTTTTGCTGCTGCCGGTGCTTGTCATGTTCTGGGAACCTGGAAGGTGTCCTTTTTGATGCTGCATTCATTGTGAAATAAGAAAGAGAAGAAAAGAAAGTTCTTTAAAGAAAGGAATCCATCTTTATTCCACTGCCTCATTCAGAACTGTGAATCCAGAAGCCTGGGCTGTGTTAACATGGAGAGAGCAGCTGTTAACATCCAGCATTTATACCAGCTATATTTGTACCACTTGCTGGTTGGCAGCCATGCCACCTCAAAGACAAAGAGAAGGCATGACAGAGCAGCTCCAGCTGCAGGCTCTACTGCAGAACCAGCCTGGTTTTGGTGTCCTCAGTGCCTGAGGAAAGGTGAACACAATAGCTTTCTTGTATTCTGTTTATACAAACCACAGCCCAGCTAGATGTTCAAGTGGAAGAGCAGAGGCAACGGAGGAATGAGAAGTCTAAGCAGATGGAAAGGAGAAGGCTGCAGCCATGGCACAAAAGTGTCTGACAGGCTGTATGAAAATCTGTTGTTAAACTGCCGAATGCAAGAGCCACAGCAGCTTCATCCTTCCAAGAGTCACAACGCAGCTGGGCTCCAAAATGAAAGAGAGCACAGAAGGATCCTATTCTCTCTGGATCTGAGCCCAGCAATCTCTGGGTTTATTCTCTGAAGCCTGGCAGTGCCCACTGCAGTCTAATTCAGCAGTAGACTTGTGGTTTCTCAAAGCTGTATAGGTCTGCCAGCTGTAGAGAGCATATTCCCTGAAGGCAGTTAAGCTTTGGCCTGCCCCCTCTCCCCAGAAAGGGTGTGAGTGGAGCTGTATGACTAGGTGCAGCAGTGACCTAGTTCCCCTCCCCAAGTCTCTTGTCCTTTTTCAGTAACTGGTGAGAGAGTGGAAGCCCAAGCCCCGAGCCAGAGGGTAAGTCTTACCAATTCAGAGCCCTCAGGCGACGTTGGTGACCCCGAGTCCAGGGGCTGGTGGCAACAAGGCATTGAGAGGGAGAAAAATGAGGTGAAGTTATCAACCAAGGAGGGAACAAATTGGTCATTTTGAAGTTGTATAATCTGAGCACAAGAGACAATCTGCCCACCCACTGCAGAAAATAACAGTTGTCTAAACACACACATGCCAGGCTCACAAGCTGTTTCTCCCACAGAACAGTACTCCCAAAGCACCCTTTGTCCCTAGCTGGGACAAGGCAATTCCATCCTGTGACTGTCTACTCAGACGATGTAGGAACTCCTCGTTGACTTCAGTGGAAAGCTTCTCACAAGGAATTTGAATCAGGCCCAGGGAAAGAAGTGGAACAAACTCACTATTACATTTGGCACACAACCTGAAGAACCACCCCACCCTAGAGAAGCTCCAGCTCACGTGTACAGCCACGGCACGCTTTCAGACACAGGATATTGACTAAATCCAGGTTCCATAAAACGGCTGATGTCAAAGCAGCTTAAAATAAACTGCATCTGGCTGGTGTGGCATTTAGGAACTGCATAGCCTGTCTCATTTTCTTTGCAGGAAGCACTCACCTTAAATACCTGGTCCAGCGTCAGGCAGCGGTTTGCATCAGGGTGAATAGTCCAGAATGAAACTTTACCGTTAGCGGATGTCTCACGGACAAACATGTCGTGAAGGGACAGGTTGTGCCGGATGGAGTTCTGGAGAGAAAGGAGGAGGAGGTTGAAAAGCAGTAGTTTTTTTATCAGCACTGCAAGGCTTACCTCAGATGTGACTGCCCTGGCAGAGAGATTACATTCCAAAGGCTAGGCAACGTGGACCTTCATAGTCACTGCACACCTAGCCAATCCTGTCATCAGTCTCTTATTCTAGTTACTTTTGAGATCCTTATTCTTACTCCAAACATCACATCATCTCACCTAAGTGGAATGAGAAATGGGATATAAAAAGTGGAACAAGGAACATCTGGAAGGAGAGGGTATTTTGGGTGGGGTGTTTAAATGAAATTCCACAGAGCTCTGCAGGCTGGGGAGCACCTTCTCATTTTCATCCAAAACAATATCACCCCGTGGCCCTCAGCAGCTCGAGGGCTCGCTTGTTACCTTCCAGCCTGGCTTTGCCACGTGTTTAAAATACGGAAAATGATTCTCAATCCAAGTATAGATGTCCTTCAGAGTCATACGCTTCTTCTCAGTGCTGTTGATAGCAAACTGGATCATGGCCATGTAGGAGTAAGGAGGTCGTTCTGATACTGAATCCTGCCATGAGGAGGTGGCAGCAGTAGGCCTGGAGGCAGTGGCATAATCCTCTTCAGTCTGAGAGACAGAAAGAATGACAATGAGTGCTCACAAAGTCGATGAGATGGGCCATGAAACATTCCTGGATCTTCCAGGTTTGGCTATTCGAATCAGTAAAAGCCAAACTTGGTTACTTAAGAGATGGTGATGCCTAGCTCTTGCAAGTCTTCTGGCCCACAGGGACTACTCCTTTATCAGATTGTTTAGCACCCGGTCTGCTGTCTTCTGCTTACCTTGATTCTTTCCTGCAGAGGCACCCGGTTCTCTTTCGCCACGCCTTGCTTCACAGAGGAGGGGCTTAGCCCATCAGATCTCATCTTCCCCAGCCACTGGATGTTAGTTAGACTATCATCCAACACAGAGTTGGTTGTTTCGCCACTGCCTGTTGGGATAACAAGCCCATAGCTCTGCTTACTCCAAAGGAACCCTCTCTGCCCTTCCTCTCAGCTGCCAAAGGGAAGGCACTAGCCACGCTTCTAAATGAGGCACCCTTGTCTCAAGACTAGAGGCAATTGCAGTGCTAATGTTTCTTGTGGAAGGAATTCAATCTTGAATTCCTGATTTTGTGTGAATCTGCCCCATTTCTGGGAAAAGCTGCAGCCTTAAACCCAAACATTCAGCCCAGACTATGGCTCTCAAACGAAACAGGACAACACTGATCAAATATTTCAACAACTCAAATATTGTTAGCTAAAGGGTGAACCTAGTAAGCAAAGCCCAAGGAAGGCAGTGACAAACTCTAACTGAAAGACCTAGTGCAAGACACAAGTCAACAGCTCAGATGTATCCAGGTCTTTGAACTGCAGCAACAGAAACTAACCCAGTTCCATTACTTCCTGTAAGGCTGACTGGAGCAATACAACTATTTCAGCTGCCTGTGGGTTCCTGACAGACAGAACACTGCTGTGGGATAAGCTGCAGCCCAGAAGCTGCACTGCTATTTTAAGCTGCTCATATAAATTTGATCCAAACAGTGTTTCAGAGTAAAATCCATCCCACTTCTGACATCTATTCAGCAGTTTCCAGAGACAGACAAAGAACAAATGTGCCACTTAGTGATTAAAGGCTTTGTCAAAGCTCTAGGGCCATATGTTTTGTCACTGGCTAGGGTTCCCTGTGTTAGTTTTGAATTCAGCTATACAGCTCACTACAAGAAAGACATTGAGGTGTAGGAGTAGGTCCAGAGAAAGGCAACAAAGCTGGTGAAGGGTTTTCTGAGAAGCAGCTGAGGGAACTGGGGTTTACCCTGGAGAAAAGGAGGGCTGAAGAGACTTTATCACACTTTATGGCTTCCTGAAAGGAGGTTGGAGCCAGACAGGTGTTGGTCACTTATCCCTAGTAACAAGTGATAGTATGAGAGGTAATGGCCTCAAGCTGCACCAGGAAGGTTTATGTTGGGTGTTAGAAAAATTTTCTTCACTGTACACATTCTCAACCATTGGAACAGGCTCCCCAGGAGGGTGGTTGAATCTCCAATCCCTATCCATCCCTGGAGGTGTTTAGCCTGGAGGAGGCTCAGGGGAGACTTTATTGCTGTCTACAACTACCTGAAGGGAGGTTGTAGCCAGGAGGGGTTGGTCTCTTCTCCCAGGCAAGCAGCACCAGAATGAGAGGACACAGTCTCAAGCTGTGCCAGGGGAAGTTTAGGCTTGAGGTGAGGAGAAAGTTCTTCACAGAGAGAGTAATTGGCTACTGGAATGTGCTGCCCAGGGAGGTGGTAGAGTCACTGCTATTGGAGGAGTACAAAAAAGGATTGGATGTGGCACTTGACGCCATGGTTTAGTTGTCATGAGGTGTTGGGTGAGAGGCTGGACTTGATGATCTCTTTCCCAACCATATTGATTCTATGATTCTAAAAGAGGCAGAGATGTGGTGTTGAGGGACATGGTTTGGCACCAGACTTGGTAGAGTTAGAGAGTGGTTGGACTCAGTCTTAAAGATCTTTTCCAACCAAAACAGTTCTATGATTCTATAACCCTTCTTCTAAATTAAACTTAGGGTTTTGTTCATCTAGGCTCTGTATCCTCAAGTCAGCCCTTCTGTTTTCCCCAACACTACAATTTCACTGATTCTGACTGATTCTGCATTCTGCTCTCGTGAGACCTTGCCTGGAGAATAGAATAAACCAGGTTGGAAGAGACCTTCAAGATCACCGTGTCCAACCTATCATCCAACACCACCTGATCAGCTAAACCATGGCACCAAGCACCCTATCAAGTCTCCTCCTGAATACCTCCAGTGATGGTGACTCCACCACCTCCCTGGGCAGCACATCCCAATGGGCAATCACTCTCTCTGTGTAGAACTTCCTCCTAACCTCCAGCCTAAACCTCCCGTGGCGCAGCCTGAGACTGTGTCCTCTTGTTCTGGTACTGGCTGCCTGGGAGAAGAGACCAACCTCTGCCTGTCTACAACCTCCTTTAAGGTAGTTGTAGAGAGCAATAAGGTCACCCCTGAGTCTTCTCCTCTCCAGGCTAAGCAACCCCAGCTCCCTCAGTCTCTCCTCACAGGGCTGTGTTCCAAACCCCTCACCAACTTTGTTGCCCTTCTCTGGACTCGTTCCAGCAAGTCAACCTCCTTCCTAAACTGAGGGGCCCAGAACTGGACACAGGACTCAAGGTGTAGCCTAACCAGTGCATACCAGGAGTGTGGCCTCCCTGAGGAGGACCCCAAAAGTTCTTTATTATGAGGATGGTGAGGCACTGGAATGGGTTGCCAGAGAAGCTGTGGACCTAGTCTAGTAGGAGGTGTCCCTGCCCATGGCAGGGGGGGTTGGAACTCGATGATCTTTAAGATGCCTTCCAACTAAAGCCATTCTACAATTTCTTTCACCAAAAATGTATCTACTTTAGTAGAGCCTTTAGACTTCCTTACATACACATAACTCTATAGATTTTTAGAATCAAACCCATAGCTATTTGGCAATGAAGGAATACTTTCCATTACTGAGTACTGGTATCTGAGCACTATGTTCCCTGGCCCACTTCACATCAGTTTATCTGTCAGGACAAGAAGAACGTTGAGATTACATACTGTTGTTCTCCTGCTCATTTCCAATCACTGAGTCAATTCCTGAATGCCAGAGCACTGTTCCTCCTGCAAGACCAGGTATCTTTTTAACAGTCTTCTCTCTCTCTTGACCATTTGCAGCCTTGGTTGCTGCGCTGGGTTTCTTCTCCAAGGGGAGATGCTGCGAGGGTATCAGACCCGATGAGCGGGACCTGCCCCCACTGCTAACGAGAATGAACTTGTTTGGCCCATTGCTGCCGCATTCTTTTCCTTTCACTGTCAGTGCCTCTATGATACTCTGGATATCAGCATTTGCAGGGATGGCCACCACTTGTGTGTTAGGCATGGTAGGGTGGTCAATCATCTTTATTCCCGCCGGGAATTTCTGCAGGCCACCGTCCGCTTTGTCTCGGGGTTGGCTGCTGGGTTGGTCCTCCTGGCTGCACTGCTGACCGCTGCTCTCATCCCCTGCTGAGGCACTGGATGCATCGCTCTGCGAGAGGGTCAGCTTCCGTCTCTTGAGAATTAAGGGCCTGCGAGGGCTAGTCCTCATTATTGATCTGTACAGTCACTCTCCATTGAAAGGGACAACACCAAATCCTGCAAGACAAGAGACACAACATAAAGCATGTAGGGGGCAGGAACATCTAGGAAAGCTCCAGCAAATCACCACAGGCCTCTCACAGAGCACAGATTCTCCGCAATTGCTACAAAGCTAGAAAGAAGGAAAGCAAACTAAAGCATTTAATAAGGTTGATGAGGCTAGTGGGAAATAGTACTGTACCTCCTTGACCTACAGGTTAACAAAGGATAACAGGAAAGATATTTACAGGGTAGATAATTGTGGTGGGTTGAGAGAGAAGGCCCAGCTTTCCCTCCCCCACTAAGAAGGAACAACCACAGCTAACTCAGTGGGTGAAGCAAAAGGAACGCTGTATTTACAAAGCAATGACCCAGGCAGGGAATTTGTGTACACAAATATACAAAAATTACAACATATACAGAAATATACAGCAAGGAAACAAGAACAGAAACAAACACCCCAGAAGAGGGGGTTTCCCCCTGCACCCCCTTACCTCCCTTTTTCCCCAAAGAGGGTTAGAAAGAGAAAAGGGGAGTTAACGAGGCAGAGGCCTTGTGCAGGAGGATTAATGCTTATCTGTTATTTGGCTAGAAGCCCAGAAGCAGACAGCTGGAAGGGGTGAGCGAAAAGAAACCCAACTGAGGAAAGGTCCAGCTGCACTGAAACTTAAAACTGTACTCCCACCTATCTACTAATGAAATTTGTTTAGAATACCAATATATTTACAAAACATTTAGCCAGCACTGTCCCTTGCTTAAAGGCACAGCCTCAAAAGGTCACAATAATTTGCATCACAAGATGGGAACCACAGAGCACATAATGACCCCTCAGTTTAAGAAGGACATCGAGACACTTGAAGGTGTCCAGAGAAGGGCAACAAGGCTGGGGAGAGGCCTTGAGCACAGCCCTGTGAGGAGAGGCTGAGGGAGCTGGGGTTGTTTAGTCTGGAAAAGAGAAGGATCAGAGGTGACCTCATTGCCCTCTACAACTACCTGAAAGGTGGTTGTAGACAGGAAGGGGTTGGTCTCTTCTCCCAGGCAACCAGCACCAGAACAAGGGGACACAGTCTCAAGCTGTGCCAGGGGAGGTTTAGACTCGAGGTGAGGAGAAAGTTCTTCACTGAGCGAGTTGTTCGTCATTGGGATGTGCTGCCCAGGGAGGTGGTGGAATCACCATCCCTGGAGGTGTTCAAGGGGAGATTGGACGTGGCACTTGGTGCCATGGTCTAGTCATGAGGTCTGTTGGGACAGGTTGGACTTGATGATCCTTGGGGTCTCTTCCAACCTTGGTTATACTGTGAGACTGTGGAAGTATCTATATGTGCTTTACAGAAATGGGGATGTAAAGTGATTTGACCAGTGTCAGCCACCAAGCTGACGGGGGGGGACAGTAAAACTCAGAGCAGCCTTGAGTCTTCTAGCTCATCATTGTAACCAGCTGATCTCAGATAAAAGGTAATTTAACATATGGTTTAAGGACTGAGAAGCAGAGATTTCCTGAACATTACAATGGAACACAATAAATGCAGCAGAAGTTAGGTGCTTTAAAATGTAATGAAAATGCTTTTAGTCATTCCTTCTGTATAACTGTCAAGAACCAGTTATATATTATTCAACAGAATGTAATTTAAGAGTCAAACATTAGGACAACAGACAATTTAGATTACAAAGTATAAAGCAGAGGAGATGAAATTCAGAGATAATGCTTTCAGGCTAACATGTGGTGTGTCCCTTCTGAGAATACCACTTGTAAATATCACCCCATTCAAGAATTAGGTGGAATAGGTCTCCTGCAGCAAGCTGTTCCAGGACAAGAGTACAAATTGTACTTGTTTAGCATTAGGGATAGCAAGCAGAATAAAAATAAATAAACAAATTTAAAAGGCCTTTTACATTGTTAGATTTTAACCTGGCTAGCCAGTAAATAAGAAAATTCTCAGTAGGGGGTTTTGTACAAAGACACAAACTGGAAAGAGTCTGGCAAATAAAAACATCAAGCTGGCCCCTAAAGTGCAGGGAGCAGACAGCCCTGTGACCAGGGACTGCCCAACAACTGAAGGCTACTAACACACACGTTCAGAATTACACATATGACCCTTTGGCATCGGTTCCACTCCCTCAGAAAGAGATTCCCCGCGGGACAAGGGTAGAAGTCACCTTCAGCTAGCCTCTAAGGCATGGCATTCCCAACAGGAGCGAGGCACTTCCTAAGGTCTCGAGCCACTGCCACCAGTATAGGCCCAGGAGCAGCCCTGCGGATGCGCTACACAGAGATCGTAAGGGGAAAGAGCGCTAAAGGCTTCTGGGCTCTTTCTTCACCCACTCCAACTCCCGCCACGGTCGCCCGGAAGTCTACCTGCTCCCTCAAATTCCCACCGCCGCGGCCCGAGCCTAGGCGCTTTTCCCTCTTCCTGCCGTCTTACGCTCTCAGCACAGCCCCCGCAGGGCTGCCGGGCTCCGTCAGCCCCTACGGAGAGACACCCTGATACTCCGGGAAGGAGTGCCGAGGGCAGGTCGGAACTCACCGCTTCCCCGACCCGGCGGGACGTACGGAAAGAGACAACAACCCCAGAGTCCGGCGCTGGCAGCTGCGATGGTTTCCCGGTTTGAATTTGGCGCCCGGCGAGTCGTTGGTACCACGTGCCGGGCTGGGCCAATGAGGCGCGGCGGGCGCGGGGCGCGCCAATCGGCGGCGGCGGGGCATGCGGAAGTACCGGCAGCCCGCGAAGGGCCGGGGCTGCTTGGGGTGGCTAGCGCTGTGCCGGGCTCGGGAGCCACGCTGCCGCTCGGTCAAGCGGTGAGGAGGGCTTTGTCCTGGAAGAGCTGCTTCCCACCCCGGCAGGGACGATTTGGGAACGTCTTTCTACAGTGTTGTCCCAAGCCGAAAGCCCTGCGTGCGGCAGAGCACCCGCCCCGGGTGAATGCGGAGCCCCGGGGTGCACCCTGTCACGGGTGTGACGGCTGCGCTCGGCTGGAGGGGGTCGCTGCGCTCCCTGAACGGTTTGGAGAGCGGTCAGGCAGTTGCGGTCTTACGTATTCGGTAAGAGAATATATTTCTCAGAGTCTGTTGTTATCTTTGGGTTTCCTTGCCTGCGGTGAGCTCGTTTTGAATGAAAAACGGAAAAGAAAAGAAAAGACTTTTTTACTGAAATAATTCCCTGGGTTAAAAAGCAAACAAAACCCAGCAAACCCGCGCACGGCATGCAGAGTGCCGGAGGGGAATAACAGGTATGCTCTGTGCTTAAAAACTTAAAAATACCTGAAATGAAAAAAGTATAGGGAGGGAGCAACTGCAGTCAGAAGCTCGCTGGTTTCTCAGCCCTGCAGTGTATGCTGGAATTACAGACCGGGATTAGGGATTACACTGGGGGGGAAGAAGTTTTCCTGACTTTTGGTTCCTAGACTGACTTAGATATTTAGCTAATGTGAACAACTGATTTCTGAAATACTGACTTGATATAGCTGGTCACTAGGTCTACTATTCCCATTCCAATGTTGGTTGTTTTTTTCCCCTATTCTGTCAGCACTGGTGAGTGCTGGAACTTTGAGTACTGGGTTCAGTTTTGGGACCCTCACTACAAGAAAAACATTGAGGTGCTGGAGTAGGTCCAGAGGACAAGGCTGGGGAAGTGTTTGGAGAACAGGTCTTGTGAGAAGCAGCTGAGGAAACTGAGTTGCTTAGGCTGTAGAGCAGGAGGTTAAGAGGACTCCATGGCTCTGTACAACCCCGTGAAAGGAGGTTGTAGTGGGGTGGATGTTGGTCTCTTCCCTCTAGTAACACGTGATGGGATGAGAGTAAATAGCCCTAGGTTGTACCACCACGGGAGGTTTATGTTGGCTGTTAGAAGAAACTTCAGTGAAACGGTTCTCAGTCATTGGAACAGGCTTCCCTGGGGAGCAGTTGAAATCCCCATTCCTGGAGGTGTTTTGGAGATGCAGATACTTAGCACTGAGAGACACGGCTTAGCACCAGACTTGGCAGAGTTAGGTAGGTGTTGGACTCTGTGATCTTAGAGGTCTCTTCCAACCGAAATGATTCCATGGTTCTATAGATGGGTGTATTTCAAATTACTTCTAATTTTTTTCATGAAGAGTGAGTTTGCCTGTCTTGTGTACTCAAGATATGTGCTTTCATGGGAAACTAATTTTCCTGGTAATGTTTACTCTCACCTGAAGGCCAGTTTTTAACTCCTTTGGGACAGTTGTTTGCATTTCTCTCACCCTTAATAGATTTGGCTGTGAGCTTTAATGAAGCCCTGTTCTGCTGTGCATTTCAAAATCTACATGAAGCTTCAAGTACAACTGGTGGTGAGTCCTGTGTCCAGTTCTGGGCCCCTCAGTTTAGGAAAGATGTTGAGTTGCTGGAAGGTGTCCAGAGAAGGGCAACAAAGCTGTGGAGGGGTCTGGAGCACAGCCCTATGAGGAGAGGCTGAGGGAGCTGGGGTTGCTTAGTCTGGAGAAGAGGAGGCTCAGGGGAGACCTTATTGTTCTCTACAGCTACCTGAAGGGAGGTTGTAGCCAGGTGGGGGTTTGTCTCTTCTCCCAGGCACCCAGCACCAGAACAAGAGGACACAGTCTCACACTGTGCCAGGGGAGGTTCAGGCTGGATATCAGGGGAAGTTTAGGGTCGAGGTGAGGACAAAGTTCTTTCCAGAGAGAGTTGTTACCCTTTGGAATGTGCTGCCCAGGGAGGTGGTGGAGTCACTGTCCCTGGGGGTGTTCAAAAAGGGATTGGATAGAATAGAAAGTAGAATAGAATAGACCAGGTCGGAAGAGACCTTCAAGATCATCACGTCCAACCCATCAACCAATCCAACACCACCTAAACAACTAACCCATGGCACCAAGCACCCCATCAAGTCTCCTCCTGAACATCTCCAGTGATGGTGACTCCACCACCTCCCTGGGCAGCCCATTCCAATGGGCAATCACTCTCTCTGTATAGAACTTCTTCCTAACCTCCAGCCTGAACCTCCCCTGGTGCAGCCTGAGACTGTGTCCTTTTGTTCTGGTGCTGGTTGCCTGGGAGAAGAGACCAACATCTGCCTATCTACAACCTCCCTCAGGTAGTTGTAGAGGGCAGTAAGGTCACCCCCTGAGTCTCTTCCTCTCCAGGCTAAGCAACCCCAGCTCCCTCAGCCTCTCCTCACAGGGCTGTGTTCCAAACCCCTCCCCAGCTTTGTTGCCCTTCTCTAGACACGCTCCAGCAAGTCAACCTCCTTCCTAAACTGGGGGGCCCAGAACTGGACACAGTACTCGAGGTGCGGCCTAACCAGTGCAGTGTACAGGGGCAGAATAACCTCCCTGTCCCTGCTGGCCACACTGTTCCTGATGCAGGCCAGGATGTGGCACTTGAAGCCATGGTTTAGTAGTCATGAGGTGTTGGGTTGACAGGTTGGACTTGATGATCTTAGAGGTCTTTTCTAACCTTATTGATTCTATGATTCTCTGAGAAGTGTGTGTGCACTGTGAATGCCATCCTGCTGCACAAATGTGTTAGGGGATCTGAGGTTCCCAAATAAACTTGTCTTCAAGACCATTCATTTGCCTTTTACAGATTTGAGACCCCTTTAGCATCTCCTTGGGGTGCTTTCCACTTTCTCTAGCAAGCATCATGAGGTTTCAAAGCGGGTTTACCGAATCTGTTGATGCCTCCAAAGAAGAAACGTATCCACAAGGTGCCGAGGGCAGAGCTGGTATTCCTTGAGAGGCCACGAGAGGGACCCGTCCGTTGCTCCGAGACTGCTCTGCCCTCAGCTAAGAATCCAAGGCCTGTTCCTACAAAACCTGTAGATCAGAACACCTCGGCTGACTGGGTGGGTACAGCTTATTCTTTCCCTTTGTGTGCCACAGCAACTGGTTTGGAGTTTTCTCCTGTATGTCTCCGCAGAAAGCATCTGTTCTGGATACTGAATTAGTAGTACAGACCTGCATTCATTGTAGCTGCTTAAAACATAAGTGCTGTTGAGTTGCTGCACATTCTAACTACAATCACTGAGGTCTTGGTTACTTGAATACATAAAACCTTTTGCATGTGGTGTGTACTGATTAGTATGACTATTTGTCTTTTGAAAAACTAGTTCTTACAAGGAAAACTTTTCTATGGCAACTGAAAACTGCACACATAATAAACATTAGGTGGAGGGGTTTTTATTTGCTTGCTGCTTGAAATAACTTCTAGACACCAAATGTTACATTTTGAAGTGTTAGACATTTTGTTTAACCCTGACACTGCCAAATTTAGAGAGGATTTGCTTTCAGTTTGGGATTATTTGTCCTAACCTGCCCTCTCTTCTGTGTGTTTTGAATAGCTTTTCTCTGTATCACTTCACATCTGATGGGCTCTGGACTGAAAAATATTCCAGGGACTGTTGCAGCATTCTAAGCTACTCCTTACATGATGAAATTTAAAGATTATTTTTTTTCCCCCCCTCTTTGGAGCAAAAAGGTGCTACAGACTGTTCCTATACAACAGTAGCCATCACCTAGGGGAGTTCTGCTTAAGGATTATTGCTGCTTGATGCTCTGCTCTTCAGAAGGCAGGCTCAGTAAGTGTGGTTTCAAACCTGCATGAAACATTCCTTTGTTTCTGGTGACCTGGAGTTATTTTTGTGCTGCCTTAACCTTGAAGCACAAGATGTTTGATTTTTTTCATCTTTAATGATTTTTTTTTTTATACACTTGAGGCAATTAGCTCTATGGCTTCTGAAACAGTGAAATAACTGGTGTGAATAAGCATTCTTTTTGTCTGGAAGAGGTGGAAATATCCACACTGGTATTTCTCTCTTTAATTTCAAACGTACAATGGTTCTGAAATTTATTTGAAGTCATCATTACTGAAACTCTTGGGTACTTTTCCATTGAAAATCCTGGCAGGTTTGTAACTTGTTTCAGTGGCAACTGATTTTTGGCTGCCCTCTTCTTACTGACTGCTAGGCTCCTGCATTGGTGAAGTCTATCATACATGTTCCCTAAAATTGCATTAAGAGGAGTGTGACCAGCAAATTGAGGGAGGTTCTCTTTCCCTCTACTGTTTTTCCCCTCTGTTCTGCTGAGGCCTCATCTGGAGTATTGTGTCCAGTTCTAGGCTACCAAGGTGAAGAAAAACTGTAAACTACTGGAGAGAGTCCAATGGAGAGCCACAAAGATGGAGGGGGCTGGAGCATCTCTCTGATAAGGAGAGGCTGAGACTGGGGCTGTTCAGCCTGGAAAAGAGCAGACTAAGAGGGGACTTTATCAGTATCTAAAGGGCAGGTGTCAAGAGAGTGAGGTTGGGTCAAAGGGCAATAAGCACAAACTAGAACACAGGAAATTCCACCTATGTATAAGGAAAAAACTTCATTTAAGGGTGCTGGAGCACTGAAAAGGCTGCCCAGAGAGGTTAAGTCTCCTGGACTCCACTTTCTTCCCACTCTCCTGGACTGGAGACTTTCAAAGCCTGCCAGAATGTGCTCGTGTTCAACCTGATCTAGGGAAACCTGCTTTATCAGGGGTGTTGGACTAAATGATCTTTGGATGTCCCTTCCAACCCTTACCAGTCTGTAATCCTGTGCAAGCCAGGGAGTTGTTATCCTCAAATTTGGTCAGTGGTTCACCTGTGCTCATTTCTCTTCTCCTGCATGAAGGCTTTACATTCAAACAGTTCAGCTGTACAGCAGATCACCTGGGGGTTTTGGAGGGATTATATAGTAATTTAGGAATGCTGAAAGGGATCTGTAGCTAACATAGCTAGAACCCAGTTTAGTGTGCTCTAGGGAAAAACAAATGGCATGAAACAGAGCCTGACTCTTGTTGATGCTCAGGTAAAGGATACTGTAGTAGAAGGATTGACAGGTTTTGTGTTAGAGTTCAGAGTCTTTCAGGGAAATACATAGAAATAAATATATAAGCTTTGACCATCTTCTATAGAAAACCAATTTTAGAAGTGGCTTTTGGGTGATCTGTTACTTCAGAATACAGAGGTGATAGCAAAGATGCTTTCAGGAAGTACATTGGGGCTAAGTGGACATCCTTCAAATGATTTTGTATTGCTCTCAGTTCAACCTCTATCTGTTTGGGGGTACTGAGGATGTAGTTCACTGAGACATAAAGAAACAGGATCCAGCTCTGAAATGTCTGAAACCTGTAAGAGTTAAAGAAAATTCCAACAGTTGTCTACTCCTATAGAAGTCAAATGTTTAGTTCTTTGTAATTTGCCAGAGTAGCTCACTTGCATCCCAGTCACTCTTCAGAGAACAAGATGTTGAAGCTCAGAGGTGACTCCTGCTTAGTAGCCTGATTAATAACAGATTTGCTTTGCCATGTACCAGATTACCCACTTGATGAACGCATTGGGAGAAAAATGGGATAGGTAGGAGCATAGAACCAGAATTCCTTTGTCTGGAGAAAACTGTTTGTATTTTTCTTTCCTTTCAGGTCTGCCCACAGTTTGAAACAACCAAGTCAGTGGTGTTGAAAGGACGCCAGAAGCAGCACTGTGGTCCTCACAAAACCCAGTCCAGGAATTCCAGCCACAGTTTACTTCATGCAGGAGGAGCTTGTCAAAAAACTGTAGCCTGCAAATTTCTCCCTTTAACTTTTGAGACTCCAGAAGGATTTGCAGTCCCCCTAGCAAATTATCCAAATTGCTCAAGGAAGAGCAAACAGTGCTCCAACAGCCACGCCAACAAAGGGAGAGCAACAAAAGCCAGCATCCAGGTGCACAGTCAGGAGACCTCTGGAGAAATACTTTTGTTACCTGCTTCCCAACCTGTGGAGCTGGAAGTGCTTAGTCCAGCAGGTATAGCGATTCCAGAGGTGCCTTCCATAAGGAACCAGCAATGCATCAGCACTCTGCCAAAACAAAGCAGCCATGTCTGGCATCCAGAAAATGAGCTGACATTTGGTATTGACCCCCGTGGGAGAGGGGAGTCGGCAGCGGTGCTGGTTACAGATACTCCTGAGCGCGAGTATGGGGTAAAGGTGACCTGGAGGCAGCGACCTCATCTGAGGAGATACCTGCAGGAGAGAGGAAGGCTGAGTGCTGCCGATGTACTGGTGAAAGCAAACCTCGAGCTCTCAAGGAGGCAGGCTAACCTCTGATGTCGTGGGAGCAATAATTTTATTCTCTTCAAAGATGCATCCAAATAGGTAATGTTACCTTCAAGGACGAAGAGAAGATTGTTTAAGCTATAAACCCTGAAACAGCTGGCTGATTCTCCTCAGAAACACCGCAGAGGCGTGCCGGGGTGTTTCTTTGGGTATGAGGGTAGGTGGGGTTGGGTTTCCCTGGGGAATGGGCGGCTCTGCAAGGAGCTTTCTCTCGGTGACTTCTTACGCGGTCTGTCAGTGCTGCGCGCCCGCAGGCAAGCGCGGGAAGGCAGCGGGCCCGGCCTGTGGCGGGATTGGCTTTGCGCATGTTCGGGGCTGGGCCCGCCCCGCCGAGGCGGCCTGGCCAATGGGCGGGCAGCCTGCCTTGCCTCCGGCCCGTGTCGCCGCGCTTCGGCATCGAGTTCCGTTGCCAAGGGGAGCGGCGGGGCCGGACTGGTTGGCGATGGAGCGCTCGAGGGGCAGGGGTGTCCCGGCCAGCTGCAGGTGAGAAGGGCCCGGGGGTGACGGGGCCGCGCGTGGCCGGGGCTCCGCTGTGTTTGTGGGGCTGTCTCCGGCCCGGTCCCGCATCTCGGTAAGGGTGGCCCGGTGCGGCGTTCCCCGTCGGGTTGCCACCTTTGGGCCGACGGGCGCGGTTTCGGGTAGGCGGTGTCTTGCGTTGAAACTGCGGGCTGGGGCTGCCCGGCGCTGCGCGCAGCTCTGCTTTGCATCGTCGCATCAGAAGCAGCGGCCGGTGCCGGGCTGGAGCGGCGGCGGCGAGGCCCGGGCGGGCAGAGGGGCTGCACTCCCCGCTGCGCTGGCCCCGCAGGCGGTAACGAGTCCCCGCGGGCTAACCTCGCATTGCCCGGCTGGGTGTTGCGACCGCAGCAGGCGCTCAACAGCTGGCTCAAACCTATCTGACTTATGTTCAACGGTGTACGTAGTGCATCATCAAAACATTGGCGTGTTAAATGGGTTGTGTGAGGTCTCGGTCTGTGCTGCTTGTTTCTAGGTGTTGCTGCAAATCGGTTTTGCAGCGTTACTCTGCTCTTCTGATCCTAACGAGTTTCGGTGTATATGGAAGCATGTTCCACATGCCGTTGCAAGAAAAAGAGAAGAATGAGTGAAGCGAACTTAAGTGATGTAATGGGAAAGACAACTGAACTTCGGAGAAGAAATGTTGGAGAGAGGTTGTGCACGGGGCACTTGGAATCATAGAATTGTTTCGGTTGGAAAAGACCCTTAAGATAATCAAGTCCAATCATTATCTAACTCTGCCTGCTCTGGTGCTAAACCGTGTCCCTCAGCACCACATCTGCACCTTTGAAACATCTCCAGGGGTGAGGATTCAACCACCTCCCTGGGGAGCTTATTCCAGTGTTTGAGAACCCTAACTTGGATAGCTCAAACCTGCAGTTATTTTAAATTAAATGCAGGGATATGGGCAGGCAGCAAAATCTGACAGAACTAGTGTGATTATAAAAGCCACTGGAAAAAAGTAACAATTGTGTGCTGGTGTCTGAATGGAGAAGGGAAAAGCAAGTAAAGAAACAAACCTAAACTTCCAGTAAGTGAATTACAATGAATGCAGTTTAGAAGAGAAATTTACTTATGACATACTCTTGGTGATTTTACTTGAGGAAGAAAAGAGTCCACAAAGATGCTGTGAAATGCTAGAAGATGACTTCTTTACATACACTAATTCTGGGAATGGTGTTTGCAAAGCAGGTGGTTGGATGCATGTGGATTTCCTTGCATCGATATTGGGTGTTTGACAGAACTGAAACTACAGGAAATGATGCTGCTTTGCTGCTAACATTGTAATAGTATCTTCTTTCTGTTAAGAAACTTGGGTTTGCATACTTTTATGGGTGTTAGGAAGGAGGTTGACTTGCTGGAACGAGTCCAGAGAAGAGCAACAAAGTTGGTGAGGGGCTTGGAACACAAGTCCTACCAGGAGAGGCTGAGGGAGCTGGGGTTGCTTAGCCTGGAGAAGAGGAGACTCAGGGGTGACCTTATTGCTCTCTACAACTACCTGAAGGGAGGTTGTAGACAGGCAGAGGTTGGTCTCTTCTCCCAGGCAGCCAGCACCAGAACAAGAGGACACAGTCTCAGGCTGCACCAGGGGAGGTTCAGGCTGGATGTTAGGAAAAAGTTCTATACAGAAGGAGTGATTGCACATTGGAATGGGCTGCCTGGGGAGGTGGTGGAGTCACCATCATTGAAGGTGTTCAGGAGGAGACTTGATGGGGTGCTTGGTGCCATGGGTTAGATGTTTAGGTGGTGTTGGATTGGTTGATGGGTTGGGCGTGATGATCTTGAAGGTCTCTTCCAACCTGGTTTATTCTATGTATTCTATGTTTCACAGAAACAGCCGTAACAGTAATGGCAGTTCCTGTGACAGCTGCTTCCTTCCCACCCACAGTTTATTAAACAAATCAGCTATCTCCTTAACTCTCTTAGCATCAGTGGTTAAAGAAAACTGGAATACATCAGCCTAAGTAGAATTACATAGCTTTAAAATAGATCCTTAAGGTCTGGTTTTTAGGGGTCTGACTCTGAACCTAATTCACCAGCACTATAGTAAAATTCAGAAAGACAAAAGACAATGTTCTCCAGAAGCATCTTACTTTCATAAGAAGATAATAGTACAGTTATCCCCAAATCACTTGTTAAAACTCCTTTGGTAAAGTAATTCAGTTGTCCAAATAGTGATTTTCATAGGAAAAGTAAATGTGATAGGTAATAACTGGCAGCTCACAGCACTGAAGGTGCACTCCCTGTAAGGTTTAGAAACGTACCTGAGAACCAGCTGACAGCTTCAGCTGCTACAAGTTATTGGCAGGAATATGCAGTTCCTAGGGGATTCAGTTGTGTTTTAAAGTGGAGATGGACATATAAATTTGGATGCTTGTCTTTCTGCTCTACCAGCCCACCCTGGTCTGGTAGCTGAGGCCATTTTATAGACATTTTCAAATGTCTTGAGGTCTTACTCAATCTGTGTCATGTGAGATGCAATTTCTCTATGAAAGTGTATCCAGGAGAGTCTTTATTCACAGTAATTCACTCATTCAGAATTGTTTCCAAAACCAAATTTGCCATGTCGTTGTTCACAGAATTGCAGAATGCCAGGTTGGAAGGGCCCCCAAGGATCATCTGGTCCAACCTTTCTAGGTGATAGTGCAGTTTAAATGAGATGGTCTAGCACCCTGGCAAGCTGAGTCTCAAAACTGACCAGTGTAAGGGAATCCACTTCTCTTGGGCGATTATTCTGATGTCTAACTCTTCTCATGCTGAAAAATGTTCTTCTGGAGTTCAGTTGTAATCTCCCCAGGAGTAACTTGCAGTCACTGCTCCTTGTCTTTTCCATTGTTCCCATAAAATTATCAGTAGATGAAAAACTTGTCCACCAATGTTCTGAAACCTTTCTCAAAACAATAGGCTTTGGCATCAGAAATCTGCATGTTTCTTTGGGGGGGTGTGTGTAGTGTGAAGATCAGAGGCAAAACTGGTTTAGCCAGAAAAAAGGGTTTCTTTTTGTACCAAAGCTAGACAGAGGCTAAAGCTTGTCCTTGTTGAAATATTGAGTGTTTGAATATAACTTGCAACAGAAATGTTGATGCAGGCTGAGCTGTGTCACTTCGGTGTGGCATTGTGGGGCTGATTTGCAGCAGATCTGGTTTACTTTGGAAAAATCTGTTGGTAGTTAATTCAATTACAGAGCAAAGGATATCCAGTCTTTGCAACACAAACTCCATTCTTTTGCCTTGGGCAAAAAAATATTTGCTAATCCTCACTCTTTGCCCAGAAATAATCAGAGTTGCAAGGAAAGCAGATGGGACTCTTCCCTTCTGTGGATTGGAAGTTGTATTGCAGGTGAATTTTGGTTCTCAGAGACAGTACTGCAATTTGTGTTTGAAATCCATATTTTAAAAGATAAGGATGGGTTTTCAAATTGTCTCTTTTCTACAGCTCCTGGGGGTTTTTGTAGCTGTAGTTCACATGAGTGCATTTCCCAGGAAAGTTCTGTGGAGTTTTAAGAGCTAAGCCTCTCTCATACTAGCTAGCTAGCTCCACATTTCTCTCTGAAGTTGCTTTTACTTGCATTCCTACAACTAAAAACCAAAACCCCATCAATAAAGAGATGTGTCACAAGCCACATTCTTCTCATTGCCTGATTCTTAACTTTTGGGAGTATTGTAGAGACGTAACTGATGCCACTACATTAATCAAGTGCCCTGCAAAGGAAAAAGGAGTTAGGTGAGTTTTGCTAGACTCCTGATATAAGCAGCCCTTGTAGAGTGAGAAATGGAATAGAATGTATTGGAAAGTTTAGTGTTTGAGTTCCTGTAAAGGAGTTAGAGCAACAGAAACAATGAAAAACTTAGAGATTTTGATTGGGTCCTTCTCTGGAGACTTTCAAAACCTGCCTGGATGTACCCCTGTGCAGACTACCTTAGGTGATCCTGCTTTTGGCAGGGGGCTGGACTCAATCTCTGGAGGTCCCTTCCAACCTCCAACATTCTGTGATTGCTAATGCATAGGTTCACATTCCCATCAATACTGAAAGACTGTTTGTTAAAAGGATTTGTGTGCCAGACTAACAGAATACTGAGCTCGTTTGTAACAAGGTGTGCTAAGCTTAAAATCCAATCCACATTAAAATCAACTGAAGGTTTTGCTGGCAATTTGCAGAACAGCTTTAGTTATCTGGGAAACTTACAGATCTGCAGGGCCATGCTTGTTGAGGAGTGGAAAAAAACTAAAGTATTTCTTGAGTCATGCAATTGTTTTGGTTGGAAAGGAACTTTAAGATCATAGAGTCCAACCATTTACTCAACACTGCCAGGTCACAACCCTATCCCTTAGCACCACCTCTCCATGACTTCTAAACTCCTCCAGGGGTGGCAGCTCCAACCATTGCTGTGGATAGCCTGGTCCAGGCCTTGACAAGCCCAGTGGGGGGAAAAAGTTTTCCTAACATCCAATTTAAACCTCAACTGGCACAACTTGAGGCCCTTTCCACTTGCCCTGTCACTTGCTACTAGGGAGAAGAGACCAATCCCTCACCTCCCTCCAGCCTCCTTTTCAGGAGCTGTATGGTGCAAGGTCTCCCCTCACCCTCCTTTTCTCCTGATTAAACAATGTCAGTTCCCTCAGGTGCTCCTCATAAGATCTCTAGACCCTTCACCCAGCTTCCTGGCCCTTTCTGGCTTTTCTTGGTTCCTCTGCCTCTTGCCTTTCCCTCACAGCTGCAAACTGCCAATTCCTTGCAAAATCAGTTCATAATAAAGGCAGCTTTTTATTTGCCTCCTTTGGCTCATTCAATGGCAATTATTGCCAAGTGCTTAAAACATAACTGTTTGGGGGTTTTTGGTATAATACAGATTCATGGACACCAAAAAGTTGTAATCTAAACAAGAGTGTTAACTCTGCCAGTTTGGAATTCTAAACTATGTTGCTGAAAGATAATAATACATGTTCTGAAAGGCATGTCTGTAGAATCATAAACCATAGAACTGCTTTGGCTGGGAAAGGTCTTTAAGAGCCAACTGTTACTAACTCTACTATGTCTGGTGCTCTTTAAACAGCACCAGGGATGGGGATTCAATCATCACAGCAACCTCATGCAGAGCTACAGACTGGCATCAGAGTGGCTGGAGAGCTGCCAAACAGAAAGGGACCTGGGGGTGCTGATTGACAGCTGCCTGAACATGAGCCAGCAGTGTGCCCAGGGGGCCAAGAAGGCCAATAGCATCCTGGCCTGCATCAAGAATAGTGTGGCCAGCAGGAGCAGGGAAGTCATTGTGCCCTGTACTCTGCATTGGTTAGGTCACACCTTGAGTCCTGTGTCCAGTTGTGGGCCCCTCAGTTTAAGAAGGACATTGAGACACTTGAAGGTGTCCAGAGAAGGGCAACAAGGCTGGGGAGAGGCCTTGAGCACAGCCCTGTGAGGAGAGGCTGAGGGAGCTGGGGTTGCTTAGCCTGGAGAAGAGGAGGCTCGGGGGAGACCTTATTGCTCTCTACAACTACTTGAAGGGAGGTTGTAGCCAGGTGGGGGTTGGTCTCTTCTTCCAGGCATCCAGCACCAGAACAAGAGGACACAGTCTCAAGCTGCGCCAGGGGAAGTTTAGGCTGGAGGTGAGGAGAAAGTTCTTCACTGAGAGAGTCGTTGGCCATTGGAATGTGCTGCCCAGGGAGGTGGTGGAGTCCCCATCCCTGGAGGTGTTCAAGAGGGGATTGGATGTGGCACTTGGTGCCATGGTTTAGTCATGAGGTCTGTGGTGACAGGCTGGACTTCATGATCTTTGAGGTCCTTTGAGGACCTTTGTGATACTGTGACACTGTGATCTTACTGCACATAAACCCTTCAAACAGAGCAGCACAGTGGAGGGCAGTTTTGCCTGGGTATGCCCAAGGAGCAGTTGGATGTTACTGGCCTGTGTTGCCAGTCCATGGGAAGGAGGATTCTGTTTGAAGCCTGCAGCACTGTAAGCACATTACTGGCATTCCTTAGTGGTGAGCTGTGGTAGTGACTGGCTCAGCCTTTTCCTGTAAGAAGTCTGTAGTAACACCAGCAGTGCTGCGGTGCGTAAAAAACCCCTGTGTTAAGTGTTGTGTATGTGGGGGGAGCTTTGTTTTGTCTAGTGATGTTGCACTTTCGTGATGACCAAGCCCTGGAAGGAAGCTTGCAGGAGGAGTAAATAAAACCAGTGTAAGTTTGTTGGGGGGTTGGAATCTTTACTTATTACAACCATGTTTGAGTCTCAACAAAGCGGCTGGAGATGCAGCATTGGGTAATCTGTGTTAGGGTCCTGTTCCAACAGTTTCAGACTTGTCTTTGACATCCTATAACTTTATTCCGGTCTGGGTAGGAAACAATTTTTAAATGCAAAGTAAATATTTTTCTTTGAGGGTTTCTGCAAGGCAGGGATTTGAGTCCTAATAGTTTCAGCATTTTGCTGTCTTCCAGGTGAAAAAGAAAACCTGGAAACTTACTTCCAGACATGGTAGTGTATTGCTCTCTGCTTTCTGAAGAGGCTGAAATTGATTGGGATGCATTTTCTCTGGGGGAATGCAGCAATGCTACCCATAATAGCTTGTGTTCACACAGGATGCCTTTCTGATTCTTTTTAATTATATAAGAGTGTGTCTGTAAATCTGATATTGATCAGAGCTTATCCAGTCAAATCAAACAGCTATCAGGTTGCTTGATGGCAAACTCTTTGCTGTTAACAAATGTCATCTATTTCTTAGGTCAGTGGGTGTACAAAAAGAAAAGGAATATTAATCCTTGTCACAAATACTTTAACTGGAGCTTTCAAGCTTTTTTGGGCTCTGCCAGAGATGAACTTTTTGATCACCTGTGCTTTAAATTAAAAGCATGTCACATTCTAACTAGTGTGGCAGCTGATGTATACTTGGCTGCACTCAGTATCATAGAATCATAGAATCAACAGGGTTGGAAAAGACCTCAAAGATCCCAGCTCCCTCAGCCTCTCCTCACAGGGCTGTGCTCAAGGCCTCTCCCCAGCCTTGTTGCCCTTCTCTGGACACCTTCAAGTGTCTCAATGTCCTTCTTAAACTGAGGGGCCCAGAACTGGACACAGGACTCAAGGTGTGGCCTAACCAATGCAGAGTACAGGGCACAATGACTTCCCTGCTCCTGCTGGCCACACTATTCTTGATGCAGGCCAGGATGCCATTGGCCTTCTTGGCCACCTGGGCACTCTGCTGGCTCATGTTCAGGCAGTTGTCAATCAGCACCCCCAGGTCCCTTTCTGTTTTCTTAGAAGTTGCTTTCTTAGAAGTTTTCTGCTTTCTTAGAAGTTTAGTCAAACATGGGTTTACAAGGGGTTAAAGGGACTCTGAGCCCTTTCCCCTGTTGTGTGTTCTATGTGCTGTGCACCGACTCCCATGCCCATATGTTTTGCAGAAACCCCACTGTGCCTCTCCCTGCCTCTCTCCATCTTGCTGGTTTTCTCTCTCAGGGTTATATTATGTCTGCCAGCTTGTGACTTCACATCCTTGGACATTTCTGCACACCTAGACCAGACAGAGAATTTCCTGTTTAAACTGAAATTTTGGCTAGCCCTGCTTTTCTGCATGCCATCAACAATGTGTGTAATGTTTGTTTGTTTCTGGTATTGATACCTTCCTGATGCATTCTCTCTTCCAGAGAGGTCTTTATCAAAGCTTTGTAGGAAGAAACTGCACAGCTGTGATGGACAGAATATCTGCCCACTTTTCAAACTAACCTTTTCCCTTTGTAGGGTTAAGTGCTCTAAATTGCATTTTATGTGATCATTCATTATCATATAAAAGAAGTGGGAAATTTGATGAGTGAAAAAAGAGAGTTCTTGTCAAAGTTGTCATAAAACACTTGAATAGTGAAATGAGTATTTCACCTCTAGAATGTCTGGGGGCACAAATACAAATTCTCTCTGATATTCACAGTAGTTCTGGTGTAGTAGTTTGGACTGGGTGCCCTCTGCTTCCTGTGTCCAGAAATCCAGCCCAGAGGGGCGGACACAGGAAACCAGGTATTGCCTGCCACAATTCTCTGCACTGCCATAAGGTCCAGCGCGGGGTCTGGCACTTCCTCTTTCTTCCCTCGCCACCACCTGGTAACTGGGGGAGATGTTGACTTGCTGGGGGAAGGATGTTGACTTGCTGGAACAAGTCCAGAGAAGAGCAACAAAGTTGGTGAGGGGTTTGGAACATAAGCCCTACGAGGAGAGGCTGAGGGAGCTGGGGTTGCTTAGCCTGGAGAAGAGGAGACTCAGGGGTGACCTTATTGCTCTCTACAACTACCTGAAGGGAGGTTGTAGACAGGCGGATGTTGGTCTCTTCTCCCAGGCAGCCAGTACCAGAACAAGAGGACACAGTCTCAGGCTGCGCCAGGGGAGGTTCAGGCTGGGTGTTAGGAAAAAGTTCTATACAGAGAGAGTGATTGCCCATTGGAATGGGCTGCCTGGGGAGGTGGTGGAGTCACCATCACTGGAGGTGTTCAGGAGAAGACTTGATGGGGTGCTTGGTGCCATGGGTTAGTTGTTTAGGTGGTGTTGGATTGGTTGATGGGTTGGATGCAATGATCTTGAAGGTCTCTTCCAACCTGGTTTATTCTATGTATTCTATGTCTCCTGGCCTGGGCCAGGCTAGGCCCAATGGTGGGGGAACGGGCAGTCTCAGATCTGGCCAGCTGAGACTAGCAGTGGAGTGGGAGGTGGGGGAAGAAGGAGCCCTGGGGGTCTTGAGTGTACCCTCAGGTGGGGATGGGATGTTTCTGGGTCTGCTTTGGGATCTCTTTTGTCAGTGTGCTTCTGGCTCTCTGTAACCATTCACCACTTTCATTTCAACTTTCCAGCACTTTTGCAATCCCTTTGTCTGAGTCGTTATTTTTGCCTGTGGTGGGCAGGGAGTCTGCCTTAACCCATCACATCTGGGAAGTCTGGTAGGAGGGGAAAATGGTACAGGTTTGACTCCAAGAAAAACTTAAAACTCAGAGTTAATTTGGAACTGGATGTGCTGTGAAGGAGGAGGGATGTTAATTAATTGCTCTGAACTGTATTAAGCCTTCAAAAACAAATTGTCTCATAGCCCATCCCAGTGGTGGTTCATCACAGTATCACCGAGATTGGAAGAGACCTCAAAGATCTTCAAGTCCAACCTGTCACCACAGACCTCATGACTAGACCATGGCACCAAGTGCCACATCCAATCCCCTCTTGAACACCTCCAGTGATGGTGACTCCACCACCTCCCTGGGCAGCACATTCCAATGGCAAATGACTCTCTCTGTGAAGAAGAACTTTCTCCCCACCTCCAGCCTAAACTTCCCCTGGCACAGCTTGAGACTGTGTCCTCTTGTTCTGGTGCTGGTTGCTTGAGAGAAGAGACCAACTCCCACCTGGCTACAACCTCCCTTCAGGTAGTTGTAGACAGCAAGAAGGTCTCCCCTGAGCCCTCTCCTCTTCTCCAGGCTAAGCAACCGCAGCTCCCTCAGCCTCTCCTCACAGGGCTGTGCTCAAGGCCTCTCCCCAGCCTCGTTGCCCTTCCCTGGACACCTTCAAGTGTCTCGATGTCCTTCTTAAACTGAGGGGCCCAGAACTGGACACAGGACTCAAGATGTGGCCTAAGCAATGCATGACCTTGTTCATCAGCAATGAAGCCTTTTTTATGTACCAAATGTTTACAGTATAGTTTCCTAAGGTGATTAAACTATCATTTGGTCCGATTTATGACAGAATATGAAATATGGGTTGGGTTTTTTAATGCCTTGTAACTTGGTCTTGTCATGGGATAAAAGTCATGTCTTACCAGCTGTTTTAAAGTCTTTCCAGTGAAGTTGTAGTCTGTGGATATCCTGTACTCTTGCCATGCCAACAAGTTAACTAGCAGTGATTGATTTGTTTCCTTTCCTTTCCCAGTGCCTTTGAGGATGAATGCATGAAACTGCGACAGCTGAAACTAGAGAATCAGGTAAAGGATTATGCTAAAGCTGGTTAAATAAAGCCAACAACAACCAAACATTAGCCATCTAGAGATGGGACAAGTGGAGGCAAAGTGCTAAAAATGCTTGGTCTAAAAAATGCAACCAGCCTCATTGCTAACATTTTTCTTTAAAGCTAAGATCCCTCCCACCTGGCCTCCTCTACCAAATAATCACTAGTATGGTACTGCACCTTCAAGGGTGGAGTGGTTGGAATCTTCCTGTATATCATCTTCCTGTTCATTGCAGTCATAGAAAGAATACTACACTCATTAGTCTTGTTGGTCTGCTGTGTTATATTCATCTAACACATCTGACTTCTTCGATCATTGGAAACTCATTAGAACTGGAGTTGCTGGTTTGCCCTCCAATCATCCTTTAATCATCCTGTATCCTAATCTTATGCTTTTCTGTGCTGAAAGAAAATGTTTCTGACAAATATTTAATACCTGGAGTTCACAAAATCCTGAACAGACCATGATAATCTGCATCTGCTGTTTATTGAATGGTTTATGTGCCGGGTTCTGCACATTTGCCACAGCAACCCCATGCAGTGCTACAGGCTGGGGTCAGAGTGGCTGAGAGCAGCCAGGCAGAGAGGGACCTGGGGGTGCTGGTCAATGGTAGGCTGAACATGAGCCTGCAGTGTGCCCAGGCAGCCAAGAGGGCCAATGGCATCCTGGCCTGCATCAGGAACAGTGTGGCCAGCAGGAGCAGGGAGGTCATTCTGCCCCTGTACACTGCACTGGTTAGGCCACACCTTGAGTCCTGTGTCCAGTTCTGGGCCCCTCAGTTTAGGAAGGAGGTTGACTTACTGGAACGAGTCCAGAGAAGAGCAACAAAGTTGGTGAGGGGCTTGGAACACAGCCCTGTGAGGAGAGGCTGAGGGAGCTGGGGTTGCTTAGCCTGGAGAAGAGGAGGCTCAGGGGAGACCTTCTTGCTCTCTGCAACTACCTGAAGGGAGGTTGTAGCCAGGTGGGGGTTGGTCTCTTCTTCTAGGCAACCACCAACAGAACAAGAGGACACAGTCTCAGGCTGCACCAGGGGAGGTTTAGGCTGGAGGTTAGGAAGAAGTTCTATGCACAGAGAGTGATTGCCCACTGGAATGGGCTGCCTGAGGAGGTGGTGGAGTCACCATCATTGGAGGTGTTTAGGAGGAGACTTGATAGGGTGCATGATGCCATGGTTTAGTTGATTAGGTGGTGTTGGATGATAGGTTGGACTCGATGATCTTGAAGGTCTCTTCCAACCTGGTCTGGTCTATTCTATTCTATTCTATTCTATTCTATTCTATTCTATTCTATTCTATTCTATTCTCCTTTTGATGAACTGTCTAAATTATTTGTGGTAATATATTAATTTTTACTGTGACACAGAGCTGGAGAAAAAGACTAGTTAGACAAAACCAAACAAAAAACCAGTTTCCTTTATTTCTACTTCATTTTAGGGGAATAAGTCTTGAGAATACATAGTACTGAAGGTAAGGCTGTTCTGCCACCTTATGTAGAGAGCATGAACTGCTACCATCTGTTCTGTCAGTGGACTGACAGAATTTTTCCACTTCAAGAGTCCATGTAGTAGAGAGAAGCCTTCATAAAGCAAATTAAATTACTGACAAATTGTGTTGCTTGGATTGTCATAAAGGTACTGCAGGAGGATCTGCAGCAGTAAGGTGTATGTTTCAGTACAAACCAGTATTACCCCTTTGGATTGGTGAGTCCTAGAAACTCTGATGAAACAGAATGTACGATAATAATAATAACAACAAAATTTTCAGGCTGGTGAGCATTGAAATGTTTGGACAAGTTCCTCTGATAGATTAATCAGTTCAGTGTCTGTGGCAGTTGTTCTGTGCTGTCTTGTCAGTGTATCTCAGAAAAGTAATGTTTTATTTTTTAAGTTACATTTACTGTTCTTTCCTCTCAGTCCTGAATTCCATGTTAAACTTGTGCAAGTTAGATCAATTTGCCTTTTGCTAGATCAGTCCTATTGTAATTACTGTAATTTCCCTCCCCACCTCCCTGTCCCCTCCCCCTCTCCCTGACCCTGCTCTCTCCCCTCCTCCCTCCTGTCCATTCCCCCCCCCCCCCCCCCCATCCCCAGGCCCTCCCACCCCCAGTCTTACCTCTCAACATTGGTTTCTGGGAACTATTTGTTTTGAATTCTCCCTATAGGATGACAAGTTTTCACACACAATCAGTTTCCTTTGCAAGTCCTGACTGCTTGACTGGATTATAAATTCTTGTGGTCGTTTGAGGCTGTGCCTTTAAGGACAAGCAGTGCTGAGACACTGGCTAAATGTTTTCGGTACTAGAACCAAAACATTCTGATATTCTAAACGAATTTCATTGGTTGGTAGACAGAAATGTAGCTTTAGATTGTGAAGCAGTTGGAATGTTTTTTCTCCTCAGTTCAGTTCGGTTTGGGAGTTGGGGGAGTTGGAGGTTTCAGCCTGTTCTCCCTGCCTGCTTCTCTGCGAACTGCTGGAGTTGGCCTTCAGATAAGCAAACACTAATCCTGCATGGGCTTGTGAAGCTTGCTAATAACTCTTTTCCTTAGTAACTTGCCTTTCTCTCTCTCTAACCCCTTTTTGGGGAGAAAGGGAGGTAGGGGGGGAGAGAGGGGGTTGCAAGGAGGGGATCCCTCCCTCGGGGAGGGATTTTTGTTGTGTTATTTGTCTTTGCTGTGTATTTCTGTGTATATATTGTAAATACCTGTATATATTGTGTTATATATAACCTGCTTTCCATATATGCTTGTAAATATATAGCTTGCTCTTTCCACTGGGCTAGTTGTGGTTTCTTACTCTGTGGAGGAGGGAGAGCTAAGCCCTCTCTCAACCTACCACAATTCTGGTTTATGGATTGCTGCAGTTTAGACTGCATGAAAGGAGTTAAAATTGCCTGCTGATGTTTGCAGGATAGATCAGAAAATAAGCAGGTGCCATCACCCATCAAGCACTGCTGGCAAACCAAAGGCTGTATCTTGCTCTAAAGACACAATGGTATCTGTGTTACTTTTTTGTATGAGAGGATGAGTATTTCAAGTTTGTTGGAGATCCTGATCAGTGACATGTCATTGCTAATGGCTGAGGCATGGCTCCTGCCTCTCTGGATATGGTTACTCATCCTTATTTTATGGGGTTTTTCTTTGTTTCCCAGAGAGCTCTGCTAGAGAAGAAGCAGAGGAAGAAACGTCTTGATCCCTTGATGGTACAGCCAAACACCGAGGCAAAGCTGCGCAGGCCAAAGCCCAAAGGGTGTGAGGAACAGACTCCCTTAGTAGAAACTCCTATCCCTTTCCAAAGCAATGTGATTTTACATGGCAAGTATCAACCTGATCTCAACAATGTTCTCCAAATGCCAGTGTGTGCATTTTATGTCATGGGTGGGCACCTGTGTTGATGTGAGAGTGGTCAGCTGATAAACAGGGTTGATTACATAGCTCTCTATGTACAGGAGTAGAATTGTGGTGTGGTATGGTGTGGTGTGGTGTGGTGTGTGGTGTGGTGTGGTGTGGTGTGTGGTGTGGTGTGGTATGGTATGGTATGGTATGGTTGAGCTACAGGCTGGGGTCAGAGTGGCTGGAGAGCAGTCAGGTGGACAGGGACCTGGGGGTGCTGGTTGATGGTAGGCTGAACATGAGCCTGCAGTGTGCCCAGGCAGCCAGGAGGGCCAATGGCATCCTGGCCTGCATCAGGAACAGTGTGGCCAGCAGGAGCAGGGAGGTCATTCTGCCCCTGTACACTGCACTGGTTAGGCCACACCTTGAGTCCTGTGTCCAGTTCTGGGCCCCTCAGTTTAGGAAGGAGGTTGACTTGCTGGAACGAGTCCAGAGAAGGGCAACAAAGTTGGTGAGGGGCTTGGAGCACAGCCCTGTGAGGAGAGGCTGAGGGAGCTGGGGTTGCTTAGCCTGGAGAAGAGGAGACTCAGGGGTGACCTTATTGCTCTCTATAACTACCTGAAGGGAGGTTGTAGTGAGGCAGAGGTTGGTCTCTTCTCCCAGGCAACCAGTACCAGAACAAGAGGACACAGTCTCAGGCTGCGTCAGGGGAGGTTTAGGCTGGAGGTTAGGAGGAAGTTTTACACAGAGAGAGTGATTGCCCACTGGAATGGGCTGCCTGAGGAGGTGGTGGGGTCGCCGTCGCTGGGGGTGTTCAGGGTGAGGCTTGACAGGATGCTTGGTGCCATGGGTTAGTTGATTGGGTGGTGTTGGATGATAGGTTGGACACGATGATCTCGAAGGTCTCTTCCAACCTGGTTTATTCTATTCTATTCTAATACTGAGCTGTGTAAACCTGAGGGGGGCTCAGTTGGTAGCACCTAAGACCCTTAATGGGAAGGTCATGAGTTCAAGCCTGCAGTGGGCACTAGTGTCCTCCCTACTCTAGTCATGAGGTCTGTGGTGACAGGTTGGACTCGATGATCTTTGAGGTCTCTTCCAACCTTAGTGATACTGAATACTGAATACTGAAAAGCTGCTCACCTTGACTTCTGTGACAGCTGGGCATCTTCACATGCCTTTGAGTTAACCTCTCCCTTGTCCTAGGCTAACAGCAATTGTAGAGATGGGTCAGGAACTTCTGTAAAGGTAGAGAGGTATAAATCCAAAATAAGAATCTTCTGAAGCTGTGGGATGAAAAATGTAAACAGTCCAATAGCAACTGCCTGTGCTTCTCTTCATGTTATCATGGTATCACTCCAGCTCCAGACTGTGTGTGATTGAATGATACAGTAGGTAAGAAGAAAACAAAAGTCTTTTTAATACTGAATTTGGTTCTTGCTAGTTTTTACCTCATCTCTTGTTTTCTGTGGGCTTCAGTGATACAACTGAAACGTGACAAGCAAGCTGTAGTGGTCCAGAAAGTCAAGCACAAGGTAGTAACTTGATGGGCTCAAACACTGCAGTAAAATAGTGTCCATCCTGTTAGGAGTGAGGAGAAATCCCTTAGTCACAGTGCCTTGAGACTTGCATGTCACAGTGAGGCAAACAGCAGCAATGAAACCCTTACATTCCAGGGAAAATGTCAGGAAGTAGTTTGAGAGCCAGGATCCCATTGGCATGTCAAGAAAGTCACAGGAAACACCCTAAGACTTGGGGGTGCATTCTCTTGCAGGATGTTAGAATACCACCATTACATTAGTGTGGAATTGTCCTGGGTTCAGCTGGAACAGGGTTAATTTTCACAAGAAGCTGGGAGAGGCCACAGCTAGGGCAGCTGGAAGGAACCAGCAAATGGGGCTGAAGTTGTGGCCTTTGTGTAAGGAGCAGCCGGCCCGGAGAAGGGCAAGAGAGTGGAGACAGCAGCTGTTGCTGGGGACAGGGGCAGCAGCATTTAGGTGGTGAGCAGTTGCACTGAACATCACTCATTTGATATATTATTTCATTAGTATTGCTGTTTTCTTTGCTTTTTGTATTGTTGTATTAAGTTGTCCTTAGCTGAACCCACGGGGTTTTTCTCTTTCTTGTCCCACAGGGGAAGGGGCAGTGGGGGTGTGAGCAAGTGGCTGCATGGTGCATAGCTGCTGGCTAGGGTTAGACCACAACAGGAATTAAAAGTATAGAGAAAAATTTTAACCCCCCAAACAAACCAGTGTTGCCTGGTTTGAAGAGGATGTCTTGAGGTATGTTACTCCCTGTCTTTTTAGTCTTTTTCTTGTCCTCCAGATGTCTTTCAAGATCATAGGATGGGGAGGAGAGTGGTGATGTGGATGGTACCATTTATGTGTTTAAAATAAGGTTTGTTAAAAGATGCTTTTTAAGTCAAAAAGCAAGTGAGAGAAAAGATAGATAACACTTCTAAATTAGGAAACTTGAGTAGTACCAAAACTGTGAGAAGGAAGACTGGAAACTAACTGCATCCTCTCTAGCTTCCATACTTCTGAAGCTTCCTCAGTCCAGGCAAATCCTGCTACAAAGTGTTGAGAGCAGAAAACTTGAGAAATGTGGTGACTAGATAAAGCAGTACAGTTTGAAGGAGGAGAACAGGGAAAGCAAGAAATCCCAAGCTGGATGTACCCTTGCATATTGTGTGCTCCACCAAAGTATATGTGTCAGTGTTATGCCAGACTCTGACACGGAGACATCTCCACTAGTGGTGATGTGCAGTGGAAATTTCATTTCTGATGAAAATACACAGGGCATCTGTTCAGGCTTTGTTCTGCCTGTGGCTGTAGATATTTCTATCACATTGATTTGTGATGTGCACTGTGGAGCACTCACTTACTGGCAGGAGCACTTACTTACCAGGAATGTGCAGGAAAAGAAAATAGAGTAGTTGCCAAGAAGGCCAATGATATCCTGGCCTGCATCAGGAACAGTGTGGCCAGCAGGAGCAGGGAGGTCACTCTGCCCCTGTACACTGCACTGGTTAGGCTGCACCTCGAGTCCTGTGTCCAGTTCTGGGCTCCTCAGTGTAGGAAGGAGGTTGACTTGCTGGAAGGTGTCCAGAGAAGAGCAACAAAGTTGGTGAGGGGTTTGGAACACAGCCCTGTGAGGAGAGGCTGAGGGAGCTGGGGTTGCTTAGCCTGGAGAGGAGGAGACTCAGGGGAGACCTTGCTCTCTACAACCCCCTGAAGGGAGGTTGTAGACAGGCAGAGGTTGGTCTCTTCTCCCAGGCACCCAGCACCAGAACAAGAGGACACAGTCTCAGGCTGTGCCAGGGGAGGTTTAGGCTGGATGTTAGGAAGAAATTCTACACAGAGGGAGTGATTGCCCATTGGAATGGGCTGCCTGGGGAGGTGGTGGAGTCACCATCATTGGAGGTGTTTAGGAAGAGACTGGATAAGGTGCCATGATTTAGTTGATTAGGTGGTGTTGGATGATAGGTTGGACTTGATGATCTTGAAGGTCTCTTCCAACCTGGTTTATTCTATTCTATTCTGTTCTGTTCTATTTTGTTCTGTTCTATATCAAGTAAATCAATGTGTGTGACAAACACAACTCAGTTGCTTAAGCCCTTGTAAAACACTGTATTTATAAACAGATAAACTGATGCCTAATGTTTGGTAGGTGGTCTGTACTCCTCCCAAGATTCTGAGAAAAGTTGGACATTGATACATCAGTACTTGATAGAGATGCTTGAGCAAGGGCAGACAAAAAGGATGACCACCCTGGGATGTGTCCTTAACTATCAAAAGTAGACTTGAGCATTCTGTTTCATTGCAGGCATTGATGGACCAGCTGCTTTCCTGAAATCAGAAGTGCAAAATTTGGGGACCAAGGTCCAAACTCTGTCTGCTGAATCTTCCAAAACAGAAGGCAGTGCAGATGAGGAAAATGATGAAGAGACTCCAACAGACACAGTGGGGAAGCCAGATCTCCAAGAAATCTTACATAAAAAAGGTAACAGTTGCTAATGGGCATTAAAGCAGCATTAAAAAAAACCCTAATGATTATGAAGAATTATGAAACAAATGTCTGTGGGATATTCTAAATGCAGTAAATTCTACAGCATGTAGAAATGCAGCTCCTTCTTCTGGTAATGGTTGTGTAAGTTCTGGCTTTTCTAAGGAGCTTGGTGACAAAAGGCTGTGTTCACATTTTGCTTAAGTTAAGGGTGTTTTAATTCTAGATAAATTCTGTCTAGATATGATGCTTGAGTAGTTTCACAACAGCAGAACCCTCTATAGCCAGGAAATGCCATTTCAATGTTTAGGAGACTAACAGGAAAGGTGCTCTTCTAAGTCAGAGGCTGTATCATAGTATCAGTCTCAGGGTTGGAAGGGACCACAAGGATCATCCAGTTCCAGCCCCCCTGCCATGGGCAGGGACACCCCACACTAGATCAGCCTGGCCAGAGCCTCATCCAGCCTGGCCTTAAACACCTCCAGGGACAGGGCCTCAACCACTTCCCTGGACAACCCATTCCAGGGCTTCACCACGCTCATGGGGAAGAACTTCCTCCTCACCTCCAGCCTGAATCTCACCTCCAGCTTCATTCCATTCCCCCTAGTCCTATCACTCCCTGAGATCCTGCCACAATCAACATTTCAGAGCTTTATATTCAGTAGTTACATCTAAATGAGTAGTTTCCTAGTGGAGTGTCTGCCTCTATCTGCCCTGTATCCTATGTTGTCACCAGTACCATGGGAAACAGATTTTGGTTGCATGCAGCCTTAGCACTCTGCAGCAGAGTATTGGCTGGTGTTTAATATGGTACACAGATTGTCTTTATTTTGCAGAGCCTCTCTCCCAGAATATTTCCAGTGTGGTTTACATAGAATACATAGAATACATAGAATAAACCAGGTTGGAAGAGACCTTCAAGATCATCGCGTCCAACCCATCAACCAATCCAACACCACCCAAACAACTAACCCATGGCACCAAGCACCCCATCAAGTCTTCTCCTAAAAACCTCCAGTGATGGCGACTCCACCACCTCCCCAGGCAGCCCATTCCAATGGGCAATCACTCTTTCTGTATAGAACTTTTTCCTAACATCCAGCCTGACCCTCCCCTGGCGCAGCCTGAGACTGTGTCCTCTTGTTCTGGTACTGCTTGCCTGGGAGAAGAGACCAACATCCGTCTGTCTACAACCTCCCTTCAGGTAGTTGTAGAGAGTAATAAGGTCACCCCTGAGCCTCCTCTTCTCCAGGCTAAGCAACCCCAGCTCCCTCAGCCTCTCCTCGTAGGGCTTATGTTCCAAACCCCTCACCAACTTTGTTGCTCTTCTCTGGACTCGTTCCAGCAAGTCAACCTCCTTCCTAAACTGAGGGGCCCAGAACTGGACACAGGACTCGAGGTGCAGCCTAACCAGTGCAGTGTACAGGGGCAGAATGACCTCCCTGCTCCTGCTGGCCACAGTGTTCCTGATGCAGGCCAGGATGCCATTGGCCTTCTTACCTGCCTGGGCACACTGCAGGCTCATGTTCAGTCTACCGTCGACCAGCACCCCCAGGTCCCTCTCTGCCTGACTGCTCTCCAGCCACTCTGACCCCAGCCTGTAGCTCTGCATGGGGTTGCTGTGGCCAATGTGCAGAACCCAGCACTTGGATGTGTTCAATCTCCTGCCCTTGGACTCTGCCCATCTGCCCAGCCTGTCGAGGTCCCTCTGCAGAGCCTCTCTACCCTCCAGCAGATCAACTCCTGCCCCCAGCTTGGTGTCATCAGCAAATTTACTGATTAAACAAATTTACATATTAAGGTACAGAAGTACTTCCATTCAGTTGTCAGATGCAGCAGCTGCTTACCTATGGATAGCAGCATTACACAAAAACTAGGAAAGGAAGCAGGAGAGAATATCTGGAAACTTCAGAGGAAATCAGTGAAATTGTAATTTGGAAATGGTCCAGAGCTCTGGGGCTCTTCTCTTTCAAAGTGTGCTTTGGGAAGTTTACTGACAGGTGGTTAAGACTACATTTATCTGTTTCATCTGAGCAGTGCCTGTTCTGTGCAGTGTCACGTTGGAGCACTGTTGTAATACTGGTTCTCAGAAGATAATTCAGCTGAGGAGGCTGAATGAGTTCATCTTCTGTAGTGCTCTATGTGCTTTTTCATGCTGCAACCAAGTGAAAGAATAGAGTCACAGTTCCAAGTGGAAGGAAACACCAAACAATGGTGTGTACAGAAACTCTTTATAAATGTCTTTCTCCATGACTTTAGTTGTATACCCACAGCCATCCCTACATTAGGTTAAAATTAAATAAGTAAGTCCTGGAACTACTCAGTCTGTGCTTCTGTTTTTACAAATCAAACTTGTAGCAGCATTTTTGAGCTCTGAGTTATTGCTGCTGGTGTAAGAAGGGGATACAAGGCTACGGGGAAATGGTAAAGGATGTAAAGTGTAGAGACTCCAGCACATTTTCTGCTTTGTTCTAAAATCATGGAAATCATGTTTTCCTTGTAAAAACAGGCAAAATTAAATCAATGGCAGTATGTTCTAAGCAATATGTCACATTATGTAATATGTAAAATGTGCAGCCACCTGAACATGAGCCAGCAGTGTGCCCAGGGGGCCAAGAAGGCCAAGGGCATCCTGGCCTGCATCAAGAATAGTGTGGCCAGCAGGAGCAGGGAAGTCATTGTGCCCTGTACTCTGCATTGGTTAGGCTACACCTTGAGAACTGTGTCCAGTTCTGGGCCCCTCAGTTTAAGAAGGACATTGAGACACTTGAAGGTGTCCAGAGAAGGGCAACAAGGCTGGGGAGAGGCCTTGAGCACAGCCCTGTGAGGAGAGGCTGAGGGAGCTGGGGTTGCTTAGCCTGGAGAAGAGGAGGCTCAGGGGACACCTCATTGCCCTCTACAACTACCTGAAGGGTGGTTGTAGCCAGGAGGGAGTTGGTCTCTTCTCTCTAGCAACCAGCACCAGAACAAGAGGACACAGTCTCGAGCTGTGCCAGGGGAGGTTTAGGCTGGAGGTGAGGAGAAAGTTCTTCACCGAGTGAGTCGTTCGTCATTGGAATGTGCTGCCCAGGGAGGTGGTGGAGTCACCGTCCCTGGAGGGGTTCAAGAGGGGATTGGATGTGGCACTTGGTGCCATGGTCTAGCCATGAGGTCTGTGGTGACAGGTTGGACTCGATGATCTTTGAGGTCTCTTCCAACCTTGGTCATACTGTGATACTGTAATGACAGCTGCAAAGTGTCACTGGGGGGTTGGATTATGAGGGAGCAATATGGCACAGAAAAGAATCAGCAGTTGAAACAACAGAGATCTATTAGAAGACCAAATAGTTATGCAGAAGTTGTACCTGAGTTTGTGATGACATGAACCCATGATACTCTCTTTTACCTGCTTTTTACCTGCTTGGTCCTGTATTCTGACAGGAATTTCAGGCAGTTTGAATTTTGATGAGGAGGACACAGAAGAAGCAGCACCTAGCAGGAGACCATCACCTCATTCTCCTTGTTCTGAATCTGAGAGGCCTGGCTCTGAAACCAGCAACAAATCTTTTGCAGTAAGTATCTTGAAATCCATTTCTGATAAGGGCTAGGCATATGCTTTATTTTAGTACTAATCCCTTGAGCACTGGCTTAAAATACAGTACTGCAGCTACAGCAGCTAGAAGGCAGAGGGAGGGTCTTGACTATCAGTTCTCTTACTGCAGGGCCAGCCATTGAGGTAAATGCAAAGAAGTAGTAATGATCAACAGAAGAATGGCAGGAACCTGGCCCCTGCTGACTGGAAGAAAGGAAACATGCCTGCTTTTACAAAGGGTCGAAAAGAGGACCCTAGAAATTACCAAACTGTTGGCCTCACCACTGTGCAGATCATGGAACAGATCCTCTTAGAAGTTATGATAAGGACATGCAGAACAGGGAGGTGATTTGAGACAGCCAGTGTGGCTTCAGCAAGGGCAAGTCCTGCCTGAGCAATCTGATGATTGTCTACAATGGAGTGACTCCATCAGTGGACAAGTGAAGACCAAGGGATGCCATCTCTCTGGGTTTCTGTAAAGCCAGTGTCTCTGCTGCTCAGTGGATAAGGAATTGGTTGGATGATTGCATCCAAAGGGTAGTGGTCAATGACTTGATGTCCAGATGGAGACAGGTGACAAGTGGTGTCCCTCAGGGGTCTGTACTGGGACAAGTGCTGTTCAGTATCTTCATTGATGGTACAGACAGGGAGATGCAGCATGCCCTCAGCAAGTTTGTTGATGTTACCTATCTGGGTGGTGCAGCTGACAGGACTGAGGGATGGGATGCCATCCAGAGGGACTTAGGCTGGAGAAGGGGGCTCAGGTGAACCTCATGAGGCAAAGTGCAAGGTCCTGCATCTGGGCAGGGGCAATTCTCGGTACCAATACAGGCTGGGGGAAGATGAGCTTGAGAGTAGCCCTGCAGAAAAGGACTTGGGTAGACTGGTGGATGAGAAGCTGGACATGAGCCTGCAATGTGCACTTGCAGCCAGAAGCTGGGCTGCATGAAAAGAAGCGTGGCCAGCCGGTTGAGAGAAGTGATTCTGGCCATCAACTCTGTGCTGGTGAGACCTCACCTGAAGTACTTTGTCCAGCTCTGGAGTCCTCAATACAGGAAGGACATCGACCTGCTGTAGCAGGTCCAGAGGAGGGCCACAAAGATGGTCAGAGGGCTTGAGCACCTCTCCTGTGAAGGCTGGCTGAGAGAGTTGGGGTTGTTCAGTCTGGAGAAGAGAAGGCTCTGGGGAGACCTGATAGCTACATTGTAGTATCTGAAGAGGACCTACAAAAGAGTTGTGGAGGAACTGTTTAGAAGAGCTTGTAGTGATAGGGTGGGGGACAATGGTTTTAAACTGGAGCAGGGCAGCTTTGGGTTGGACATTAGGAGGAAGTACTTTACAATGAGGGTGGAGAAATACCGGAACAGGTTGCCTGGGAATGTGGGTTGAGGCCCTGTCCCCAGAGACATTCAAGGTCAATCTTGATGTGTCAGCCTGGTCTAGCTGGAGATGTCCCTGCTCACTGAGGGAGTTTGGACAAGAGGACCTTCGAGGATGCCTTCTAACTCAGTGCATTCTATGATTCTATGATCTTGCTGCCTTATTTGCCACAGAGTGTTTGACGTTTGACCCCTGTGCTCAGTGCTGCTTAGGCCACACCTTGAGTCCTGTGTCCAGTTCTGGGCCCCTCAGTTTAGGAAAGATGTTGAGTCGCTGGAAGGTGTCCAGAGAAGGGCAACAAAGCTGGGGAGGGGTCTGGAGCACAGCCCTGTGAGGAGAGGCTGAGAGAGCTGGGGTTGCTTAGCCTGGAGAAGAGGAGGCTCAGGGGAGACCTTATTGCTCTCTACAACTCCCTGAAGGGAGGCTGTAGCCAGGTGGGGGTTGGTCTCTTCTCCCAGGCAACCAGCACCAGAACAAGAGGACACAGTCTCAAGCTATGCCAGGGGAGGTTTAGGCTCCAAGTGAGGAGAAAGTTCTTTCCAGAAAGAGAGATTGGCCATTGAATGTCCTGCCTGGAGGGTGGAGTCACCGTCCCTGGAAGTGCTTAAGAAGAGCCTGGATGAGGCACTTGGTGCCATGGTTTAGTTGATTAGATGGTGTTGGATGATAGGTTGGACTTGATGATCTCAAAGGTCTTTTCCAGCCTGGTTAATTCTGTGATTCTGAAGTTCTAAAAGCAGAGAGGTTCTTTGCTTGGACTATTTGACAGAGTCTCATCCCATCTTCCACCTCCTGGAAATCCACCTATCTCTTCCTCTTGGGTAAAAGTCTTCAGCCACTTTCTTTAGAGAAACACAGGTGATCTCTCATTGAACTTCCCTTTCTCAAAGAGACCTTTCTTGTGGAATACCAGAGCCTCTGATCTGATGGTAATTAGCTAATATGATGGTTCTTCCCACAGGAAACAGGTGCTTCCTGCAGTCCATCCCCTCAGGCAGATGCACAGCTGGGAGAGGTAGAGAACTTGGAGGATTTTGCATTCCGGCCGGCACCTCGTGGCGTAACAGTCAAGTGTCGAATCACTAGAGATAAGAAGGGAATGGATCGGGGGCTCTTCCCTACTTACTACATGCATCTGGAAAGGGATGACAGCAGAAAGGTATTGGAAGCAGCATACAGTCTCTTGGCTGTTGTATTCCTACTACAGAATACCAGGCAACCACCAACAGAACAAGAGGACACAGTCTCAAGCTGTGCCAGGGGAGGTTTAGGCTGGATGTTAGGAAGTTCTTCCCAGAAAGAGAGATTGGCCATTGGAATGTGCTGCCCAGGGAGGTGGTGGAGTCACCATCACTGGAGGAGTTTGAGACTGGATGAGGCACTTGGTGCCATGGTTTAGTTGATTAGATGGTGTTGGGTGATAGGTTGGACTTGATGATCTTGAAGGTCTTTTCCATCCCATCCCATCCCATTTCATCCCATCCCATTTCATCCCATCCCATTTCATCCCATCCCATCCCATTTCATCCCGTCCCATCCCATTTCATCCCGTCCCATCCCATCCCATCCCATTTCATCCCATCCCATCCCATTTCATCCCATCCCATCCCATTTCATCCCATCTCATCCCATTTCATCCCATTTCATCCCATTTCATCCCATCCCATCCCATCCCATCCCATCCCATCCCATCCCATCCCATCCCCATCCCATCCCCATCCCATCCCCATCCCATCCCCATCCCATCCCCATCCTATCCTATCTTTGGTGTAAAGGAGAATTTCTCTTAAGAAACCAGAAGCTGAGGAGAGCCAGCATGCAGATGAGGACAGTTTCTATTTGGCCAAGGCACTGAAGAGAGAAAAAGCCATAATAGAATGAAAGATTACATTAAGAAGTATGAAAATGTGAAAGACAAAGAGGAGCAGGGAGACACCTGCTCCAAAGGGAAAGGGGAGAGGACTAGAAAGGATAGTTCCATTAAATCTAGACTGCCAAGTGAGCTAATTGGAGGCATGGGTACTTTCAGGATAGGTGCTTGTGGAAGAGATCAAAATTGGGGAGACAGTAATGATGACACAGAACAAAAGGGGAAATGGATGTGGGAAGTGGAGAGAGAACAGTTTGGAAAGCCATGCCCAGCAATGTCTCTGCGCTCTTGCAAAGCTCAGGTCTTGATCAAAGTTTTGTGTTTCCAGACATTCCTTCTTGCAGGGAGAAAAAGGAAAAAGAGCAAGACATCCAATTACCTCATCTCAGTTGACCCTACAGATTTATCCCGGGAAGGGGAAAGTTTCATTGGAAAACTCAGGTGAGGACCTCCGATGAGAGCTGCGGACGGGAGAGACTGGGTTTTCATTTCAGTTGGGTGAATACAAATCTGGTCTCAATTCAGAAGTAAGGAACTTGCATTGTCCTACTTCATGTCCTCTGCATTCAGCTGGGTGGGTTATCATTCACTGTGGCAACTCAGAAAAGGAATTCTGGCTTGTTGCTTTTCCAGGATAGGTTACAGGCTCAGCTCACCACGGGCCCTTCACAGAAGCTCCTTCCTGAGCTAGCAGTAGACACTCAGATGGCAGGAGATGAGTGTGTACACAGTGCTGCACAAAGCATTTCAGAATGTGACACATCTATTTCACTGATGCCTCTCTCTGTCTTTTCTTAACTTGACATTAGGTCAAACCTCATGGGAACTAAATTTACAGTCTATGATCATGGAGTTAGCCCAGTCAAGGCACAGGAGCTAGTGGAGAAGGCTCATACCAGACAGGAGCTCGCAGCTATTTGTTACGTAAGTAGTGCCACTCCCCTTTTAGGCACCCCCCACCTTTGGGTTCTTTTGTAGTCCTTGCCTGGGTACCAAGGAAACAGGGCCTACCAACTCCTGCTGCTTTGCAGCCTCCACCTTCCACTTTGGAACCAAGTGACCAATTTCAACCAGGTACAACAAAGAACAGAGGCCTCAAAAAAAAAAAAGAGTTCTTACAAGTTCAATGGAAAAAACAATCAATGCAGGGAAGGGAGAGAGATCTCAGCTAACATCCTGGTGACCTTCCCAACTGTCCTATGTGATGTGTGGCCAGTCAGCATATCTGAGCCATCCACAGGCTGAACTGCCTCTTGCCTAGCTGCTCTCTGGTGAACTGTAAGGAGGAATTTGGAGTACGCTCTGAAGCAGAGTTGCTTCTTGCAGAAACAAAGGCATTTTGGTGGATAGGAAGGGAGCAGCACTGCAGTGGCAGCTTGTTGCTGGTAAGGATGTGGTTCCAGGGGAAATTGTGATTTGCTAGCTCTGTCCTAGAGATGTTTTCTTTTTCTGGTCTTGAGAATCACCTCGGGCGAGGCTTCGGAGTGAGGAGGCACTTGGTGGACACTCCAGATACATGTGATGGTTCTTGGATCACTTTGTTTCATACTCCAGTCCTAGAGTTTGAGTAAAATTTGAGATTTTTACAAACCAATGGCCAGGCAAGGGGAAGAATTTTTACTTTCATTGCATGTAGAACAGCAGCAGAAATGTAAAAGTGCCATAGCCCTACTGGATCATCATCTTGATTTTTTTGCTGTTACTCTTAATGGCACTTGGGAAGAAAAATTGATGCACTAATTCCAGTAGTGTCCTGTTTACAGATGCATCAATGGCTGTCTCCTTTGTGTGCAGTACTCTTCAATTCCCTGAAGGACTGTACACAGCAAGGTGTTAAAATGAATACATCGGATAATATAAGGTCATCTTGTCAGATTTCTGAACTTTTATGTACAGTAAGCTCATAAAGTGCAGATATGAATGCAGTCAGTACCCTCATTCTCATAACATACCCCTAGAGTTTCTGAGGTGAAATAACAAAGGTTGCAACTCCAAAGACATTTGTTCTGTGTCTACAAAGCGTGCTAGCATGCTAGGGGCAGCTGTAGGACTTCTGTCCATCCATTCACTGCTTCTGAATTATTCTGACTTTTCAATTAGCCCTTGGGAATTTTAAAGGTTATCTGACATTGTTAGCAAACACTTTAAATGGACCCTTGGATTTTGGTTGACATTGTTAAATGGATGGTTTGAGAGCACCAAGACTTGTCTCGTGCTTTTCATACTCGGTCCTCTTGGAGCATTCTCTTGCAGCACCCTAGAAAAATGTGCTTAAGATTGAAGACTCAGCACATGCTGAATACTTTGCCTTCTGTGTCTGTCCTTAATCATTTATAAAAGAGCATGATTTGAGAGAAAATTGTAGGTATGCTCTTAAACACAGTTAATGAAACCCAAAGAAGTATGTAATTCATTCTTCAGGAGTGCTTTAGCCTAAATGGTAACAAAAGGAGAAGGCCTCGAGTTGCACCGGGGAAAGTTTAGATTGGATATGAGAAGAAACATCTTCACTGAAAGGCTCCACAGGGAGGTGATATAATCCCAGTTCCTGGAGGTGTTTAGAAGCTGCAGAGATGTGGTGCTGATGGACATGGTAGAGTTAGATCATGGTTGGACTCCATTAAAGGCCTTTTCAAACTGATACTACGAGTCTATGATACACAGATAATGTAGGCTCAGATCAAAGATACTTGCCTTTTATCACACTTAAGGCTTGTTCACTAGGAAGATTTTAGTATGTTTTTGCTTCAGGTGCAAAAATGGCATTTGTCTGATTTCATTATACATAGAGCACATATCAGATGTGCTCTAAGCTTATCCTGTAGGTATTTTTTACGGGGTTCTCAAAATGAGACAGAAAGCTATTCCAAGCAGTTAAACACAGTTGCAGGCAGATAGCTGCTACTGCATTTAGAGTAGAGTAGAATAGAGTAGAGTAGAATAGAATAGAATAGAATAGACCAGGGTGGAAGAGACCTTCAAGATCATCGTGTCCAACCTATCATCCAACACCACCTAATCAACTAACCCATGGCACCAAGCACCCTATCAAGTCTCCTCCTGAACACCTCCAGTGATGGTGACTCCACCACCTCCCCAGGCAGCCCATTCCAATGTGCAATCACTCTCTCTGTATAGAACTTCTTCCTAACCTCCAGCCTAAACCTCCCCTGGTGCAGCCTGAGACTGTGTCCTCTTGTTCTGGTACTGGCTGCCTGGGAGAAGAGACCAACCCCCACCTGGCTACAACCTCCCTTCAGGGAGCTGGAGACAGCAAGAAGGTCTCCCCTGAGTCTCCTCTTCTCCAGGCTAAGCAACCCCAGCTCCCTCAGCCTCTCCTCACAGGGCTGTGTTCCAAGCCCCTCACCAACTTTGTTGCTCTTCTCTGGACACGCTCCAGCAAGTCAACCTCCTTCCTAAACTGAGGGGCCCAGAACTGGACACAGGACTCAAGGTGTGGCCTAACCAGTGCAGTGTACAGGGGCAGAATGACCTCCCTGCTCCTGCTGGCCACACTGTTCCTGATGCAGGCCAGGATGCCATTGGCCCTCCTGGCTGCCTGGGCACACTGCAGGCTCATTTGTAGCTAACATACCTAAAAAGCAGTACAAACATGGATCCAGCTTCAGTTTTGCTGTCTTTCCTTCCTAGAGTGTTTCATTTACTGAAGATAATGCCTTTCCTTATCTTTTCAGGAAACCAATGTGTTAGGCTTCAAGGGTCCCAGGAAAATGTCTGTGATCATTCCAGGAATGAACATGAATCATAAGCGAATTCCAATCCGTCCACGAAATGTGAGTCACAGAGACTGATTGTGTTTCAGAATGGAGGAAGAGGCTACAGTTGATACATAAATGGTGTTCTGATGTAAGAGAGTACACACATTTTTGATTGGAATGTTGTCAGTCTCTGTGGGAATCGTATAAAAGGAGGATTCTTTAAGGAAAACGTGGGATGAGAAGGAGGAGGGTGTTTTGTGGTGGCTCTTTAGATGAGGATTTCTCATACATACAGGGGATGTTCTAGCTCAAATGAATGTGTAGCTTTTTCAGTTCTTTCACCATGGGGTTAGTGTTTGTGATAGAAGACTAAAAGGCAGAAGGGACAGCTGCCAAATGCAAGACATGGTCAGGGCTTTAGGCTAGAAAAAAGCATTTGCAGTTATGTTATGAGTAGGACAAGAGTATTTGTTGAGGTCGCAGAAAACAAATCTTCAGGAGTGGAAATTCAGAGTCATGAGAGCCTCAAAGAGTGGAAAATTGTACCTGAAGGTGGCCATTATTGATCATCTTTCAGTCTGTATTGCATCTCCCTCGCTGATAACCACGGCACTGCCTTTTTCTCCCGTTTTGCCAACTGCTTTGCTAGCAGGCGAGCATATTGACACTGGACAAGGCTGAAGCACAAAGCTCTTCTAAGAAGCTGCCAAAGCTGCCAGTGCAGGGGTTTGACTCTGGTTTTGTCCCCCTCAGTAGTGGAATGCCTGCAATTAAGCATTATTGCCCCCACTTTAAAGGAGGAAAAAATTGCATCTAATTGCACTTGGATGTCAATTTTCAACCTTATTTTTGCATCTTTGAAAACAAAATTCAAATTGAAGATACTTTATATCTTTAAAAAGTAAATGAAGGTAAAAATAAAGATATAGAGTAAATAGGTGAAACTGAACACGAAGTTCTGTTTAAGGTATGCTCAAATCCACTTCTCCAGCTGGAGGCCAGTCACCAGTGGCGTCCCCCAGGCATCAGTGCCGGGCCCCATGCTCTTTAATATCTTCATTGATGATCTGGATGAGGGGGTTGAGTCAGTCATCAGCAAATTTGCAGATGACACCAAGTTGGGAGCAGATGTTGGTCAGTTAGAGGACAGAAGGGCTATGCAGAGGGACCTTGACCGACTGGACAGATGAGCAGAGTCCAACAGGATGGCATTCAACAAGTCCAAGTGCCAGGGTCTGCACTTTGGCCATGGCAACCCCATGCAGAGCTACAGGCTGGGGTCAGAGTGACTGAGAGCTGCCAAACAGAGAGGGACCTGGGGGTACTGACTGACAGCCACCTAAACATGAGCCAGCAGTGTGCCCAGGTGGCCAAGAAGGCCAAGGGCATCCTGGCCTGCATTAGGAATAGTGTGGCCAGCAGGAGCAGGGAGGTCATTGTGCCCCTGGACTCTGCATTGGTTAGGCCACACCTTGAGTCAGTATCAGTATCACCAAGGTTGGAAGAGACCTCAAAGATCATCAAGTCCAACCTGTCACCACAGACCCCATGACTAGAGTAGGGAGGACAATAGTGCCCACTGCAGGCTTGAACTCACAAGCTTCCCATTAAGGGTCTTATGTGCTACCAACTGAGTCCTGTGTCCAGTTCTGGGCCCCTCAGTTTAGGAAGGACATTGAGACACTTGAACATGTCCAGAGAAGGGCAAGGAGGCTGGGGAGGGGTCTGGAGCACAGCCCTGTGAGGAGAGGCTGAGGGAGCTGGGGTTGCTTAGCCTGGAGAAGAGGAGGCTCAGGGGAGACCTCATTGCTCTCTACAACAATCTGAAGGGAAGTTGTAGCCAGGTGGGGGTTGGTCTCTTCTCCCAGGCAACCAGCACCAGAACAAAAGGACACAGTCTCAAGCTGCACCAGGGGAGGTTTAGGCTCGAGGTGAGGACAAAGTTCTTCCCAGAGAGAGTAATTGGCCATTGGAATGTGCTGCCCAGGGAGGTGGTGGAGTCCCCATCCCTGGAGGGGTTCAAGAGGGGATTGGATGTGGCACTTGGTGCCATGGTCTAGTCATGAGGTCTGTGGTGACAGGTTGGACTTGATGATCCTTGAGGTCTCTTCCAACCTTAGTGATACTGTGATACTGTGATTCTGTGTACCTGTATACAGTACTAAACCAGGTGAGCCAGACCTCCACAACAGGTTGTTTTCTGGTGATTTTTTCCTATTCAACGACTTCAGATTGGATTTGTTGCAGAACTTTAATAAATAAATCATGTGTCACTAGTGTCACTCACCGCTATTTGTGGTTCCTTGTAACTTATTCTGTTTGTCAGAGTTAATGTGCTGGTTTGCCTCATTTTTGTATCATTTTGGTTTTATTTCTGGCTGGTTTTCATACTGTGCATCACTTACTAGACCCAACAGGATGACAGTTAACCTGCTTAACGTGTTCTTACAGCCTGCTGCAGGCACTCCAGGGCCTGGCACTGTGCAGTTAACTGGAGATTATTTTCTTTTGTTTTGAAATGTAGAGTGTTTGAAACGAATCCTGAATGCAGCAGGATCAGAGAAAGCTTATGAGCCTCAGAAAGGACTCCTGCCAGCAGGGTGGCAGCCATCTGTGGCCTGTGAATTGCTCCCTTTCCTATACACACACTTCCTTCTCTCTCACTTGTTTTCTTGTTTGGGTGGAAATACGGTGACTGAACTGAGAACCCACAGAAGTCTCTTTCTGGTACTTGCAGATCACAGAATCACCAAGGTTGGAAGAGACCTCAAAGATCATCAAGTCCAACCTGTCACCACAGACCTCATGACTAGACCATGGCACCAAGTGCCACGTCCAATCCCCTCTTGAACACCTCCAGGGATGGTGACTCCACCACCTCCCTGGGCAGCACATCCCAATGGCTAACAACTCTCTATGAAGAACTTTCTCCTCACCTCCAGCCTAAACCTCCCCTGATGCAGGGAACTTTCAGTGAGATACTGAGTGTAAATGCTGTCATTGTGTTTCATTAGTCATGAGGTCTGTGGTGACAGGTTGGACTTGATGATCTTTGAGGTCTCTTCCAACCTTGGTGATACTGTGATTAACCAGGGAATGACCTTCAAGTGTCAGAGCACGGCAGCACTCAAAAGCAGAGTGATGGCACACTTGATAAATGTGTTTCTTTCTTCTGAACAGGAGCATGAGAGTCTGCTGTCAAAATGGCAAACCAAAAATTTGGAAAACCTCATTGAGTTGCACAACAAAGCTCCAGTCTGGAATGATGATACTCAATCCTATGTTCTGAACTTCCATGGCAGAGTTACACAGGCCTCGGTGAAGAACTTCCAGATTGTCCATGATAATGACCGTAAGAGTCTGGTGCAGAGCACGTGGGGCTGAGTTGGGCAGGGAGAGCTCCATTTATTTTATGCAGCCTAGGGGGGAATAAGGAGCTGCTTCCTGAAGCAGGGAGAGTGGGTGGAGAATTCATCTCAGGATTATTGGGGACTTTTCAGATTCACAAGGCTGTTCTTTGTCTGGGGTGGGTGCAGTAACTACTGTCCATAGCTGCAGTAAAGGAGGGGGCAAACACAAGCCTCCTGAAGGGAACAATTAATACAGCACCTTTAAATACAGCACCAGACAAAGCCTGGAGAGGAGGAGACTCGGGGGTGACCTTATTGCTCTCTACAACTACCTGAAGAGAGGTTGTAGACAGGCAGAGGTTGGTCTCTTCTCCCAGGCACCCAGCACCAGAACAAGAGGACACAGTCTCAAGCTGTGCCAGGGGAGGTTTAGGCTGGATGGTAGGAAGAAGTTCTACACAGAGAGAGTGATTGCCCATTGGAATGTGCTGCCCAGGGAGGTGGTGGAGTCACCATCACTGGAGGTGTTCAGGAGGAGACTTGATGGGGTGCTTGGTGCCATGGGTTAGTTGATTAGGTGGTGTTGGGTGATAGGTTGGACTCGATTCTTTAGCCCAGCAAAAAAGTGGTTTGAGCTTTGTTCTGAGAAGCAATCTCAAGAATACTACTCTAGAGATCAGATGTCAAGGTCACTGTGGTGAGAAAGGCTGAGTACATCAACTTTCTGATTTTTCAAATTTAGTTTTCATTTGGGACTTCAGGATGGTTGGAGTTGGTTGGATAGAATAGAATAGAATAGAATAGACCAGGTTGGAAGAGACCTTCGAGATCATCGCATCCAACCTATCACCCAACACCATCTAATCAACTAAACCATGGCACCAAGCACCCTATCAAGTCTCCTCCTGAACACCTCCAGTGATGGTGACTCTACCACCTCCCTGGGCAGCACATTCCAATGGTTAACAACTCTCTCTGGGAAGAACTTCTTCCTAACCTCCAGTCTAAACCTCCCCTGGTGCAGCTTGAGACTGTGTCCTCTTGTTCTGGTGCTGGTTGCCTGGGAGAAGAGACCAACCCCCACCTGGCTACAACCTCCCTTCAGGGTGTTGTAGAGAGCAATGAGGTCTCCCCTTGGGCCTCCTCCAGGCTAAGCAACCCCAGCTCCCTCAGCCTCTCCTCACAGGGCTGTGTTCCAAACCCCTCACCAACTTTGTTGGATGTTTTGTTTGTTGGGGTTTTTTGGGTGGTTTGTGTTTGTTTGGGGGGTGGTGTGGGTTGGTTTGTTTTGGGGGGTTTTTTTGTGGCTTCACAGTGAAATTTGTCTCTGAATCTTTGTTTTTTCCTTCCTAGCTGACTACATCGTGATGCAGTTTGGCCGTGTAGCAGAAGATGTGTTCACTTTGGACTATAATTATCCTCTCTGTGCTCTTCAGGCCTTTGCTATTGGACTGTCCAGCTTTGATAGTAAATTGGCCTGTGAATGAGAAACAGATTTGAAACATGGAACTCGCTCCCATCCTCTCATCTTGTTGTAAGAGTTCCAGGTGGAGTAATGAAAAGCACACTGGGGATGGAAGGGGACTGGACTCCAGATTCCTGCAGTAGCAGGCTTCAGAACATTAGGGTAGCTGACAGTAGGCCATCATGGGAGACTGACTCCAAGCCTGAGTAGTTTCTGTATGCATTGTGGAAGAACAGTAAATGTGGGTGATATTTTTGTCATGGCTGTTGATTCTGCTTTCAGAATCTAAGGAATTTAACCTACTAATTGAAACCTCTTGCAGCTGGGATTAGAAAAACAGTAGTTTAGTGTTCATATACCTGGAACCTTTGCAGTGCCCCTAGAGATCATGCTGCTGGGATTGAGTTCCCCATCACATGAATTCAGAGAAAAAATACAACAGTCACTAGCAGGTGTTTGCTTTTGCCCCGGGTAGCACTTTGCTGTTGCAGCAGTTGGAAGGTAACATTCAACAAAGAGCGGACTGGAGTGAGACACTTGCTCTGATAAAACACTTTTACTCTGTGGGGTGACTCTCTGTTAAGTCCAGTTCCCTTTCATCATTCCCCATGTACCCTGACAGTGTTTTTAACAAATAAAGAACAATCACATCTTAAATGCTCTCTTTTTAATTGGTGGTATTATATCCCTTGCTAGTTTTGACACTCTTAACCACGTGAAGAGACTGGCTGGAGGGTAGAATCCCAACTGAGTTTGGCAGAAGGCAGTGCTGTAACAATACACAGTACTGTTCCTGAAATGCAGTGTTGTGACTGATGGAATCCAGGCTGTGACACCATCAGAACTATTTGTCATTTTTTCCACTGTTGCTACATTTTTAAGTTAGCAACTGCTTTATCATGAGATTATCTCAAGTCATGACACACTAAAATAAGACCGTACAGAATAATTTTAACCTGCCTCTAAGAAGGAGTTACCTCAAAGGAGATGGCAGGTGTCTTCAAAGTTTACCAGCAAAGTTACTAACTGTATCCTGGGGCTTTGCAATGTGTCCTTACAGTTCCATCTTTAAGGGTAGACCTACAGCATGGTGCCTGCAGGTCACAGGATGGAATGCTGCTTGATTGGTGTGGCCTTGATTAGAGTGAATTGCTGGACGCTGTGGCATGTGCGCTCAGAGTGTATGTGCCTGCTGTGTACGAAGAGAACAGTTTATTCTTGCCTGTTTCATGGCATGCATATTCATGATGATCCTGGGTAACTCCATCCCTCTATTTAGACAAGAATAGGTGTTTTCCACCTTTGGATACTGTCAGCAGACTAAACTCTGTTTCAGGTCCCAAAGAGACAGATTTATTATCTCGAGCCTGCAGTGGTAAAAACCAGGAAACTTTGTGACGACTTTTTATGACAACACCAGGGGAAAAAAAATGATAATCATGTGTGACCTCTGTAAATGATGAATTGGTACTGAAAATGACAGCACCTGCTGGCCTTAGCTGGTGATCCGTTGTCTTGAGATGATCGAGCTATCTATTGATATCGAATGATCCTAGCAGGGTCAGGGCCTCAGTCAAATTATGCAGATACACAAATAGATTCACTGCTTTTTTATCAGATGCTGTTCCACATTACTTGTATTTATAACTTTTATAGCTAAATGAAAATAAATTATATATTGATAAAAAAACCTTACCTCTAAGTTATTTGGGGGGGTATTTTTTGCTGCCACTTGTGGGTGTTCTTTGTTAGTCCTGTACTAGAGACCAACACTACAACGTCCTTCCAGGGAGTTGTAGTGACCAATAAAATTTCCTAGAGACTAAACAACCTCGGTTTCCTCTGCTCCACGGCAGACCTGGTCTTCAGACCCTTCACCAGCTTCATTGCCCTTCTCTGGATGCACTCCAGTGCCACTAAGTCCTTCTTGTGCTGAGAACCCCAAAACTGAACCCAGCACTGAAGGCGTGGCTCCAGCACCGCTGAGTACAAGAGGACAGTCACTCCTGCTGGTCACACTTCAGATTTGCTGGTTTACTACTCCTACAGCCCTAGTGTAGCTCTCCGTCTTACCAGCATCTTCTAGTGGATGCTGGCATTCCTGCGTGAATGGGTAGCGGGGCGGGGGGTGTGGTTGGCGCGGGTAGGAAATGCAGCTTCGCCACAAAACAAAAAAATGGTGTTCTGTTAGCTTACTCTTCGGCGTGATCTCAGCACAATTAAAATGAGATAACCACTTCTGCCCTGTTGGGGTTGGGTCTTTTTCGCAGTGGCTCAGGTACACCGGGTGGGAATCGCGTCCCGCCACTCAAGGGCTTCCAAGAGGTGACCCAGCTCTAGCAGGGGGTTGGACTATGTGAAGTGCCTGGCTCCCAGAAACCAGGGGAGTCCCGCCCCTAGGAAAGAACCAGGCAAAACAGAGGCTTATTCCAGGGTTGTATGGCCGGCTCGTCCCGGACGCCGACTCCAACTTCTTCCCCGTCCGGGCGCGGCGCCGATTCCTGGAGGCTGTGCTGTCCCGGCCGCTTCCGCCGCCCCCCACCCCCTTTCCCGCTCCCTGCTCCCGGCCGCCCGGAGTTTCCTTCCTCCCCTTCCCCCAGTGAGAGGCCACCTCCCTCCGCCCCGCGGGCCCCTCTTCCGGCCATTGCCCGCGTTCCCCCGGCCGGGGAGTGCTCGGCCCTGCTAGGTTTTGTTCCCGACTCCACCTCGGCCTTTCTCTCGTCTCTCCCCCGGCCAGCCCCTCCCCGGCCCCGTTCCAGCCCCCACCCGCCTGAGCCGGCAGTCGCCTCCCTCAGCCGCGTTCATTTCATACCAACTCTCATTCCTCGCATTCCTCACTTCCTCTTTCAAACTCCGGGAGTGGGAGAATAAAACTCCTCCCTTTTCCTCCCCAAACTCCTGCCCGGCCGCCGCCGCCGCCCCCTCCCCACCGCTGGCCGCTCCGCGCTGCTCAGGGTGAGTGTGACCTTTGTGCCTGGGGCCGGGCTGGCCGCTCCTCGAGCACCTGGCCGGCATTGTCCCTGCTGCTGGAGGACCGGGGAAGAAGGAGCCCTGAGGGCCCACCCCGAGTCTCCCCGGCAACTTTTGTCAGTGCCTCCGGCTCGGTGAGGGCGCCGCTGCTGAGCGAGCAGCTGACCCAGCCGCTCCCCCTGTCCAAGCCCCCGCTCCCACCCCTGCGGCTCCGGCGGGGAGTGAGGGGCAGGCGCGCAGCCACAGCCCTCTGCTGTTCAGCAGAACGTCCTGGAGCAGGAGGTGCCGGAGGTGGGCTGGGAGTCGGTCTCAGCTGTCCTTGCGGAACAACAGCAGTTCTTGTCTCGCTCAGGTTAGGACACGCTGCTCCACGACGCTCTCGCCGAGTGGTGGAAGGACGCGGGTGCCTGCCGGGGAGGGGGTGAAAGGGCGAGTTGGGAGCCGGTTGTGTGCGGCGGCGGAGGCACAGGCGTACAAAGGAAGCGATGGAAACAGCCTTAATGGAGGCTCCAGCGGCTTCCCCCGACGGGAAGGGGCTGGTGCCTCTGGGATTTAGGGAGCTCGGTCGCTTGTCGCATCGGCTGAAAACTGTTGACCCGTCTGCTGGGAAAAGAGAAGTTTCTGTACCGTTCGTAGAGGTGTTAAAGGGCAGGATGGAGAGGAGAATCGGTAGTTTCTGTAATTAATTTGATTGTAAATTTTGGAAGGTGTTTTGTGGGGAAAAAACCAAACAAACCAAAACGACGAAATAATCAGCGAATCCGTGGATCCCTGCGAAGGCGGCTGAGTTCCTACAGGGCATCTACCAGTTCTCACCTGAGCGTCTAAAGACGCACACCCAGGGACACGGTTTAGCATCAGATTTGGTAGAGTTACATACTGGTTGGACTCGATGATCTTAGAGGTCTTTTCCAACCGAAACAATTCCGTGAAAAGGTGAGGGAATATTGTTTCCCAGAGAAGTTACTCTTAAAGTCTGAGTCGTTTGAGTTTTGGTGGCATGCCTCCGGAAAGGGCCAAACAAACGACCACAAAACCCCAAAACAACAAGGAAACAAAACAAAAAACCAGCCACCAAGCCCAGAAGCTTACTCAGGTAATCTTCTATCTCACGTGCATAATTGGGTTTAAACAGCTCCTTGCATGGGATGCTGAAGATCAGGCTTTTTTTGTAGAGGGCAGGAGTGTACCTCAAGGGATTTTAAGGACCGCTGGGAAGTGTTTTATGGTGAACGGTTGCTTATTAAGTAAAAATTAAAACAACCACCAACCCACCAAAACAAAGCAATAAACCAAGCAGCTAATTACTAATTTATTCTTCTTTTTTTAACCTTAAGTTAGGTTCATGTTACTCCCCAACACGAGTTGAGCTCCGGAGGTCTACAAATAATCAATGCAAAATACTTTCTCAAATGCAGAGGGCTGGATGAGAGGAAAGATTTGTTTCGATTTTTGGCTATTTTGAGTTGGGTGATTATTTCTCTTGCTCCTTTTGTGGGGTTTTGTTTTCCTGGCGGTTTTGGTTCGGTTGGTTTGTGGGGAGGTGGTGGTCGTGAGGTTTGTTTCGGGGTTTTTTCTTGTTTCCTATTGCTGCTGACAGAGTGGCTTCCCCCAGCCTTGATTGCGGTGGCAGCGTGCAGAGCAAGTAGAGCACTGGGGTACCTGCCTGTCCATCTGTCTTACAGCTGCCAGAGGTTTCATTGTTCTGCAGAGGGGAGTGGGCAGTAGGACACGGCATGAAGGCCCAGGGAGGAGAGAGAAAAACAAGAGTCGGGGGGGGGGGAGGCAGACCGTTATATAACAAGTGGTAGGCCCGGGTTGAAGCTGCTGTTCTGTCACCTGTGCAGTTAAAGTCACTTGATCATAATAGCTTTTCCTCATGACAAGGGGGAGCTTGAATCAGAATCCCAGAATGGTTTGGTTGGAAAAGCTTGTGCTGTGACGCGTAGAGAGGGGCTTCTTTCTTAGGGCTGTGGGATGCTGAGGAGCTCTGGTTGCCTTTGGAACTTGGCTTGGCAGAGGGAAGGGCGATCAGCCACTGGATGCAGGCGGGGGGTTTCCTAATTTTTGGTCTTTATGGCCTCCTCAAACTTGAGCGTGCCACAAAGGCTATCAGCGCTAAACTCCTCGTTCGTGCCTGCTCTGAGGCGATCTTGGGGTATACTTTTTCTTGGTTTCTGCTACGGCTTTTAAATTTCCTGATTAATTTTACCGATAACTTGGAAGTATCTTAGGTTGTTACCGTGACAATTGTCTTCGTGTTAGTGTATTACAGAACATCTGGGGGAAACCGGTGTGAAAATAGTACTGCCGAGCTCTGGAGAGAAACAGGGCTCCGTGGCACTGAACCTGACTTGCAGTTAAAATAAAATCGGAGTGGCTGTTGGTGTTCTTTTCAGACGTTTGTGTCACAGATGCAAATAAACACTCGAATGCAGTAAGTACAGTGTTGAGACGGTTGCTGAAAAGTAGTTTTCGGTAGCTACTACTTCATCTCTGTTAGGAATGCTTACTCACAGTTTTTCTTCCTTAGTGTCTTTTTCTGATTGCCTCTCAGCTCTTGGTTCTGTCACAGCATAACTCAAGGGGTGGGTGCTGGAGCCGCTGTAGGCAGAACCTGCATGGCCTCAAACTGTTCGAGCTGTTTTTCAGTGACATTTGTTCTCCGGCTCAGTTAGTCATACGGTCACATCGATGTTGTGTCTGGAGAAAGAGGTGCAGTAATTAGGGTGTGGGCAGTGGAGGAAGAATGGGGATATTCTCTTAGCAACATTGCCATCTTCTCCCACCTTAAGTAGTTCCTTTCCCTGTGATAGTGAAATGATTTTCTGTCTTCCCCGGCCACGATTGTGTCTTAAGAAAGCAAAAATTCATTGTTAACCTTTTTTTACAGGTCTGTTACACTTTCCCTGTAGCTCAGAATCATCCTTTTTTCATTTTGGGGTATTTTTGTTTGTTCATTTCTGCTGTGCTCCTTTTTATTACTGTTTTCCTCTTTGATAAACACTGGGCAGTGGATCTTCTAGTATTTTTCTTGGGCATCACCCAACGTACTTTAGCATCAGAAAACTTTCCTTGTCCTGCTGGAACAGTTTTTGGCTTGGTGGGTATTTCTGTAACTATTTTTCAGTATCTGTTATTCTCAGCCTAATGATTGATCCCCTTCACTTTCTTCAGTTTACCTGCGTTCCTCTTGCAGAGTGAGCTCTTACAGTCAGCACGCTGGAGGCGGGTAATCTCTCCATCTTGCCTGAAGTGATGTCTGAGCACAGGCAGACAGGAGTTACATTGGCCATTTTGTGGAAGCATTTGCCGTGCCAACAACTCTCTCAGTTTTTCATCATTCTCACTCGCAGACCTTTTCTTCTGCTTCTTCTGAGGCTTTTTCCTTGATTGATCTTTTTTTTCCCTAAGTGATTTCTTCCGTTTCTTTGCATAGTTTTTCCACGTGGTCTTATTTGTAATACCCTTGCTTCTCTTATTTGGTTTTGAGCTGTCTGAATCTGTCCACTGGTGTTTGTAAGCTTCATTCTGTATTGTTTGCAAATGTCAAGAACATTCCCTTTATTCAGTTATAAATGTATAGTTGTGATGTCAAAGAGAACTGAACTGGGAAAGATCCCTGTAGCAACCCAGTTGATGTCCCTTGTCCCTGTTGGTTCTGTTGGTATAAATCATTGCACTTCGTTTCGAAGCTATTCATTAAGTTTCTAACACTAGGAGCAGTACTCTCCAAAGGTAACTCGAAGCAATTTTTCACTGTGATTCTCTAGGGGAGTAGCAAATAGTACTGTAAATCTAAATCTATGGCATCATGCTCTTTATGCCCTAACTTAATGGCATTTCTGTCCTCCTTTGAAGAGTGATGAAGTTTACCAAGATTGCTCATCTTCCTGGCTTTTGCATTATGCCACTGCCCTGGTCGATAAATATCCAACACATTCCTTTCACAGAATCAGAATCATTTTGGTTTAAACACACCACCACCACCACCACCATTTGAAGGCATCCAGTCCAACTGTTGCCTAACTCTACCAAGCCTGGTGCTAAACTATGTTCCTTAGCCTGGAGAAGAGAAGGATCAGAGGTGACCTCATTGCCCTCTACAACTACCTGAAAGGTGGTTGTAGACAGGAGGGGGTTGGTCTCTTCTCCCAGGCAACCAGCACCAGAACAAGGGGACACAGTCTCAAGCTGTGCCAGGGGAGGTTTAGACTCGAGGTGAGGAGAAAGTTCTTCACTGAGCGAGTCGTTCGTCATTGGGATGTGCTGCCCAGGGAGGTGGTGGAGTCGCCGTCCCTGGAGGTGTTCAAGGGGAGATTGGACGTGGCACTTGGTGCCATGGTCTAGTTGTGAGGTCTGTTGGGACAGGTTGGACTTGATGATCCTTGGGGTCTCTTCCAACCTTAGTTATACTGTGAGACTGTGATCAGCACCACATCTCTTTGAAACGCATCCAGGGAGGGGGATTCAGCTACCTCTTTGGGAAGCCTGGTCAGTGTTTGAGAACCCTTTCAGTGAAGTTTCTTCTAACATCTGACCTATACCTCCCCTAGTGCAACTTGAGGCCGTTTCCCCTCATCCTGTCACTTGTTACTTAGGGGAAAGAGATCAGCCTCCACCAAGGCTTCCTAGAGCCTTGTAAAAAGTCAGGAATCTGACTACATGGCGCTCATTGCAAGACCTGGGTGGTTTGCTTGCAGGCGGTGTTTTGTGTTCTTGGGCTTGGTTTGTTTGTTTGTGTGGCCGTGTGTGTTTGTGGGGTTTGGTTGTGGTGTGGTTTGTGTTTTTTTTTTTTCCCCTTAATTTCTGGTTTTGTAGTTCCTGCCCCTTGGGCCCTCCTTTTTATGGAGATGATGCAGTCGGTCCCGTTTGTTTTCAACACCGTATGAATTAGACGTTTTCCTGCTAGGGAGGGGCAGGGTTTCCAGTTCCCAGTGCCACTAGCTGAGTCACTGCCTCTGTTTTTCTCTTCCATTGTAGGCTTATATTTACCTTGTTCTTACCTTTGTTAGAATATGCTTGCCAAAGGATGGGTGTTTGACTTCACATCGCTGTGCTTTTGCGATGTAGGTGCCAGTGGCTTTCAGAGCCCGGATGTAAGCCTGTGAAGAATCTCCTTTGCTATGGCAAAGAGAAAATAAAGTAGCATAGTCCTCAAAGCGCCTCCCTTCAAACACTAACCATTAATGACAGACGTCTAGGCAAAGTCTGATCTGTTGTAACCAGGACTGCTTTAATTGAGGGCAAAAACGTAATCTGTGTGCTGAAATGGAAAGGGGGGATTTACTGATGTGTCTCAGGTTCATTTTGCCTCCTTAGCAGGTCCTTGAAATAAAGCTCAATGATACCAGACTAGCAGGGTTTAAACAGGTTCTCTCGGGTAAAAATCTGGTCCCCTCAGAGAGAAAAAAGGTGTGAAAGAAAGGTTTGCATAAGAAGATTTTCTCCAAGTACACTTGCTGCTCTTTGATTTATCTTTATAAAAATGAACAAAATCCTACTTGCTTCCCTGCTCCAGTTTGTTGGTGAAGTGTGTACACGGACAGAAGAAAATGGCTGCAGGGGAATCAGTGTAAATGACTCTTTCTGTCACCCAGAAAGTTAAGTGGAAAGTGGAGTAGCAGCATCTTTTCCCACTGTTGCTGGTCACAGGTTTTCTATGTAAGAGTATGTTTTCAAAACGGGATTAAAGTCTGTGACAGGCTCTGTCCCTTTAAGAATCGAGTTTTGCTTGGCTGGCAGCCCTTGTTCTCCTGTAGATTAATCCAACAGAAGGTATATAACCTGTTGACCTTCCTGGCGAGAAGGGTCTGGGAGGGCAAAGAGATAAATCAGGTGGTTTGTGCTTTCCTGTACTATCTAGGGGCAAGTTTACCCAGTTGGGTTTTGTCTGTTTGTTTGGGGTATTTTTTTTTTTTGCCTTTTTCCCCCCCTTTTCTTTTCTTGCCTTTCCTTACTGTTCCCTGTTTGAGAGTTGAAGTTGTACTTGAAATGCTCAGGATTTTCACTTGCTCTCTGTGGAAACCCTTATATGTTCAACAGGTTGGAAATAAGTCTGTCTGTGCCACAGTTGAGAGGGAGGCGTTCTGAACTCTGAATTGTAGTCCGAGCTGAGGATGGCTTTGCTGTCCCTTGTATGAAACTGCCAGGTGAACTGGAATTCAGCTGAAAGAATTGGTGTCTGAATGCTAGGCAATATCAGACTCTTTGAGAGACTTGGGGGTGCTGGTGGAGGAGAAGCTCACCAGGAGCTCTCAGTGTGCACTTGCAGCCCAGAAAGCCAATCAGCTCCTGGGCTGCAGCAAGAGAAGTGTGGCCAGCAGGGCAAGGGAGGGGATTCTCCCCCTCTGCTCAGCTCTGCTGAGACCCCACCTGGAGTACTGCCTCCAGGTCTGGAGCCCCTATGACAAGAGGGATCTGGAGGTGCTGGAAGGTGTCCAGAGCAGGGCCATGAGGATGAGCAGAGGGCTGGAGCACCTCTCCTGTGAGGACAGACTGAAGGAGTTGGGGCTGTTCAGTCTGGAGAAGAGAAGGCTCCCAGGTGACCTCATTGTGGCCTTCCAGGATCTGAAGGGGGCTCCAAGAAGGCTGGGGAGGGACTGCTCAGGATCTCAGGCAGTGATAGGACTAGGTGGAATGGAATGAAGCTGGAGGTGGGGAGATTCAGGCTGGAGGTGAGGAGGAAGTTCTTCCCCATGAGAGTGGTGAAGCCCTGGAATGGGTTGTCCAGGGAGGTGGTTGGGGCCCTGTCCCTGGAGGTGTTTAAGGCCAGGCTGGCTGAGGCTGTGGCCAGGCTGATCTAGTGTGGGGTGTCCCTGCCCATGGCAGGGGGGTTGGAACTAGATGATCCTTGTGGTCCCTTCCAACCCTGACTGATACTATGATACTACTATGATAGAAAAACAAATCTGGTGGACTTCCCTCAGTGTCAGCCCTCAAGAAGTGTTCATCTTAGTGAGCAGTGTGTTTTAGGTGTAGCATGTGCTCCAAAACTGCTCCGGGGTGGTTGCTGAAGCCCCTGAGGAAGCGCAGCGTGGCTGCTGTTCACATGTGGGGCTTGGTGTGCTGCAGACGTTCCGTGGTTGGTCTTTACTTACACACTGATTTATCAGAAGTACCAAACGTCTGTAAGCTCCTATCTAACTGCTGCTAAAGACTGGGTGAGTGAATCAAGATCCCATTTTAAATACCTCTATGGTGGTTTGCTTCTCTCTTGAGGCTTTAGTGAAGGGCTTAGCCCAGGCCGGGTCATGCCTGTGCAGGGACCACCCGCAAGCTCCGCAGAGGCAGAAATATGGCTGCATTTGTGGCTTGTGTGGTCAGTGCTTCTGCCTGTTCTCTTGTGAGTCTCTTAGCCCAACTTCAGCTGTTTCTTTTCCATGGAGACTGGCTGTATTTCCTGAGTGAAACACTTTTACTGCTTTGGAAGACATTTGCAAACCTCTGTCTCCTGTCCGATTTGATGTGAATTTTCTGCCACTAGTGTCATGGTTATGAGGTTTTGGGGGACATCTACCAGAAGTTCTAGATGGTAGGCTGAGAGATGTCATCAGCAGGAGGCAGGATTAGGAAATAAGAATTCAATTTGGATGTCTTAAACTGGGCATTATGAGTCTCAATTTTGTGTTACTGGTCAGGAAATATACAAAATGTGCCCTGTTTCCAGACAGTGTTAAACGTGTCCCCCTCTGAGGTTACAGCACTTGCAATCACAAAAGGCTTGCGAAGGCCACCCTTTCATGTCTTCAAACTCCTGTCTGAATGTTGGCCCCCGTCTGATTTTGGCAGTGGGTAGTTCACTTTGGTCTTTGTGCTGTAGTTTTTTCCATAGGTAAATTCTGAGATTTCCAGGACAAGTGACTGACTGGGTTCAGGAGCAAGGCTTTTTTGGGTTGCTGTTAAAGGTTTCCCTGTACTTTAATAATCATGTGAAAAATGTTCTTTGGGGAAATGCTAAATGTGATTTGTTTCTGTCTCTAGCTTGGTCTGGTAAGACTCAAGTCACTTTAATCAGTCAATGTCCACACACTTGCCTATACTTAAAGGGACAGTTGTGATTTGAACATATCAGCTAACACTGGTTATTCTGCATTAGAAAAGGGACATAATAATAGACCTTCCCTCTTGGCTCATTGCTTTCTGAGCAGCTCTGTGCATGCTGGGAGAATGACTCCTGGTGACCGTTGCTGCCAGCATGAAGCTGGCGAACTGTTTCCACCCCACCACAGACTTCATCTGTTTGGGGAGCTGTGAAACATGTGCCACATGTCTTGGAAAGGCAGGGAGAGTAGGAGCTCTGGGAACAGGTCCCACATGGGAGATAACAGTGACTCCCCAGGAATTTCACTGTTCTTTTGAGGGCAGGGGCCAGCCCAGTGTGTGGTTCAGACCGAGGGCAACCTGGCAGTGTCAATCTTTGCTGCCCTTGCTGTCTCATTTTCTTTCCCAGTCGAGTAGATCGTGCTAGTGGCCTTGTGATGTAGCCTGTATGGGGGAGTTATGTATGAGTTGCCTGTGGCTCAAGATCAATCCCCAAGTTGGCCAACCCTGGGCTCGTGGGAGCAGAAGCAGTATTTGGGTTCTGTTATTGGGCTATATAGTTTGTTTCTTTCCTCCTGTGAGAAATGAGCTCACTGCTGAATTTTAAATGCAAACAGCTTGCTATCAAATAGAGGCAAACAGCGCAGAGCAGATTCGCTAGAGGTGCCATAACCACAGGAGCTGAGCTTCTGTAGACATCACACTTACACATGCTCATGAGTCTCTCCACAAATCCCTTTACATTTCCCAAGCACACTCCCACCCCCCACTCTTGACCTCGTCGCTCCTGGCCAGTCTCCCGACACCTCAGTGCCTCACCCCCCCTCCATTTCTCTCCCAACACATCCTACACAACACAGACTACAACCAGCCAAGCGGCTTAAGGATCGAACCCCACAGTCCCCAGCAGTGCCTGGCACCCACCGGCACCCACCTTCCCCTTGTGAAAGCCAAATAGAACAATTTCTCACACTCCCTCCTCTTCTTTCTACTACATTTGGCTTGAGCCATAATAACCTAAGAAATTCTCCCAAGAAGATCCCTTTTAGTTGTTCCCCAACCCCAAGTTCAAAGGTGGGGGGAAGCAGTTGCATAACCTGGCAACAATTCTATACCAAGCAAAAAGGCTCTAATTTCAACTTCTGCTAAAAGGAGTGGGATAACAACTGATGTTCCTTGCCTGAGAATATTTCCTCCCTTACTTTATGTACCATATGCAGTGAGTGGCTATGGTATACCAAGGCCTGGGTGACAACTTTCTCCCTCCAGTTGGCTTGTAGGAGTCTGGTTTGACTTGCAGCTCCACTCACACAGCCTATGGGGTTGCTGTCCAACAGCCATGTTTCTAGATCATGGCAATTACAAAGGTCTGCCAATATTATGATTATGTCCCCTTCCCTTCCCTTGTCCAGGGAGGCTTTACCAATTTTCCTCCCTGACTTCTTTCTAGTTTATGTTTTCAGGCAAGGACCATTACCACTCCTATTTGATACCGGAACTCGTCTCATGGCCTCCATTTGGGGTACCACAGTCCAGTTGGTGGGTGGATCTACGGGTCCTTTGTGTCCATCGTTTCTCAGCTGTCTGTACCGCAGTCTCCATGGTAAACAAGACCTGAACTGGACCTCTTGGGCTGACCAAGGAGAGGGTAATCTCCTTTCTCAGTTGTTTCCATTCTTAGCCCATCAGTTACTGCGTACCCTGATACGCGTTTCCCGTTTACGCTCTGTGAGGACCCATCCACAAAATATTTCTCCCCTCCTGGTAATTCCTATTCAAATCAATCTTGCCTTGTTTTTGTAGCTGTGTGGTGGGTTGGAAGGCTGATCCTTCCTTGCCTCCCACCAGGGCAAAAAACCTGCGACTCAGACACAACGGGTTGCAGAAGTGGTGGGAAGTTTGAATGGAAAAGCAGTGAGCGTTTTACAGAGACCCACAACCACAGTGACAAAAGAGATCCCAAAGCACACCCAGAAGCCTCCCAGCACTTCCCTTCTCCCCACCTGAGGGGACACCCAAAACTCCCAGGGCTCTTTCTTCTCCCCACCCCCCCTCCCCGTTAGGCTAATCTCAGCTGGCCAGATCTGAGACTGCCCTTCCCCCTTCTCCAGGCATTAGGCCTGGCCAGGCCTCGAGATGGCTTCCCCCTCCAATACCAGACAGGGAGCATGTCCCAGCGTAGCGGTGAGGGAAGAAAGAGGAAGTGTAGGATTGTGCAGGTAGATTTATAGGGAGCAGGACATTATGGGATGAAATACACAGCTTCCTGTGTCCACCCACTGGGCTGGACCCTCGGGGATGTGTCTTACGTGGCCGCAGCAGGAGGCACCCAGCCCAAACTGCTACAAACTGCAGCTGGAACCTGAGCAGGTTTATTTACAGCCAGAGGCTTGCTGTCTTCACTGGTAGCCTTCCATGGTGCAGCAGGTTCCAGAAAATGAAAGGCCTGCTCTGCACGTGTGGAGAGGACAGTGCCTTGCCCCAGATGTTCTGCAGTGATTAATCCCCACTAAAGCCCTGGGCGGGCACCTGTGGCTCTGCAAGCGGCAGCGGAGCATCCACACACACGCCTGGCACGCCCAACAGCTCAGCCAGCTACAGGGAAAGAAATTGTAATGCCACTGTGAGAGCCAAGACAGCACAGCATGGGCTGCAGCACAGTGCTTTGCTGATCAGCTGCTCAGGCCTCTCTGCTAACCTGCTCACTGAGCTGCTGGCTCTTCACTTCTTTTCTCCCTTTTTACTGTACAGACAGGTCAGGTGTGAGTTTCCTCTGTGGAGACATCTGCTCAACACCTCACAGAACCCCAGAGTCAGGAGCAAGTCTTCACTCCTGAGACACAATCAGAGGCAGTGCAGGGGAGGCAGTGTACAGGTGGCTGCAGCAAGCCACAGCACTGAGGCATCTGGAGCGCCAGCACAGCAGGAGCTCTTTGCAAGCCATTATAAAAACTTCTTGGCCTTTATTTTTAAGGTGAAGTCATCCACCATTAAGTATGCTACTGGCTTACGTGACCCTCCCCATTCTTGAGTCAGCACTCCATAAGCCACCCCTCCCTCCACATCCACATGGGATCCAGTCAGGCTGTCCGTGCTGGTACACTGGTTGGCACAGGGAGAACTGCAGGATATGTATCACAAAGCTCATCAAGGCTTTTGATAAACATCCTGAAGTCTGTCACTGTTGGTGTACTGCTGACTGCTCCCACACTCAGGGAAGGGAGGCTCAAGCCTGGAGCAATAGTCAAAGCCTCTTAGTTGTTTCAAATTTCTCCTCGTCTTCCTCTGTCCAAATGAAGTCATATAAAAACTTGCCTGACTATATCACTCAACCCATAGTCTACAATATCCTAACAATCCTCTGACTTGTCTCTTTGTTTTGGGGGCTTGAAGAGATACAATCCCTTTTACTCTTTTGGGATCTATCTTCCTAGAGTCCTTCTAACATCAATTACCCCTTCTCCTGAGATTAATAATGTCCTAAATATTTAACCTCAGGTTCCACAAATTGTAATAATAATTTTTCTAAGTTTTGGATCTTCCCATTCAAAGGCAAAGATGTCTCTACTGTTTTCAGCTAATAGGCAGGCCCAAAAGGCATCCTTAAGATCTATTACCATTTGTGACTTGGGGCTTTGTGACTCAACGATGTGTAAACCGAGTCACTGTTGTCTTATTCACCTCCTGCAGGTCCTGCACCAACCTGTAAGTTCCATCCTCTTAAGGAGGTGGTCTATAACTGGCTTTAATCCCTCCCTCCTTTCTTTAGGTATGGGATGCTGCTGTACTCGGATCCACACACCCTTTAGGAGCCTTGGTCCTTAACTACTGGGACTTTAAACCCTTCCCCTTTTGCCCCTAGAACTTTTAATTTTACCAAGGCCCCCTGTTGGCATTTTAAAAGACCCCCTGATGGTAAAAAACCCACAACCTTGGGTTTGTTATGAAGTGGCTTCTCTCTCTCTCCCTTCTGTGCTTGCTTGGCACATGAATACATGCAAAGCTTAACAGAATGGTCCAGGAAAGGGGAGGGAGAAACAAACAAAAAAAACACCCAAAAACCCCAGGCTGTTGAAAGGTTGCAGGTCAGTCACTAGGTAATGCCTGCAAGCCCATGCACAGGCAGTGCAGAACTCAGCTTCCAGAATCACTCCTCTGCTTCTTCCTTAAACAAGCTAAATAGTACATCTTCCTCAAAAACCTTAAGATCTCTCTTCCTCCTTGGGCAATCTCGTTTAAAATGCCCAACTTACCCACTAAAGTAACATTTAGTACCCTTACTTCCAGCTTGAGCATTCCCTTGGTCCTGGTGAGGCTTAGGGGTTTTAATTTTGGCCTTTGGTTTTCCTTTTTCCTCATCTCCACACACATCAAATGCCTTGTTTGTATTTTGCCCTCTGGGTGCTGCTTAATCAGGGTGCAACATTCATTCATGTTTTGCCTGCCCCTATTATCATTATGGTTCCAATTAGGAGGTACTAGGGGCATCTTTTGGCCACCCTGCTGATTGTCCCTTTCCCAAGTCCTCATTCCTGCTGTCCTAATAAATTGGTCTCATTTTCTCTCTCGTCCCTTCCTCCATACAATAATTTATTGCCTTATTCCTATCCCGTGTATTAGGATTATCCCTCCAAGATGCTAACTGTAACCCCAGAGGACTGTCCAGGGGTATGTCCCTGGGTACCCTGTCACTCCTGTTTCTCCCAGGGCAGGTCTGTCTGCCCAACCCCTGCCCCATTTCCTGAGGTCCCCTCTTTCCGTCACCAGCTGCTTCGTCCCTTCCCCGGCCGAGTCCCTCGCGGGCTATTGGAGCCGCGGCTAGCAGGACCCCGCACTCGCGCCGTGACTCCGGGCCGTCCAGTCCCCCTCAGGCACACGTTCAGCGACCTCAGTTCCCGCCCAGCTGGACAGTGCTCACAGTCCTGTTCTTATCTGGATCCTCGTGCGCTACAACCGCAGGCAGCCGTGAGCTCCGTGCCTTGCCTTTAGCTTGTAATAGTCGCTGAATCCTTCACAGTGTTCCAAGAGACTCGCAGGCTCCTCCTGGAAGGAGCCCCCCCGGTCCGAAGGGTCCCCGAAGCCGTAGAAGAGAGGGTAATGACGTACGGGTCACCAAAGCGTGAGAAACCAACTCGCTGCTGAATCTCAGATACAAACAGTGTATTATCAAACGAAGGCAAACTGCGCTGGGCACAGAGCAGGTTCACTAGAGGTGCCATAACCACCTGAGCTGAGCTTCTATAGACATCAAACTTACACTCATGAGTCTCTCCACAAATCCCTTTACGTTTCCCAAGCACGCTCCCACCCCCCACTCCCAGTCCTGCCTGTTGCTGGCTGTGGTCTCAGGGCTGGGTTAATGATTGCACTCCTGATGTCATTGCTCCTGGCCAGTCTCTGACACCTCGACACCTCACCCCCCCTCCATTTCTCTCCCAATACATCCTATACAACACAGACTACAACCAACCAATCAGCTTAAGGATTGAACCCTGTGGTCCCCAGCAGTGCCCAGCACCCACGGGCACCTGCTGGCACCCACCAGCACCCACCTTCCCCTTGTGAAAGCCAAACAGAATGATTTCTCACACTCCTTAGGGCAGCAAGGCTCTCTGTTGGGTTTTCTCGATCACCATGGGATGATGTGCAAGGCCACACATCCTTATCACATGCCCTCTGACGGCACTATCCAGGGCTGCATTGATAGTAGTTCTCCTCTCTCCTTATTTTGATGTACATCACTGTGCTGGACACTCCCTCCTCTCTCTGTTTCAGCAAGAGCTCAGCTACTGCAATAATTGGAGGCTGCTGTTTTACTGCACTCTGAAGTCGGGTGTGTGTGAACAGCAGCTGCTGCAGGTAGTTTGAGCATAGCAAGCAAACCAAGCTGGGTTTTGTGCTAAGGAGTATGGTAGGCATTCAGTGAGAGCCCAAGTTTATGTTGGATATGATCTGAGGCTGGTAGTGGTTGTTCTTTTGTAAACCAGTCTGCTTTCATGGTGAGATGGAGAAATAAATCTCACAGCCTGTAGATGTAATCATTATATGACCTTACCCAGTACACAGTGGGGAAATCTGACATCTTCTTTCTTCCTTGCCTAGCACTGCTGCTGCCTTCACCTACGGCAAGTAACACCTTAACTGATCTTATGCAGTGGCATTACTCTGGTGTCCTGGGTGGATAGGGATTCTCACAGGGAATAGCCAGCATTGCTTAGGGATTGCAGGGGGCTCAGAGCAAAAGGTGAGATCGTAGCCAGGCTCAGCACATGGCTAAACTGTTAGGGACTGCTTAAGTGGAGCCTTCTCAAACGGCTTAGTACCTTCAGTAGTTCATAGGAGTGTCTCCACTCCCGGTGGGTTTTCTGCTGAAACTGAGTGGCTCTGGCTTCAGGCTGATTGAGTGACGAGTTCAGCTCCTGGTGAGCCTGAGCAGCTGATTGCTGGCTGCTGCTGCAGAAGTGCTGTACCCTCTGTTACCCCAGCACACTGCTACAGTTGCATCTTTGTTTTGCTCTGTAGAGATCCTGTAAACATGTTCATTAGTTCTGTCCTCTTTTGCCTGCAAGCTTCAACAGACCATAGTTACTGTTGATTGTTTCCCTGCCTTTTCACTTTCCAGTAAGCCGGTTTTTTTCTTGTAGTCTTTGAGTTACACCTGCTTGGAGCTACTCATCTGCTGATTGCATTCATTCTTCTCTTTCAGAGGAACTGCAATTATTGTCGTGTCCCACAGGATTTCCCAGCCTTCTTCCTCTGGTAAGTTTGAATGATCTCTTCCATCACAAGTTGCACAATAGATTTCTCGGTGTTCTGGGCTGTTGTGTTCCTAAATCCCAGTCTCCTTGCATGACTGCATTGTCTGAGCTCATGCATTGGTGTGTTCTGGATGGCAGTGACTGATTGGCTGTTACTGTTTTCCAGGTTTTCTTAGTGTTCTAAATTATCCAAAAGTTGCAGTTTGGGCAGTGGGACAGCTTTTCTGGCAGAACTCATTTGGGCTTTGAAATTCTCTGTTTGACTGCTGGTCAGATATGAAAATGTTGTGGTTCATGACGATGATATTAAGCAATAGCTGCCCCTGCAGCTTGCACTTCCACTAAATGCAACCAGGTATGAAGGGACTTGGTAGAATGTCTTGCAGTTGGTTCAGAAGTGAGAATGGAACCACGCTGCCAGGCTCCTCATGGCTGTGTTCAGCCTTCCTGCCTGAGAGGGCTGAGTAAATAGGGAGCTCTCTGGTTAGTGTAATCAGCTCCATACTGATTCCAGCAGGGGGAAGGGGGTGGCTGTGGAATGGGAGGAGTCTTTTGGACAGAGTGGCTCTAAGAAAACTGAACAACTGGAGACAGCTGGCAGCAATTTTTCAGATCCTGAGGAAAGTATGATTTTGTGTTGAGCAGTTGCCACAAATGTGTGAGGGAGCTGTTACCAACACAGTGACTGAGAGATTGGCATTCAAAAGCAGATGTGTCCAACCATGGAGTCTGTTAAAGATGTGCTCTCTGCCAATGAGACCTCATGAAGGGCTTTTGGCAGCTGCCTGGCTCTGCATGATCCCTGACTCTCAATGAGGTGCCATGTGTGCTGGGAAAGAGAGGTTGTGCTGAAATTACCACCTACAGAACAATCAAACCAAAGCTGCTGGAGCTGAAAGATTTTTGTGGGTTTTTCATGGTTTTGCTTTCCTCTGACCCAAAAAGAAAGAAGATTATGGACCAAGAGTGAATAACAAACACTATTTGGACAGAGGAAAACATTAGAAGGAAGCAGTGATAGTGTGTTGAGGAGGTGGAGGTGCTGTGAGGGGCTTGTGTCTTTAATCCTGTGAAGAATCTGTGACTGGACCTCACAAAGAAAGGTAGTTAATCTTCTCTCAGTAAAATATACAAGCAGGGTCAGAATAAGAACAACTGTAAGGTACAATACCAGAAATACAAGAGGCAGGAAGTGGAACTTAAGTTCAAACTGAGGGAGTCTGAAGAGAGCAAACACCAGGCCTGGGACCTCTGGCAAAACTTGCTGTTATGAGAATGGGGCAACATTCTGTGACTCCTCTGATCCTAAGAATTGTGCCTGGCAAGAGAATTCAGATGGTGAAGGAATTGTCTGAGCATGCCTGGAAAATGGGAGGTCTATTTAATGATTTCAGAATCAAGTTCCTTCCACATCAGAAGAAAGCTCTGTGATTATAAGCTTCCACAGATAGAACTTAAGCTCTGTGATTATAAGCTTCCACAGCTAGAACTTGGGGGGGTGGGGCAGGTCAGAAATTACAACTACTAAAATATTTAGTGATATTAGAACACTGAGTAATGCAAATTACCCTTCAAAGTTACCAAGCTGTATAGTTACTGTGGACTGAATGGGAAAACACAGAAAATGAAGGCTAGATACTAACTGAATTTGTATCTTGTTAGTTACTAATGAATATTATTCAAACCTCTCTTATCAATAACACTCTCAACATCAGCATCTTCCTGAAAAATGCTCTGGTTTTGACCAGATTGGGTTTTGCCATGGAAATTGATTCCAGGGAGAGGTTTTCAACTTGCCATACTAATAAAGCCATTTACCATAAGGTTTACCCCCTGACTTCTCTGCAGTTTTCTTTGCCTAGTTTAAAAAATGACCACATTTGTTCAGATCAACAGCACAGAAAGCAGAAGGCCTGAAGTGTTCAGCCAAAGAACAGACCCAAAGACCAGACAGCACCCAGCCAGGACTCGCTGTCTGTCTTACATGGCTTACTGTTGATTGCCTGTGAACGCAGTGTCACTCAGGATTGCACATGGAGCTTACTATTTACGCAGTCTCAAACTGTGCCAGGGAAGTTTAGGCTGGAGGTGAGGAGAAAGTTCTTCACAGAGAGAGGAATTGGCCATTGGAATACATAGAATACATAGAATAAACCAGGTTGGAAGAGACCTTCAAGATCATCGCGTCCAACCCATCAACCAACCCAACACCACCCAAACAACTAACCCATGGCACCAAACAACTAACCCATGGCACCAAACAACTAACCCACGGCACCAATGTGTGCCCCATGTGCTGCCCAAGGAGGTAGTGGAGTCAGCGGCCCTGGAGGTGTTCAAAAAGGGATTGGACGTGGCACTTGAAGCTATGGTTTAGTTAGACATGAGGTGTTGGGTGATAGGTTGGACTTGATGATCTTTGAGATCTCTTCCAACCTTACTGATTCTGTGGTTCTATGATTTAAGAAAACTTTGCAGGCCCTTTAAGATTTGTCATCCTACTGAAGTAGAGAGAGAAGAGTTACAAGGATTTTCACAGTCCCTTCAGTCTGTAGGAGTTCATTGGAGGCTGGCAGAAAGGAGGCCAGATTGTGTCAGTGTCTGGGTGATTACTGAGGCTTTGTCTGGAGGTGGACAAACATTCTTGGTTTTGTAGTGTTTTCTCATCATCCATCAGGAATGGCTTTAGTGCCAAGAAGGGAAAGCAGAACCAAGGTGTCAAAAAGTTGTGCTTGGCCGTGGCATCACATTTTGGTGCCTGATGACCCAGCTGTAGCATGGGATAGGACTTACAGTGGTGCTCTGGGCAGAAAAAGTATGAAGCATTTTAGAAAAAAGAGTATCTAATCACTTCTTCACTTGGTTTAGACCTGTGTGAGATCAGGCTCACAGATTCTATTTCTTGCTTTGTGGACTTCCCTGAGTACACAAGTGACCTGCTCAAGCTGGCATAACTTGTGCTTGGAGGAGTGAGCCTTGGGAGCTGACATTGAACAGAATGCAGCACGTCTCCTCATCCACTTGCTCTGGAGCTTGGATCAGAAAGAATCCAGAGATTCCTTTGCCACCAAAGGCACCTGGTGCAAACGCGAAGCCTTGTAAAACATGAAATGAACAGGCAAAAACTCCAAGGGGCTGGGGGTGTGGACATAGTTATACTTCAGATATATTTGCTTTGTTTCTATCATGAGTGTGTCATGCTGAAATTACCTGCTAGGTGTTCATCTATGTCTAGATGGATGTTAAGGAGATGAAAATAACTGGTTTCAGAGAAGGTGTTTCTTATGGTCATGATTGCCATGCGTACCCTAGGAGGTAACTTTGTCTACTTGTATACATTGCTAGAGGATTTGGCTTAATAACAGCTTGTAGCTTCCAGTGCCTGTGGCTTTGGGAGTCATACAGCTGAGCTGTATGAGTTACAGTGGGTGTGGAGCCTGCTGGCTCCTACAAGACTATGTTATGAAGACACTTGCTGTCACACCTTGTGCTTCATTCTGAACCCTTCAACTTCTCAGCCAGCCTGTGTTTGTGGGAATTTTAATGTGTATTGAATACAAAGGTCTTGACAGCCTACAAGGACTAGGGATGATACTCAAGGTGAGGCTGGGAAACCTGGTCTAGTTGAGGACATCCCTGCTGACTGCAGGGGGATTGGACTGGATGACCTTTGGAGGTCCCTTCCAGCCCAGACCATTCTATGATTCTTTGATTCTGTGACAGAGGAAACAGCTAAAAAGCAGCTGAAACAGAGAGCTTCTGCAGCTCTGTCAGAGTTCCCTTGTGGAAAGCTTACTCTACACTGCTTCCCCAGCAGGACAGTCTCTTCAATACTCATGTGATGTTTTTTACTGAGAATCTGCCAGTGAAAGGACAGATGTATAAATGGTAGATGCTTTGTGAGGAAAGAAACTGTTAGCATTCCTTTCAGAGTCTCTTAGCAGTCACACTGCCTGCTTTAGTGCCATTCATAGTGAGCTTGGGATGTCTGTCCCAGTGGTAAAAGCCAGCTGTGAGTCCCCCTCTTGCCTCACATTTTACTCTTTATTCCTTTGTTTGTTAAGAGCTCTGAAAACATATAACATGGGGCAGGCAGATTGAAATAATCTGATGTAGGGGCTGAAATGGATGGAAGGACAGTGAGTGCCAGGCCATTCCTGTGGTTTCTGTGTTCCAAACATCATCGTAGGAAGCAAGTTGTGTAATGAGTTTTCTAAATGTTTATATGAACCACTCAAAATGCTGCATCGTGGTGTAAGAAGTACACTTTGTCTAGAAATTGTTGTGGGGTTTCATGGAAATGCAGAGAAAGTGTCTGCTGCTGTCTAAAGTCACTAAGGAGCAGCAAAACCTTCTGACAGCCACTCCTATCAACTCTTTTTACAACTTCAGCTTTTGGAATCGCACAGAATCACAGACTGGTAGGGGTTGGAAAGGTCCTCTGAAGACTAGACTAGACTGGAATAGAATAGAATAGAATTAACCAGGTTGGAAGAGACCTTTGAGATCATCAAGTCCAACCTGTCACCCAACACTATCTAATCAACTAAACCATGGCACTGAGCACCCCTTCCAGTCTCTTCCTAAACAGGTCACTGAGTCCAACCTCCCTGCCAGAGCTAGGATCTCCTAGAGTGAGTCACACAGGTACAGGTGTTTGGAATGCCTGCAGGGATGAAGATAATCATAGAATTGTTTGAGTTGCAATAGACTTCCAAAATCATTGAGTCCAACCATTGACCCTAAGACCCCCATGGCTATTAAACCATGTCCCCAAGGGCCATGTCCACACATGATGATAAAAGGCTTAAGAATGTCAGCTTTTATTACCAAAAAGCAAAAAAAGTCTTTATGATCTTGGAAATCCTAAGAGGTAAAAACCCAAACTGAGACTTAAAAAGGAGTGTATGATGTAATGTTTTAAATTTCTGGAGCCATGAGTCCTGGAATTTTGACCTGAAGTTGAATGAATGGACTTGCTTTTCCCTAACCACCAGCTAGGGCATAACTTTATGTAGACCATTTCTCCTCTGTGCTCCTTGACATTATCACCAGAATATTTCTGAAGCAGTCTGATTGATCACGTCAGTGCTGTCTCCTTACTCTCTTGTTCAATACAACTTTGATGATTCTGTTGCTCTTGCAAAAAAACCAACAGACAAAACCCACATACACAGAGAACAGTGCCTTACTCAGATTTTTTCCCCCCTCACCCAGCTCAGTGTGGTGATAGGCAGGGAAGTTTTGAACTCTCCCTTAATAGGATTCTCCGATGGTGGCTTGTGAGCTTCTTTGTCACTCAGATAAGGAAACCACTGAAGAGGTAAGTTAACAGCTTTGGGATGAAGGCAGGGGGATGATCTCTGTCTTTAGAAGCCATTTATCTTTTGTGTGGTTGACTGGAAGTGATCTGAAGATGCTTTCTGAATTTAGCCTGGAGAAGAGAAGGATCAGAGGTGACCTCATTGCCCTCTACAACTACCTGAAAGGTGGTTGTAGACAGGAGGGGGGTGGTCTCTTCTCCCAGGCAACCAGCACCAGAACAAGGGGACACAGTCTCAAGCTGTGCCAGGGGAGGTTTAGACTCGAGGTGAGGAGAAAGTTCTTCACCGAGCGAGTCGTTCGTCATTGGAATGTGCTGCCCAGGGAGGTGGTGGAGTCGCCGTCCCTGGAGGTGTTCAAGGGGAGATTGGACGTGGCACTTGGTGCCATGGTCTAGTTGTGAGGTCTGTTGGGACAGGTTGGACTTGATGATCCTTGGGGTCTCTTCCAACCTTAGTTACTGTGATACTGTGATACTGTGAATGAGTGTCCTAGCAGCTGTATTCAGTGACTTCAGCCTCTACTGTAGATTGTAGGTTTTGAGTGCTAGCAGCCACCTGATGAAGTTCAACGAGAAACCAATTTCTGCTTCTGCCCAATGGTGAATCTGATAGCCTAAGACTGGTAAAGGCTGGGGAGGCAGCAAGCAGGGAGGCACAGAGTACTCAAGGAACTGACCTGTGGTGGTTTGAAGATGAGCAGTAGAAACAGGCTAAGTGCCTTAAGATTTTTCACCTGCAGCCTAGTGGCTTTATCCTTCTACTCATGGTGATGTCAGCTTCTGCCAGGATATCGTGCTGAGATTTGAAAGATGGCTGGCTCCAGGGATTGCTTTTTAGAAACACAGCTGATATGGCAGTGTTAAAAAAAATGACACTGCCTAACAATTCTGATTCAGTGAAACAGTAGCTTAGAAAATTTCAAGCCCAGTGTTCAGTGATGACTAAATAATTCATCACTGTTGTAGTTTCTGTAGCCTTTCACTGAATGCCTGCTTCAGAAAGTTAAGTAACATTTATAACAGATGAAGACAGAAGGAGAAAGAAATTAGGCTACAGAGACACAGGCACGGAAAGAACTGGGAAGTGATAAAGAATTAATGAGCCAGGTTGTTTTATCAGATGGATTTGTAGTAAAGTTTTTAATCTTAAATATAAATCAAGCAGGTGGCTGAGTAAGCTTCAAGTAGAACCCTCCTCACTGAGGGTTTTCTTTTTGTCTTCATTATCTCCTCATTTTCCTAGACAGGAGGATTTCTAACTGACAGATGATATGTGTTTGTCATCACAGGTTCTGAGTCTGCTTCTCCACGTGTAACCTTGGAGTTTCTAGCTGGCACCATTACCTCCAACGAGTGGAGTTCTCCCACCTCCCCTGAGGGGAGCAACGACTCGGGGGGCAGCGAGGCCTTGGACAAACCCATTGACAATGATGCTGAGGGTGTGTGGAGTCCGGACATTGAGCAGAGCTTCCAGGAAGCGCTAGCCATCTACCCACCATGTGGACGGCGGAAGATTATCTTGTCAGATGAAGGCAAGATGTATGGTAAGGAGAAAGAAAGGGCACATCACAGCACTTCAGGGAGCCTGCCTTGTGCGGGCCACTTGACTTGTACCAAATGATGTCCTGAACTCTTCTCGCAGGGGTTCCCAGGGTTTTCACATTCACTTATCAGAAAGAATTACAAGGGTCCTTTTTAGGTGGAGTGTCAGTGTGGAACTGCAGTGTCACTGGTGCTCAAGGGCAGAAGTTCAGCCCCTGAAACCCTGAATGGTGAAAACACCTACAGTTTGTTGACTAGCTACACTTTTCAGCTATTAAGAAGGGCAGAAAAGAGGCCTCTCTGCTCCCTTTCTTTATTGCTTGCATTCCTATTGCCCTGGTATGAATGCTTTTCATGTATGGATTCTTCTCAACTAGGTAGTTAGATACCCAGCCCTGAATACAACTTGCAGCTGTAGCAGAAGTCCGGTTTTATGTGGTAGACATGATCTTGAATCGAATTATTCATCTACTCTACATTAAAAATGTCTCTGTTCTCTCTTTTGTCCACAAAAAAAGCTGACCTGGGCTGGGTTTTCTAGTTCAGTACTGGAAAAAGCCATTAGGTATTTCTGTGAAGCAAAGGTTGAGAGTGCACAATACTCGGTTGCAAGTTCCACCCGGTTAAAACTATTTCTCAGAGCACTAGCAAAGATCTTGCAGAAGGCAGCCCTCTTCTTGCCTAGTCGGTGCTTGCTCTTTTTGTTTTGTAAATGGAATCTGTGTGTCTCTGCAGACCCCCTTACAGCACCGCCCCGAAGATTCGTATGGAGCACTTCACAAGTCTTTCTGTAGGTTTCTGTCCACCCATCAAGCCATTGTTCCCTGAGCTAGGAAACAGATTGCTCTCACTATGCAGGCATAGGTGGGGTCTTGTTTACACAACCTTATCTGCAATGGATGGTTTCACTGGGTAGATAAAACATTGTGTCTGCGCAGAGCAATGCATCTTGAGTGAGGCTGATCACCCTGAGGGGATTCTTGCATAGGCATCAGTGCTGGGACAAACTAATTTGGACGTGTTCCCTGAATCGTTTCGCTGCACAGTTGCTTTTGCTGGTACTTAAGGAATGATGGGAGTGGGAAAGAGCAGTTGTTGAGGTGAGGCTAGGACTACTTCTTTCAGAAGCAATGCTTGCTTTAAAGGTTATTCAAAGGTTATTCAAATTAAAGTTTTAATTGAGAATCCACTCCATGGTTATGAAGCACAGATTAGTGATGTGCTCCTTGCTGCTGGAGGCAGCACTAGTTCTCAGGACAAGTGAAAAATTACAGTTGTGTGACAAGACTGTCTTCATTTACTAATCATTCTGCATGGCCAGTGAAATACTTCAGCTTCGGAGTGAAATGGATCAGAGAGTGAAATGGGCCAGAAAAAAAATAAGAGCGAAGTAGAATGTGCTACACAAACCTACACCACTTAGCTAGGGCCTAGCATTGGACTAATGTTTAGTGGAAAGCCTCTAGTTAACTGGACTTGTGAGCTGCAGAAGGTAAATAACCCGTTTGAAGAGTGAAAAGTTTAGTCTAGGCTCTGAGAGGAGAAGCAAACAGCTTTTCTGTAAGCCCTCCTCCCTGCTGCAAATGAGAGTGTCCCTGCTTGCCTTCAGTGCACCTGTTCCCGGCATGGATGGTTGGTTCAGTGTGCTCCTGACAGAACCTGAGGCACTGATTTATGCCCTCCTTCGCTTACTGGTCTCCAGGATCTGTGCCAAGGAAGCAGGGTCCAGTCTAGGTTCTACAGGAAGATATGGCCAGGCAAAGAAAATAAATATAGTTTGTGATTTAATCTTCACTGCTTATGAACTCACTCACAGAGCAGGGCAAGGTCTCTGTGGAACTGGCCTCGCTTCCCATGGACAGTTGTTTAGCTGTCCTATGACTGACTTGTACAGAGCTCGTTGAACCAAGGGACAGAGCAGAACAGAGGGTTCTGTATGCCCCTTTTCCCTGACAAAAGTGGAGCCATTTCACTCTGAGGAGTGCCTTGTGTGGTTCTGCTCTTTTGGGCATGGTTTTCCAGGTTGCAGTATCTTTTCCATGTGCAATTTAGATACTCCTCACCTGTTGTGAGTTGACCTGTTACCAGGTTAAGGTTAGTAGCTTTTAACCAGCAAACATGTTGAACAAGCTTCGTTGCACAAAGCTCATACGAAGGACTTACGCTGTTTGGTTTGGATACATTTCACATTGCATAGAAAGGTGTGCTTCAAACTACACACAGTAGAGAACATGGGCCAGAGGCACTTAGCTTGCTGTTTACAGCTCTTTAGAAGATGCTCTGCTGATTGCTTAGTGGATGTGATTCCTTCTTCATCCAGAAGTGAGACAAGCTCTTCTCTGTACATTGGCAAACTTGGGTCTTGATGCCCTCTTTAATTACCTTTTTCCCTCCTAGACATGGAGGCAGCACCCTGACTGTATAAGCTCATTTACCACAGCACTGCTCCTGGTTCAAGCCCTCACTGTCCTCTGCAGCAGTCTCTGCTTGCTGCCTGCTTAAGACACAAAAAGCTGTCTTGTCTGGGATGGTATGCTATAGGCGAACCAGTTAGAGAGCCAATGAGTCCAGGGCACCATTAACTTACTGGTCAGGCCTGCTGGAATGTTGTGGGGATACAGTATTACAGATATTTTTCTTACATTTTCCAACTGTGTGTTTCCATGGAAGAAATAACACCTGCAGTGTTTCGATCAAATAAGCAGTCATGGAAGTCACTATCTCCTAGTGTCTTCAGTACTGATCTAGTAAAAGGAGATGAAAAAAGCTTGATAACCTTTGTGTGATTTGCATGGAGATGCTATCAGAGCAGGTGTCCCAAGACTGCTGAGGACAGAGCAATAAAAAATAGTAATCAGCTTTGACAAAACTGCCGGGGCCTTGATTTACAAATGAGGAAGTAAGAGCTTGGAAGAAACTAACTACTGCCATAACTGCCCAGTGTCCCTTTCTGCTACACAAACATCTGGCTTGGAGCACCTTTTTATCTAAGAGCAACTGGGACTGGCAGCTCTCTGCTAGATGGCTGTGCTGTAGTACCCAGTAGTTTAGCAACTGGTTTATAAAACAGCTTGGCCTTTCTGTGCTGAAGGGGTAGGGCAGACAGCTGGGGGCTCTCATCTGTCTCCCAAGCTGGTGCCATCTGAGTCAAAGCCTTGAAACGGCTGATAGAAGATAGTTGTCCAAAGCTCAGAGGCTGGGCAATAAAAGTAGTTAACCATGTTTCTAGTAAAAACTTGGAGCAGGCAGCAAACTGTGACGACTTGAGCTGGCAACATGAATTAAGCTCTCATAAAAGGTCAGTCTGATGCTGAAAACTCCCATGTCGCAGGTGATCCCTGCCATACCCATTCTGAAGTAACTAGGTACATTTGCATGACATTGCCTTCATCTCAAAAGGAGATGTTATCAGTTAATGTTTTTCCCAACCTCAAAAAGTCACTAAAACTAAAAAGCAAACTTGAAGAAGCACAAAGCATGCACTGCCTATCCCAGTTCATAATCACTTCTTGAGGGGAGGAAGGAGTGTGGCAGCTAGTACAAGCATGAAAGCCTCCAAGGTGTCAGTCTTCAAGTATTTTCTTTATCTAGTGCAGCAATTCACCTGATGATGTTTCAGTCAAGGGAACTGGAACATGCTGAGAACATGCTAAGTTGACACTGAACTGTCTGGCCCAGGTAATTGCAAAATTTGGACTTCTCTGATAGCTCTCAAAGATAGTTCTGCAGTTTATGCCCTCCATTGGTATGAAATGGCCTCCTGTTGCACCAGGAGAGGTGTAGGTTGGATATTAGAAGAAACTTCTTTACTGAAAGGGTTCTCAACCATTAGAACAGGCTCCCCAGGGAGGTGGTTGAATCCCCATCCCTGGAGGTGTTTAAAAGATGCAGAGACGTGCTGAAGGATGTGGTTTAGCACCAGACTTGCTAGAACTGGAGAGTGGCTGGACTCAAGGACCTTAAAGGTGTTTTCTAACCAAAACAGTTCTGTGACTGTTGTGACTTAGTGACCTGTAGAGTAGGCCTTCATCTCATAATTTTGTTTAAGAAATGGAATCTCCCATTTAAGCAATAGAAGACAGACATAACTTAATACTTGTGGCTCATGGGGCGGGATGCAGACTCTTCCCTTCTGTTTTCCCGGCGGTAGGTGTTATGTTTTTGGAGTCACTCAATAACAAATCTTTGTTTCACTGAGTCAGCCTTCAGCTTTGCTTTTGTGTGGTTCTAGCTATTTGTTGCAGACTAGATGAAGCTAGAGTGCTGGAGATATTTACAGCAGACTGAACTTCTGCTGGAGTTTGTCAGATTTTTCTTTCTGTCTCCTCTTAAGGCTGAGTTTAGGATTCTTCCTGTTACAATCTGTGTCAGTTTAACTGCTGTTTTTTCCATGCAAAGGGAAAGAGACATCCTTCCAGGAGTTACCAGCATTTGCTAAATATTGAGGCATTTCCCACTTTTGAAATGCCAACCAACCAGGGAACTGGTTGCCATTGCAACTAAGAGTTAGTAGTGCTGTGGCATCTTTCTTTGACGTGCTTGGGGCTGCACAGAGATTAGAATAGATTAGACTAGACTAGACTAGACTAGACTAGACTAGACTAGACTAGAATAGAATAGAATAGAATAGAATAGAATAGACCAGCGTGGAAGAGACCTTCAAGATCATCACGTCCAACCTATCATCCAACACCACCTAATCAACTAAACCATGGCACCAAGCACCCCATCAAGTCTCCTCCTGAACACCTCCAGTGATGGTGACTCTACCACCTCCCTGGGCAGCCCATTCCAATGGGCAGTCACTCTCTCTGTGCAGAACTTCCTCCTAACCTCCAGGCTGATTAGCTGCGTTGTCACGTGTTAGGTTTATTGTGTCTGCTTTTGAGGGGGCCTCTGTTCTGCTGTTCCAACAAATGGCACATACTTTTTCCTGTCCCTTTTGACTTTTTTAGCAGCTTTGTAGTCCCATTCTTCTCTGTCAGGCTTAAAATGGAGGGTGTTACGTAGGATTATGTTTTTCTCATGATACATGTGTGCAGCCACAGAGCTTTCATTGTGCTTAAGTAATTCTGAGCCTTAGGATAGGGCTTTTGGTAGCTGAATATTGTAGCCACACAATTAGTAATGGTGTACTGGAGTGCAGTTCTTGAGTGCAGTTCCCTGTTATTTCCTGAGCTGTCTGTAAGCAATTTTTGTTTAACTTAGGTGTTTTGCCTGTAAGATGTTGCTGTTGCAACATTTTCCTCCACTTCTTCCACTCTTACCCATGGTACAAATAATTCTCAAGTGCTCTGGAAACAGCTCTGGAGTCCTGATGTGATAGCTTTAGCTCAGGTATGAGACAGCAAGAAGTCTGGTCTTGAGAGGATGGCTGGTACCTCACAGCTGACGATAGCAGTGCATCACAGTTTCTAAGAATGCTGTCAGAGAAATGTGTATTACTATTACAGCTCAGACCTCTTTTGCTGTGTTTTCAAAGTATGATCAAAATACTGGAGTGGCTTCAGTGGTCTTTTTATTACATACCCAGTGCTGCTTCATTAGCAGCGTTGCATTAGCCTTTTAGCTCTTCCTCTGACTTCTGAATTTCAAACATTTAGTAATTATCAAAGATGGAGTTGATCTGTAGTCACATATGGTTAACTTCTCCTAATTTTGTTGTACTTGTAAGTAACACAGTTCAGTTGAGTTCTACTTCAGTAAGCCAGACTTGTGCTTTATAGCTGTGTCCACTCGTCTGCCTTGTACTTGAGAGACTGTTCCCCTTTTGTCAGCCCTTCCCTTGTTGTCGTGCCTCTGCTGTGCTCCTGGATAACCTTAACACCTTTCCAGTTGTTTTGTGACAAATGTAGCTGAAAAGCCTTAGTGGTGCTGTATTGGGGTTTTTTAACATTTTTTCATATACTGTTCTTTCACAATTGGATCCAAACATTTACAGTTGCTAATCTCTTAACTATACAAACATGTTTATATTTAACATTTCAGATTAGATTCAAAACCTGGAATCAAAAGCAAGACATGGAAAAAGAAATTTAATAGTCTCTGCTGCCTTGGGTTTCTTTTTGCTTCAAAGCAAGTCCATGTAAAACTTTTTGGACAGATTTTTGTGAAGGCATTACCAGAAAGATCTCAAAACCACAGAGCGAGTTCTGAGAAGAGCAACAAGCATACCAGACTTAACATTGAGCTCTAGAAGTTGAACAGACTGATTTAGGAGGAAAGATTAAAGTAGCTATATATACATTGCCTGGCTAAGTGATGACTGAAAGGTGGAGGGTGGGGGGACACATAATAACAGTCTAAAAATATTTGAAGGGTGTTAACATCTAGGAAGGAGAGGGATTTTATGTGGAACATGTGAGCATGACTAGGATTAATGAGAGAGAAAGAAGGAATATAGGATGGATATCAGCAGAAGCTTCATGACAGCATGGTACTCGGTGCTGAGGGACCTCTTGTAGTGCTAGAATGAAAGTGCTGGTGTTGAGGCTTTAAAAATTATATCAGACAAAGCAGTTAAGGCATGTATTTGTAAAACTAGTTCCAAGGAATGGCACAGGTGTGTGTCTGTATGGCTGTTCTGTGTAGGTGAGAGGTGGAATCTAGATTAGATGTGCTGTAATTTTACCCAGGAAACAGAAAGTTGGCACTAGGTAGTGATCAAATCTGGCTTTCCATTGTAAATACTTGCAGGTTTCGTCAAAAGTGTTAGCATTGTGATTTATACTGCCTGTGCTTTTGTGACACGAATCACTGGCAGATTGATGGGCACAGAGAGCCTTCCTCAGGTCTGAAACTGAAAGAGCAATGAGATAACCAAGTAGGAGTGTCTTCTTAGAATTTGTCTGCTGTTGATTATTCAGATGTGGGGTAGAGAAGGGGGGTAGCATTTCTCAGGCAAGGAGGTGCACATGCGTGGAGGGAGCCGGCAGTCTCAATGCATAGATTGCGTGGGGACCTGCTGTAGGAAAAGTGGAGCTTTCTTATGTCTGTAGGGCAGGTCACCAAAACCTTCAATATGAGCTCACTTGAGAAGCTTCAGTCAGGGGCATGCCTTATTCCTGGAGGGCATGTATGAAGTATAATTTTAAAAAGTGGATGAGAGGAACTTGATCAGAAAAGGAAAATGTTACAGCTAGAGCAGGAGGCACTGTTCTCATGCATGTGGGATCCAGATAACGAGCACAGGAGAGCTAGGACTTGTCTATTGCTTTAAACAGTTGCTTACTAGCTAATCCATAACAAGCCTTGTATTGTCTGTGTGTGCTGAAGATCTGGGCAGCAAAGCTGGGAAGGCTGTGTATGTTTTGTGCCCAGACAGATGGTCTGGGCACAAAAGTCTGTTGGTCACTGGTGGAGCTGACTTAAACCTCTGGGGCCTGGGTACACCTGCTGCTGAGTGGTGCATAGCCAGCAGCTGTTCTTCATTACTGTCACCTTGAACTTGTGACCCATCTTCTGGGTACTCCTTCAGCTTCTCTGAGGCTTACTTGCATGCACCTATGCAGGCATGGTCTTGCTCAGTCTCTGGCTTCTTGAACAGGAAATTAACCGTTTTCAGTAAAACTTTTTCATGTAAAATGTCTTGAGAATGACTTCTCTATCCTCTCGAGTCTGATCGGTGCAGAATTTGCAAATCTCTCTTCAGGAGCTTAGATTGAAATCCATGGACTTGAGTTCTGGGAGTGTAACCAATGCTTGATGAGATAGGCAAATAGTGGGGCAAATAGCTTGGAGTATAAGCCCTGTGAGGAGAGGCTGAGGGAGCTAGGGTTGCTTAGCCTGGAGAAGAGGAGACTCAGGGGTGACCTTATTGCTCTCTACAACTCCCTGAAGGGAGGTTGTAGTGAGGCGGAGGTTGGTCTCTTCTCCCAGGCAACCAGTACCAGAACAAGAGGACACAGTCTCAGGCTGCGTCAGGGGAGGTTTAGGCTGGAGGTTAGGAGGAAGTTTTACACAGAGAGAGTGATTGCCCACTGGAATGGGCTGCCTGAGGAGGTGGTGGGGTCGCCGTCACTGGGGGTGTTCAGGGCGAGGCTTGAGAGGATGCTTGGTGTCATGGTTTAGTTGATCAGGTGGTGTTGGATGATAGGTTGGACATGATGGTCTCAAAGGTCTCTTCCAGCCTGGTTTGTTCTATTCTGTTCTGTTCTATAGGAATGACCTGAATTGTAGACTGCAAGTGCTGTAGCCATAAGCATGACAATATTACAGGGAAATGCATGTCTGTGTGTGGCCTTCAGCACAACGTTGCCTTCAACCTTAAATGGGGATTATGAGCATTCCTGCATTCCATCATCATCTTTAGTTGCAGAGTCATAGAAAATGGTGCTGGGAAGGACCTTCAAATGTGATCTCATCTCTTCCTGTGCTCGAAGGCAAAGCCAGTACTTAAACTGTTCTTGTCTAGTCTGGTCCTTTGTGGTTAAGAATGGAGGAAGGTGATTTGGCAATTCTAAATACAGCAGCTTTCATCTGCAAGGGAGCTGAAGCACACAGAGTTTTTTACAAATTTCCTTATGTATCCATATGCTTTTTTAGGTATCTCAGCAGCAGCCTGAGTAGTTTATTCATCTTCATGTCCCTGCTCTCCTGACACTGCCTGAATTTTGCTTGCTCAGCTATCAGACTCGTGGTGTAAACTCAGTTGGTGGTTAAAAGTGGTGGTTAAAAAATATGGAGCACAATTACTCATGGTAGGAGAAAAGGAAAGGGAGGTGTGGGGCAGAGTAGCACAAGTTAATGCTAGGAAATTTTACAAGCTTAGCAGAACCCAGCTATTATCTAGACCAGTTCTGGTTATGAAGCTGCATTTCTGCTAGGATTTGCTGTCTGTTCCCTGTTCACCTTTTACAGAACAACATCTATAATAACTATTTGTCTTAGTGCTAGCATGGTGTCAAACTTCTGTGTTGAGACCAAGAGTATATTTCCTTCAGAAACAGTGAGGTGACCTAGCAGTTCACTGCAGGAGAAAAGATGGAGTCACCACTCTTGTTTGCCTGACCCCCTGCTCTGCTCCTGGGTTTGTGCTCTCGCTCTTTGGGACGACTTCAGTTTCCAGCAGACTCTTTGCTGATGCATTTTGGCTTGCTAAACTGGTAACAAACTACTCTGCCAAAACAGAGAGATCAGTGAGCTCAAGGGGCCTGTGAACAATCTGGTGAGGAGTTAGGATAAAAAGGCAGTAATTTTTTTTAGCAGTGGCAACCCATTTGTTTAGGCTGAAGCTAAAGCTTGATGATATAAAATAATCATGGTCAGTGACTACAGTCTTATTTATGATGTCAGAAACTAAAGCTGGATGAAGTTGCAGCCATTCACTTATGTGAATTATTCACATCAGTGTCTGGTAATGAATAGTGTCATTCATATAATGTAAGAACAGTTCCTGGGTTTTTAGGCTTTTCTTGAAGCTGTTGTAGTTTTCAGTCAGTGGACCAGGAGCGGGTCCTTGTCAAGTGAAGTGGTCACAGCTCCAGACAGGATTAATCCAAACCAGGCCAGGTGCCTTGGGAGTTGCATAGTCCTTGTGCTGGTGACACAGCAAGTGGCTGCATGGATGTCTCAGAGCCCTTTTAGCTCTGATTTCTGTGAAACTTTGAGTACTTAGCTAGACTGTCATCTGGGCATGTGCCCAAGATAAGCACTTGGGCAAGGAATCTGCAAGAAACAGTGTACTTACTGGTGCCAGCAGAGGCAGCTGACTGTAAAATGGGGAGGAGAGGTGCTGAAGTTTTTCCTGCTCATTGAGGTGACATCGCTGAAGTGCCATTGAGAGTTGCTTCCCTGATAGCCAGTGGCTATTGGAAGTTACTGAAACAAGCAGGCAAGAGGCTTATTGACCTAAGGAAGAATTTAGCATATGTCCTGGACCTGGAACTGGAGGATGTTACAGTCAAACATCACTTTCAGTGCTACCTGCAGTGGTTTTGCTGAACCTGGGGCTTAGTAAGTATACTTCTGCATGTATAACATCATCATTCTCAGGTGTCCTAAGAGACTGAAAGCTGTTAGTTTGATGTGCCTTGCCATGTAGGATTGTAATTGGCTATTTAATGTGTTATACACTGCATGGCATATGAAAGACTGACGTTGCTGTATCCAGCTGCTTTGGTGTGATTGTGGGATTTCCCAGGCAAACGGAACATAAACCATTTCTGTGAGTCAGTCTTGCTCAGGGAAAAACCAGAACAAGTCCCAGCTCTTTTCCTGTTGCAGCCCTTAACACATATGTGGAGAGGTAGCTGTTGGATGGATTATCTTGCATTTCTGTGGCCTGAGGTGATAATGTGGGAAAACACAGCTGATGAGGGCATTCAATTTATGCACTGCAAAAAATGTATTAAAGGCTGAAGGGTGGTGAAGAGTTTCATAGCCTGGAGGTTCCCATTAGATTGGGGTGGAGGGATTGCTGCGTGCGTACATTGTTGTACCTTGGTAAAAGCTCATCTTTACAAGGAATAACTCAATGTGCCTTTGGGCAGTAATTAGAAGGCACTTTAGCTCTGTCTAGGCTTTAGATAAACTGATTCAAGCTCAGGAAGAGTCTTGCCCATTTTCTTACCTGCCTGTGTGTTTGTGTCTTGCGGAGCACAGTTCCAGGCTACAGTTTCTCTGATGTTAAAACCAGTTTAAGTTCTGTCCTGATTCTTTCTCCGTTCTCCCCGTTGTGCCAGTGCTGAGGTTTATGTGGCCACAATATGAACTAGTTCATCAGTCCAGTTAAAAATATGCTGACTGGGGAAACCAAAATGAACAAAAAAGTTCAAACAGGGGGAGAGGGAGCTTACTTCTGAATTTTGGTAATTAGAGTGATGTGTGTCAGTCCTTCTGACAGTGTCCTTGGTGCAGCTGCACACAGGATTTGATGGAATATTACAGGAGGAGGAGGAATGACCAGCAGAGAAGAGGGAAACCTCTGCAGATTGTTTTACTGATGAAAAAAATTCTTGCTGTAACTACACCTGTGATGACCGACTTTTATCTCCATTCCTTGTTTGGAACCAATAAGAAGCTTCCCCAAACCTTCAGGGTCTAGAATTGTTATGGCTTAGTCATGCACCTTGTTTGAAGTGTCTTAAACTGGCCATCAGGAAAGAGAAGTTTCTAAATGGGGATAGCACTTCTCTTTCTAGCTGTGAATTTAGGTTACAGAGTGGAAAAAGAGAGAGGAGTGAAGTCTAAGCTTCCCAGCAGAGGGCCTTTTACACAGAATTTAGACAAGTTTGTAACTGAGACAGCTGAGTGTTATGACTTGGATAGACTGATCACCTGGCTGCCATTTCCCCACTTGAGGTGTTTGGCTTGCACATTCTGCCCAGCAAATCAAACTTGAACAACTTTCTCATGTCTGGAGAGGAGGGAGCTCAGCATTTGCAGAGTCAAGTGACGAAGACAGGTGCGTCGGGAGAGCCGAGGAGGTGGCGGTGCTGATCGCTTTGATAGCGTGTTTTCAGGGATAGAATTGTTCTCTGACTTTCCAGAAGTACTGTCTCAGCTTTCTTTGAGTCTCCATCTCAAAATCCCTTTATTGTAGGGATTGCATGGACTTGGGGAATCTTCTTGTGGAAGGTTAGTACTGTGTAAATTCAAGCATGGAATAAATCATCAGAGTAAGGCAACTTTTCTTCTCAGAGCCGATCATAAAGTTCTCTGATCTGTGTAACTGTGCTACAGGAATTCCAGCCTGACTGTTGAGCACTGAAGTTCTGCACTGGTGGAGGGAGAGAGGTCCTCACAGTACAGGCCAGTGCAGTAAAATGCACTATGCTTTTTTTGGGTCTCTTTCATGAGAAGTGATCCCATAGTTCTTTCATTACCTCCTGAATAGTCCTCTGGATTCATTATGGAAGCTAGGAATAAAAGTATAGGATGTTCAAAAAGCCTCGAAAGAAGCTCGATCAGAGTCAGCTTTGTTGTTATTAATATGGTATTTAAAGAGCTGTCTTCAGCTCCTAACGAAAAATAAACACACTGCTCTTGAGATTGTCCACTGCTGGTTGGCTTTACTTCCCCACATGGATTTCCCACAGTTGCAGTCCAGATAAATGGCGGGGGGAAAAGACACCACACTGCATTACTTGCTCGGTGTGCTTAGCATGGAAGTACCAACAAAGGCTGAAGTGACCAGTAAGGAGCAAAAACCACAGTGTAGAGTTTAATGGTGGGGGAGTGAGGTGGAAGTTCCCAAGGAGAGGTTTAAAGATAGGGATGAATACGGAGACAGTTGTTGCAGCGTACTTACTGACTTTGGGGACAGCCCCAGCTCTGGCAGTGAAATTACTAGTAAAAGCAAGAGCTGAAACAGAGAGAGAGGGAAGCATTGAGCCTTTGACAGAGGTTTTGATGCTGAACATTATCACTGTATTTTGTAAGTTGTATACCAAGACAAATCTCACAAATTCTGAGAGGAAGAAGGGCCTACAGGAGAGAGAGAGAGGCCAAAGTCTGAAACTTCAGAAACAGGTTTGCTGAAAAAGATATTTTAAGGTTGAGAGCAAGCATGCTGAGCAGTCAGGGAAGATGCAACATCAGTGATTGCCAGAAGTCAAGGAAGATAAGATGATGACAAAGGGAACCCAGACGTGCTGTACTTTCTCTAGCCTTGAAAGAGCTGCTCTGGGAAACTGGGAAGCCAGCAGGATTTTCTCACCAAGGTTTTGGTAAGAAAAGATGGTTTGTGATGAAGAAAAAGTCTGGTAGTTCTATCTTTACAACTTACATTAAGGATTACATCAGTAAGAGGTGAGTGTCTGTGCATCTTGATGAGAAGATAAGATTAGCCTTCAGAGAGACAAAAACGTGGGGCTGGACACAAGCAGTCCTGTTTCTGGACAAAGTAATGCCCAGGAAGGCATTTAGTGTAAGGTTGTGCAGGGAGGTATGGACTGGGAGAGACCCCAGTGGCAGTGATTTCCATATGCACAATGTGTGAACATAACACACCCTGCTTTGGCCTTGTCATTCTGATGATGTCATTCTGCATATGTTTTGCTTGGTATGCATAGAGAAACACTGATATTTAATGGACAGCTGAGGCGTCCTTAAATTCCCTCTTGTGTCCACATCTGTTTCTCGTGCTGTCTGATGCACAAAGTTCATAGTCTTTGTTGATTGTGATCAACAGTTAACTATATGCTTAGCAAGTTCAGGAGACTGCCATGTTCCAGGCAGCACAGAGAGTTTGAAATGATAGCTGAGATGGCTTCCTTGATCTTTCTTTGATTTACCTTTCACTGGATACAGCTGGATAGTTGCTTCTGTAGTTTTCATTGCTGTGCTTCACAGTTAGGTGCCTGGGCCTGCTTTGGGGACAGAAAAGATTACAGTATCACCAAGGTTGGAAGAGACCTCAAAGATCATCAAGTCCAATCTGTCACCACAGACCTCATGACTAAACCATGGCACCAAGTGCCACATCCAATCCCCTCCTGAAACCCCTCCAGGGATGCTGAATCCACCACCTCCCTGGGCAGCACATCCCAATGGCCAACAACTCTCTCGGGGAAGAATTTTCTCCTCACCTCCAGCCTAAACTTCCCCTGGCACAGCTTGAGACTGTGTCCTCTTGTTCTGGTGCTGGTTGCCTGGGAGAAGAGACCAACTCCCTCCTGGCTACAACCACCCTTCAGATAGTTGCAGAGAGCAATGAGGTCTCCCCTGAGCCTCCTCTTCTCCAGGCTAAGCAACCCCAGTTCCCTCAGCCTCTCCTCACAGGGCTGTGCTCCAGATCCCTCCCCAGCCTTGTTGCCCTTCTCTGGACACCTTCAAGTGTCTCAATATCCTTCTTAAACTGAGGGGCCCAGAACTAGACACAGGACTCATGGTGTGGCCTAACCAGTGCAGAGTACAGGGGCACAAGTGACTTCCCTGCTCCCTGGCACTGAGGTCAAGCTGACAGGCCTGTAGTTTCCAGGTTCCTCCATCCGATGCCACTACCAAGAGGCAGAAACTTCCATGTAGGTTCCCCCTGGAAAGATTTTGCAGAAATCAGAGTTCTTTGCTGTCATCCATCACAGCAGAGAGGCTTTTAGTTCTGCTTTCTTCAGCAACAAGGATGTGGGGAAGTATCAGGCTTAAAGAGATGCTTTATCTGCCTCCTGTACAAGCAGTAATACACCATTACTCGCAGAAAGCCACTCGAAGCTTCAAGGTAGGACTAGGAAATGCTTTCTGTGGCCGTGGGAACTCCTGTGATTGATTTTCCCCCCCTCTTCCTTACACATGGACACTTCCCTTATACTGAAGGGCACACAGGCGTTGAATGGAGAATCAATAAGCCTCTTTATGGACTTCTCTTGAGCAGCACCTTCCTGTATTCAGTATAACTACTAAATACCAGATTTTGCAGTTTGGATTAAGACAGAGTGGGAGCTAAGTTGATGCCCTGGGAAATGTATCTCTTAGAGGAGTGAGAGTTAAAGATAAGAAACTCTCTCATCTTTTTTTGTGCCATGCTTCCAAGGAGAAGGCTACAGGGAGGATAAAGAGCTTTTGGGTGCTGTGCTGCAGTTGGTATGTTGGCTGGAGCTTGATGAAATCTAATGCGCGGTTTTGACAGAGGAGGCACAACTGCTGGCAGGTTCTGGTGACCGTGGCAGGCCTCAGCAGGAGTTATTCTAAGAACACAACATATGATCAGATTACTGAGGGACATTTTACATGGCTCTGAAAAATGAACCATCTGAGAGGTTATGATAGCTCTGCCTATCCCAGCCAAGTGAGGAGCGCTAGTCCTTGCTGACCCTGCAGCCAGGGTTGTGAAACAAAGAGAATTCTTTCCAGGGGCTGTGAACCTACAGGCTACCATCTGCGTAACACATCCAGCTTTGGGGAAGAAAAAAGAAAGACACTGAGGATTTGCTTCTCTTGCAGTTGTGATTCATGGTAATTCAATATGTTCTTGCTGCAGTTGACTGGTCTTGATGATTTACATAGTTCTGTATTTAGTAATTCCTGTGATGCTAGTGTCTTTGTAAGAGTGATCTGATGGGTTTGCTGCCAGGATCTTTTTTAGTTCAGTATACCCTGCCACCTTTCTGGTTTTTCCCTGGCTCTGTGGGGACAGACTTCTGGAAGAGGTCCTGGCAAGTGGGAACTCAGTTCTAAAGCTGGAAGTTTTGGGGATCCACATTTGAATGTTCTCTCTAGATAATGGCTCTAGAGAATTTCTGTAGCAGCTTCTGATGTGTGCGGTTTGTACAACAGCTTCCCATCCCTCTAGTCTTCTCCAGTGACAAGAGACAGCTTTGCAGTTTTTGGTGATGTTGTCAAAGACAGCTAAACATACACTTAGGGAGACACCTCCCACTTTCCCAGGCTTGACTACAGTTTATTGCCCCCTCTCCTCGCTTCCTAGTTTCAGCTTCCCTTGTTTTATTCTCTACAGTACTCAGTCCCTCCTAATTCCGTTTGATGTGCTAGGTGGTGCAGAAGGTTGGGGATACTGCATGAAGGTTTCATCCCTCCAGTCCTTGCTTTTTTAGTTTTGTGGGGGTTTTTGTTTGTTTGTGGGGTTTTGTTTGTTTCTTTGTTTCTTCCTCCCCTGCTCCTTGCTACCCCTCTGTGGGTTCTCAGTTGGCTGCAATCCATTCAGAGTTGTCCCTGTTCTGGCATGGCTCATCCCTAGGCTGCAGCTGCCTCCAAGAGTACTCCTGCCGTGGTGCACAAGAGTATTTTTCCAGCCATGTCCCCAACTTAGTCTGGAGAAGAGGAGACTCAGGGGTGACCTTATTGCTCTCTACAACTACCTGAAGGGAGGTTGTAGTGAGGCAGAGGTTGGTCTCTTCTCCCAGGCAACCAGTACCAGAACAAGAGGACACAGTCTCAGGCTGCGTCAGGGGAGGTTTAGGCTGGAGGTCAGGAGGAAGTTTTACACAGAGAGAGTGATTGCCCACTGGAATGGGCTGCCTGAGGAGGTGGTGGGGTCGCCGTCGCTGGGGATGTTCAGGGCGAGGCTTGACAGGATGCTTGGTTGCATGGTTTAGTTGATTAGGTGGTGTCGGATGATAGGTTGGACACGATGATCTTGAAGGTCTCTTCCAACCTGGTTAATTCTATTCTATTCTAACATTGTCCCTACTACCTGGCTCCTTTTATTCTTTTTCTCCAAATGTGTCTTTTTACATATCTTGCATTTCTCCTGTACCATCCTCCCACGTCTCCTTCTTGCCATTCCTTTTGTGTTTCTCTTCGTAGGTCTCCTGTCCCTAGTGGCTGTTGCCCTTCCTGAAATACATTTGACCAGAGGTAGCTTGTGCTCGTCTGGCTGATGGAGGTTTTGATGGATTGTTTTTGTCATCTGCTTTGGAGATGGCTGGAATCAGCTATGGCTGTCACAGGACTTTTTTCATGGCATCCTCCCACACAGATTATCCCTGTGTCCCTCTGCTGATGAAGTTCTCTGTCAGACTGCACAGTTTAATTTCTTGACATTCATGGAAACACCACAAAGCTCAACTGGAGCTGTAACAAATGTTATATCTGATTGAGAAGCAACTGCAGTGAATTCCAGTGGCTCCTGAAATTCTGAATTCTTGCAAGGATGGCCCATATTTGAGCTAGTGTCTGCAGAGTTTCCAGGGGTTCAAATTGCCAGCAGAGTCCAGTTGCATCATTTAGAGATTTGCTTGAAATTCTCCACTTCCACTTCTCAAGACTATTTTTTCTTCTCTGCTCAGTAACTCATCCCCCTTGCCCCTCAAAGGGTCTTTTTCATGCATATACATTTTCCTTCTTGTTTATTTATGCAGTTTGAGCACCTTGTTGTGTTCTACACATTTCCCACTTCTGATCTCTGTCAAACTGTCTTGCAATGATCTATAGGCTGTCATATATGAGAGAAGAATCAGTGTGGTTATTTCTTAGCTTTCAACTTGGATCCATGTCCAACAGATAGAGGCTTTTCAAGAGCCATAAATATTATTCTTGGCACTTAGGAGAAGATGGTGTGGGTATGTGTCACTAGTATTTAGTCTCAGCTCTGTAAAAATGGTTACATTGGTTGGGGAAGCAGCCAGATGGAAGGTAGCTTCACATCATCTGCTCCCATCAAACTCTTCTAGACATGTCACCATGCTAATATGGAAACCGTGGGAACCGAGGAGGTCAGCGGTTACAGGCTGCACATTGTGTTTCTGGAACAGAGAGAGTTCCTAGTGCGTGTCTAGAGGAGCTGGAGCTGGTTTATTTTCTCAGCTACAGACCTGACTCTTCTCCCAGGGAATGTGGAGAGCTTCTCTAATGACACCATCAGGAAAAGATTAAGGTCTGTAAATGTAAAATGCTTTCCTATCCCTGTGTCTGCTTTGGTTCTGTTTCATGAACCTGGCTGAAATGCACTCTTGGGAATTTGTCCTGGTTTAAGACTCCCTCCCACTGAGCAGGAATGTCTTAGGGTGAGTGGATTTCCTTCTTCTTTTTACTGGAAATCTTAATCCATGTTGACAGCTTCTACACCCTGTGGAAATGTAACTGCAAAGCGATGTGTGTGATTCTCATTTTTATCACTGATTTGAAGTGATCATAGCTGCAACCTGGGAAATAGAGCTTGCATTTCACAGTATCACAGTATCACCAAGGTTGGAAGAGACCTCAAAGATCATCAAGTCCAGCCTATCACCCAAGACCTCATGTCTTGACCATGGCACCAAGTGCCACATCCAATCTCCTCTTGAATGCATCCAGGGATGGTGACTCCACCACCTCCCTGGGCAGCACATTCCACTGACTAACAACTCTCTCAGTGAAGAACTTTCTCCTTACTTCCAGCCTAAACTTCCCCTGGTGCAGCTTGAGACTGTGTCCTCTTGTTCTGGTGCTGGTTGCCTGGGAGAAGAGACCAACCCCCTCCTGGCTACAACCTCCCTTCAGGTAGTTGTAGAGGCCAATGAGGTCTCCCCTGAGCCTCCACTTCTCCAGGCTAAGTTGCTCCTAAAACTCAGACCTCTAGAACATGATCTAGTTCATACCTTTCTAAGATAGAAAATAGCATGACAGAGTCTCCTCCCACTGCTGATCTCTCTAGCTGGATAATTCCATCGTGCATCTTTCCTCTGGGAGCAGAGCTTTGCAAACGTCTCTCTGCATTGTTTGTGTTGCAGGCCGTAACGAGCTGATTGCACGCTATATTAAGCTGAGAACAGGGAAAACACGCACAAGGAAGCAGGTAAGTGTAAATCTTTCCCTGTAAACATTAGTTTCATGGGACCACTAGACATGAGGAGGACTTAAGAGAACAATTTCCTAACTGCTACTAGTTTCTGGCTTTGCTGGAAGGAGGTGGTTGTGCTCAGCTGGTTAATAAGAATGGTGGGAAGAGTCAGCTCGGGCGTTTTGCAGAAGGGTTGTAATGTTCATGGCTCCTGTTGAGAAACTGGCATGTCTTAACCATAGAGTCCAGGGGATAGATAGGTCCAGAGGTGGACCAGTGGGTGTAATCTTTTGTTATTTCATTCCCAGAATGCCTGCATCTCCTCTTTATAAACAAACAGCACAGGCTGTTCAGCCCCTTTTCTCCCAGCTCCCTTCCTGACATGGACTGCTGTCTCTCTTGCAGTGTGGGAGAAGGGGGCCTGGTGCTGGCAAGCCTGATTTTCTTCCTGCATCATTCAGGCCTGGGTAGGGAGGCACAGGGAGGTAGGGGAGGGGGTAGGGCCTGGAGGCCTTGGGGGCTTTGAGGCCTGGGGCATGAGGTCTGGTGTGGGGGAAGGCTTTGAGAAGGTGATGGCCTGGTGAGGCTTTTCCAGAAGCCCAGACTGGCGAGCTGGGCTAAAGATGGATGGTTGGGTATCTTTGCATGTTCTTGTACTGTCACATTAGTTATGGATGGTACTGCCATTTACATTTCCAGTTCTGTCCAGTCCTGTGTGGAGCATTTGTGTTTTCACTGCTTTGGGAAGGGGCAAAGAGCATCTGTCTCGCTCCTTAAGCCCAGAGTAGCTCCCAACCAGATCATGACAGATATTTTCCTCCTGTTAAACAGAGTGTGGTTTTTATTCTTTTGGATTCCAGTGGACACAAGTGATCCTCTACACAAAGAGTCTTTGTTCAGCTCAGGGAGGTGGCACAGGGGATGCAAATGAGTCTTTGTAATTTGGAAATGACAGTCCAGGCTATGCTGGACAAAGAACTGGGAAACCTAGATATGCTTTGGACAGGGAGTTGGTGAACAGCAACCAAAAGTTCCTCCCAACCTATTTATTTTATGATGCATTTCCAATATGTGGAAGTTCTGAGAGTCATTATGCAGTAGGCAGGGATGTGGAGCTCTGGGATATGACCTCCTCCCAGGAGGAGGCTACAATGGGCAGCAAAGAGCTAGAAGTCTCAACCCCTAAATTTAAGGGTGGGTTCTTTAGTTTTTGGGGAGGGCTCTGGCTTGACAAATCTGTTGGAGTTGGAAAAGGCTTTAAGTGGCCCATCTTTGCTGGCCTCCCACCTCCTTTCGTGACACTGGAGTCAGGTTCAGAAAAGCATCTCATTGCTACTTCAACCACTCCCCCTCCCTCCAGACCTGAACACATTCCCTGTTGTGCAGGATGCCTGAAGTGTATTTATTTCTGCAAGCAGCTACCAAGTACTCCTGCAATAAAGATGGATTTTGTCTTTCAATGCAGGTATCTAGTCACATCCAGGTCCTGGCGAGGCGGAAAGCTAGAGAGATCCAAGCCAAACTCAAGGTATGGTGATATCCTTTAATGTTTTAGTAAGACCCCCGGGTCAGCTGTTCCCTCATCCATTCCCTCTTTGAATAGCCTTAAAAAAGGGTGAGATTAGCTACTGAACTGTAGTAAAGTGGGGAGGAAAAGGTACTTCCCAGGAAGTGTTATGCAAACACTTGTATTGTTGTAGTCTGAAAGACCCTTAGACTTGGAAGTATGGGAAGAGTGTTTATCTGAGGAGAAGTATTTTATGCTTAACAAATGCTAACCAGTAGTCAGTTCTTGGTGTTGTGGTGCCCTTGGGAAAAGGTGGCCTTACAGTTACTTCAGTACTAGTTCCTCTTCTGCTAGTGGTAGTGGAGTTGTCCTTGACAAAGTGTTCTTAGTTGGCCTAACCTTTGAGAGCAATCTATAAAGCCAGCTGGCATCTTCTTAGGTGAAATGGTACCAACTACACAGATTTTGTCCCTTGATTAATTCAGACCTGATTTGAGGAGGCCTGGGCTAATGAGTGGTTGACTACTTGTTTTACTTTCTATTGGAAGAGTTCTGCAACCACACTTGGCATTTGTTTCCACTCACATTTGAAGCAGGGTGGTTTATGTCCTCAGACTGCATTGACAGAAATGTCACAAAGGTCAAGTTTGTGGGTGACAACTGCACCAGAGGGTGTCCCATGTTAGAGTGTCAGCTGTCTAGAAGGGGCTCACTAAGCAGGGTGTGAGGTGAAGTCCTTGTTATGTATCCATGAGACAGACAGAGGACAAAGGAGTGTGCTGCTCATCTTGATTTTGTGTGGCAGTAAGTGATCTGGAGGCAAGTGTGGTTGCTTCCCTGGTCTTCTAAGCTTCAGCTTGAGAGCCCAGTCTAGCCCTGACTGTTGAGTGGGTGGCTGTTAGTATGTGCTTCCTCTTGACTGGGTGACTTCACTGGGCACCAGGAGAAGCATACTCTCTCTGTGAACACAGTGTCACTCAGGATTGCACATGGAGCTTACTATTTAAGCAGTCTCAAACTGTGCCAGGGAAGTTTAGGCTGGAGGTGAGGAGAAAGTTCTTCACAGAGAGAGGAATTGGCCATTGGAATGTGCTGCCCAGGGAGGTGGTGGAGTCCCTGTCCCTGGAGGTGTTCAAAAAGGGATTGGACTTGGCACTTGGTGCCATGGTTTAGTAGTCATGAGGTGTTGGGTGATAGGTTGGACTTGATGGTCTTTGAGATCTCTTCCAACCTTACTGATTCTATGATTCTGTGGGTGAGCTGTTGGCACTCAGTCTCGAGCAGTGCTGAAGTGTGTGCATTTCTGTTGCAAGCAGTGATTACCTGTGAGTTACGACTGCAGCCCCACATCCCATCCCCAGCTCTAGTTCAGAAACTGGTTTTGTGCCTGGCATCAGCCCATTGTGTTTCCAGCTGTGGTGGTAAAGAGAAGGAGCCACAAATTACAACTCTCTAATTCTGTGCTTCTAGGTAGAGCTGCCTAAGCTTGAAACCTGTGGTGCTGTTAAGTGGACAATTCAGGTGGAGGCTGCTTGAGAGGGGAGTTAGAGTGAGCAGGAAACAACAACTGCACAGGGTGTTAAAAGATTTACTGCTGCTTACAGCTGTAACCTTGATTTCGTTCCTTGCATATTACAGCTCTGGGACTTGGCATGATTGAAAAGCCAGTCAGCCGAGCTCGTATCCACTTAGTACACAGGAGCTGGCCAGTGTTTTTTCTCAGGGAACACAGGTGTCTCAGGGAGCTCCATGGAGCCATTGCTTGTTCTCCTTTTACACCACCCCAGGCCATGCTGTGAGCTCTGCCCCGCTGCCTGCAGTGAACCATTCCCCAGGCCCAGACTCTTCCTTTCTGCCTGCAGAGGCAAGTCTGTAGTACTGATTCAACTCATTTACTTCTTTGATTTCTGTGATCATTTTCAAAGAGCAAGGAAATGAAATCACAGAAACTGCTGTCCTGCTTCAAAGTTCCTGCTGGTAGCTGTGTGCTCTTCTATCACTGTTCATTTTCAGTAGCAAGGCTGCATTTTCATGTTTATATCCTAGAGATCAGAGCAGCTACATGCTGATTTCTCAGAGCAATTGCTATGATGCTGATGTCTACACACAAATTGGGGGGGTGTCTTCTCTAAGGGTACACAGTGTGTGTAACAGAGGTGGGAAAGGAGGGTAAAGCATGGAGAAATACCTGTTCTCAGAAATCAGAACTTTTCCATGCCTTGGGTGGCTAACAGAAATCGCTGTTGGTGAAATCACTAAGGAAAAAGGGGGAAGTTGTGTTGTGGTGATGATGATGATGTATTTTAAATGCAAGCATTGTGAATGTTTGGTAAAAACCTTAATTCCCTTTTTTCCTTGGGGGAGGTGCAGGGTGTGGGAGCAGTGTTGGGTTTTGGTTTTCATACTGGAAACTCCATACAAACCAACATAGAACTTTTAGCTGAAAGGAAAGGAGATGTCTTCAGCAAAAAGAGGCTTTTTCCAGCAGCCTGTCAGGCATCTAAACCTGAAAACCACAACAAGGCTAATGGATACAATACTAATACTTTCTTGCTTGTTCAGGGATTTTTTAACATTAACAGTTCCACAAATAAATGCATCCTTCCCATAAACTCAGGTATAAATTGAGGTAGATTAATCCATTTTTTCAGTGAGAGGCTAAAGGGACACAAAAAAATCCTTGTGCTGCAATGGCAGCTATGAAATGGTTCTTATGTATGGCACAACAAAAGGAAAAGGAATTCTTACCTTTGAGAATGTACAGAGTTCTGAAAGTATTCCCTGAGGCCTCATTTAACTGGATTCTGAAGAACTTTACCACAGCTTTGGAGAATCATAGGAATTTTCTCAGGAATCAGGATGTTCCCCTTCCATTCAATTAAGTGATACTAACAGGAGTCCTAGATCCTGTGCAAAAGAAGACATGTAGGGTTTGTCCATTCCTGCTGACCATTCCACTTAAACATTACCATTGATCCTTGAGCTTTTAGGGTGTCAGGGCCTGATAGGACTAGGGGGAATGGAGCAGAAATAGAAACAGGTAGATTTGAATTGGATGTTAGGAAGAAGTTGTTCCCCATGAGGGTGGTGAGAGACTGGCACAGGTTGCCCAGGGAGGTGGTGGAAGCCTCATCCCTGGAGGTATTTAAGGCCAGGCTGGATGTGGCTCTGGGCAACCTGACCTAGTGTGAGGTGTCCCTGCCCATGGCAGGGGGGTTGGAACTGGATGATCCTTGAGGTCCCTTCCAACCCTGACAATTCTAGGATTCTATGATTTTTGTTGCGCCTCTTCCAAATGGTTTTGTGTAAGACACATCAGGATACCAGAGTTCTGAACTTTAGAAAACCTTGGAGTAGAGAGGTTCGAGAGAATGGAGACCCAAGGTTGAGAAATTACTGCAGCTCAATCAATCCAAGTGGGAACTGAGCATTGCTAAAGACAGCAAGAGCTTACCTCTTCCAGCAGTTTCTCCAAGCCATACACTCATCTGTGGCATTGCCATTGTAATGCAGTGTTGGAAGGATGAGGATTCATGGTAGGGGATGTAGAAAGAAAGGCAGAGTGTTTCTGTTTGCCTGTTTATTCCCTGGAAGGAAAAATGAAGAATGCCATTTGTTTTAAACATATATCAGATCCCCTAGCTGCTGCACTGTCATTGACTGTGTGCAAGTCCACAGCCCTGTTCAGACAGAAAAAGCAATGTCTTTGCAGATGTGCCCTGGGATACTAAGATTTCCTGTTTCCCCAGGGATGGGAATAAAAATGTCAACTCTAGCTGAGACTAATGCATTCCCAAATTGAGGAAGTGTTGGTGGTGACAAACTCCTTTTGAGAGCTTGTTCTAAGAGGTTTTTTGATAAGCAAGAGTCTTCCCTGTTGAATATTAGTAGCAATGATTAAAGCACAAGAGTCAGTTAGGGCTATACTTCCCGTGATGAAACGTTTCAGCTGTACAGCTGAAAGCCTTCAGAGGGAAAGGATAAATGCTCCACAGTTGCTAAACCAGTAACACCAGGATTTCAGAACTAATGATTTATCACATCTGAAGTTACAGTAGTGGCTGAAAGGCTTGGATGCTTTGATGAGTTCTTAGGACACTTATTGGTGAGTCTGCTCCATGGAAGCTGATGAGAATCCTGGCTGTGCAGCATTGGACCAGGCAGCTTGTTGATCATGATAATAATTCTGTGTTTTTCTGTTTCTGCTTTTGTGCATAGGATCAGGCAGCTAAAGATAAAGCCATGCAGAGTATGGCTACAATGTCATCTGCCCAAATTATCTCTGCAACTGCCTTCCATAGTAAAGTGACCTTGCCTGGTCTCCCACGGCCAGCCTATCCTGCTGTTTCTGGGGTGAGTGAATCAACATCTTGATGGAGTTGAGGTTAAGACATTTGAGTATTTGAAAAGGTGTTGGGACTTGCTCAGGAAATCCTGAGAACATCAGGAAGAATAGGCCAAAAGGCTTTGTCTGTGAGGAACAAATCTGTCTTAACGGCTTCAGTTGTTTCAGTCTGATTCTTTGCTCTCCTTGGTGTAAAACATTAGAGTTTCACTACAGGGGGGTAATTTAATGACACAAGTGAGAAACCAGTTCAGGATCTTGTTGGATTAAAGCCATTTGGGCCATCCTGACCCTTTCTCAAGCTTATCATCTCCAAGCTCATCCTGAGTGCTTAGATAATGAACAGGTGGTGCTTAGATAAAATCCTTAACAAAGGAGGATTGTCACATCCCCTAACCTTGGACCTGGGCCTAGTTGGCTTTTCCTGAACATTGATTTCTGCCAAAATACTGTGGAGCTTTCCTGGGGAAAATGGTCCATCCAAGAGAGTAGACATCATTAAAGCCTCAGGGATGGAGGTACAAGGTACATACATGGAGTTTAATATTAAAACCCGCTGTTGGTTCAGTTACTTGCATGTCACTGCTAGTAGTGTGCATAAAGAAAACAAAGAACAATCAGCACCTCCACAAGGGTGAAACCAAGAGTGTGGAAAGAGGAGATATAGCTCAGGCACATCTTTAAAAGTTTTTGAGCTTGCAGTTTCCTTCCTCATCAAAGAGCAAGACTTAGTCTTCATCTCTGTGCTAAGAATGGTGACTTTTACCTTTAGGGAAGTCATTGTGCCCCTGTACTCAGCACTAGTTAGGCCACATTTTGAGTACTGTGTCCAGTTCTGGGCCCCAGTTTAAGAAGGACATCGAGACACTTGAAGGTGTCCAGAGAAGGGCAACAAGGCTGGGGAGAGGCCTTGAGCACAGCCCTGTGAGGAGAGGCTGAGGGAGCTGGGGTTGCTTAGCCTGGAGAAGAGGAGGCTCAGGGGAGACCTTCTTGCTCTCTACAACTCCCTGAAGGGAGGTTGTAGCCAGGAGGGAGTTGGTCTCTTCTCCCAGGCAACCAGTACCAGAACAAGAGGATACAGTCTCAAGCTGTGCCAGGGGAAGTTTACGCTGGAGGTGAGGAGAAAGTTCTTCACTGAGAAAGTCATTCGCCACTGGAATGTGCTGCCCAGGGAGGTGGTGGAGTCACCATCCCTGGAGGGGTTCAAGAGGGGATTGGATGTGGCACTTGGTGCCATGGTCTAGTCATGAGGTCTGTGGTGACAGGTTGGACTTGATGATCTTTGAGGTCTCTTCCAACCTTGGTGATTCTGTGATTCTATGTTCTCTTATAGTTTTGGCAAGGAGCTTTACCAGGCCAAGCTGGATCGTCTCAAGAGTGAGTATTCCTGCACGTGAGCATCCCGAGCAGGTGCTCCTGCTGCTTTCTGTGTGCTGCCTGAGGAACACCATTAGTTGTGAGGTCTGTTGGAACAGGTTGGACTTGATGATCCTTGGGGTCTCTTCCAACCTTAGTTACTGTGATACTGTGATACTGTGATACCATTAGATACTGCAGTATTTATAAAATGCTAAGACAATGCAGTCTTTGCTCTCACACAGGTTCCCTGAGACTTAAAGTCCATGACTGAAGGCAAACTGAGAGTCATGAGAGCATCTTAAATACCTAAACCCCATGTCTTCACAGGCTACCTTCACCATGGAGTACACCCCTTTATTGTGTCCCATGGCTCAAGCAGCCTAAAAAGGACTAATGCAGGGAGCTGCTGATTCTAGCAGCCTGTTAGAGGTGAGGCAGCTTCAGCTTCATGCTCCCAAGTTCAACCAGTGGTGAGGTTGAGCATGTATCCCTGGCAGGCACACAGAAAAATCTGCTTGCACATTGCATGTGTGCACACAGCTGGCTACACAGAACAGCACAGAATGTGCTCATCGCTCACACAACTACGAATGGCACCAGCAGCCTCATCCTGCACTGTGTCTGCCTGATGAGCATGAAGGTATGATAGTGGGAAGTACATGCTCTCTGGATCCATCTGGTAGCTGCCCCACACCCCTTGTCTCCTCAGGTGCTGGCAGCCAGGGAGGTGAGCTCTTGAGGCCACAGCCTCACTTATGCACACAGACACATGTGCACAAAACACAGAGTGTGAATCTCTCCAGTAACTGAGCTTACATACTTGGTCTACCCAGAGGCTGTATCTTCACCTTCCCTGGTTTACATCCCACAGAGATACACACACAAACCCTTCTCTCAGTCAATCTCCAAACTCCAGAGTCTCTCTGCCTTTTGGCCTGAAATCTTTGGTCCCTCTGAAAGCATCCTTACCTCCAGAGACACACACAACTGATTGCCAAACCACCAACTTGCTGGTTAGTCTGGTTTGATAATCACCAGTGATCACACCCTCGCTGCTGGCACTCCAGAAACCCACACAGAGAGCTGAGAGTTCCTCATTCAGGGAAAGAACTGGAATTTAATGAGAAGATTGGACAGACTGCAAGGTGCAGGGCACGGACAGACCGTGGCACTGAGCTTCTTACACACGACCGACACTGTTATCGCCTTATTCTCCCCATATGGGGAGGCATAAATGTTGCTGTGACCTTATGCAATCCCAAAATGCTTGCCATAAAATGTTCCATACCACCTATGCAGTAACTCAGTTTGTAAGGTGAGTGGTTTGTAAGCATCCCCAGCTGTCTCACTGGGTTGGTTTCATACCTAAACAATGGATCTGATGCCTCTCCTGTGACAGCCCTGTGATGGGCTTCTTTCTCTGAGGGTGTTACTGGGCTCCTTTGTCCAGATGCTGAGATGGACCTTTGATGTTCCTCAGTGATGGCCATGGGTGTCACCGTGTCAAGAGTATTGTGTCAGTGTGTCTTCATGTTGCTCCACCAGCCACTGTTCTCTGTGCTCCTTTGTTTGTATGGTGACGCACTCTTTGTAACCTAACAGGAACAATTTAAGCCAATTTAAGGACAAGCAGCTGCTGTCTTGTGGTGCTATTGCTAATGTCTGTGGAGCAGATCAGGGAACAGATACTATTAAAATAGCTTGTGGAGAAAAATGGAGAAAAAGGATGGGAGCCAACCCAAGAGAAATTTTACGCCTTTAGCTTGAAAGTGAACAAGAAAGCAGCACCAGTGTGAGAGGTTCTTTTAGAAGCTTAAAGTATCTGCCATCCATGATGTCAGATGTCTCCAGATGCTGTTTTTTCTTACAGTGGTATTAAAATGGAGCTGAGCTGCTTTGAAAGCTAGGACCAGTTATGCCTGTTGAACATCTCTGAATCTGGGCCTGAGTGCCTGAGAGGTATCCAGCCCAGTGCATCCACTTGCATAAATGTAAATCTGGAAAGGAAAGGAGAAAGTCACCAATGTGTTAATGAGCTGATACAACAAATCAGCACAGAGACCCTGCTGAATACCCACATGAAAATCTTAGTCCATTCCTGGCCCTGTACTGGGGTTTGAGTCTTGCTGTTGGCCATACAGAAGGATGATTTCTCAAACACACTTGCAGCGCTTTCTCCCTCGGCAGAAGAACTGATGTAATTACAGAAACAGTTGGTCAGAAAGGTCTAGGTTGGGGTGGGTGGGTTGGTTGGTTGGGTTTGGTGGGGTTGTATTAGTTTGGCTGGTTAGTTTGGGGTTTGGTTTGGTTTTGTTTTGTTAACCATCTGTCTCTGTGTCCTTCTGCAGCGTGAAGCCTTTCTCTCAACAGCCTTACGCTGTACAGGCTCCACTGCCATTACCAGGTGGGTGAAGCAATGTGCTTCCTGGCTTTTACATTGTATTCCAACTTCAAACTGCTTTCAAACAGGGAATGTTTTTAAAGGTTTAAAAATGATGAATATATATATTTACCTCTTCAAACATTTTAGTGAGCCAAAAATGACATTTTATGTGCTTCACAGCCGTTTGTGGAGAGAGCTGAAGCTTTGGCATTCTTGCTTTAAAATAAATTCTTTCTTGCTTTAAATTTGTTTGGACTTTCTGTTCCTCCTGCCTCAGCAGAAAATAAAACTTTGAGTGTCTACTGTTCTTCTACTGTGCTGCATGTACTGGACCACTGTTTTTTCCCCATAGCAAACTTCTAGCCAAGCTGTCAGCCCCTGGCTTGGATGGGACCACACTGTGCTGGGTTAGGAACTGGCTGGAGGCTGAGCCCAGAGAGTGGTGGTGAATGGTGCCACAGCCAGCTGACAGCCAGGCACCAGTGGTGTGCCCCAGGGATCAGTGCTGGGCCCCATCCTCTTTAACATCTTTATTGATGATCTGGATGAGGGCATTGAGTCCATCATCAGTAAATTTGCTGACGACACCAAGCTGGGGGCAGGAGTTGATCTGCTGGAGGGTAGAGAGGCTCTGCAGAGGGACCTCGACAGGCTGGGCAGATGGGCAGAGTCCAAGGGCAGGAGATTGAACACATCCAAGTGCCAGGTTCTGCACATTGGCCACAACAACCCCATGCAGAGCTACAGGCTGGGGTCAGAGTGGCTGAGAGCAGCCAGGCAGAGAGGGACCTGGGGGTGCTGGTCGACGGTAGACTGAACATGAGCCTGCAGTGTGCCCAGGCAGCCAAGAGGGCCAATGGCATCCTGGCCTGCATCAGGAACAGTGTGGCCAGCAGGAGCAGGGAGGTCATTCTGCCCCTGTACACTGCACTGGTTAGGCCACACCTCAAGTCCTGTGTCCAGTTCTGGGCCCCTCAGTTTAGGAAGGAGGTTGACTTGCTGGAACGAGTCCAGAGAAGAGCAACAAAGTTGGTGAGGGGTTTTGGAGCACAGCCCTGTGAGGAGAGGCTGAGGGAGCTGGGGTTGCTTAGCCTGGAGAAGAGGAGACTCAGGGGTGACCTTATTACTCTCTACAACTACCTGAAGGGAGGTTGTAGACAGACAGATGTTGGTCTCTTCTCCCAGGCAGCGAGCACCAGAACAAGAGGACACAGTCTCAGGCTGCGCCAGGGGAGGTTTAGGCTGGGTGTTAGGAAAAAGTTCTATACAGAGAGAGTGATTGCACATTGGAATGGGCTGCCTGGGGAGGTGGTGGAGTCACCATCACTGGAGGTGTTCAGGAGGAGACTTGATGGGGTGCTTGGTGCCGTGGGTTAGTTGTTTGGGTGGTGTTGGATTGGTTGATGGGTTGGATGCGATGATCTTGAAGGTCTCTTCCAACCTGGTTTATTCTATGTATTCTATGTATTTTCCATGACAACATGATTGCCTTCCCAATTTCTCATGAAGTGGATCACAAAGGTGTTTTTACCTCCTCAGTTGCCTCATTGTGAGAGGTCAATGGTCATGTTAACAGTAATACTGCACCCTGATAGTAAAGCAATTTATTTTGTTGCTCTTTTGGGGCTGAATGAAAGGCCTCTTAAAGTCGTCGAATATGTTTTCTCTGTTGTGAAAACCCAGGTGGATTGTCTTTTACATTATTACCATGCCCTGCAGGGCTGTCAGAGGATAGCTGACAAGCCATGTAGATTGCAGGCGGAGCGAGTACCTTGTGAGGGATGGTTTTGCATGATGACTGCAATCATAAGAAAATGTAATCAGCTTTGATGACAGGTGCTCTACTGCAAAGCTACTGCCAGCTTCCCTTTTGCTAAATTTTCTTAAAATTAATCCTGTGTGCTTAGGGTTTGAGTCTCCTGGCCTGTCACCTTCCCCATCAGCACCAGCTTGGCAAGGACGAAGGGTCGCTAGCTCCAAACTTTGGATGTTAGAATTCTCTGCGTTCTTGGAACAACAAGACCAAGACACAGTAAGATGCACTCCTGACTGATTTTTGGTCTTCAGGTAGCTCCTGTTCATCATGGATTGTGTATGGATATAGTTGCTTCATTGATCTGCTGAGAATAGAAGTCTGTCTTTGGGAAACACAAGATATCACTCTCTTAGAGGGTAGAATTGCCCACAGTGCTAGAGTCAGCTCTGCGCTTCTTGCCTCCCTTTCAAGGGCTGTGGTGGATGTGCACAAAGCAGAGTTCAAGGCACAGAGGTCATGAGACTGTGGCACAGCTGTCCCACTCAGCCTTGGAGGACAGACCCAGAATCACATGATGGCAGTAATCACAGGAGGCTGAGAATCAGGTGTTGCCATATATTTTGCTGGCGTACTGGAAACTTAAATTTGAGGGCATCAATGTTTTCATGATGCCACCTGTAAAATGAAAGCATTACGATTTGCCTGACTTGCTTAAACCTTGTGGTACTGCATCTTGAGATGTACACTGGTGATAGGCCAGGTACATTTCCTCTGCCTGCCTGAGAAAGGACAGTTCAGAGAATTTGGCTGGATCCTTGATGTGGGATTTCAGGCAGTTCTTCCCTGGGGTGGAGCATCGATATTTTCCTGGATGACCTGGGACAGATAACACTGTATCTCATGTTATTTTAGACTACAAAACAGCAGCAATGAAGCACTGATTTAGGAGTGAATGTAGGAAAAAACCAACTAACTTTTCAGAAGCAAGAAACATGGATGTGTTGATAGGAAAGAAAGACCAGCATGAGCTGATGCTAGCAGAGATATTCTGCTAATACTTCTGCTGTTCTAGAAAGTGCTGTCAAATCTTCCAGTCATTCCCAGTAGTCTTCTGTGAAGAAGCATGAATGTTCAGTATATACTTAACAATTTCCTGATTCCATGTGTTTCTCTCCTTGCAGTATAACAAACACCTATTTGTGCACATTGGGCAGTCAAGCCCCAGCTACAATGACCCCTACCTCGAGGCCGTGGATATCCGACAGATCTATGACAAGTTCCCTGAGAAGAAAGGGGGCCTGAAGGAGCTGTTTGAAAGGGGGCCAGCTAATGCCTTCTTCCTTGTCAAATTCTGGGTAAGTGAAGGACCTTTTGTAGGGTACTCATTTGCTGTGAAGTTCTTTCTTTAAAAGCAGGGGCCTCACTATCTGTTTGTTAGAAGACTGCTGTCTCCCAATAAGCTTTCCCTGTACAGGCAACTTAGTACAGTTACAAACATCACTGCCCAGGGCGCTCGTTCTGGCCTGGGGCAAGAGGTGTCTTTCACAGCGTCATCTGTAGAGTTGTTCTAACTAGTGGCTGAAGATTTTATTTTCTAATGGTATCTCAGGTTCTTTAAAATATTTATTTGTGTGTGAGAAGAATTTGGAGGAAATTATTCTCTGTGTACCCAGGGTAGAGGCCATGAGGATGAGGCTAGGTTCTTTTCAGTGGTGGTCAATAGCAAGGGGCAGTGGGTACAGACTAGAGCACAGCTTTCACTTGAACTTAGGGAAAAACTTCTTTACTATGAGGGTGCTGGAGCACTGGAACAGGCTGCTCAGAGAGGTCTCCTTCTCTTGAGATTCTCAAAACCTGCCTGGGTGTGTTCCTGCACAACCTGATCTAGGCAAAGCTGCTTTAATAGGGGGGTTGGACTGGATGACCTCTGGAGGTGCCTTGCAACACCCCTATCAGTCTGTGATTCTGTAAGGAGAAGTGAGCTTTCGTATTTCATAGTCTTCATAGAAGCTGGCACTAGAAAGCCTCTCTTAACTTGTGCTCTCAGGAGATAGAATAGTTGATTGAAGTGCACTGAGATGCAGCTTCCTAGCGCTCCCAAGCACAGCCTTTCCACATCTGAGTTGGAGAATGTTTCCTGGCAGTCTGCTCTTCAGGTGTTTGATGCTTTCAGTGTTACTTGCTGGTGATCCTTGGAGAAACATAATTTCACTACCTGCAGGCTGTGCCATGGAGCACACGGGATTAGCTTCTGGCAGAGTACTTTCTTCTTGGGAAGGTGGGAACCAAAAAGTAAAAGACCAGCTCTGTTCCAGATAGAAGAGGAATACTTGGGAGAGACAGCAGCACCTGGCTGAGAATGTGACATCCTTTGACAAAATCTAGGTAGTGATTTCCCTACTAAGAAATGTCTGGAAAGTATGGATGGGACAAAAGAAAGGAATGAAAGTAAGAGGGGACAGTTTCTAGGAAATGATCCTTGGAAAAGTATGAGCTCTGAGAGCTGCTTCCTGATGTGGGGCGGGACCCCAGGACCCTCATGTCGAGGCGAAGAGCACTGGCTCCTGTGTGGCGTCACTCTGAAGGCCTTTGGAAGTTTCAGAAACCAGAAGGAAGAACTTTGAAGGAGATATTACCCAGGGAGGATAAACCTCTTTGAATTCCTCTAAGCATAATGAAATTGTGATTACAACTGTGACTTTGATTATCAGAACTGTTAGTGTGCTTCAGTGCTTGTGGGGTTTGGTTCGGGGATTTTTAAGATCAGATTTAGCCAGACTTGGCGACGACGGAGGTTCTTGGAATCAATACGGCTGACCAATATGATCAGTATTGATCCTTTATTGTTCCAGCATTGCAGGCCTAAGGCTCAGGCCTATGGTGAAAGCATGGCACAGTAAAGCATGGAAGGAGAGGAGACAGGCCAGGCAGAAAAAGAAGTGCGTAGCAAGGGAACTGCTACCATTTATATAAGCTTGGTGTGCCTTGTTGGCATGGACTCATTGGTCCCCTATGAGTGACCACACATCACACTAGTGTAGATTATTGGTCCAGCTATGGATGACACACGAGGTTTGTTGATGTAGGTGCATGGCCTGTTGTCCCAAGATAACTCACTATGTTTCTAGCTACCAGTGTCTTGTTTTAGTTACAGTGCTGCAGGCACAGCACTGTTTGGTACACTGCTAGCTGGCTCTGCACTTGTGCTGAGCATGGCCTAGCACCATGTCAGGCTCCAGGCCTGCACTGCCAGATTGCTCACACTGCTCGTCACTGCTGCTGGCATTGCCACAATCAGATGGATAAATATGACACATGCATTGTGTGAGACCAACCTGTGTCAGGTTGCTGAAGGACTTGGATGGTGGGATGTTCCTAAGTTGGCCTGTTTATGGGCCAGCATGAGGTGTCTGGTGTTCAGAGATTATCAGCTCACTGAACATGGGCTTGTATAAGCAGATGGGACAGCCTTTGAAACACCTTTCCTCTAAGGTATGCATGACGTCCTGGGGCTCAGCATTGGTGAGGCCACATTTTGAGTACTGGGTGCAGTTTTGGAGACCTCACTACAGGAAAGACATTGAGGTGTTGGAGTGGGTTCAGAAAACAGCAACAAAACTGGTGAGGGGTCTGGAGAATAGGTCTTGTGAAGAGTGGCTGAGGGAACTGAGATGGTTGAGTCTGTAGAGGAGGAGGCTGAGGGGGGAGACCATCTCACACTCTGCAACTCCATAGCAGGAGGTTGGAGCAAGGTGGGTGTTGCTCTTCTCCCTAGTAACAAGTGGTAGGTAGAGAGGGCCTGAATTTGCACCAGAAGAGGTTTAGGGTTGGATATTAGAAGAAACTTCTTGACTGAAAAGACTCTCCAACACTGGAACAGGCTTCCCAGGGAAGTGGTTGAATCCCCATCCCTGGAGGCGGTTAAAAGATTCATCGATGTGGTGCTGGAGGTTTAGCCCCAGACTTGGCAGGTTCAGATCATGGTTGGATGCAATGATTTTAAAGGATTTTTTCCAAGCAAAACAATTCTGTGATTCTATGTTTGTCCAGTGGTGCTCACAGTATTTATAACATAGCTAACAGTTAGAAGTGGATTAGTTCTAAACATCAGCAGCATTTTGGCATTGAGAGTTTGGTACAATGAACTCTTGGGTTCGGATTGGCAGATTGTGTATGGCATGTGGGGGACTTTTCTCTGTGTGCCAAGTGCATTCTAGCACATGACAGTGAAAGTGAGACAGTAGCCTCCCAACACATGGGCAGTGTGAGCTCTGCTCTTTTCCAGTGCAATCCTATCTCTACCACCTGTTACTTGCTTCTCCCCCTGAACTCCTGCTGTGTGTGTTGTTATTAATAGGTCAGGGAACAGGCGTTCCCGAGCTTTGCACAGTGGTGCACTTGTGTCTTAAACTTTACAGCAGGGTTGAGATTCTGGCTGGAAGATAAAAGGAAAATGATAAGCCAGGACTTCAGGAAAGTTAGTAGTTTGTCCAGAGCAGCCATCTGCTGACAGGTAGATCAGGGGAATTTCTTGGGAGACCTTTCTTGCCAATGATGAATGTATGTAGCTGTTTCCTCTCCACGAAGAACCAGTCAAATTACTGAGTGTTTTCTTTCCAATAAATGAATTCTAGTTTTGTGGAAGTGGCTGAAAGGCTGTGTTAGAGACTGCTGTCCTGGACTTGGCTTCTTTCTTGTCCCAAGCAAATTCAGGCAAAACAGCAGCAGTGCAAATTCCCTTCTGTGCCCTGCCCTGCCCACCATATGCAGCAACTGGAGAGCAAGGAGATGGCCATTTGGTCAACATGTCCACTCTGTCCTTGGCACTCGAGAGGCAGCACACAAGACAGAGATTTTTGTCAGCTTTGCACATTTTTTCTCTTGTTTCTCTTGAACTGGGGACCCCAGAACTGAACACAATACTCCAGGTGAGACCTCACCAGGACAAAGTAGAGAGGGGGAGGAGAACCTCCCTCGACCATCTTTACAGCCCAGAGAGTTTGTGGAGTTTCCTTCCCTGGATACATTCAAAATCCACCTGGATGCATTCCTGTGTGGACTGCCCTAAGTGATCCTGCCTTGGCACAGGGGTTGGACTTGATGATCTCTGGAGGTCCCTTCCAACCTCTAGTGTACTGTGATACTGTGACCTACTGGCCTTACTCTTCTTAACGCATCCTAGAATGCCATTTGCCTTCTTGGCCACAAGGGCACATTGCTGGCTCACAGTCAGACTGTTGTCCACCAGCACTCCCAGATCCTTGTCCCCAGAGCTGCTCTCCAGCAGATCAGCTCCCAAATTGTACTGATACATAGGGTTGTTCTTCCCCATGTGTGTATTTTGTTGTGGTGCAGTCCTGGGAAGTTTAACTGTGTCCATTTACCTCAGCATCCAGTTGACACTTAGCATGTGACCGCGTTCTTCCTCACTTTGCTGCTTTGCCTCCCTTCAGGAGGTAATCCTCTCTATAGCAGGCAAAGCTTACAGGTTTCCAGTTCCACCCCTGAGTGGTTCCTTTGGCCTCATTTGTGTTGGTGTAAATTGTTGCCAGTTTCAGTGACATGAACAAACCGGTTTGCAAAGAGTTCAGGAGCAAATATGCCGAATGGTCTCTGGTACAGGGGGAGTTACTTCCAGGAAAGAGAAGTGGGAAGTGGGAACCAGCACCTGGAAGTTGTAACTTTAAGAGTAACAGTATCTGTCTGAGGTGCAGCATCTCTGTCCTCCTGCAAAGAGGATCTGGAGCCCTCAGGTAGCTGTTGCCATTCCCTGGAGCTGCTGAAATGACACATGTTCCATGCTTATGGGCTGAGGATGTTCAGAGGAAGGAGGCGAGTGCATAGCTCTGGTTGACTGACCACCCTAAGACCCCTCTGAAATCCCTAGCCCATAATATGGCCATGCTTTGACATGAAAGGTGCAGGGTACTCACCAGAGGGCTCAGCATGGCTCCATTGCTTCAGTGCTCCAGAGCTTTTAGCAGCCTGATTGTATGTAATGGCAGTGACTGGTTAACTCAAGCAGCATTAGCATAGCTCTGCCTACTGCCAAATAGTTTAATGTCGGTTAATTGGATGTTAACTATCTGTGAAATTCTACTCTGGCCTTTTGCTGGGAGACTTGCCAAATTGTGGAGACACCTAGAGTGGCTTCTTAGGGCTAGTGAAGTTTTACTCATTAAGTGGAACCTTTCTGCTTTGCCTCGTAATTACCGCACTTACTTTTCAATTTGCCCTTGAGAGTTTAGCAGAGCCTAACTTTACATTCCCCAGCAAGCCTCTGCCGTGTTTATGTAGCAGTTTCTGGAGCCCTGACACTTTGTTCTTTTGACTTAGTGGGACAGTTTTGGGGGGAAAGTGGACTTGAGTCCATGCATTGTGTGTATTGTCCCCAAGGGAAGTAGCTGAAAAGTATTGTGAAGGACTGCTTAGTCAGTTCCTTTCTGGAGAAGGGAAGGAATTAATCTTCATTCAGACAGCTGGACTGTGGGGCAAATGAATGCATTGACATGTAAATGAGTGTGATGGATAGTAGCTCAAAAACCTAAACCACAACAGAGTAGAATCACAGAGCTGTTTTGGTTGGAGAAAATCTTTGAGATCACCAAGTCCAACCATTCTCTAACTCTACCAAGCCTGGTGCTAAACCATGTCCCTCAGCACCACATCTTTGCATCTTTAAACACCTCTAGGGATGGGGATTCAACCACCTCCCTGGCTCAACTTGAGACCAGCACCCATCTTGCTCCAACCTCCTTTCCGGTAGTTGCAGGGAGTGAGAAGTCTCCCCTCAGCCCCCAGACTGAGGAGTCCCACTCCTCTCAGCTGTGCCTCAGCAGACCTGCTCTCCAGACCTTTCACCAGCTTTGTTGCCCTTCTCTGGACATGTTCCATCTTCAATGTCTTTCTTGTAGTGACGGCCCCAAAATTGAACCCAGTACTCAAGGTGTGGTCTCACCAGTGCTGAGTACAGGGTGAGCAATCTCTTCCCTGGTCCTGACTCAAGCCAGGATGCTGTTGGCTTTCTTGGCCACCTGGGCACATGCTGGCTCATGTTCAGCCTTCTGTAGATGAGCACCCCCAGGTCATAGTCTGCTGAGCAGTTTTCCAGCCACTCTTCCTCAGGCTTGGAGCCTTCATGGGGTTGTTGTGACCGAAGTCTCAAGCTGTGCCAGGGGAAGTTTAGGCTCGAGGTGAGGAGAAAGTTCTTCACTGAGAGAGTCGTTCGTGCCCAGGGAGGTGGTGGAGTCACTGTCCCTGGAGGTGTTCAAGAGGGGATTGGATGTGGCACTTGGTGCCATGGTCTAGTCATGAGGTCTGTGGTGACAGGCTGGACTTGATGATCTTTGAGGTCTCTTCCAACCTTGGTGATTCTGTGATTCTATGTGATTCTGTGAAGTGCAGGACTCAGCGCTTGGTCTTGTTGAACTTCATCCCACTGGCCTCAGACCATCAATCCAGCAGATCAACACTCCCTCCCAGCTAACTTGTTGAGGGTGCACTGAATCCTCATATCTAGATCACAGATAAAGATTAATATCTTTGGAGAGAACCAGCCCCAGCACTGAGCCCTGTGGGACACCACTAGTGACCAGCTGCCAACTAGATTAAGTCCATTCACTGGCACTGCTGCTGTCTGATCCGTGCACATTTGTGGTGCAGACACAGCTGCATAGCTGCAGTGGGGACAATTCCATAGCAAGGACTTCAGCAGAACCATAATAATTCATTGTCAGTCTGAACCATGTTTAAGTCTGTAATGTCTGTGCCTTGTTCTTACTAATACCTGTGCTGCCAGCTTAAAGCTAGCCTGGATTTGCCCACATGCTGTTGCAGTGTAGATAAGCCATTGGAGCATAACTGCATTGCAGTTCTGTAGATGGTCATGTCAGTGCCCAGGCTTCTCATCTTCCCTCAGCTGTTGTTTCCAAGTCTTGTGCACTGCCTCAGCGGTGCAAGAGTGAATGGTGTAAAATGATTCTTAAAACCCAGGTTTTAAATCCAGACTGTTTTACTGGTGTATTTCAACACATGTGCCCAAATTTCTCTCCAGCTCAGTGAGGAGGCAAGAAAACTCTGGGAGCAAAAGAAGATCAGTTGTTAAGAGAAGTCAGGAACAAGTTCAACAGGGTAAAGTGCCTTGTAAAGCTGTCTTGTGAGGAGAAGCAAACATGCAAATAAAATAATTGCCAGCTTTGTATGATGATCTCCTGGTGAATCAGAAGCTGCTCTTGAGTATATAGGAAAACATAAAGGAATGAGTGTACAGCTGGTGTAAACTGATACAAATGCATTGGGCATGTGCAGCCAAGTGTATTCACAGGCACTGAACATCTGTCACTACTTCAAAGGGAGGAATTCTGCTTGAAAGGAGGAGTTGGTGAGAAGGGCACCAAGCCATTCTGACAGACTGCCTTTCATCCATAATCGTGCTGAAGATGGTACAACTGTTCAGGGTCATTTTGAAGACTGATTTGTGATACTGTATTTAAATACTGTGCTGTTATGCTCTCTGTTGAGAGCAGAGTGAAAGCTGTACATCCATCTTCAATGCTGCCAGTGGTGATGTGAACACTGGAGCATTCTGTCATCTTGCCTGAAGTCAATCTGTGTCCCACTAGCATTATCTGAATGCTACAAGCCTAGCTGGGGCATTTCCACACACCTGCTGGATTTGCCGAGCTTAAGGGAGCTGCCTCTTCTTATCCTTGCGGTTTGAATGACCCCTGGTGGAAGCTTCAGATAACCAGGACTTTCAGGAGGAGGGTTCCAATGTGCAGCATCCACACTGCTGCTGGAGATGGATTTGTATTCAGATGGAACTAGGCTGGAACTATCAACGTCCTCCATTCCTTAATTTGCATCCTGTCTCCTTATGTTCTTTATGTACTTGAGCCTAGTGCATGTGTGCACTTGCACGCTCAGGCACTCTGCTCTCTTTCCTATTACCTGCATGTGCAGGGTACAAAAACTTCCTTACAGTTGCTGTACCATGATTTTTACCCCTAGTGAGGCAGCCCAGTCTTGCCTGTCAGTTGCATTGTTCTGTCTCTCCAGTGCCCTGCTGTCTGGCTCTCCTCATGCTTTGTGGGGTACCCATGCTGTCCTGGCACCGTTCAGTTGTGGTAGGTAATCAGCATGGGCAAGGGGCTGTTCCATATGTTTTAATGTTGGGAGGATATGCCACCACCACTTTCTGAAGCAGATACTGGATTTTAGTGCATAGTCTTCAGACAGTCCAATACCTTACAGTCTTGGCTGCACTAGGTAATGGTATAAAACCACCACAACAATCTATTGATAACCATCTGGTTTTCTCCACACCCCCACACCCCCTCTTTTTATTTTGGCAGGCTGATTTGAACACCAATATTGAAGATGAATCCAGATCTTTCTATGGCGTTTCCAGCCAATATGAGAGCCCAGAAAACATGGTCATTACCTGCTCCACCAAAGTGTGCTCCTTTGGAAAGCAGGTGGTGGAGAAAGTGGAGGTAGGGATCAGACACCTGATCTGCTGTGTTGTCACTTCAAGTATGCATCCTGCCTGCATTTATCCCATGTCAGAGAGGTGGATGTCATAGATGATTATTTCTGAGACATGCAGGGCTGTTCCAGCCTGCAGCACATTCTTCATTGGATGTCTGGTAGTGTTTGCTGTTTTTCCTTTTGATAGCAGTTTCTGATGACTTGTGAATATGTAAGACTCTCAGCCCTGGTGATTCTCTGGATTTTTTTGAGAACAAAGAAGAGCTAGGAAACCTGGACCCTTGTTTTGTAGTCCAGAAAAGTGAAAACAAGTAGGCAATGTCTTGCTTCCATCAGTGTTCTTAAACAGATCACTGAGAGACTAGCCATTAATGAATGGCCTGTAGCAATTTACAGACACTAGTCACAGAATCACCAAGCTTGGAAGAGACCTCAAAGATCATCGAGTCCAAGCTGTCACCACAGACCTCATGACTAAACCATGGCACCAAGTGCCACATCCAATCTCCTCTTGAACACCTCCAGGGGTGGTGACTCCACCATCTCCCTGGGCAGCACATTCCAGTGACGAACGACTCGCTCAGTGAAGAACTTTCTCCTCACCTCGAGGCATATCTTTGTGCTTGCACTCTTACGACTGAAGCAGCAGTGGAGATGCATAATTATGCATATATCTGGCACTGAAGAAGTTCTTTCTGATGCCACATTCAGCTGCTAAGGTAGTTGCTCTGACCTGCTTCCTGCTGGTCTCTAGGAGCCTTCACATGCAGGAGGAGCAGCTACGTGCAGAACACAAGTTGTTCTCGTGTCACCAGTCAGTTCAAGCTGCCTCCTTTCTCAAGACCTGTATCCAGGATATGACAGGATAGATAGGTGTCATGGTCCACAGGAAAGGAGACCAAGGTCTTGGGCTAAAAGGAGGTAACAGGCATTTAAGACTCTGCTATGAAATAATAGAATCCAGTCTCAGACTTTCTTCAAAGGAAGATGAAATGCATAGGAGCTAACAACAGAAAATACCTCTGTGTAACATCGGCCAGACCTTTTCAGGTCTTGTGAAGAAAAGCTGAGGGAACTGAGGTTGTTTAGTCTCAGTCCCTGAAAGGAGGTAGGAGCCAGGTGGGTATTGGTCTCTTCTCCCTAGTAAGAAGTGATAGGAGGAGGGGAGGTTTAGACTGGATATTGAAAAGAAACTTCTTCATTGAAAGGATTCTCAAAGACTGGAATAGGCTCCTCATCCCTGGAGGTGTTTCAAAGAGGCCAAGAGATGTGGTGCTGAGGGACATGGTTTAGCACCAGACTTGGTAGAGTTAGATGATAGTCAGACTCAAAGATCTTAAAGGCCATTTCCAACCAAAACAAGTCTATGATTCTCCTAAGGAGGAGCAGAGAGACTATGTTCTCTCTCACAGGTACCAGAAGACTCTTTGTCCTTTCCAGCTCTATAGCATCCTGAGTATATGATTACTGTCATCACTGGGAGCTTTCTGGTCTCACTAAAGTACTCTCCCAGTTTATTCACACCTAGCATTTTTCTGGTAGAGATGCAGACCCGTAGGATAGCTGAAAACCACTCTGCTTCTCTGAAAATCTTTCACAGTTCCTTGGCAGTTTGCTGCTTGGAAGCTGGATCCCAGCATCCTAAAGACAAAAATCAAGGCAAAGTAGAGTGGAAGCTAACATTGGTGAGAAGTACTGCAGAGGAATGCTTGATCTGCTCCTTACTGTTAGTAAAATGACTTGCAAATGCAACTGGAACTTTTCTGTTCTGAATCCCTTTCTGTGATTATGTGACAGCACTGGCCCCATGCACCCCTTCTGTTTTGCATTGCAGACAGAGTATGCACGCTATGAAAACGGACACTACTCCTACCGCATTCACCGCTCGCCGCTCTGCGAATACATGATCAACTTCATTCACAAACTCAAGCACCTTCCTGAGAAGTACATGATGAACAGTGTGCTGGAGAACTTTACTATCTTACAGGTGGGAATTTCAGCTCTTTTCATTGGAGCATGGAAACCCCATGCAGGAGCTGGCTTGTGAGTCAAAGCAGCTCGCCTTCTGCAGCTCAGAATCTAACTGAACATATATTGCCCATTTAAGAAGCTCTGTTGTTATTTATGTGTTGCCCATTTAAGGAGCTCTAGAAACAGTAACTCGTGCAGAGAAGCAGCAGAAGAATTTGAGACACCTAAGTAAGAGAGGGGGGAAAATAAAGGGAGAACCATCAAGGCAAAGAGATAAAGGAAAGAGAAGGATGCAAAAGTCAGTGAAGGAAATGCTTATTCCACTGTTGGTCAAAGGTTGAGGTCCTTTCTGTGCCCTTTTTGCAAGATGAAAAGAACCCCAAGAGCACTGTTAAGTGGCTATATCATTTCATCATGGGAAGAGTTCTTCACTGACCAGGTAGAGAAAAAGAAAAACTGTAGTTGTCTCTTCAAGGCCCTCCTGAACCTGGAAAGAATATAAAGGCCAGTAAAGGAGGAGGTGTGCTGCCTGCAGCTCTGTGACACTCCCTGAATCACTGCAGCCTCTAGGCCGGGCTGTACTACAAGGTACAGAAACTAAGTTGCCATTTATGTCAGTGCTACACCAGAAGCCTTTCCAGGCCTTGGCTGCAGAATACTTTTGGGAACAGGACAAAGACAGCTCTGGAGGTGGATTTTCCTAATGGACCGAGTTCTGTGCTTGCCTCTACAAGACTCATCACAGATCTTTGCCCAGAAAACCTGAGGCTGAGTAAGCAGAAGAGATGCTAGTGGCTGTATGAAAGAACAGAAATCAAGTGGTCTTCATTCTGTTCTCTGGAGATCTTGTGGAACTTCATACTCATTTCACTACTGTGTCTGAAGTACCTCAGCTATGAAATACAAGGCTAATAATGTATCTCACAGGGCAGCAGGAGATCATTTGTACTAAGGTGTTGAGCACTGAGAGAAAAGAGAAGTAAGAGATTTCTCAGCTGAGCAGGAACCCGAAGGGCACAGGGACAGCTTGTGCACTGTAATCCATCCTGAGGAACACTGTAACTGCTTCCTTTGTGTTTCGTTCCTCAGGCAGGCTGGCTCTTCCCATGAATTTTATGAAAAAAGCTGTCACAGAGTTTAATTCCTCTGAGGTTTTATGTTTTGAGTAATCTTATGGCCTTTCCTTACCTCCTGTCACAGAGAGGCATATCTCCTCTGGGTGCTGGCACAGCCTTTTATATATAGCCTTGCAGTCCTGTTCCCTGAGCAGCAGGCTGAGCATTTTCTGCCCTCTGCTTCCCATGGGAAAGCTGAAAGTTTGACCTGTTTAATGCAAAGCCTGTTGCTGGTGCTCAGTCCCCAAGAACAGCTTCTGAGGCACGTCTAAGCATAATTTTTCTGGGCTGTTTCATGACCTTGGACACCCCTAGTCTCACAGCAGGATTAATCTTTGCACACTGCTCTGGATCTAGCCCTCTGGTAAGATTTCAGAGCCCGTTCTTCAGAAAAGACTCTGCCTCACCACACCTGGATATGTGCAACTCGCAGCAGCCTGCAGAAGAAAGGAGATGAGTTAGTTAAGTTCAGCTGCAAACCTGATCATGATGTAAGAAAAGACAACAGAATAGATGGAAATCAGGCTGCTAAAATTAATAAGCAAGTTTGAAGCCAGCTATTTTCTGTTTCCACAGGAACAGTTGGGGTTTGGTACAGCTCATGCCTTCAGCTGGTATGTTTTCCTTCTGCAGCTGATTTGGTGCTACTGCTGATAAAAATGTATCTCCTCCAGCAGGAGAGAACTGCTTGAAGCTTTAGCTGTGGCTCAGACTCACAGGACAAGACTGTGTACAGTTGTGCAGTGAGGGAGAGAGGGAAGCTGAGCTAGGAGTGCAACATTTAGCTTGTCCCTGCCAGGTAGTGTAGGCAGTACATGCTCCTGAAACTAGGACAATACTGTTCCATCACCGTGCTGCTGACACTGAGTCACACTGCAGAGAGTTCCTGAGAGCCCATAAAATAGAAATGGGGAAAGAAGGAGGTTCTCTAAGAATGCATGAGTGCAGCAGCTGTCCTTCTCCTGACACCTGCAGTGTATGGAGTGGGAGGTACAATGGAGTCAAACCTGCCTCCTGTAGAGTTACACTCTATAATCCTCATGGCCTGTTTCTGCTGCTAACAAGTGAGATCATGTGGCAGGAAGGAACTGTTTGTGGCTGTGATACATCAACACATAAGTAAGCAGAAGTGGATGTGCCACAGGAGGCCCTCTTGTTACCCACAAGCAGAGCAAAAAGCGATTTCTGTGGAAATCTGCCCCACCAGAGGCTGGGGAGTAGAGGACCTAGTGGACATGCTTCCACTGCTGTGGTCAGTGCATGGTCACAGCTTTTTCTCCACAGTGGACTCTTCTTACCTCCCTGTCTCTTCACTGCATTGTAGTCCTAATGCCATGAAAGTGCTTTGCTTGGGGGGGTGTGTACAAAGACCAGGAGTCTGTGGTGACTGAGCTGAGTATCATCCCTGTGCTTCTCTGTTCTTTGCCTATTAGTAACTTTTTGCTCTATTTTAAATGCATTGGAATATGTAAGCAGAGAAACAGCAGTTGCCATCACAGCTTCTTCTCCTTTTCTGCCTAGGTTGTGACAAACAGGGACACACAGGAGACATTGCTGTGCATAGCATATGTTTTTGAGGTGTCAACTAGTGACCACGGTGCCCAGCATCACATCTACCGGCTGGTGAAGGACTAGAGACTCTGCTGCGAGTCCCCCATGGGCTGCACGTCTGAGGAAGAGCCTGTGCTCTAGCACCCCCTGCCCTCCTGCCAACTGAAAAATAAACTCCAGATACTATGTATTTTCAGAAAAGCACCTCTGAGCTGTCTGTGATTGCCAGGGTCAAACAACTTGATCTCCAGGTTTATGCAATTGGGAGAAAGACTTGGGAGTCAGAGAAACAGGCAGGTAACTGCTTAAGGGTTCCACCTCACACACACCTCCCAGGGTGTGCTCGTAGATACAAAAGGAGTGGTATGTACCTGAGCACACTGCTAGGGCAATGCAGCAGCTTCCACAAGTTTGACCACATATGAACAGGTTGAAAATGTTCATGCTACACAGGCCTGAGTGTCTGCCCTCACGTGCATTCATTTGTAGATCAGGCACTGAACTGGCAGTTTATGGGGTGGCACAGTCCTATACCCCATGGATATGATGTGTTGTATCTCCTCTTTCCACAGTGCATAAGCACACCTTAGGAAACATCTCTCAGTTACTTCACGTGTTTCCACCCCTCCAGTTTTGGCACAGAGAAAAGTAGTCCTGGATACCTGAGAAATCTGAGACCCTGTCACAAATCAAGGGTTTATAAGAATTGCCAGAAGGCTTCAGCCACACAGAGATGAAATCTCCCTTCTTTCCAAACCTCCTGAGCTTGTTGGTACTCCCTTCAACACCTAGGTAAAGGGCTTGGTGAAGCCAAGGAAGATACTGTACAACTCTTCCCACAGCATAGGTAGAGTCCTGCAAGTCTCCTCCAGCTTCCTAACCACCTTCCTGTCCTTCAAAATGTCTCATTTCTGTACTTGAAGTTGTACTCATTTACCAGGCACTCCAGGAATCTTCTCACAGATTGACAGTTTTGTCTCCTGTACATGTAAATCTCAACTCCCTTCAAAGTTTAAGTCTCCCACTCCACGAGAGTGTTCTTTCCATGTTTATAGGACAGTTTCAAGTTCTGGAAGCATGTATCCCCTGGGCTTTTTCCAAGCATTGTTGAATATTCCCCATCCTTAATGGAAACTCATGAGAAATGCTTTGCCAGCCACCTCTCACTGTACCATCAGCCTGCCTTCTATTTGATATATTAAGCTGTGGAAGGAGGGCAGAAGAGAAGATTCCTTTGCCAGAACACATTCCAGTGGTCAAATACTGTAACAGGTTGTCCAGAGAAGTGGTTGAGGCTCCATCCCTGGAGACAGCAAAATCAGACTTGATGTAGCCCTGGGCAGCCTGATCTAGTTGGTGTCCCTGCTTACTGCAGGGGGGTTGGAACAAGATGACCATTGAGGGTCCCTTCCAACCTGATGCAATCTGTGACTCTGTACTTCCCAGGGGTTCTTGGGCTCCTTAAGCTTTCCCCACAAGATGCTGAGGGTGATCTGATACTTCAGATGCTTGTTTAAACAATCCAGTGTTTCACTAGCTCTTAATTGTGGTCATGAGCTTCCTTGTGTTTCACCAGCAGAGCTTGCTCTTACTTGGCTTTAAAAAAAGTTCTGAGGAAGAATCTGATGATGCCTTGGAACCATCATTTTATTTTGAAGGTGGTATCAGAAGCAATTATTCTTTGCTAGTTTGTAAGTGTAGAGAAACGTGCTTTATGACTTAAAACTTCACTATTCCTCTGGCTCATGCTGGCTAGCTGCTGCAGTTTTACAAAGCCTATGCAAAACTTTTTCAAGGCTCCAATGCTGCCTCTAGGTTTGCAGTACTTAGTTTATGCCCTTGGGATTCACTATCTGCCTCTGTGTTTGAGCTGGGTGAGTGCATTGCTCACAAGGAATAGTAAAGAATGAGTGATTAATAAATAGAGTTAGACAAGTTGGTTATGGTAAAATTTTTATATAGGACCCCCTAAAAATTTTTGCCTGGCACATGAGCTTGCACTGAACTGTTCCCTGAGAGGGTTCTCAGACACTGGAACAGGCTTCTGAGGGAGGTGGTTGAATCCCCAGCCCTGGAGGTGTTTAAAAGACACAGAGATGGGGTGCTGGCGGGGCATTTAGTGCCAGACTTGGTGGAGTTAGACAATGGTTGGACTCAATAATCCTAACAGTCTTTTCCAGCTACAGTGATTCCATGGTTCTAAAAAGACCTTTTACAAAGCTGAGAGATGATATAGTGAACTGAGGGAAGAGTATCTACTGGAAAAGATTTGTTTGGAATTGTTCTCTTTTTACATCATCAGGGGACTGGAGGAGGCAGAAAGCAGCAGGGTAAATTAAGCTGCAGGTAGAACTGAAGGAGATTTTTGCAAGCTTGAATATGTGTAGTGAACTTGAGTGACCTCAACAGCAAGGAAACAGTAGAACCAGGAGAGTAAATGGTAAGAATTATTTGAAATGTAGTTTTAAATGACCTTAAAAGAACAAGAGAAAGATTGCAAATGATCAGCAAGATCATCAGTGCCTGCCTTAGAGGTACATACACAGAATCATAGAATTGTTTTGGTTGGAAAAGACCTCTGAGTTCATCAAGGCCAATCATCAGCCTAACACCACTGTGGCCATTAAACCATGGTCTGAAGTGCCATGTCCACACATTTCTTGCATGCCTCCAGCCACAGTGACTCCACCACCTCCCTGGGCAACCTATCCCAGTGCCTGACCACTCTTAGAAAAGACATTTTTCCTAATAGCCAATCTAAGCCTCCCCTGGCACAATTTCAGGCCATTTCCTTTTGTTCTGTCACCTCATACTAGGGAGAAGAGACTGACACCCCCCTCAGTACAACCTCCTTTCAGGGAGTTGTAGAGAGCAATGAGGCCTCCCCTTAGCCTCCTCATCTCCAGTCTAAACAATCCCAGTTCCCTCAGAAGGTCCTTGTAAGACCTGTTCTCTAGACCATTCACCAGCTTTGTTGCCCTTCTCTGGACATGCTTAGGCAACTCCATGGCCTTCTTGTAGTGAGGGGCCCAAAACTGAACACAGTATTCAAGGTTCAGCCTCACCAGTTCCCTGAGTACAAGGGCATGATCACTTCTCTACTCCTGCTAGCCACACTGTTCCTGATACAGCCCAGGATGCTGTTTGCCCTCTTGGCCACCTGAGCACAGCGAGCTCATGTTCATATGGCTGTCAACCAGCACCCCAAGGTCCTTTTCTGCTGGCTAACTTTCCAGATGCTCAGCCCTAAGCCTGTGGCATTGCTCAGGGTGAACCTGAATCAGAGGGAAGTCTCATGGTGCTACCTGCTTAATGAAATGGAGATGGAAGCACAGAACGGCAGGGGCACTCCTGGAGATCATCTAGTCCAATGGCCCTTCTAGAGCAGGATCACCTAGAGTAAATCACACAGGAACACAGAGGTGAGTTTGGAATGCCTCCAAAACCTCTCTGGGCAGCCTATCCCAGTGCTCTGCCACCCTCCAAATACATCTTTTCCTATGTTTACATAGAACTTCCAGAGATACATTGGAGGATTAAGATTTCACTATCCTTGGAGGAGGCAATGTTAGGCTCTACAATGAGTGTTCAAGGAGCACAAATAGTGTTCTCTCTCCCTCCAGTTGCAGGGGATAATAAGGGAAGAAACAGGTGGACTCTGAGCCTGGCCTGCCTGGCAGGATTTTTGACCATGGGTCAATGTAGAGGAGGCCAGGCCTGCTGGCAGCAGAGGGGCTGTACCTGCTTCAGTGGGGGATAAGATTTTTGCACAGGAACTGGCAGGGCTCATCTAAAGAGCCTTAAATTAGATATGAAGGGGGAAAGGGGATAAAACCAGGCTCACTGGGGATAAGCCTGGGGGTGGCTCTTCAGTGTTTGTGGGTCAGCATGTTAGCAAGGTCCTTCAGTCTGCAGTCCCAGTGGGGATGGAATGCCATGTGATAGCAGAGACATAATAGGGTATTGCTGGGCTAGAAATCATGGTGATGTCTAGGAACAATCAGGGACAAATTAGGCCTTCTTCCCCAAAAGGGAGGGATCAGTAGTCCTACTGCAGGGCATCTACACCAATGAAGACAGGACAGGAAACAGGATGAGCTGGAAGCCACTGTACAGCAGGAAAATGCTTTAGTTGCATTTAGTGCTGTGTTGGATGGCTAAAAACTCTTCAGAAGGGATAGGTCAGGAAGGAGAGATGGCTGGGTGGTGCTATGATTTTGGTGTCTTGAGCATGACAGTGATAATAGGGTTGAGCTTTTATGGACAGGAATCATGGGGAAGGCCAACAAGGCAGGTATCTCGGTGGGAGTCTGTTATGGATCACCCAACTAGGATCAGGAGACAGAATATCCTGTAAGCAGCTGGGAGAAGTCTCACAATCACTACCTCTTCTTCTCATGAGGGACTTCCATTGACCAGATGGCAATACAATACAGCAGTGAGAAACAGTCCAGAAGGCTACTGGAGTGTATGGAAGGTAACTTACTGACAGCTGGTGTGGCAGCTAGGGCAGGCTGCCGGCTCGGCCTGTTTGCAAACAGAGGAGGACAGGTGGGTGATGTCAAGGCTGGAGGTTGTCTTGGGCATAGATAGCACGAAATGACAGTTTCCAGTTCTTGGGGAATTAAGGAAGGGGGTCAGCAGAAATGCTGTCTTGGACTTCCAGAGGGCACACGTTGAGCTGGTTTAAGAAACTGGCTGACAGAATCCCTTGGGAGGCAACCCTGAAGGGTAAGAAGCCCAGGAAAGTTGGATATTCCTCAAGAGGAGAAGTATGTATCAATAATATAATCAGAGCATTCCCACAAGTAGGAAATCAAGAAGGGAGCCAGGAGAGCTGCATGGTTAAGTAGGAAACTGCTGATCGAACTGAAGTGAAGGAAGAGAATCTACAGATTGTGGAAGGAGGAGCTGGCCACTGGGGAGGAGTGCAAGACTGTCGTGAGGATGTAGGGAGGCAACCAGGAAGGCTAAGGCCTCCTGGGAATTCAACCTTGCAAGGGAGGTCAAGGACAACAGAAAAGGCTTCTTCAAATACACTGCAGGAAAAACTAACACTAGAGGCAATGCAGGCCCCTGCTGAACGAGGTGGGTGCCCTGATGACAGAGGTTACAAAGTAGGTGAAGTCACTAAAAGCCTTTTTAATCTCCACCTATACTGCTGGAGACTGTCCTCAGGAGCCCCAGACCCCCATGGCCCCAGAGGAAGACATGAGTTTTCCTTGGTTGATGAGAACTGGGTTGATGAGGACAGGGTTAGGGAACAGGTAAGTAATCTAGACATCCAGGAATCCATGGGTCCTGATGGGATGCACTCCCAGGTGCTGAGGGAGCTGCTGGTGGTCCTTGCCAGACCACTCTCCACCATCTTTGGTAAGTCATGGCAGAGCTGCCTGAGGACTGGAGGAAGGCAAACATCACTCCAGTCTTCAAAAAGGGTAAGAACGAGGACCCAGGTAACTACAGATTGGCCAGTCTCACCTCCATCCCTGGAAAGGTAATGGAGCAACTTATCCTCAGTGCTGTCCTTAGGCATATCAAGGACAAGAGGGTCATTAGGAGCAGTCAGCATGGCTTTACCAAGGGGAAGTCATGGCTGACCAGCCTGATAGCCTTTTATGAGGACATAACCAGGTGGATAGGTGATGGGAGAGCAGTGGATGTGGTTTATCTTGATTTCAAGAAAGCATTTGAAACCATCTCCCACAGCATCCTTGTGTGTCACATTTGCCAGCCTCCAGTCAGCTGGGACCTCCCTGGTTAGCCAGGACTGTTGGCAAATAATGGTGAGTGGCTTGGTGAGCACTTCTGCCAGCTCCTTACGTACCCTGGGGCTTGTGTCCCATAGGCTTGTGCACATCTAAGTGGCACAATGCAGAATCGATTGTTTCCCCCTGGACTGTGGGGGCTGCTTTCTGCTCCCCATCCCAAATAACAAGTGATAGAATGAGAGGAAATGGCCTCCAGTCACATAAGGGGAGGTTTACATTGGCTGTTAGAAGAAACTTCTTCACTGAAAGGATTCTCAGGCACGGGAATAGGCTCCCCAGGGAGGTAGTTCAGTTCTCATCCCCAGATGTGTGAAAGGAGGCAGAGATGTGGTGCTGAAGGAGAGTTTAGCGTCAGTCTTGGTAGAGTTAAATAATGGCTGGACTCAAAGAGCTTTTCCAACCAAAACAGCCCTATGATTCTTGTTTTCAGGACTGTGTAGGGCTAGTGCTGTTAAACATCTCTGTGCAGGTGCTAAATGTGACTAGTAAAGGACAGAACCCCTTTCTGCACCGGTTCAGCAAAATGTGCACAAAGGTCCTGCTGTGGCTACTCTCAAGACAAATATGCCTTCAGGCAGCTCCTTCCAAACAGCTACACACACTGCAGATGCCACCAGCCTTCCCTAAGAGCTGTATGGCCTGTAACCAGAACATAGCCTGCAAAAAGAGAAGCCATAGGACATTTCACAATGCCTGTTACTGTGTGCTACACATGAAAAGTGTAAGTGCAGTCCTGCCCTTGCCCATGAGGTGTCATTGTTAGCCAGAGCAAGGTGTGGCCAGCAGGAGCAGGGAGGTCATTGTGCCCCTGGACTCTGCATCAGTTAGGCCACACCTTGAGTACTGTGTCTAGTTCTGGGCCCCTCAGTTTAGGAAGGACATTGAGACACTTGAAGGTGTCCAGAGAAGGGCAACAAGGCTGGGGAGAGGCCTTGAGCACAGCCCTGTGAGGAGAGGCTGAGGGAGCTGGGGTTGCTTAGCCTGGAGAAGAGGAGGCTCAGGGGAGACCTCATTGCCCTCTACAACTACCTGAAAGGTGGTTGTAGACAGGAAGGGGTTGGTCTCTTCTCCCAGGCAACCAGCACCAGAACAAGGGGACACAGTCTCAAGCTGTGGCAGGGGAGGTTTAGACTCGAGGTGAGGAAAAAGTTCTTCACTGAGCGAGTCGTTCGCCATTGGAATGTGCTGCCCAGGGAGGTGGTGGAGTCACCGTCCCTGGAGGTGTTCAAGGGGAGATTGGACGTGGCACTTGGTGCCATGGGCTAGTTGTGAGGTCTGTTGGGACAGGTTGGACTTGATGATCCTTGGGGTCTCTTCCAACCTTAGTTATACTGTGATACTGTGACCAAACCACTGAAGACCAAATTAACTGCTCTGAAAACCACCCGGCTCTCACCTAGTTCTGAAGGGCATCAAGTGGCTGCAGTCCACTCCTGATGCATGTACTTACCTACTCCAGCCCTGTGCAATACATTCTTGATCTCTGAGCCATGTGTGGAGCACACAACAAATCAAATCAAACCTTGCTAATGAGATGCACTGCTGCTTGGCAAAAGTACTTGTGACAAACCCATTTTGAAATGGAAGCCTGTACTAAGGGCTCAGCAATGGAAAATTGGTTGGGATGTGTATTAGTTACCTTCCACAAACATAAGACTGGTGCCTTGCATGCCTCCACTGCAGGTTTACTCTAATACAGCAGACCCCATGGAGCAGTCCCTAAAGAAGATGAGCCCTAGAAGTCTACTTAGCCTATCAGTTGATCATGACTAAAACCACATCAGCACAGCCTTGGGATACAATGAATACAAGTTAACAGGCTGAAGACTGGAACCTTCGGACCGCTGCTTTAGAGACAGTCATGCAGGTCTCGTCTTTTCACTTAGGAGCAATAAAAGCTGCTTCTGGAACTGTTCCTTTCTGCTCTTGCACTTGAATTTCACAGCTCCTTGATGTCAATAATCAGGGTCTGCAAGAGGTACCGGCCTACCTTTGAAGCTCAGTGAAGAAACCAACAGGAAATTCATGTGTCTGGTAGGACCTCTCTTTTATGCGGGTTACAAGATGAAGAGGGTTTAAAAAAGCTGTGAATCAAAAGGAATGCTGGAAATTTTGTACAGGACTAAAAGGCTTGTGTCTCCTTGATGACTGAGCAAGATCTATGCAAAAACACTTCAAAGACTGAAGAGACTGTAGACCTCTGTGCTCAAAGCTGGGAATTTAACCAGAAGAAACCAGACAGACATTGTAACTAAGAGCTATGTGCAGCTCTGAAGAAAATAACAGAAAGCAAACACCAAAAATGTTCAAAAAGGAGCTAGCCTAGTTACAAGAAAAGCAAAATTCAACTCTGTCTACATTTAGCCTGCATCTGGGGCAAATTCTAGCAGTTGCTCTATCACCAATGATCCCTTCCCAATTGAGAAGGGGAAACAGGAAAAGGAGAAGAGAGCCACAGATTGAAATTAAAACACATTTAACGAAACAGCTAAATAAACACCAGTGTCATGGTAGGTCCAAATGGGGCCAGCACAAACCCAGACAGGTCCTGATGTGGCTAGACATGGCCCCCTTCTCCTCCCTCCTTCCTGCAGGAGGCAGGGTAACACAGGAAAAGGGACAAAAGAACAGTCCCCTACACGGCTGGCTAAACAAGTCTCCTTTTGCCTTGAGAGCACGTGTACTGGCCACTATTCTCCCAGACCAGGCCTATGCTCTCGCCTTTTATGGCCACAGCCTGGCAGAGTCCCATTTCATAGGGTAACTGTTTGCTGGCTTCAGATGCCCTATTGGCCCAATTCAATCTTGGGCAAGTGATACATGCAGGCTGATTTGTGTTCGCCTTGGACTCACCTTGAGTCACCTTGTCCAAAACCTGGGATAGAAGCCATGAAGCCTACTCACGGCAAGCTTGAGAAGCCACGAGCCTTAGGATCCAAGCCTTGCTTCCCCTTGCAACTAGAACTGGTACCATGCCTCAGTTTACCCAGGAAGATGCAAGAGCCCTTTGAGAGAACGCATCACACAGCCTGCTGAAGCCACACCAGCCCCGAGACCACACTGTCACCCTTACAGCCTTCATGGCTAATATACAGCAGCAGGAACTCTTCATGAGTAACTAATTCATTGCCTCCTTGGCTTGATGGTTCTTGTCACATCTCCCCCTCACCCCTGTGGTTGAGCACCACTTTGCACCTCAGGATTCTCTCTTTCTCTTATTCCTTCTGGTTTGCTTAAAACTGTTGAGCTTGCTACGTTGCCTAAACGTTGCACGCTCCTACTTGGAACAGGTTCAGTAAGTTTGGGGCAGTTTTTCATGCTAATAAAAAGCTATTAATGTTTTTGTTAAGATGTGTATTTGCCATATTATTACTTTCCATAAATTCTACAACAATACAACATACATAAATTTATACTGGGGCCAGATAAAGTGCAGCAGTCACAATATCCATGAATGAGAAGGGGAGAGAGAGAAGGAAAAGGAGTAAGGTGAGAAGGAAGCTTTGTACTGAGTGTGATGGTCATGGGCTTGGATACACCTGTAGCCAACCCAAGTCAGCTGTCTTGGGTGACTCAGAACTGCTAATGACCTGCAGCCCATGGCAGAACTGTAAGCACCAACAAAAATTAAGACTGTTAGTGTCTTACAAATGTAATTTCTTAGCCTAACTTCCAATAAAATCAGAGGACAAACCAGGAAAGGCTGATTCCCCTGATCCCTTTACAGCCACAACACCGAGGCCTCAGCAGATACAAGTAACAAAGCAGGGATTGAAATGTCTTTCTTTACCAAAAAACTAGCCCAAAAGTTTCCATTCAACTCCTTTATTTTCTAACCCATACACTTCATTTTATCAGCCCTCAATTGTGCAGCTGCATCTGCTTGTGGGGTCATGTCAAATTCAATTACTGCAATGATTCCACTTAAAGATATTCTTCTGAGATAAGACACAACCCACCATGGGTCTGAGCGATACAGCACTAGGTAAGACAGGAGCCCTCCTTTTGTTTTCACTTCAAAGACTTCAGGTAAGACAAGTTTGTTTGAATTCATTCATTTATCTGTGATAAGGGGGTGGGAACTTCTGAAGCTGACACTGCCAACAAGGAGAACATGTAAGCAGGCCTGGAGGCAGAGATAAGGATTGAATTTAATGCTCTTTTTACTTCAATATCTAGACCTAAGGATCATTATTTCCTTGACTATTACATACATGATTTGGCCCTCAGTGCAGAGGTTTCCCAGTGACTTTTTCTTCCCCATTTCCCATCTCATTTTAACTTGGTTCTTAGATATCTTGGACCAGATGAAGGAGTTGGAGAATGTGAGTGGTGGCAGCAAAGAATAAAAACTGATTCAGACAGGTGAGAACACCTCATTGTCAAGTTGTATGAGAGGCAGAGACAATGCATGCTGAGCCTCCAAGAAGCTGCTAGGGAGTCATGCTTCTTCATCAACCCTGCAAGCACAGTCTATACCAAACCAAGTAGCAATGCAGCAGACAGCTAGTCATGGAACTACAAGGGAAGGCTATCTGAAGCTTAGGTTGCCTACAGCTCTGTCAGTAAACTCACAGCCTGGGCTATAGTCCCATATAACCTAAGCAGGCAAGCAGAGCAAGGGGTGCAAAAGCTTCCCAAAGTCCATCACCGTCAGACAAAGGCCCTGTCAAGGCTGAGGTCAATCCAGGGCAATATTTAAGGCAAAACTTAAAACATCTTTCAGACAATGACTGGAGCACCCAAACCTGAACATAGATAAAGCTCCTGGGCTAATGAGTACTGAACAGATGGAAACCTCAGGTAAAGTTAGCCAGGGCACTTGGGGCCTAGTGCAAGCAAGGTCCAAAGAGCAACTTTCCCCTTCTGTGACGGTGTGTCCCACACTTTGCAAAGGTCAGCTTTTGTGGACAGCACCCCTCTTAGGCACCAGATCCAGATTCACTCCTTTTGGGCACCATATTCAGCAACCAGTCAGGACTCCAGAGGTGTGATCCATACCATTTTTGGTGGCTTAAATAAGCCAAAAAGTACTGGGGCTTCTTCTGTGGAAAATAAGGAGTGCATCATTAATACACACCCCTCATCCCTCCTCCAAATGGGCAATATAGAAATGATGGGAAGCACCTGACTATAGCAAAGCTACAGCATCTGGATGGATCATCTCTTTATGCCAAAAAGAGCAGCACTGACTTTCACTCTCAACCTAGTTTCCTCATAGTACTCAGTACTTTTGCCATGGTATTACTTCCCCTGAAACTGGTGGATGGGACACAATGCAATCTGTCACAGCTGAGGAGGTATATCCATTTGTCCCAGGTTACACCCATCCTCGATGGGGGCTGAAAAGAAGCTAGCCCCCAGATGGACGAAAGAAACTTGATCCAGGGGGACAGAGAGCGAGATTTGGTTTTCCCCTCCCAGGGGGAGGGGTCCCCTGGGGTCCACTCCCCCTTCTTGTCCAGCAAGCCTACTTCACAGTATCACAGTACCACAGTATAACTAAGGTTGGAAGAGACCCCAAGGATCATCAAGTCCAACCTGTCCCAACAGACCTCACAACTAGCCTATGGCACCAAGTGCCACGTCCAATCTCCCCTTGAACACCTCCAGGGACGGTGACTCCACCACCTCCCTGGGCAGCACATCCCAATGACGAACGACTCGCTCAGTGAAGAACTTTCTCCTCACCTCGAGTCTAAACCTCCCCTGGCACAGCTTGAGACTGTGTCCTCTTGTTCTGGTGCTGGTTGCCTGTGAGAGAAACCAACCCCCTCCTGTCTACCTTTCAGGTAGTTGTAGAGGGCAATGAGGTCACCCCTGATCCTTCTCTTCTCCAGGCTAAGCAACCCCAGCTCCCTCAGCCTCTCCTCACAGGGCTGTGCTCAAGGCCTCTCCCTAGCCTTGTTGCCCTTCTCTGGACACCTTCAAGTGTCTCAATGTCCTTCTTAAACTGAGGGGCCCAGAACTGGACACAGGACTCAAGGTGTGGCCTAACCAATGCAGAGTACAGGGGCACAATGACCTCCCTGCTCCTGCTGGCCACACTATTCCTAGTACAGGCCAGGATGCCATTGGCCCTCTTGGCCACCTGGGCACACTGCTGGCTCATGTTTAGGTGGCTGTCAATCAGCACACCCAGGTCCCTCTCTGTTTGGGAGCTCTCAGCCACTCTGACCCCAGCCTGTAGCTCTGCATGGGGTTGCTGTGGCCAAAGTGCAGCACCTGGCACTTGGACTTGTTGAATGCCATCCTGTTGGACTCTGCCCATCTGTCCAGTCGGTCGAGGTCCCTCTGCAGAGCCTTTCTACCCTCTAACTGACCAACATCTGTTCCCAACTTGGTGTCATCTGCAAACTTGCTGATGACTGACTCAACCCCCTCATCCAGATCATCAACGAAGATGTTAAAGAGCACAGGGCCCAGCACTGATCCCTGGGGCACACCACTGGTGCCTGGCTGCCAGCTGGCTGTGGCACCATTCACCACCACTCTCTGGGCTCAGCCTCCAGCCAGTTGCTAACCCAGCTCAGAGTGCTGCTGTCCAAGCCAGGGGCTGACAGCTTAGCAAGCAGTTTACTGTGGGGGATGGTGTCAAAGGCACCACATTAAAGGGGACCACGTTCTTCAGTCTCTGCTGTTCCTGCTTCCTGCCATGTGGCAAGGCCTACATGTCCGTGCTGCCTCCAGACCACTTCTAAAGAACAGTACCCATTCAGATCAAGGGAATCCAATGCCAGCTGGGCCTGGTTGTGTGCATTTTTCCTATTTACCCTTTTCCTTATACCTTTGTAACCTTCCCTGTTACTCAAATGCTTCATATATTTTGTTAAAAATTACCTTTTTATTTCTAAACCAATTCTAGACCATTCCTTGTGTGATTTTTATCTCTCCTTTCCCCTGCCTAATTTGCTTTTACCCTACTGGGGAAAAGGGAGAGGGGGAGGAAAAGCTAAATCACAGTATCACAGTCTCACTAAGGTTGGAAGAGACCTCAAAGATCATCGAGTCCAACCTGTCACCACAGACCTCATGACTAGACCATGGCACCAAGTGCCACGTCCAGTCCCCTCTTGAACACCTCCAGGGATGGGGACTCCACCACCTCCCTGGGCAGCACATTCCAATGGTGAATGACTCTCTCGGTGAAGAACTTTCTCCTCACCTCCAGCCTAAACTTCCCCTGGCACAGCTTGAGACTGTGTCCTCTTGTTCTGGTACTGGTTGCTAGAGAGAAGAGACCAACCCCCACCTGGCTACAACCTCCCTTCAGGTAGTTGTAGACAGTAAGAAGGTCTCCCTTGAGCCTCCTCTTCTCCAGGCTAAGCAACCCCAGCTCCCTCAGCCTCTCCTCACAGGGCTGTGCTCAAGGCCTCTCCCCAGCCTTGTTGCCCTTCTCTGGACACCTTCAAGTGTCTCAGTGTCCTTCTTAAACTGAGGGGCCCAGAACTGGACACAGGACTCAAGGTGTGGCCTAACCAATGCAGAGTCCAGGGGCACAATGACTTCCCTGCTCCTGCTGGCCACACTATTCCTAATACAGGCCAGGATGCCATTGGCCTTCTTGGCCACCTGGGCACACTGCTGGCTCATGTTTAGGCAGCTGTCAATCAGCACCCCCAGGTCCCTCTCTGTTTGGCAGCTCTCAGCCACTCTGACCCCAGCCTGTAGCTCTGCATGGGGTTGTTGTGGCCAAAGTGCAGCACCTGGCACTTGGACTTGTTAAATGCCATCCCATTGGACTCTGCCCATCTGTCCAGTCAGTTGAGGTCCCTCTGCAGAGCCCTTCTGCCCTCTAACTGACCAACATCTCTTCCCAACTTGGTGTCATCTGCAAACTTGCTGATGACTGACTCAACCCCCTCATCCAGATCATCAATGAAGATGTTAAAGAGCACAGGGCCCAGCACTGATCCCTGGGGCACACCACTGGTGCCTGGCTGCCAGCTGGCTGTGGCACCATTCACCACCACTCTCTAGGCTCAGCCTCCAGCCAGTTCCTAACCCAGCTCAGAGTGTTGCTGTCCAAGCCAGGGGCTGACAGCTTGGCCAGCAGTTTGCTGTGGGGGATGGTGTCAAAGGCCTTGCTGAAGTCCAGGTAGACCACATCCACAGGGAAATCTGGTTCCTTTTGGGCTTTTTTGGACTTGGGAAAAAGCTTTAAAACTACTCCACCAGTGAATCACACTGGAAAGCTGCATGTCCATTTCTATATGCCTCAAATGCAGCTACTCAAAGTTGTGTGGTTTTTCTTTTTTTTTTCTTTTTTCCCCAAAAGCTGTATATAGCCTTTAGGTTTGCTGCTCAGGTGTTGTAGATTTAACTGTTTTGCTGATGAATAGAATAGAATAAACCAGGCTGGAAGAGACCTTCAAGAACATTGTGTCCAACCTATCATCCAACACCATCTAATCAACTAAACCATGGCACCAAGCACTCATCAAGTCTCCTCCCAAATACCTCCAGTGATGGTGACTCCACCACCTCCCTGGGCAGAACATCCCAATGGGCAGTCACTCTGTGAAGAATTTCTTCCTAACATCCACTCTAAACCTCCCCTGGTGCAGCTTGAGACTGTGTCCTCTTGTTCTGGTGCTGGTTGCCTGGGAGAAGAGACCAACCCCCACCTGGCTACAGCCTCCCTTCAGGTAGTTGTAGAGAGCTGTAAGGTCTCCCCTGAGCCTCCTCTCCTCCAGGCTAAGCAACCGCAGCTCCCTCAGCCTCTCCTCATAGGGCTGTGCTCCAGACCCCTCACCAACACTTTTCTTCATTGTCTGGATAACATCAGAGTACCCCCATATTAGATTCGGTCACAGGGGAAACAGATAGTTGAAGCTCAAACGAAAGTCATATGAGATTACTCTGCTAAACTTGCTAGTACTTGGAGATCTGCAGCCTAGTAGCCACTTCAGTCCCCAGTCTCAGACTGATCCTCAAGTTCTTCCTTCAGTGATTGTTAATGCTAGCCTCCCATACTGTTTAAAATCTTCTTTTGAAGCTTTTTTAACCTTCTTTCTAATGTAGACTCCTAATGAAGACTTGATTTTATGTCATCAGCTTTCACTTTGGCTTGAACTACAGAAATCCCACACACCTGGTTGTGCTTGTGCCAAAAGGTGAAGAACACAACATCATGCTGTCTTTGCTCAAACACAATAACATCAGCACCAAAGCTGTCAAACTTGTGCTCATTGTCTACTGGTTTCTCATGCTACTCATGTTTGAGAAAGCTGTTCTTTTCTCTGCAAAGTCTGAGCCTGACTTATGTAAGACTTACAACAATTCTGCAATGAAGATCCTTCAGTCCTTGGGTACAAGGGGAGCTACAGCATCCAGGAGATGGACCTTTTTCAAGAGCCTGGAACCAAAGAATCAAATGATAAATCTTTTTATTTCCTGCTCCATTGCAGGACATATTTCCCTCATTGCTTTCTTTAGGGTAAACACACAGCAACATCTGTGTACTTTGTAAATAAATACAGGAAGAGCACTTCTTTCCTGGGGGAGAGAGTGTGGTCGTTTGAGGCTGTGCCTTTAAGAACAAACACTGCTGGAACACACTGGCTAATGTTTTCGGTACTAGAACCAAAACATTCTGATATTCTAAACGAATTTCATTGGTTGATAAACAAAAATGCAGCTTTAGATTGTGAAGCAGTTGGAATTTTTTTCTCCTCAGTTCAGTTCGGTTTGGGAGTTGGGGGAGTTGGAGGTTTCAGCCTGTTCTCCCTGCCTGCTTCTTCTGCAAACTGCTGGAGTTGGCCTTCAGATAAGCAAACACTAATCCTGCATGGGCTTGTGAAGCTTGCTAACAACTCTTCTCCTTAGTAACTTGCCTTTCTCTCTCTCTAACCCCTTTTTGGGGAGAAAGGGAGGTAGTGGGGGGAGAGAGGGGGTTGCAAGGAGGGGATCCCTCCCTCGGGGAGGGATTTTTGTTGTGTTATTTGTCTTTGCTGTGTATTTCTGTGTATATATTGTAAATACCTGTATATATTGTGTCATATATAACCTGCTTTCCATATATGCTTGTAAATATATAGCTTGCTCTTCGATTGGGCTAGTTGTGGTTTCTTACTCCGTGGAGGAGGGAGAGCTAAGCCCTCTCTCAACCTACCAGAGAGAGGAACAACCATGCAGCAAAGTGAGAGTTTTGTTGTTGACAGCACCACCACCAGGAGGTTTAGATTCTTTTGAACTAAAAAGTTTGTATGAAAATCCAGACAGGACAGAATGGAAGGTATGGGAGAACATATTTGATGCGGACACACCCTTGAATTAAGAAATGTGACAACAGCAGCACGAGAGAAAGAAGCGAGAACAAAGAAAGGAGCTATGAATGTGAAACAGACCTTCATTTGGCAGAAGGATTTACGGAAGAGCTTCGAGTTGCTCTTCATATGCTGTCAAATAGAGTTCTCCCCAAGAGGCCCATGTCCGTAACTGCACTGGCCTGTTGTATATTTGTCTGCCCAAATTCTAGGTCACTTCTTCCTCACACACCACCTGTGAGGTCATCTCTGACCCTTGCTCAGCTGTGTTAAGGCTCCAGAGACACCTCTGATGGAGACAGTGTTTGAAGTCGACTACCACCTTTTTGCTGCACTTCTGCTGATGCCCAGGGGAAGGCAGATGGCGATCTTCTGTCGGATCTCTGACCCTCTCCCTCACGGCCTTCTCTCAGCATCGTGGACGACATCCTACGCAGACTGCAGTCTCCTGCTGCCGGAGCAGAGAGCTCAGACGAGCACTAGACAAGCCTGCCTGCTGTGCCAGAAGCCCCAGCAATATATTGGCAGTTGTGGGCTGGGGAGCACCGAGCAAACGGGAAACCCCGGGGCTGCCATTTGCAGCAGCAGCCTAGGCGCCAGTGGGTTGCATTCACCTCGGCCTGCCGTGGTTACTGTCCCGGCCGCTGTGCACTCTGAGTGAGCGTCCAGCCGTAGGCCCCGCAGGGCAGGGCAGGCAGGTGAAGGAGGAAGGCGGCAAGTGCCTGCCGCCGGCCAGCGCTGGGAGGATGCAGGAGGGGGGCAGCCCCGGCGTCCTGCCGGGGGGGTCCCGTCGGTAGCGGGGCGGGCCAGACGAGCAGGCATCGCTTTCAGACAGGGGACTCGGCGCGGAATGCTCTCGGCCCCATGCCCCGCACTCGGCTGGGCCAGCTCCGGGCGGCGTGAGCCGGCGGCAGGACCGGCCGTCGGCGCTGCAGCCCCTCTTCCGCGGGGCTGGAGCCTCCCCTGGGCAGCGCCCCCAGCTCCTCCCCGCTCGGTAGCGCCGGTCCGAGTCCCTCCTCCCGTTTCCGCTGGCAGGAGCCCGAGTCGTGTCCTGCTGTGCAGCTGCGGCTCCCCTACCACTCGGCCCCATCCGGCCCGGCTCGGCCCGGCTCAGGGACGTGCGGGTGAGAGCCGGCGCCGCGGTGGGCGGCGGGGGGTTACGGGCGGGGGGTACGGGCGATGGTGGGGAGGGGAGGCGGGGGACAGCCGGTGGCGGAGGTGCTGGGCTCGGGGGCCAGGTGGCCCCGGCCTGGCGGTTGGAGGCGCTTGGGGAGCGGCGGGTCCCGGCAGGAGTGCGAGGGAGCAGTGGGTGGCTTGTGGGGGTAAGCAGCGTGTGGTGAAAACAGCAACATTTGCCCCCGCCCTTTCGGTGTAATTTTTGCGGAAACAGGAAAGTTAGTTCAGAGGGCTGAGAGGAGCCCGGCGGCATCTGCCTGCGCGGTGCTGCCGGCCGCCGGGGAGCACGCCTTGCCCATCCCTCGCAGCTGGGGACTGCTCCCCGCGCCGCCCGCGGCGCTGCTGCCGGGGGGAGCCGCTGCTCCCCTGCAGCCTCCCCGGGGCTGCACAGCCAAGCCCAGCTGTGCATGGGGGGGAGGGCGGAGAAGCCTCCGTGGGGCGCGGACACGCGCGGGAGCGAAGCTCGGGTGGGAGGCGATGGGGCAGCAAGGCCCTGGCTGGTCAGTTGGCTGACAGCTCTCATTGGCAGCTGCTCGCAGAGATGGTGCCGACAGTTCCTGCCTTCCCGCTGCTTATGTAAGACTTTGGCTTTGCCTTTTCCTCTTAAAGCTTTTGAAACTTCCCTTGCTGAATCTTGGATATCTGCCTGTCACCGCTCTGCTGATGGGAGGTGGGTGCTTCCCCAGCACTCCCGAAAAGGCCTTCGGCTCCGGAGATATCTGATGGGCAGAGGAGGGGACCTCTTTGGGGTGAAAAACTAAATACAAGGTGGATGAAGCTGCATTCCTCTGCTTAGTCTTTTTATCAATGCTTTTATTCTGTGCTTTTACTCTGCATAGTTCTGTGGCTTGAATCGTGGGGTTAGGATTTTCTTACCTGGCTACACTGAATTTATTTTAAGGCTTTGGGTAAGTCACTTGGGATTTGACTGGGAAAAAGTTGGATATTCTCCAGAACAGCTAGGAGAGTCAAATCATGTGGTGGTTTTGTGCCATAACTCCGATGGCCGAAACTTTACCTGTGGATGCCAAAACTGAACAGAGTTCTTAAACAGGTGCTGCAGGGAGTTATAATGGTTTATTTGTTAAGATGATAGATGAAGTTCTTTATAGCCAGAGCATATCATGGCCAGTATCAGGAGCAGGGAAGTCATTCTGCCCTGTACTCAGCACTGGTTAGGCCACACCTTGAGTCCTGTGTCCAGTTCTGGGCCCCTCAGATCAGGAAAGATGTTGAGTTGCTGGAAGGTGTCCAGAGAAGGGCAACAAAGCTGGGGAGGGGTCTGGAGCACAGCCCTGTGAGGAGAGGCTGAGGGAGCTGGGGTTGTTTGCCTGGAGAAGAGGAGGCTCTGGGGAGACCTTATTTCTCTCAACAACTCCCTGAAGGGAGGTTGTAGCCAGGTGGGGCTTGGTCTCTTCTCTCAGGCAACCAGCACCAGAACAAGAGGACACAGTCTCAAGCTGTGCCAGGGGAAATTTAGGCTGGATATTAGGAAGAAGTTCTTCCCAGCAAGAGAGATTGGCCATTGGAATGTGCTGCCCAAGGAGGTAGTGGAGTCACCATCACTGGAGGTGTTTAGGAAGAGACTGGATGAGGCACTTGGTGCCATGGTTTAGTTATTAGATGATGTTGGGTGATAGGTTGGACTTGATAACCTCAAAGGTCTTTTCCCACCTGCTTAATTCTGTATTCTGTATATACAGCAAAGGGTAACAGCAGCTGAGGAAACACATTCATGTGAATTACCTTGGCACAGAATATGGTGCCAAAGTTAGCACTCCATGATTTCAGCAGTGTCAAAAGGTAAATTATGGATGTGATGTGCATGTGGCTGATAATACCCAGGGAAAAAAGTCCTAGTCCTTATAGGTCTATGTCCTTTGTTTCCATTTTGCAATTTTTTTTTCTGAGCTGCAGGAATGAAAGCTGAAGGGAGCTAATGTAAATTCTGCCAAGAGATATTTCCCTTTCATGTTTTTAGACCTCTGATGTTCAAACCACAAATCCTACGAGGAGGTCTTTTTTTTACAATGGAGGCTGAAGAACTAAGGGCAGATTTGGGTTTGAGCATCTTTACTTTCTTTAAAATGAATAAAGCTGCATGAGAAGACTTCAGAATCAGTATAACGAATGCAGCATTGCTCAGATGAAGCTGTGCTGTTAGAATGAGTCTGTTCATCTCTCTTGAGGTGGGCAGATAGTTAATATCAGTGTTATCTTAGCCACTGTGGTTATTTAGCAGAAGATGGCCATTGGAGATACACATCCCACAGTTTTTGCTAGTGTAAGTTCCTTTCTTCCAAAGCATGCCAACCCTCAGCTTGTCCATGAAGTTATTTCCAACACAGCTGTGTGTTTTCAGTGTTTAACACCTCCCTCCCCAAATACACAAAGCAAAAGTGAAACACAGGAACTGCACAGAATAAAATGGCAAAATAGCATTGAGGCTGCAGCGCTGCTTGGAGGAGTTGCTTTCACATCTGTGGTATATACAGAATTAGTGATTTTGCACTAGAGAACTCAAGCCTCCTGCTATTACTCAGTGGGAGCTGAATATGGGGTTGGTTGGGCCTTGGTTGGGAAAACTTGCATGTTCAGAGGCAGTACATCAACATTCCCCTTGCACTTGGGCTTTGCAATTGAAAGCTCATCTCAGTTTGTCACCTTTCAGAGTCGTGCTTTTTGCTAGTGACTGATGCCTCATTAGTTTTCTGCATTGCAAAATGTCACTGCTTTTATTGATGCATAAAAATAGATGAGAACACTTTAAAGAAGCTGGGTAGGAGCCAACAGTGTGCTTGGGAAGCAAAGGCTGCCACCAGTGTGCAGGCCTATGTTAGTAAGACTGCAGCCACTGTGCAAAGGGAAACTATTTCCCTGTACTTAGTGTCTGTTCGAATCTAGAATACTGTATCCAGTTTTCTGCTCTAGGAGACAAGAAAGGTAAGGATAAACTGGAGCTAATCCAGTGGAAGGCCACTAGGTCCACTGGGGGCCAGAGCATATGTCATGGAAGAGCTGGTCCTCAGTGGGGGATGGAATGGGGAGCTGGGAGCTGATCGTGGCAACGCAGCTGACAAGGCAGGTGTCCCAGCACCAAGGGCCCCATACCATGCTACTGAGTTAAGCAGCCAGTGCCAAGCAAGAGTCTAGATTACCAGGCAGGTTTGTGGAGTATAAGGAATGTCCATGACCATGCTGAGATGTGAATCATCAGGTCAGGATCAGGCCCACTAATGGTAGTCAAACTATCACTGAGCAGGTCCATAAGTGATACGGCAGGTCTGTGGTCAAGGGAGGAAGTCAGACCATGCCTAGGGTCTGGATTAGCAGAGTCTGTGAACAGAGAAAGGCATAGCTTGGGTAGGGAGTGACAGCCAAAGGCAGAGCTGAAATAGAGAGCTTGTGGCCATGGACAGAGTAGGGGTGGAGGTGATGCTTATTTTGTCCTTTAAAGCCTTTCAGTGCACTGGGGATCCTAGTACAGTATGAGGATCATATCACAGAATCATTTAGATTGGAGAAGACCTTTAAGATCATTGTGTCCAACCACTGTTAAACACTACTGAAGTAGTCTGGTGCTAAACTCTGTCCCTTAGCTGATGGAACTGGGCTCACTTAGCCCAGAAAAGAAGACTTTGATAGAATCTAAAGTAACCCAGCACTTAAGAGATTGTTAAGAAGACAGAGCTAGTTTCTTCACATTGGTATGAGTGGTTGTGTGAGGGACAAGCTCAAACAAGAGGGTCAAGCCATATGTAATGAAAACCTTTTCTGCTATCAGGAAGGTAAAGTGTTGGAACAGGTTGCCCAGAGTTTGTAGAATAAAAACAACTCTCAGGCAGAGCCCTGCTGCTTTTGCCTCATCTGCAAGCACAGCAAACCAGGCAGCATCTAACTTCTGCTTCACACAGAAGTGGATAGGAAATGTGGGATCCTCAGAAGATAATACATTTCACTGCCATCAAAATGCAGTACATTAAGCTGTTAAACTGCCTATTGAGGAAGGGTAGAAAAATTCTATCATTAAAAAGCTTTTAAAATCAGGACTGTGAACCAGCTAGGCTTGTTCTGGGGATAGCTCCAGGGAGATGAGCCAGACTAAATCAGGAGCATATGCTCCAATAAAACTTTAGGTGGATAAAAATATGAATTAAGATTAGCATTTCTTTGCAGTGATGGGAGCATAATGTAATATGATGATAATACTGAAGTAGTATCATCAGGTTAAAAGATTTGAAGTTTGAATTCGTCTTTGTTTCAAATGGAATCCTTTTCTTACATTCTTTTGAAAGCACTTTTTCCTTGTGTTGTCAGAGCTCTTGCTAATGCAAGCTCTGTCATGCTTGTTCTAAACCCTGATATTTCTGAAGGTGGAAGTGACTAATAGCTAGGGTGTTTATTTCCATGATTCCTGGTGTAAGTTCAAAAGAGGAAACAGACTGCATGAACTAGTGAAAAGCCAGTTATATTTCTGAGGCTAAGTCACTGCATGTCTCTAGAATCAGCAGAAGTGTGTTAACTGAGCTTGGGTTTCTACACTGATGTTGTTCAAGTGGAGCTGCCTTCATTATGGACAGTCTCCATGGATTGACAATTCCGTGGACTCTGTGTTCTCATAATGAGGACATGATGGAGGAAATCAACCTCATGCAAGCATAGGACCCCAAGAGCTGCCTTTTCCTTATGTGGCATATCTGAGAAGGGGAAGTCAGGGGGCTAGAGAGGAGAAGGATCTTGGGAGGAGTGAGTAAAATTGCAGGAGTCTTGAGAAGGCAGTAAGCTAAGAGAAAGGAAATCTGTGCCCCTGCTCTGGGAGGAAGGACTGAAAAGGAAGGATGAGGTGGTGCGCTGCACAGAGAGCTGAAATGTCACACCCAGCAGGCTAGAAGGAGATGGCTTAAAATCTTGTGACTGTCACAACTCAGAGAGCAGAGGGATCTGTGAGTTCATCTGTGTCTGCTGTCCTTCAGGTCCACTCCTAATTAATTTGATCTGAATGTTTGCAGGAGGCAAAACTTGACATTGAAGGAATCCTGGGTTTAGGCTCTTAGGAAGGAAAATGTGACAAGCTAGATATGTACCACGTTCTGATGGGTAGTTGTATCTGTATTCAGGGCTTTCATTGTTCTCTGTAACCTCTAGGTAATCTACTAATTTCCAAATGACTATGAAGGGGCAGAGCCTGAGACACAGACTTGCATACTCTTAATGTTACAAACCCAAGTTAGTATCTTTTGCAGTTTGGTAGTGAATTCTGCCTCCTCGAGTGCCTTGTGGCAGCATGTTGACAAACTTTTTATAGTGACTGCAGCTGTACTCAGAACTCATGCTGAGCACAGGCAATGAGACTTTCTATTTGGATGTGCTTATTTATAAAGGTTAAACAGTTCAAGAATGCTTTTGCAAGCATACTTTCCCTTTCTTTGTCTACTGCTGTGTTTTACTTATAACTCTGCATGCAGCTGTAAGGTGGTGGTGCCCAGAATATTCAGCTAGCTTTATTTTGAACAGGGCTTCGATTTCTCAAATGTGTACTTATCCCAAAATTAGCTTTGCATTGCATTGTACATTGAAACTGTAATCATAGAATACCTACATAGAATAAACCAGGTTGGAGGAGACCTTCAAGATCATCGCGTCCAACCCAGCAACCAATCCAACACCACCCAAACAACTAACCCACGGTACCAAGCACCCCATCAAGTCTCCTCCTGAAAACCTCCAGTGATGGTGACTCTACCGCCTCCCCAGGCAGCCCATTCCAATGTGCAATCACTCTCTCTGTATAGAACTTTTTCCTAACATCCAGCCTGAACCTCCCCTGGCGCAGCCTGAGACTGTGTCCTCTTGTTCTGGTACTGGCCGCCTGGGAGAAGAGACCAACATCCGCCTGTCTACAACCTCCCTTCAGGTAGTTGTAGAGAGCAATAAGGTCACCCCTGAGTCTCCTCTTCTCCAGGCTAAGCAACCCCAGCTCCCTCAGCCTCTCCTCGTAGGGCTTATGTTCCAAACCCCTCACCAACCTTGTTGCCCTTCTCTGGACACGCTCCAGCAAGTCAACCTCCTTCCTAAACTGAGGGGCCCAGAACTGGACACAGTACTCGAGGTGCGGCCTAACCAGTGCAGTGTACAGGGGCAGAATGACCTCCCTGCTCCTGCTGGCCACACTGTTCCTGATGCAGGCCAGGATGCCATTGGCCCTCTTGGCTGCCTGGGCACACTGCAGGCTCATGTTCAGCCTACCATCAACCAGCACCCCCAGGTCCCTCTCAGCCACTCTGACCCCAGCCTGTAGCTCTGCATGGGGTTGCTGTGGCCAATGTGCAGAACCCGGCACTTGGATGTGTTAAATGTGTTAAATCTCATGTGTGAGTGAAGGTTGTTCCTTGCATGGTTTGAAGAAAATGTAGCTGGGATGATGAAGGATACAAAGCAACGTTCTAAGAATGTCTATTATGTTGTTTCCATTGTAGGACAGTGTGCAGAGTTTTATATGTATTTATATACATGTGAACACAATACCATCAGAGGAATGGGATAATGGCTCTAGCTATAGAAGGGACCTGTAATAGCAACCAGACAGGAGCTTGCTTCCTGGTAAAATAAACTAAATGTCTAGTTTCAAACTCTGTAAAGGAAACTTTCCAAAGACAAATAAAGTTATTCTCTCTGATACAGCAGAGCATTTTTTTCCCCAGTGCTGCTATGCTGTCTCACAAGGTTTTGAAAAGTAGCAGTGGCTTTGAGTGCTAAACAGTGCTGATCAGTTTTCCAGCAATGGGAAAGAGCAAGACATGTAAGACAATTGCATTTCATAGCACCTGGAACACTATTGCTAGCAGCACAGGCAGCTATGGGTAGGATATAAGTTGTGTAGATACCTGTTGGTGAGCCATTTGATGCCATGAAGAGCAATGGGGAAGAACTGCAGCTCTGGAAAAATTCCAACTTATTCCCCTCACAACCACTTGGGATGGAAGATGGGCTTGGATCCAACACTGTGAAGCTTCTCCTGTTTTTGGTGGGTAGCAGGGAACACCCAGGACAGTACTTCAGGTGAATGTAGTTTTAGATTAGGATAAGAAAGCCATGTTAAAAGTAAGTGCTGCAACCAGTATTCTGTAGAGGGCTATGAAAGAGAGGCTTCATTGTGAATAGGAGCTTTTTGGAAGTGTTCTCTGTTTTAAATATAGAAGGCAAAGTCAAAAGACCTGTGAAACAGAGAAGGGATCTTCTAAGTAGAAGCAGGACAAGGAAATGAGAACAATAGAGTCTAGGTTGCCACCCCAGTGTAAATTCATCTGCATGGCTCTCAGTTTTCCAATTTCCCTGCTGTCCTGCCTGTTCCTGTCACCACAAAATACCTCCCAAGAGTTGCACAAGAACTCCTCCCCTCTTCCTGCTGTTTTTCTTAAAAGAATTTCTTGAGATGTCTCTTTTTTTACCAGAACAAGAGGACACAGTCTCAGGCTGCGTCAGGGGAGGTTTAGGCTGGAGGTTAGGAGGAAGTTTTACACAGAGAGAGTGATTGCCCACTGGAATGGGCTGCCTGAGGAGGTGGTGGGGTCGCCGACGCTGGGGGTGTTCAGGGAGAGGCTTGACAGGATGCTTGGTGTCATGGTTTAGTTGATTGGGTGGTGTCAGATGATAGGTTGGACACGATGATCTCGAAGGTCTCTTCCAACCTGGTTAATTCTATTCTATTCTATTCTAAAACAGTTCTCCCTGAAAAATTCACCTTCACCTTTATCTATCTCTTTTTCCCTCTTATACTTTTCTTACTCTACCAGTTGAAGTTTCCTGTCCTCCAGTGACCCCCCAGGCAATCTCTCTTACACGTTACTTTCTTTCATGACAGCAAAAAGTTTTGCTTATGTCTCATCATAGCTTGGTTTTCCCAGTTGTGTCCTCTTCGCTTTCCCTTCTCATTCTGTTTTCCATCTATTCCTCTCTGAAGAGCTCTTCAGAGGAAGTTCATTGTGTTGTAAGAGAGCTATGCATTCTGTGTTCTTGCCTGGAGTCCATTTCTTCCTCTCTATTTTTAAATTAAACCACAAGGGAAACAAAATCAGTTCAAGTAATTTAAGTGTGCATCTGTTTTTTCTGACCTGCTTATTCAAGAGGAATGTTGCTGCATGCAGGAATCTCACCTTTCTTCCCGCTTTGCAGAATGTGTTCCTTGCGCCTTCATTTGTTGCAACAACTTTGTATTTCCCTTTGCCCTGTAGGAAATCTTGGAGGGAAGAGCTGAGCTCTTTGGTCACATCTGCCTGTGAATTTGTGTCTCGTCAGTTCTGCTCTGTTAGAGACTTTGTGTGGCTAGGACCACTGCATTGCATGACTCAGTGGATTCTGTTCAGATCATTTCTGCCTCTGCTATGGATCATAAAGGTCATAACAGGCTTACAAAAGCAAGTTTTGCTTTTCCCTTTAATCTCTCTTTTCCCTTTAGTCTGAGTGAGTCTGTTTTAATATTTTGTCTATTGCCATGATGTGAGTCCAGATGCAGTCACTGTTTTATGCCCTAGAGACCAGGGTTTAGACTTACTCCTTTTGTTCAGAAGCAAATGGGATTTGACATAACCTTTCCTGTTTTGCTTTGTCTTCTCCCCCCAATCCATCCCTTCTGTCCTCTTGAGGTAATTGTGATGAGAAGTGGGTCCAAAAGGCAACAAAGTTCACTTTCTGTTTACAACATGAGCCAGCAGTGTGCCCAGGTGGCCAAGAAGGCCAATGGCATCCTGGCCTGCATCAGGAACAGTGTGGCCAGCAGGAGCAGGGAGGTCATTGTGCCCCTGGACTCTGCATTGGTTAGGCCACACCTTGAGTCCTGTGTCCAGTTCTGGGCCCCTCAGTTTCAGAAGGACATTGAGACACTTGAAGGTGTCCAGAGAAGGGCAACAAGGCTGGGGAGGGGTCTGGAGCACAGCCCTGTGAGGAGAGGCTGAGGGAGCTGGGGTTGCTTAGCCTGGAGAAGAGGAGGCGCAGGGGAGACCTCATTGCTCTCTAAACTGCCTGAAGGGAGGTTGTAGCCAGGTGGGAGTTGGTCTCTTCTCTCTAGCAACTAGCATCAGAACAAGAGGACACAGTCTCAAGCTGTGCCAGGGGAAGTTTAGGCTGGAGGTGAGGAGAAAGTTCTTCACCGAGAGAGTCATTCACCATTGGAATGTGCTGCCCAGGGAGGTGGTGGAGTCACCATCCCTGGAGGCGTTCAAGAGGGGATTGGATGTGGCACTTGGTTCCATGGTCTAGTCATGAGGTCTGTGGTGACAGGTTGGACTTGATGACCTTTGAGGTCTCTTCCAACCTTGGTGATACTGTGATTTTTTTTTTGGTAATTGTTATTATTATTTTGCTTGTGTGCCATGCCCTGAATCCTACCAAATGTTGTTCTCTTGACACCTTCATCCTAGGGAAGCTGGACTCTGTTCCTGGGTGATGGAATACACCAGGGGAAAGATGGCTGGGGAAACTTGAAATAGGTATTTGTTCCAGGAGTTTCTTCTGAATTTTTCTGCCACTTGAAGTGCTTGCTGTGTTGTGAGCTCTTTCATCTTGTTTCTACCCCTGCAAAATTTGATACTGCAGAAATTAATGTAACATTATCTATAATGTTTAAACTGCCTTATGTTATGAAAGTGAGAATTCCCAGAGCAGCCTTAACTCCTTCTCTAGAAGGGAGGGCACATCAAGTGAGAGTCTTATGTTACACCCTTAGGTAGCGCTGGACCCTGTACTGTTTGGCAAACATCTACATTTCAGATCCAATCCAAGTCTATGGCAGTGTCAACATATGATATGTTAATTATGGTAAGTGATTGTAGAACACTGGTAAATGGGCATAGGTGTCCTGGTTTGAGTGAGAACATAATTAGTTCAGTTTCTAATTTTCAGCTAATTCTTTTCTAAGTAATGGCAGTGTCTGGAGTGAATGGTGTATTTCTGCAGAGAATGTCTGATTCTAGCAGTGATATTGCTGATATTTAGAGTTACTGCTGCAGATGGGGGTGCAGAAAAGCTCTTGCTTCTGAGGAAACCAAATTCACTGCTAAATCTTATGTGCCCCGTTGGGGGTGCAGAAATTAAAAGGCCCTACCTGTAGGGAGGAGCAGACAGGACAGGTGACCCTAAACCAACCAACAACTACCTGAAGGGAGGTTGTAGACAGACGGATGTTGGTCTCTTCTCCCAGGCAGCCAGTACCAGAACAAGAGGACACAGTCTCAGGCTGCACCAGGGGAGGTTCAGGTTGGATGTTAAGAAAAAGTTCTATACAGAGAGAGTGATTGCCCATTGGAATGGGCTGCCTGGGGAGGTGGTGGAGTCGCCATCACTGGAGGCTTTCAGGAGAAGACTTGATGGGGTGCTTGGTGCCATGGGTTAGTTGTTTGGGTGGTGTTGGATTGGTTGATGGGTTGGACGTGATGATCTTGAAGGTCTCTTCCAACCTGGTTTATTCTATGTATTCTATGTAAGGGATTCCATTCCATCTACATCACATTCAGGATAAAGCTGAGGGATCACCAGGATCAAGCCTCTTTTTCAGTGGCCAGCATCTGAGGAGAACTCTGTCCATTCTGCCTTCCATTCTGATCCATGTGTGCCTTAAACCAGTTGCAGAATTCTGTACCTCAATCTAGTTCCTGTCTACAGCTGAGTTCAGTCTGGGCCTGCCCACAGCATCAGTGATGATGGTGGGGTAATTGCTATCAGGCAAGCTGGTTTGATACTGGGTTAGTGTATATATATTTGTATATATTTTATTTTTATTTATTTTATTATTTTTACTAAAACTGGTTTAGTTTTCATTTCCAGTCCACAATTCTCTCTTCCATATTTGCATTCTATTCCCTTGGGAAGGAGAGAGGTTAATAGCATCTGTTATTTGTCTAATGGCTGGCCTAGCCTTGACAGTAGATTTGATTCCCAGAATGTTGATCTATGATTCATATCATCAAGGAGTACAACTGGATCCCAATCCCTCAGAAAGAGAAGGACATTTCAAACACTTTCCTTGCGTCTGTGCAATTTCATCTCTTTTTCAATTACAAATTATATCCCATCTCTAGTGGAGGGCTAGAAAATCCCTCACTTTCTTTACCTTGGTGGTTGGTGTCAGCTGTGGGATTTCAGACAGCCTTTACTGGTTTCAAGGGTTTGATTTCCAGAAGTGTCAGTTTCTGCTAAGGAGACAGGACTTTTCATGATGTGTGGGATGGAAATGTGCTGCTTACTTCCTGTGAAACATACTTATGCATATCAAGAAGCTTGCCAGACTTAAATTTCTAGTACCTGAACAATAAATGAAATGATTGAGCAACTTGCTATCATGTGAAGTTGAGTGCAATACTCCTGCTCATCACTCAAAATTATTGCAGTGTATTGCAAAAGCTACTGTAGGAAACTGCTGTGTATGGATGTCAGAGCTGGGCTGATGAGAGGAGACAAGCTTCAGTTACAGCTTTAAGCAACTACTTTGCTGGTTTTTTAATGTCCATAAAGCACAGTGAGCCCTAAATGTTGTCAGTGTTGTGTAATGGAATCAAGAGGGGCGTGTGAGATGCTGTGTGCTGGTATGGTTTTGGCAGGCAGCCGTTCTAAGGAAGATGGACGTTTTAACCATTTTTGAGGTGCTCTTGAATGGGGACAGGTTGGCACCACGCCTGTGCGGGGTCTGCTGGGCTGACCCTGGATACCTGTTGCTTTGGGTGTGTTTTTCACTTGTTTAGTCTGTTTTGGACTGTTGGGCAGGGTTATGGCTCCCAGGTTCTTTGTACTGTGCCCAGCAGAGTGAGGCACAGAGAGGGTTGTAGAGTTTAATGCAAAATGCGGTCAGGCAGGCGAGGTGAGAAGGAGAAGCGTGAGAACAGAGTTAGTTAACTTATTTGGCTGTCTTTCAGTTTCAGAATGAACTTGATGACCTGCTTATGTCAAAGGTGCATATTCATACAATGTGTGTAACCTGCTGAGGTGTTCCCCAGTTGGGCCAACATCATCTTTGTGTCTGATTTGAGTGACTTCTTGGCATCAGTCTTTATCTTGACGGTCTCTTCCAACCTGGTTTATTCTATGTATTATTCTTTGTCGTACTGACAGCTTAGCCAGTTACATGGATAATGTTAGCAAATCTTCAGGAACATTATTAGAAGTCCTGCTAAGGTAGCATGAGATAAAGAAAGTTCCTCTGAGCCTTGGGGTTGGCCTTTGGACAGGTCAGGTAATTTTGTTTACAGGAGTCTTTTTTAAACTGTATTCTGGGGCCTTGAGGCAGAACTGTAAATGATCTTGTCCTGCAAGTTACTAAGTAATATGATACAGCTAAGTTTTAATGTGCCATAAGCTTGAATTTCCATGTGTGAGGGCACCCCACTGGCAAAAGATAAATTAGTTTTGGGGAAAGGAAAATGCTTTCTCCCAGAGATGCTGTTAGGAGTTAATTGCTGCCTTTTCTCAGGTTGCTTGAACATGGAATATTTCCTCCCATCATTAATTTACTTAATGGAGAAGTTCTCTTTGGTGCTACCCCTGTCACCAAGAAAGCATGTTTTCTTATTCCTTCTGCTCCCTTGGAATATCAGATGTGTGTCCCTCTCCCACAGGCAGATTTTTATTGAAGATTTTTAATATAGAGGAAAGTTTCTGCTTAAGTCTTTAGTGCCATGTCTAACCAAATCTCCTTATGAATGATGAGGTGGGGCTGCCTCTTGTTTGTCAGAGGGGATGGAGGAATGTCGTCACTGATAGAATAGAATAGAATAGAATAAACCAGGTTGGAAGAGACCTTCAAGATCATCGAGTCCAACCTATCATCCAACACCACCCAATCAACTAAACCATGCAACCAAGCATCCTGTCAAGCCTCTCCCTGAACACCCCCAGTGACGGCGACCCCACCACCTCCTCAGGCAGCCCATTGCAGTGGGCAATCACTCTCTCTGTGTAAAACTTCCTCCTAACCTCCAGCCTAAACCTCCCCTGATGCAGCCTGAGACTGTGCCCTCTTGTTCTGGTGCTGGTTGCCTGGGAGAAGAGACCAACCTCTGCCTCACTACAACCTCCCTTCAGGTAGTTGTAGAGAGCAAGAAGGTCACCCCTGAGTCTCCTCCTCTCCAGACTAAGCAACCCCAGCTCCCTCAGCCTCTCCTCACAGGGCTGTGCTCCAAGCCCCTCACCAACCTTGTTGCCCTTCTCTGGACACGCTCCAGCAAGTCAACCTCCTTCCTAAACTGAGGGGCCCAGAACTGGACACAGGACTCGAGGTGTGGCCTAACCAGTGCAGTGTACAGGGGCAGAATGACCTCCCTGCTCCTGCTGGCCACACTGTTCCTGATGCAGGCCAGGATGCCATTGACCCTCCTGGCTGCCTGGGCACACTGCAGGCTCATGTTCAGTCTACCATCAACCAGCACCCCCTGCTCTTCCATAGCTTTTTGTCCCTATTACTTGTCACCTAGCTCCTGCAGAGCTGTAGTCTCCACCTGCCTTCCATACAGCAGTTCTTGAGCACGGAAGCCAATGTGGGGTGCTTTCTCTGGCCTGAGTGGGTGCATGGTGTGGGATTTTTGCATGCACTGTGCTGTTTGCACGTCTGTGGTGAAGGGGAAAGGCCTCATTTTTAACAGTGATGTTGGTATGTTGATATGATGGCCTGTTGGACAGCTGGCAACTAAATTCAATTTCTTGAAGCAGTAGTTCTCAATCTTTCTATTCTCAGGCCTACAGAGGCTCTCTCTACAGTCAGTTCAGACCCACTTTGAACTCTGATTTTTCAGGTGGTGTATTTAAATTCTTAACCCATCTGTTCATGCCTGCTCTGTGCATCATGCTCATGCTGCTCAGCTCCAGGGAGACTGTGTATGCTTAGGTGTATTTGTCTTAAGGAGCCAAGGAAATGGACCTACTGGAGTACTAAAACTGTAATTATCAGTGAATTCTTTATTGCATAAAATCTTCAGCTTCATCATTATTCTTTTGCATAAAATCTTCAGCTTCATGAGCTCTGAACTATTTCCTTCAGTGCAGGAGAGAAATTGGGCCATGTATTTGTAGCTCCATGTTGTCATTGGAATGGGCTGCCCAGGGAGGTGGTGGAGTCGCCGTCCCTGGAGGTGTTCAAGGGGAGATTGGACGTGGCACTTGGTGCCATGGTCTAGTTGTGAGGTCTGTTGGAACAGGTTGGACTTGATGATCCTTGGGGTCTCTTCCAACCTTAGTTACTGTGATACTGTGATACTGTGAATTTTGGAGTCTGCACTACTTTCCTTGGTAGCAACACTGATCTGCTCCCTGTCATGGAATCATGGAATGCCTTGAGGAAGGGATGTGTAAAGATCATCTGGTTCCAATCCCCCTGCCGTAGGCAGGGACATTACTTACTAGAGGAGGTTGCTCAAAGCCTCATCCAGCCTGGTTTTATAACACTTCCAGGGATGAAGCATTCACAGCTACTCTGGGCAATCACTTTCAAAGGGGTACCTCTGTCACTGAGCAGGAATGTTGGTAGTATCACAGAGGTGTGAGGTGGTGGTAAAACATTAAATTTTTCACTTCTCTGTAGAGCCAGTATCAAATTGCTTCCTATTAATGTGTCTCCTGACACTTTGGTTTGGTTCCTGTAGATTTTCAGGCAGCTGAGCGCCACTCAGGCAGCTTGGTTCCCCCAGGCCACAGGCACAATTCTGTTCCTGATGTGCTGTGTGCTTTTTGTGTGGTGTAGCATTATGGATTGTAGAAGTCATTGCCAAGTTTTTTGCCAAGCCCATCGCTTGAGCTGCCAGTGCTCTTAAAAACAAAGTTGGGGACATATGTAGGTGTGGTGGGTTGAGAGAGGGCCTAGCTCTCCCTCCCCCACAGAGTAAGAAACCACGGCTAAACTCAGTTGGAGAAAGCAGACTATATTTACAAGCATATATAGGAAGCAGATTATGTATAACACAATATATACAGGTATTTACAATATATACAGAAATATACAGCAAATAAACACAATCAGAAACCAGACCCCCAACAGAGGGGGCTTCCCCCTGTGCCCCCCTTCACCCCCCTGCCTCCCTTTTCCCCCAAAGAGGGTTAGAAAAGAGAAAAGGGTAGTTAGCAGGGCAGACGGAGGCCTAGGTGCAAGGAGTTAGTATCTCTTATCTGTTAGTTGGCCAGAAGCAGTCCAGCTGAAAGGGAGAGCGAAGGGAGGAAAACTGAACTGAAAGTTCCAGCTGCTCTGGGTCTAAGACCTCACCTCCCCCTTAATTCACCAATGAAATTCGTTTAGAATACAGAATATTTTATAAACATTTAGCCAGAGTGCCCCTTGCTTAAAGGCACAGCCTCAAACGGCCACAGGAGGTAACAAGAGTGAGTGTTGATTGTAGTTCTTTGACTTCTGTTGGCATTAGTCCTAGAGTTCTTTCACTTCTGTCAGGCTTCAATCACTCCTCCCCTTTGTGTACTTGCCATTGCAGTACTGGGAGGCTGTTAGCTTCTTCACAACCTTGTGCTCTGTTTGACTAAACTACATTAGTGCCATGGCTTAGTTGTTTAGGTGGGTTGGATTGGTTGGTGGGTTGGACACGATGATCTTGAAGGTCTCTTCCAACTTCTATTATTCTATTGTATTATTCTTCCCAGAGAGAGTTGTTAGCCATTGGAATGTGCTGCCCAGGGAGGTGGTGGAGTCCCCATCCCTGGAGGTGTTCAAGAGGGGATTGGATGTGGCACTTGGTGCCATGGTTTAGTAGTCATGAGGTCTGTGGTGACAGGTTGGACTTGATGATCTTTGAGGTCTCTTCCAACCTTGGTGATTCTGTGAACCTATTATTCAGTTGTTCTGTCTTTTCTGTCCTGCTAGTTCCTTCACTGCATATTGCCCTCAAGCTGACATGGGGATTAGTTCATGTTGCCTTGTAGGATTTTTCCTGTTTCAAAGCCTTCACTCCAGGAGCATTTGAGAAGGAAAATGGGGGAATCAGCAAACAAATGGTTAGTTAGCTAGGATTTGGTGTGCAGCTTCTGAGGACAGATAACAAAGAGCAGTATTATTACAAATACAGCATGAGTGGAGTGTTGCTATATAGAGCTCAGGGTGTGAGAGACAGAAAGCTTATGGTATTTCTTTAATTTGCCTTCTCTAGTGGGTTTCAGAGGCTCATGGAGAGATTCCCCAAAGTAATGCAGCAGGAAACTTCTTTTTCTAAGTGGGCTGCAAATCTCAGACCTTTATCTGAGTCAATTATGTACTTGAATTGGGGGTTGATAAAACCTGTTTGGGTTTTGATTCAGTAACGAAACCAGGCTGATGGAGACTGAAAGACATACCCACTGAATAAAGCCCATCACATGGACCAGTCATTTGGAGCTGGCCTATTTGATGCTATGCAAGGTGAATAAAATATGAGGGCAAGTGTGCTAGCATTTGGTGTGGTTTTACTTTCTCTTCTCAGCATTAAGACAGGCTTGGCTGTACACTGCTAGCAGTGGTAAGAATCACAGACTGGTAGGGGTGGAAGGGACCTCCAGAGATCTAGTCCAACCCCCCTGCTAAAGCAGGTTCACCTAGAGCAGGTTGCACAGGAATGTGCCCAGGTGGGTTTTGAAAGCCTCCAGAGAAGGAGACTCCATAACCTCTCTGGGCAGCCAGTTCCAGTGCTCTGCCACTCTCAAAGTGAAGAAGTTTTTCTTTATGTTAATGTGGAACCTCCTGTGTTCTAGTTTGTGTCCATTGTTCCTTGTCCTATAACTGGGTACCACTGAAAAGAGCCAGGCCTCATTCTCTTGATCTCCAACATTTAGATGTTGATAAGCACTGATAATGTCCCAGGCTAAAGAGCCCCGAGTCTCCCAGCCTCTTCTCATCAGGGAGATGCTCCAGTCCCCTCATCATTATGGCCTTCCATTGGACTCCCTCCAGTAGTTTCCTGTCTCTTTTGAGGTGGAGATCCCTGAACTGGACACAATACTCCAGATGTGGCCTCTCCAGGGCAGAGTAGAGGGGAAAAAGATCCCTTGACCCATTGGCCACACCCTTCTTGATGCACCCCAGAATTACATTGACCTTCTTGGCCATGAGGGCAACTTGTCCACCAGGACTCCCAGGTCTTTGTACAGTTGCTCTCCAGCAGAGCAGTCTCTAACCTATACTGGTGAGGGGGGTGGTTCCTCTGCAAGTGCAGGACTCTACACTTGCCTTTGTTGATCTTCATGAGGTTCCCCTCCATGCATTTCTCCAACCTGACAGGCTGAGCATGGCAGGGTGAGAATGATAGGAGGTGCTGTGGGTGTGGCTAAGAAAAGGCAGATTTGGTGCCTGTGACTGAGCAGGGCAGACGGTGCAGATGCGTGAGGAGGAGCAGCTGCTAAAGCACAAACTCATCCATAGAGAAAAGTTAGTCTGAATGTGGGTAGAAAGTAAGCTTGAAGCACGTTCAGACTTCATGGGCTCTCTGTCTCGGATATGAGTGTTCACAAGGAGTGTTTGAGCTGTAGTGGTGTTTGTCTTGGCATGAACGAGCCGCAGGTGGTGGACTTGTTGTTCAACTCTGGTGCAAGTGTGGTTAGGCCACACCTTGAGTACTGTGTCCAGTTCTGGGCCCCTCAGTTTAGGAAGGAAATCGAGACACTTGAACGTGTCCAGAGAAGGGCAACAAGGCTGGGGAGAGGCCTTGAGCACAGCCCTGTGAGGAGAGGCTGAGGGAGCTGGGGTTGTTTAGCCTGGAGAAGAGAAGGATCAGAGGCGACCTCATTGCCCTCTACAACTACCTGAAGGGTGGTTGTAGACAGGAGGGGGTTGGTCTCTTCTCCCAGGCAACCAGCACCAGAACAAGGGGACACAGTCTCAAGTTGTGTCAGGGGAGGTTTAGACTCGAGGTGAGGAAAAAGTTCTTCACTGAGCGAGTCGTTCGTCATTGGGATGTGCTGCCCAGGGAGGTGGTGGAGTCACCGTCCCTGGAGGTGTTCAAGGGGAGATTGGACGTGGCACTTGGTGCCATGGTCTAGTTGTGAGGTCTGTTGGAACAGGTTGGACTTGATGATCCTTGGGGTCTCTTCCAACCTTAGTTACTGTGATACTGTGATAGTGTCAGTCAGGGTTGGAAGGGACCACAAGGATCATCTAGTTCCAACCCCCCTGCCATGGGCAGGGACACCCCACACTAGATCAGCCTGGCCAGAGCCTCAGCCAGCCTGGGCTTAAACCCCTCCAGGGATGGAGCCCCAACCACCTCCCTGGACAACCCATTCCAGGGCTTCACCACTCTCATGGGGAAGAACTTCCTCCTCACCTCCAGCCTGAATCTCCCCACCTCCAGCTTCATTCCATTCCCCCTAGTCCTATCACTGCCTGAGATCCTGAGCAGTCCCTTCCCAGCCTTCTTGGAGCCCCCTTCAGATCCTGGAAGGCCACAATTAGGTCACCTCAGAGCCTTCTCTTCTCCAGACTGAACAGCCCCAACTCCTTCAGTCTGTCCTCACAGGAGAGGTGCTCCAGCCCTCTGCTCATCCTCATGGCCCTGCTCTGGACACCTTCCAGCACCTCCAGATCCCTCTTGCCATAGGGGCTCCATACCTGGAGGCAGTACTCCAGGTGGGGTCTCAGCAGAGCTGAGCAGAGGGGGAGAATCCCCTCCCTTGCCCTGCTGGCCACACTTCTCTTGCTGCAGCCCAGGAGAGCAGCACACTGAGAGCTCCTGCTGAGCTTCTCCTCCACCAGCACCCCCAAGTCTCTCTCCTGAGGGCTGCTCTCCAGCCAGTCCCTGCCCAGCCTGCATTTGTGCCTGGGGTTGCCTCGACCCAGCTGCAGGACCCTGCCCTTGGTCTTGTTGAACCTCCTGAGGTTGGGTTGTGCCCACCTCTCCAGCCTGTCCAGGTCCCTCTGGATGGATCCCTTCCCTCCAGCTGTCTGCTGCCCCACACAGCTTGGTGTCATCAGCAACCCTGCTGAGGGTGCACTCAATGCCACTGTCCCTGGCACCCACAAAGGTGTTGACCAAGCCTGGTCCCAGGACTGATCTCTGAGGGACTCTCCTTGTCCCTGCACTCCAGTGGGACATGGACCATTGATAGCCACTCTTTGGGTGCAGCCATCAAGCTTACCATCTCTAGAAGAACCAAAACAGATCCAAGTTATCATAGGTGTGGCCAAAGAAAAGCTCTCTCCACAGTTGTCCTGTGTGAAGTCTCTCAAACTAAAATCAGCTCGTTGCCCATCTTGACTTTCTGGTAGGTGAAAAGACTTCGAAAGATGAACCAACAGGGAAAAAAAAAACAAACCAAAACCAAACAACAAAACCCCAACAGATTTAATAATGTGTATTTTCAGCAACTGCTCACAATGATTTAAGCTTAAATTGCATAGCATCCATTAAAGAATTAACATCAATATAGTAAGCAAAATGTCAATGTCACAAGATGAGCCTTCATGAACTTCTTCCTGGTATTTTAATAGTTAGAAGGCATAGTATCATAGAATCAGTCAGGGTTGGAAGGGACCACAAGGATCATCTAGTTTCAACCCCACTGCCATGGGCAGGGACACCCCACACTAGATCAGCCTGGCCAGAGCCTCAGCCAGCCTGGTCTTAAAGGATGCATGTAAGGAAAAAGTATGAAATTATGATAGAGAAGCATGTAACACTTAAACAGAAGTGAAAATAATGAAGACTATATCAGCTAAAAACAAATCCCTGGAGCTAACATAAAGTAGCTGTGAGGCATTCTCTTTGTACAACTATGCTTACCGGATGGGATCCATCCTAGGGTGCTGAGAGAGCTGGCAGATGAGCTGCCAAGCCGCTCTCCATCATTTTCCTCCAGTCCTGGCTCACTGGAGAGGTCCCAGGTGACTGAAACTGGCCAATGTGGTCCCCATCCACAAGAAGGGATGGATGGAGGAACCTGGAAACTCCAGGCCTGGCAGCCTGACCTCAGTGCCAGGGAAAGTGATGGAGCAGATTATCCTGGAGGCAATAACTGCACCTGAAGGATGGCCAAGGGCTCAGGCCCAGCCACCATGGATGTAGGAAGGGCAGGTCCTGCCTCTCCAGCCTGATCTGCTTCTATGATCAGGTGACTGTCTGGTGGACATGGGGAGGCTGTGGATGTGGTCTGCCCGGACTTCAGCAAGGCCTTTGACACCGTCCCCCACAGTAAACTGCTGGCTAAGCTGTCAGCCCCTGGCTTGGACAGCAGCACTCTGAGCTGGGTTAGGAACTGGCTGGAGGCTGAGCCCAGAGAGTGGTGGTGAATGGTGCCACAGCCAGCTGGCAGCCAGGCACCAGTGGTGTCCCCCAGGGATCAGTGCTGGGCCCCAAGCTCTTTAACATCTTCATTGATGATCTGGATGAGGGGGTTGAGTCAGTCATCAGCAAGTTTGCAGATGACACCAAGTTAGGAGCAGATGTTGGTCAGTTAGAGGGTGGAAAGGCTCTGCAGAGGGACCTCGACCGACTGGACAGATGGGCAGAGTCCAACAGGATGGCATTCAACAAGTCCAAGTGCCAGGTGCTGCACTTTGGCCACAGCAACCCCATGCAGAGCTACAGGCTGGGGTCAGAGTGGCTGAGGGCTGCCAAACAGAGAGGGACCTGGGGGTGCTGATTGACAGCTGCCTGAACATGAGCCAGCAGTGTGCCCAGGTGGCCAAGAGGGCCAATGGCATCCTGGCCTGTATTAGGAATAGTGTGGCCAGCAGGAGCAGGGAGGTCATTGTGCCCCTGGACTCTGCATTGGTTAGGCCACACCTTGAGTCCTGTGTCCAGTTCTGGGCCCCTCAGTTTAAGAAGGACATCGAAACACTTGAAGGTGTCCAGAGAAGGGCAACAAGGCTGGGGAGAGGCCTTGAGCACAGCCCTGTGAGGAGAGGCTGAGGGAGCTGGGGTTGCTTAGCCTGGAGAAGAGAAGGCTCAGGGGAGACCTCATTGCCCTCTACAACTACCTGAAAGGTGGTTGTAGCCAGGAGGGGGTTGGTCTTTTCTCCCAGGCAAGCAGCACCAGAACAAGAGGACACAGTCTCAAGCTGTGCCAGGGGAGGTTTAGACTCGAGGTGAGGAAAAAGTTCTTCACAGAGCGAGTCGTTCGTCATTGGGATGTGCTGCCCAGGGAGGTGGTGGAGTCACCGTCCCTGGAGGTGTTCAAGGGGAGATTGGACGTGGCACTTGGTGCCATGGGCTAGTTGTGAGGTCTGTTGGGACAGGTTGGACTTGATGATCCTTGGGGTCTCTTCCAACCTTAGTTACACTGTGAGACTGTGAGACTGTGTGATGCTTATAAAAAGCAAATATTTGTTACAATGAGAATGACTTCAGAAAAATTAATTTGAAAACTACCCTGGATTCTGCTTTCACCTTAAATTGCACTAACACTTCAGAAAGATTCCAGGAATTATTATGACAGAAACATGTACAACATGATATGATATGAGTTTTTTCCCTGTAGCTGCTATTAACATGCTACTCCCATTTGCAAAAAGGGTAAGAAGAAGGAACCAGGGAACTCCAGGCCAGGCAGTCTCACCTCTCTGCCCAGAAAGATCATGGAGCAGATCCTCCTGGAGGCACTGCTGACTCAGAAGAGTGAAGAGGTGATTTGGAACAGTCAGCATGGCTTCACCAAGGGCAAATCTTGCCTGACCAACCTGGTGGCCTTCTCTGAACAGGTGACATCAATAGCTGAGGGGTGAGCAGCTGATCTAGTTTCCCTGGAGCTCCCAGGTGACCTCATTGTGGCCTTCCAGTATCTGAAGGGGGCACCAAGAAGGCTGGGGAGGGACTGCTCAGGATCTCAGGTAGTGATAGGACTAGGGGGAATGGAATGAAGCTGGAGGTGGGGAGATTCAGGCTGGAGGTGAGGAGGAAGTTCTTCCCCATGAGAGTGGTGAAGCCCTGGAATGGGTTGTCCAGGGAGGTGGTTGGGGCTCCGTCCCTGGAGGTGTTTAAGCCCAGGCTGGCTGAGGCTCTGGCCAGGCTGATCTAGTGTGGGGTGTCCCTGCCCATGGCAGGGGGGTTGGAACTGGATGATCCTTGTGGTCCCTTCCAACCCTGGCTGATACTATGATACTATGAGATGTGCAAGATGGGATGAGTGATCCAGGACTGAATTGAATATTGATATTTTGCAGTTTTGAATTGGAAAATTAGGCTGCTAGCAAAGCTGGTGTTCTTCCTTGCTGTTTATTGTTGTAACCTTGTTACTTGATATTAACAAGAGAGAATTTGTGGCAATCTGTAAGCCTGGCTTTCAAAGCTAAAGCAGAGATAAAAAGTCTCAGGGGCAGTACTTACCACTGACCTTAAGATTTTTTTACAAGTCAGGAGTGTTTGCAGCTTTTCTCTTCAATCTGCTTGTGGTTTGGTTTGGGTTTTTTTCAGGGGGAGTGGGTGGTTGATTTGGGTTTTGTTGTTTGCCTCTACTTTAAAGCTGCCTGCAGCGCATCTTTAAGCCAGCAGAGAGCTGATGCCAAGCAGTGTACTTTTAAAATGTTTCCTGCCTTTGTATTGTCATGAGAGTGCTTCCTTTGATATCAGCACAGAACAATGCCTAGACTAAACTCTGTGATGGTTTTTTTAGCCATTGTTACTTGTTCAGGAACAGTGGCTCACAGTTGCCTAGTACCAGTCATCTACAAGTGGTGGCTGAGGGTGCAGTTGAGGGAATCCAGCCAAGGTCAGGGAAATTTCTGTTTGTGAAAGAATCCAGAGCTGTGCAATTTGAAATGCAGTAAATGAGGCTGATGAACCTTGGATGAATGAAAAGATAGCAGCAGCATACGGAAAGAAAAGAGATAGTGTGGGCATGGAAATTTTCTCTTTTAAGGGAGGTCATGTAAAGAAAGAGAAAAAGAAAACACTTCTATAGGTTAAAATACTGAAACCATTTAATGTCTTTGACAACTTCTTGTTCTCTGCATTCAGTTCCAAAAAGCTGTAGATGTAGTTGTGTGCTCTTGCTTCCAAATAACATCTGCTAATTCACCTGATGCACTTCTGTGTGCCTTATTGTAATTCTGTGCACACCCAACCAGAATATATAAAAGCTCTTAAAATGAAGTTCTTAAAAATACAGAGTAGTATCATACATGTCATCCTGTCTTTTTATTTGGTAGTCCTCCAAGATTCTTAAAAGGAAGCTTTTGTTGCTTCCTGTCATGGTCAAGAAGGGGAGGCTCACTGAAGCTCAAAGGTGGGAAAAACAATGAAAGACATTTGTGTACTTCTGGTACAGCACATCATCACTGTAGAAATCAGCACTGGAGCTGATGGTGGGGTTGTGGCTTTCAAACACCAGGGGAGTGTGTGTAGGTAATTAATACCCAAACATAAAACTCACCAAATCCTACTTAAACATTTTGTTTGATCTCTTGAGTCTGTTCTCTACTTACTAGAGTGCCGTGAGGGATTTTCAAGCGGGAAGCATTTCTCCCTTTACTGACTGTTCTCTGATTCTTGCCCAGAATTGCTCTCAGCATTTCAGGACTGCATGTGGTCTGAGATTTGCAGCAAGCTGTGCATCATGGCTTGTACACTCTGATCTGGGGTCCACAAGGTTCCTGGTAAGGGACCAGTGACCTTCTGCATATGAGAAGCACTGGATGTGTGAGAGTGCATTGCCATGTGATGGGAAGGTTGTTGCAGGTGATTTTGATGCATGTTTATTCAGCAAAACTGGAGGGTTTTCCATCCATGTCAGTAACTTCTGCTATACAGTGGGAGCATCAGGGAAAAAAGGAAACAGGCTGAAGTCCCTGGGGAATTAGTCTACCCACAGCTGTGGGACAGTCAACAAAGATGATGGAAAATGGGATTAGATGAGTTGCTCTGTAAAAGTGGCTGGTTGCCAGACTAGATACTGCACTAACTCAGAGATTGCCAAGGGATGGAACACGTGCTGGCTGCGGTGTCTGAGGATGCCCATGCAGCACAGTCACATTATGCTGAGACTGTGCATAAGGCAGCAGCACTGCTGTGGGAGCATGTAGCTGGGCAGAGTGGTTTTCAGGCTTCTGTACTTGATAAACACTGGCTTCTTTTACTTTAGAGACTTAAACTTTATTTTGAAATACTTATAATTCTCTGTTTTAAAGCTCTTGCTTGTCTTTTTGCTCCTGAAGGGTGCTCACTGGGATGCAGTGCCTGCTGCTGCTGCTGCTATGAACAGTCTGCAGTTTTTTGACAGATTTCACAGAACTGCTGAACAAAAATAGTTATGTCATGGGGGTGACTGTTTCTGTATGTGTAACTGAGAGTCATGGGGGCAACTTGAAGCCAAGTATTACATCAGACTCTGCATTCCAAGCAGCAGTTTGCTCGGCCCTGCTGGGTTATTGTTGCTCTCAGAATTTGTGTCAGTAGATCCACTCACGATTGGCCTGGAGTTTTAATCTAGATGGCTGACATTAACTGTGGGTGCTGTCATTGCATACTGTGGTCAAGTACTTGATGACTATGCTACAGCTTACAGAGCACATGCGATAAGGTAGCACTGCACAGGTGATGCACAGGTCAAGGGCAACCATCTGTGTCATGGAAGCTTTCCAAATGCTTGATTCCAGCCTGATTAAAACTTTTGTCTGTAAAACCTTATGCATCTTGCTACCCACACTGGTTGGTTGCACCAGTGGAGGCATGTGGAGGGAGTGAGGACATGGATTTATGTTTTCTTGAAACTGGTGTTGGTAATTAAGCACACAAGCATGAGATTGAACACATCCAAGTGCCAGGTTCTGCACATTGGCCTCAGCAACCCCATGCAGTGCTACAGGCTGGGGTCAGAGTGGCTGAGAGCAGCCAGGTAGAGAGGGACCTGGGGGTAGTGGTTGATGGTAGGCTGAACATGAGCCTGCAGTGTGCCCAGATGGCTAAGAGAGCCAATGGCATCCTGGCCTGCATCACGAATAGTGTGGCCAGCAGGAGCAGGGAGGTCATTCTGCCCCTGTACACTGCACTGGTTAGAACACACCTTGAGTCCTGTGTCCAGTTCTGGGCCCCTCAGTTTAGGAAGGAGGTTGACTTGCTGGAACATGTCCAGAGGAGGGCAACAAAGCTGGGGAGGGGTGTGGAGCACAGCCCTGTGAGGAGAGATTGAGGGAGCTGGGGTTGCTTAGCCTGGAGAAGAGGAAACTCAGGGGTGACCTTATTGCTCCCTACAACTATCTGAAGGGAGGTTGTAGCCAGGAGGGGTTTGGTCTCTTCTCCCAGGCAACCAGCACCAGAACCAAGAGAACCTGGAGGTGTTCAGGAGGAGACTTGATAGGGTGCCTGGTGCCATGGTTTAGTTGATTGGGTGGTGTTGGATGATAGGTTGGACTCGATGATCTTGAAGGTCTCTTCCAACCTGGTCTGGTCTGGTCTGGTCTGGTCTATTCCATTCTATTCCATTCTATGCTGTGGACGAAGCAGCCCAAACATCCCTCAGTGCTACAAATGTAAAAGCAGTTGTGTACTTCTGTGACTGAACAGTCCTTACTTACAGTAAGGATGACATATATGTCCTTCAGCACTCTGTACATTTACAGAATCACAGAATCAACCAGGTTGGAAAAGACCTTTGAGATCATCAAGTCCAACCTATCACCCAACACCATCTGATCAACTAAACCATGGCACTAAGTGCCTCATCCAGATTCTTCTGAAACACTTCCAGTGATGGTGACTCCACCACCTCCCTGGGCAGCACATTCCAATGGGCAATCTCTCCTTCCATGCAAAATTTCTTCCTAACAGCCAGCCTGAACTTCCCCTGGCACAGCTTGAGACTGTGTCTTCTTGTTCTGGTGCTGGGTGCCTGGGAGAAGAGACCAATCTCCACCTGGCTACAACCTCCTTTCAGGTAGCTGTAGACAGCAATAAGGTCTCCCCTGAACCCTCTCCTCTTCTCCAGGCTAAACAACCCCAGCTCCCTCAGCCTCTCCTCCCAGGGCTGTGCTCCAGACCCCTCCCCAGCTTTGTTGCCCTTCTCTGGACACCTTCCAGCAACTCAACATCTTTCCTAAACTGAGGGGCCCAGAACTGGACACAGGACTCAAGGTGTAGCCTAACCAGCGCTGAGCGGAGGGCAGAATGACCTCCCTGCTCCTGCTGGCCACACTGTTCCTGATGCAGGCCAGGATGCCCTTGGCCTTCTTGGCCACCTGGGCACACTGTTAGCTTGTGTTCAGCCTACTATTGACCAGTACCCCCAGGCCCCTTTCTGCCTGGCCTCTCTCAGCCACTCTGACCCCAGCCTGTAGCACTGCCTGGGGTTGCTGTGGCCAATGTGTAGAACCTGGCACTTGGATGTGTTCAATCTCCTGCCCTTGGACTCTGCCCATCTGTCCAGCCGGTCAAGGTCTCTCTGCAGAGCTCTCCTACCCTCTAACAGATCAACTCCTGCCCCTAGCTTGGTGTCATCTGCAAATTTACTGATGATGGACTCAATCCCCTCCTCCAGATCATCAATAAAGATAAGATGGGGCCCAGCACTGATCCCTGGGGGACACCACTAGTGTCTGGCTGCCAGCTGGCTGTGGCACCATTCACCACCACTCTCTGGGCTCAGCCTCCAGCCAGTTCCTAATCCAGCTCAGAGTGCTGCTGTCCAAGCCAGGGGCTGACAGCCTGGCTAGGAGTTTGCTTGTGGGGGGTCCAAGTGGCTCAGCAGGTCTCTAACTGCTTCCTCCTGGATCGCAGGGGAACTATACTGCTCCCTGTTTCCATCTGCCAGCTCATGTGTGCCAGCACTCCTTGTAATTGCATAATGGCAAGCCCTGGTACAGCCTTGTGCTAGATGTTAATGCCATTTCAAAAGCATTTGCAAATGTAGCTGATTCAAAGTGGTGAGCACACACCCCCACCCCTCCCCCCCCCGCAAAAAAAGGTGGTAATGTTCCTATCAGGAAGAGCATTGAATCTATGACACCTCTGACTCCCTTGTGGGTAGGGTTGTAAGGTGATGTGATTTGCAGAAGTATTCAGAGGGGACCACCTGGGATCATATAGCCCAGCTCCTGCTCAAAGCAAGGTGAATGCTGATTTCAGACTAGGTTGCTTAGACTTTGTCTAGGTGGCTCTTGAAAATCTACATGGATTTAGATTTCGATTCCGCAACCTCTGGGACACCTCTCCAGTATTTCAGAATGGTGATTTTGCTTTTCAGTGTCCTATGGCAGCTTCAGTTCATTGTCTCTTGTTCTTTTGCTTTATGCTTTGATAGAGTCTGTGTATTCTTGGCACCCTTCTCTTAGGAACTGGAAGTCTGCTGCTACATTCCCTCAAAGCCTTCACCGGTTAAGCAAGCCCAGTTTCCTCAGCCTTCCTCACAGGTCCAGTGCTCTAGCTCTCTAAGCATCTTTGTAGCCATTGACAGGACTTGCTCAAGTTTATCAACAGCTTTCTTGTACTAAAGTCCCCAAACCTCTGGATTTAGTACAGTGTTGATTAAAGGACAACAATCACTTCTGTTATCTACTGTTCATGCTCCTGTGGATACAGTCCAGTGAGCTTTTAGCCTTCATTGCTTTCACAATGTTCTTCTGGCTTCTGCTTAGCCTAGTGTCCACTAGGACCCACAAATCGTTGTTAGCAGAAGTTGTTTTCAGATGGCCTGTTCCTCTGGCCTGTCTGGGTCCCTCAAAATGACAGGCCTGCCCTGGAGCATGTTGGCTGCATCCCCTAGTTTGCTGTCATCTGCAAGCTCACCTTCTTCAGGTCACTGGTAAGGATGTTACACAGGAAAAGCCTCAAGATAGAGCTGCGTGCTACTCTACTCATTGCTGGTCTCCAAGGTAGAGTACTGTTCTTTGAGCTCAAACTTAGGGTGATTTTTTAACCTGTCTAGTTGTCTCCCCATCCAGACTGGTAATGTCATAACCTGGATTACAAGAGCACTGTGAGAAACTGTGAAAAGACTTGCTGAGGTAAATGATGTCTGAGGTAAATGCTGAGGTAAATGATGTCTGGTGCTGTCGCAGGGTCTGCAAACCCAGTTGTGTTACCATGTCAGACAATTTGGTTGGTCAGGCGTGATTGATCACTGCTAAATCTGTGTTGATTATTCCCCCTTACCAACAGCATCTGCCTATGCCCAGGAGTGTGTTCCAAGAATAACTGCTTCATGCACCAGTGTATGTGCTGTGGGCAGACCCTCTGGAAAGCATCTGTGCGGAGAAGGCCGTGAAGGTCCGGGTTGATGGCAAGCTGATCATGAACTAGCAATGCACCCTCATCACAAAGGCAGCCAACAACATTAGGACTATATTAGGAAGAGCACTTCCAGCAGGTTGAGGAAAGTTGTTCTTCTCTGCTCAGCACTGATAATCCCAGTTGTTGGCTCCTCACCAGAAGAAAGCTATGGACATACTGCAATTAATCCATCAAAAGCTCACAAAATTATGAAGGGGCTGGAACAGAGAGAGCTGAGACTGTTCAGCAGAAATATCTTACCAGCATGTGTAATACCTGATGCTGGGGACATGAAGAGGAGGCAGCTAGATTCTTCTGGTTTTTTTTGGTACTCTAAGCAGAGTCAACCACTGGAATGTGTTCCCCAGAGAGGCTGTGAAGTCTCCATCTTGGGAGATATTCAAAACCTGCCTGGACACAGTTCTGGACAACCTCTGTAGTTGACCCTGCATGAGCATGGGACTGGATGAGATGATCTTGAGATCATCCCCATCCAACCTGACTTTCCCAGGTACCAAAGCAAGGTCAACCAGCCTGTAGTTGCCTGGCTTGTCCTTTTTCCTTGCTTGAGAACAGGTTAAATAGTTGCTTTTCTCCAGCTGTGGGAGACCTGTCATGATTTCTACAAGCTTTTGAACATGATACTGATTCTTCCAGCACCCTAGAATGTATCCTCTCTTGTCTCACAGACTTCTATGGCTTGGGATTTTTTTTTAAGAGATCCCTGAGTTGCAATTCTTCTGCTACTGATAGTCCTCCTCCTTGAACAACCTCTTTAGGCATAGGGGTCTGAGACCTTCCTTGTGAGGGCTGAGGCACGTTAAGAGCTTCAGCCGTATCTGTATCTACTGACACTGTATCATCTGCTCCCCAGCAGGCCTGTGCTTTCCTAATTCACTCTTTTGCTACTAAGGTAGTTTTTCTCCTTGGTGTCTCGATAGTTTCATGTTCAGGTGAGCTTTGGCTTTCTCAGCAGCACTCTGCATGCCAGGCAGGGTTTCTGTGTTCTGCCTCTGTCACATGTCCTCATTTCTGTCTTTTGTGAATGTCCTGTTTGCATCAGAGCTCAGTCCTGCATTCCTTGTCTCCTATGTGTACACTGACTTTCCTGAGCAGACCGTTCTTGTACTTGAAGGAGGTTGCCATCAAAGACCTGCCAGCCTCTCCTTCCCTTGGTTTAAGAGCTTGTTTCAAACCAGTCTACTAACTGCAGCTCTGAACTAGGTGTCATACAGATGTTACTGATGTGCCTGGCCTGCCAGCAGGCTATGGTAAATCCCATCCCTGATCTTGCTAAGAGAGTAGCAGACATACAATATCAGACACTGCAGTCAAAATCCTTGGTTATTGCTGGCTGACACCTATGGTATCATGTGGAGATACTATGTAAGCCCTGAAGAGGAGCAGATGTGTGATTAGAGCATTACACCTGAGCTAATCGCCGTTATCTCTCAGCAGGATTAATTAGCTCAGGAACAGCATTGTCCATGTGATTACACTGGCACTGGTTCTGCAGCAAGCACAGTACTTGCTGACAGTAAAACCTCTGTACTGCATACAGCAAACCCACACACGAGTAATGGATGTGTGGAATTCTATGGAACTGTGTGCATGATATCCAGCTTTAGATTGTGCCCTGGTTCCCGAGTTTGATGTAGAGTTACCTCCCCTGGTGGCTGCTGGCTCTTTTCCAGCTATCTAGTCCCTGGTGTTTTCTTACAGTGGGGTCAAGCTGAAGTGACTTTTGCCATAGGCTTTCATCTCATTTGCTGGTCTCCCTCTCCATGTGGGCTGGTGAAGGTTCATGAGAACATCCATGTGAATTCTCTCAGGAAATAAGCATTTGAACCAGAGAAGAAAGGTCTATCCCTGCCTCAAAAATAAAGCAAACTTAGTGCTATGGAGCAAACATGGTCAGAGCGTGGGCCAGGAAAGCTGTGTGTGCTGGAACTCAGTGAGGGGCAGTGATGGACAGAAAGGGATCCTCTCTGCACAGATGCTGGCAGGTTGAGCTTTTTGTTGCACCCTGGGGAAAGGAGATCTGTAAATGTTTAGCAGAAATCATTGGCATGTCTGGGTTGTAAGTGGATCGTTTCACAAATACCGAGCACAGGTGAGCTTCTGGTGTGTAGCTGGATGCTTCTGAGTAAACTATTGGTTGGAGAAGGGTTGCTTCTTGCCAGAAAACTGAATACAGTTAAATCCACATGAAAATATCCCTGGATGGAATTGGCCTTCAGCTTATGGGAGCCCCTCTTAGAACTAAGGGGTTTGGACTGGGCAGTTGAAGGCTTTGTTGGTGCAAAGATGGATTTTTTTGTTACTGTGGGAATGAAAATGCAGAGGGTGGTTTAAAATCATAAAAATGCCCTCCTTTTAAATGCAATTTTTACCCAGTCCAGCATTTCCTTAGGCCACTTGATCAGATACTGTTTGTGGAGCTGGTGTTTGGAGTCCTTGTCCCTCTGAATCTCCTCTCATGGGATGTGAAGCTTGGTTTGCTTCTTAGGATCGGTGATCCTGGGATAATGCTTTTACTAATGGGAGGCTCAAGTCTCTGTCTCAGTGGGAATGAAATCATCAGTTCAGAAATCTTCTCATGTTTCTTCTTGCTTTGATAAAAATCTCAGGAGCCCTCTGCAGCCTGCTGAAATCTCACCAGGCTTTCACTGTACCTCTAATCCAAGCGGGAGGAAAGGAGAAGAGGTCAAACTGGAGCATGGCATGAGCCCAGGTGTTCCCTTTTGTGAGGCATCCCAGCATTCTCATGATGCTTTTCATCGTGAAGGTTGCTGTCAGATTCCCCAAACCCACCTGGATTTTTTAAGTCATTGCTCTGTTTTTCCTTCTAAAGATCATGAAGCTGTTTTATTGAAATCTTCATCTGAGGCTTGATTTATGGAGTCTGTCATACCCAGGTTTGGGACTGAAGGGCTGAATCCTTGAGAAGATCCTCAGCAGGATACTGGGAAATGTTCCCATTTTAGGGGGTTGGGATAATTTTCTGCTGGATGGAAATCTTGATTATGATGATGATCAGGGGGCTGGAGAGCCTCCCATATGGGGACAGGCTGAGAGAGCTGGGGATGTTCAGCCTCGAGAAGAGAAGACTCCAGAGTGACCTTAATCTTCCAGTACCTGAAAGGGGCTACAGGAGAACTGGGGAGGGACTTTTGACAAGGGCTTGGAGTGACAGGATGAGAGGAAATAGATTGAAGCTTGAGAAGAGGAGATGTAGCCTGGAAATTAGGAAGAAAATCTTTACAATGAGGGTGGGGAGACACTGAAAGGTTGCCCAAGGGAGATCACTGATGCCCCCTCCCTTGGAGGTATTCAAGGCTAGGTTGGATGAGACATTGAGCAACCTGGGCTAGAGGGAGGTGTCCCTGCCCATGGCAGGGGGGTTGGAACTGGATGGTCTTGAAGGCCCCTTCCAACCATTCTGTGAATCCGTGTAGCAATCAAATGTGGTGGTGATTCTTCCCCTAGTCATTAAATCCTTGATCTGTACTTTACTTTTTTAGCTCATTGCATAGCATATATGTTAGAATGGTTCTCTTTCTTCTTTCAGTACCTGGTGTTCTTAGGAGTCTCATTTTTTGGCACATTAACTGTATTGATGCTCAGGATTTCTTTTAATTTGCTGGTAAAGAACTTGATGCCTTTCAGAGGTTTCCCCTCTGCATTTTCCTTGTCCTGCATGCTAGTTAAACTCCAGTTAAAATTCATATGTGGACCTGAGGAAGAAAAGTTGATTTTTTCAGCTATGCTTATATGTAAACAGCTTACTGTAAATAAAGTGAATTATCAAAGCCAGTAACTCTCCTTTAGGTTTTATGTGTGCTTATCTTGCAGCTTGGAGGGTGGAAATAAATGATTGATTCTTTTCTTTTTAGCATCAAGTGTCAATTTCCTTCTTTAGTATCAAGCAGAACTTTTCCCTGGGGGTCATTTTCAGTTATCATAGAAATATAGGGCTGAAGTTGAATCAAAAAAATCTCCCCTAATCTCAGGCAGCTACTGTGGGGCTGAATCCCACCTTGTCCAGGTTGGAAAACCTTCATTTTAAAGACAAAGCTGTCCCACTGCTCTATTAAAAATCTACTTTTTTAATTTCTAGCTTTACAGTTGTCCACAAGACACCTTAATAATTAACCAGAACAAGAGGACACAGTCTCAGACTGTGCCAGGGGAGGTTTAGGCTGAAGGTGAGGAGAAAGTTCTTCCCAGAGAGAGTCGTTCACCATTGGAATGTGCTGCCCAGGGAGGTGGTGGAGTCACCGTCCCTGGAGGTGTTCAAGAGGGGACTGGATGTGGCCATGGTTTAGTTAGTCATGAGGTGTTGGGTGACAGGTTAGACTTGATGATCTTTGATGTCTTTTCCAACCTTATTGATTCTATGAAATTGCTTAAGTATCTTTTCAGTCTTCCCCTGGGTTAGCCTCTGCATTAATTTTAACACTAGAGGGCAGCTGAAACCCTTCAGTTCTTTGAGGAAACCAGCTGCAGGAGAGCAGCTTTCATTTTTCATGACCAGGAGAGGGGACTTCTGTTAGCCACCTGTTAATGTTTACTTTTTAGCAATTGATTTGCTTTATTTCTTTCAGCCCTTCCACAACCTAAAAATCTGGCTTTTAACTCACTAGCTTTCTTTATGCCTTTATAGCTCTCTCATGCAGTTAGAGTGGTTAGCAGTGGAGGACAGAGGATCATTTCACATTTTATTAGCTCTGAAGACATAATGCTTTTATTCCCTGTGTCATTAGATGAGTGTTTCAAACCATCTTGTTTCAGGAACAAGGAGAAATGAGAATGTCTATAAAGATCTCTTCTAGTAACTATTATCAAGAAAGATTCTTTTGTAGCACTTGAGTTAATTGTATAGCTCTTGTTGGTAGGTGATACTAAATGAAATTGTGCAACACTTGAGTTGATCTTTCCTTACTCTATGAGTCGCTTTCAAGTCATCTTTTTGTCACCAGTAGGTTTGAAAACAACAAGCTCCCTCCTTCCAGATGTTATTCTGCCCTCTTAGTGAGCATAAAACATAATCCAAAATGAAGGCTTGCGAAAGGAAAGGGCAAAATAGTTAATATTGACACTGATGCAAAACTATGGCTTGCAGCTTTCTTAGATTTGAGAAGAGGAAGGCCTGAGCTGGAGTACTGAGACTAGAATGGCAAAGTGCTGCAGGTTTTGTGCTTTTGCTTGGTTTCTCCAACATTCCCTTTTTATGTTGCAGATGCAGCTATTATCTCTGACACCTCCTTGGCATTCTCAACCAGCCTGTGCTGATTGTTGGGACAGATTTTACAAATGGTTGATGCTTGTTTGTTGTTTTTCTGTGGGATTCTGTGAAGTGCAGGGCTGCTTGGCTTTTGAACACTAGCATAGTCCTACTGTAGCAGCAACTGGATTCCCACAGGAGTGATTCTAAAACTACACAGTATTAGAGCACTTTCCTTAATCTTGATTCTGTATCACAGGAAAGAACCAATTAAAATGAGAATACCTGGCATTTTCTTCTGCTCCTAGCTGCCATCCTTGCAAATTGAGAGATTATTGCAGCCTTTAGAAACAAACACTGGAATTTGCTGAGGGGCAGATTTTCTTCCTGTGACTTTCAGTTGTTGGGTTGTGGTTATGCTCAGAACAGTCACTATGCAATCTCATTTGTAGACTTGCAGAAATTAAACCAACATCATCAGTAAATTTGCTGATGACACCAAGCTGGGGGCAGGAGTTGATCTGCTGGAGGGTAGAGAGGCTCTGCAGAGGGACCTGGACAGGCTGGGCAGATGGGCAGAGTCCAAGGGCATGAGATTTAACACATCCAAGTGCCGGGTTCTGCACATTGGCCACAACAACCCCATGCAGAGCTACAGGCTGGGGTCAGAGTGGCTGAGAGCAGCCAGGCTGAGAGGGACCTGGGGGTGCTGGTTGACGGTAGACTGAACATGAGCCTGCAGTGTGCCCAGGCAGCCAGGAGGGCCAATGGCATCCTGGCCTGCATCAGGAACAGTGTGGCCAGCAGGAGCAGGGAGGTCATTCAGCCCCTGTACACTGCACTGGTTAGGCAGCACCTCGAGTACTGTGTCCAGTTCTGGGCCCCTCAGTTTAGGAAGGAGGTTGACTTGCTGGAATGAGTCCAGAGAAGGGCAACAAAGTTGGTGAGGGGTTTGGAACATAAGCCCTACGAGGAGAGGCTGAGGGAGCTGGGGTTGCTTAGCCTGGAGAAGAGGAGACTCAGGGGTGACCTTATTACTCTCTACAACTACCTGAAGGGAGGTTGTAGACAGACAGATGTTGGTCTCTTCTCCCAGGCAGCCAGTACCAGAACAAGAGGACACAGTCTCAGGCTGCGCCAGGGGAGGTTCAGGCTGGATGTTAGAAAAAAGTTCTATACAGAAAGAGTGATTGCACATTGGAATGGGCTGCCTGGGGAGGTGGTGGAGTCGCCATCACTGGAGGTTTTCAGGAGGAGACTTGATGGGGTGCTTGGTGCCGTGGGTTAGTTGTTTGGGTGGTGTTGGATTGGTTGATGGGTTGGATGTGATGATCTTGAAGGTCTCTTCCAACCTGGTTTATTCTATGTATTCTAACTGTAAATTATTTTGATGACTTACAGTCAAGGCTAAACTTCTGCTCCTTCTCTCCAAAGCCCATTGCTTCCACAGGACAAAAAAGTGCTAGACCTTCACCGGCTATTCTTGGCACTATGTTTAATAGATTGTGGTGGTTTAAGCCTTAACTTGGAGTTAAGAGCTCAGATGGGGGCAAGGCTGAGAATCTCTCCCCTGCTCCCCCTTCCCCCACCCTTCCCAAGAGATAGGAAGAAAAAAAAAAGGAAAGGAGCAAATCCACCAAACAATAATTTGGAGTTGGCCTGGAAGTAGAGAGGTAAAGAGTTTTCTTTAAACACTATATATATAACAATAACAGGAAAGGTTCACAAGGGCAAGGAACAAGGATGGATGGGAGGGGGACAAAGATGAAGAATACAAAACCAGTCTCTCTCTGAAGAGGCACAGAGGCAGCAGGGAGAAGGATCAGGCCCAACCACGTGGCAGAGGAGCAGGAGGGCAGCTGCAGTAGCTCTCATCCAGGAGAGGCAGCAGCCAAAAGGAGACCTAATAGCTGCAGTGTCCTGTTTTTCATACCCTAGCTGGGCAGGGAGGGGGGAGTGGGACAGACTCAGTTTCCCAGGGGAGACATGCCCTCCAGGGAGGGCAAAGCACTCACAAGCCCTCCCCCCTGTTTTGTTTCTTTTCAGAATGGGTGTTAACCCACCACATAGATGAAACTGGGGCTGTATCTAGTGGAAAGACACTGCTGTTCTGATGGCATTTGAGAGCAGGTTGTGTTTGAGCTTGCATGCTTACTAGGCTGTCCATTTAATGTGGCTCTTGTGAAAAAAAAAATGACTTTGTAGTGGGCATGTTGTATATTTCAATATTAATGCTTCATATTTTAAGGTCATAGTAGCTTTGCTTTGGTATTTCCCCCTTGCTCCTTTCTATTTGAAATGATGAACAATTGAAAGATCAGCCTCTTTTAGTAGCTTGATTTGGTTTTTTGTCTGGTTACACAATGCCCTGGCAGCAGTTACTCTGTGCTCTCAGGAGCACAGCTTCCTCTAGTGTGTGAGAATGGAAAGCAAAGCGCACTTTCCCGGAAACACAACGCATGTGCACAGAGTCACACACTAGCAGGGGTTGGAGGGACCTCCAGAGATTATCTAGTCCAACCTCCTTGCTAGAGCAGGTTCGTGTAGAGCAGGTTGCACAAGATTATTTCCCAGCAGGTTTAGAAAGTCTCCAGAGGAGGAGAATCCACAGCCTCTCTGGGCAGCCTGCTCCAGGGCTCTGGTACTCTCAAAGAGAAGATGTTTTTCCCTATGTTTAAGTGAAACCTCCTGTGTTCTAGTTTGTGTCCATTGTCCTATCACTGGGCATCCACTTTACCTCCACCCTTTAGATATGGATAAGATCCCCTCTTAGTCTTCCAGGCTAAAGTGCCCCAGGTCTCTCAGCCTTTCCTTGTAATCTCCAGTCCCCTCATCTTTGTGGACCTCTGTTGGACTCTCTGAGCTTTGGGGAGACTTCCTCTATCATCAGAGTGGCTGGAGAGCAGTCAGGTGGAAAGGGACCTGGGGGTGCTGGTTGATGGTAGGCTGAATATGAGCCTGCAGTGTGCCCAGGCAGCCAGGAGGGCTAATGGCATCCTGGCCTGCATCAGGAACAGTGTGGCCAGCAGGAGCAGGGAGGTCATTCTGCCCCTGTACACTGCACTGGTTAGGCAGCACCTCGAGTCCTGTGTCCAGTTCTGGGCCCCTCAGTTTAGGAAGGAGGTTGACTTGCTGGAGCGTGTCCAGAAAAGGGCAACAAGGTTGGTGAGGGGCTTGGAGCACAGCCCTGTGAGGAGAGATTGAGGGAGCTGGGGTTGCTTAGCCTGGAGAGGAGGAGACTCAGGGGTGACCTTATTGCTCTCTACAACTACCTGAAGGGGGATTGTAGTGAGGCGGGGGTTGGTCTCTTCTCCCAGGCAACCAGTACCAGAACAAGAGGACACAGTCTCAGGCTGCGTCAGGGGAGGTTTAGGCTGGAGGTTAGGAGGAAGTTTTACACAGAGAGAGTGATTGCCCACTGGAATGGGCTGCCTGAGGAGGTGGTGGGGTCGCCGTCACTGGGGGTGTTCAGGGCGAGGCTTGACAGGATGCTTGGTTGCATGGTTTAGTTGATTGGGTGGTGTTGGATGATAGGTTGGACATGATGTTCTCAAAGGTCTCTTCCAACCTGGTCTATTCCATTCCATTCCATTCCATTCCATTCCATTCCATTCCATTCCATTCCATTCCATTCCATTCCATTCCATTCCATTCCATTCCATTCCATTCCATTCCATTCCATTCCATTACCATTTACCTATCCTACACCATTGCCTTTTATTTTGATCTTGCTAGAGCTTTGTTTACCAGCACACTAATGTGCCATGGGATGTAAAGCAGCCTATCAGAAGGAGGGGAACAAATAAAGCTGGTCTGAAAGTCCCCATGGTAGGCCATAAGACTTTTTCTGTTCCACCATGAATGTCTTCTCTCTGCAGTGTGAGGAAGATGTAGCAAATTCTACTTTCCTCCATAATCCCCCTGTCTCTGGCAGATCAGGTGTTGAGAACCATTCTCCCATGTGGTGGGTTGAAAGAAAAGGCCCAGCTTTCCCTCCCCCACTAAGAAGAAATAGCCACAGCCAACTCAGCCGGTGGAGCGCAAGGGAAAATGCTGTGTTTACAAAGCAAGGATGGCAGGGAATTGATGTACACAAATATACAGAATTTACAGTATCACAGTCTCACAGTATAACTATGGTTGGAAGAGGCCCCAAGGATCATCAAGTTCAACCTGTCCCAACAGACCTCACGACTAGACCATGGCACCAAGTGCCACGTCCAATCTCCCCTTGAACACCTCCAGGGACGGTGACTCCACCACCTCCCTGGGCAGCACATCCCAATGACGAACGACTCGCTCAGTGAAGAACTTTTTCTTCACTTCGAGTCTAAACCTCCCCTGGCACAGCTTGAGACTTGAGACAATATATACAGGGATATACAGCAAAGAAACAAAACAGGAATAGGACCCCCTAACAGAGGGGGCTTCCCCCTGTACCCCCTTCACCCCCCTGCCTCCCTTCTTCCCCAAAGAGGGAGGGAAAAAGAAAAGGGGAGCTAGCAAGAGCAGAGAAGGCCTGGTACAGGAGGGTTAGGCTTATCTGTTATTTGGCCAGAAGCCCAGAAGCAGTTGAATTGAATTAATTAAAACATAAGGCTACTAACGCTTGATCAGCAGGATAATCAATTAACAGAAGGGATCGATTTATTAATAACAATTTTCCGTGCCAAACGTTAATAAACTTATTGACAATGTGTTTAGGTTCGGGTATCCGGTGGGGAATCACTGACACAAAATGTTGGCAATTCTAATGCTGTGAACACTTTAGTTGGGAGAGTGAGGAGCTGCAATTCTTGATCCAGAAACAAGCTTGGTCTCCTTTGCTCCCTGGTGGAGCAAAGGCAGGGGGTAGGAGGGAAATTAATGTCCAATATGCTTTATGAATTCAATAATCAGAATCACTTACGAAGCGATATTCAGGCCAGAGATTCCGAATCAGTCCAAGATGCGATGTTGAGAGCAGCGGTTAGAGAAGTTTGTAATCCAGAACTCTGTTCTCGGTATAATTTTGTAAAGCCAAGGAAAAATGAAAAGAAAAATAGGATCCAAGCACGTTGCCCAACACTGAAAGCAAAACTGGAGTGCATGTGGTGGATGCTGGCGGAGGGGGATGGGCGAGCAGCACACACCTCACCAGCAGGAGACAAGCCAGGGCCAAAGGAAGAAAAAGGGGCCGGGTTACTGAAGAACCCCTCTGTTTAACTGCTGTTTTGAAACAAAACTGACCACTGGCAGAAAAGTAATTTGAAACTTCACCAATCACCTTCTGGGCATCAGCACAGCGGTGAGTGGTCAGGATACCTGCCAAACAGGTTTGGCTGGCCTTGTATTGGTACATGTTTTCCTTTGTCTATCTCCCCCAGCTCCTAGTCATGTCCAACCAGGACAGCAGTCAGCTAGAAGGGTGAGCAAAGGAAGCGAAACTGCCCAAAGTTCCAGCTGCCCCCTGGACTTAAGACCTTACTGCCACATATCCACCAATGAAACTCGTTTAGAATACAGTATATTCACAAACTATTCAGCCCGAGTGTCCCTTCCTCAAACGGACACATCCCGGTAGGAGAGTTTTGCAGCAACAACTGGGTACTGGTTGTTTGCCCCTGTTCTTCTTTCAGTATAAAATAAATGGTACTGCTCTCTGTAACAACACCAAGCATCAGTTTGGCTGGTGATCCAGATAGCTTAAATTCTCCTTCTAAGTTAGTGAAGTCTGTGAGGAGCTCTGCTGCAGTGGTCTCTTCCTCCCTAAGGGTGTCAAACTACTGAGAACAAACATGGGAGCATTAGCAATACAAAAGCCTCCTCTGTCTTGCTTCTCTTAGGTTTCTGGAGAAGCAGCATCTGGTACAGCCTTTAACTGTCCTTTTCCAGGCAATAACTTCTCATACATTGCCAAGTGGCATAGTATTACACTGCATATTTATAGAGGGCTTTGGGGGACAAGGGAGCAGTGCACAGGAGGTTTGTTTGTTGTAGCATAAGGTCATTTCCTAAGAATGAGGCAAAACTACAAGCAATTTATTTTCCATCAGCTTTGATTTGTGATTAGTTGCAGCTTCCCACAACCAACTCTGCCATAGGGATTTTTGTTCTGGATCCTATACAATGACTGTAGTCTGTATTCAAACAAACAAAAAAACCCCAAAACAACCAAAAAGTGCGTTTGCAAGGAGACTTCTTTTTGACAGGAGTCATGCAGTGTGTGAGCTTCTCACACATAAACTCTGTCATGGGTGCTTTGTGCATTGCCCATATGTAAGAGTGTGGGAAATCATTAGTAATAGGAAAAAAAAGAGAGCATGAAAGATATCAATTAGCTTTTACAAGTACAACAGATTGTGGTTTGTGGGGTTTGTTTCCCCTCTTTTGGTAGAACTGAACTCCTGCTGTCGAACTAAGCTATGGAACATGTAGGGTTGGTAGGCATGCCAGCAGATTCTGTTACTGAACTATATCCCTGGGACTATCAAGAAGAAATCAAAACTGCATCACATCCACAGTTTAAAATTTCTGATTGATTTATTTATTGAAAGCAAGAGTTAGGGTGACTGAGTGATTGCCTTGGGAATCAGGAGACACCTGAGTTCAAGCTATTTTCCTGCTCCTGGATAATTTGACCCTAGCTAGAAAAGCTCACAGCATTTTTACAATTTGAATTCCAGGGCTAGCTTTTCCTTCTCTTGTTTAAATTGATTAGTCAGGTTAGTCCTATTAAGCTGACCCTGCAGCAGTGCCTAATTGGCATCTCTGTAAACATCTGTACAGCAGAAGTATTCAGTCTGTCGTAGGCAGCATCCTCGTGGGCAGTTTGCCAGGAACTAAAGGCTTCACCTGAATTGTGTATTGCTGGGAATACTCTCACTCTCAGCTGTTCTTCTGTTTGGATTTTGCTTAGTCCTCCATCTGTTTTTTTAATGGAGCAAGTTCATATAGGTTGCATCTTCATAGCATATTTGGAGGGAAGTGTGGATCAGCACCAGAACAAGAGGACACAGTCTCAAGCTGCACCAGGGGAAGTTTGGGCTGGAGGTGAGGAGAAAGTTCTTCACTGAGAGAGTTGTTGGCCATTGGAATGTGCTGCCCAGGGAGGTGGTGGAGTCACCGTCCCTGGAGGTGTTCAAGAGGGGATTGGATGTGGCACTTGGTGCCATGGTCTAGTCATGAGGTCTGTGGTGACAGGCTGGACTTGACGATCTTTGAGGTCTCTTCCAACCTTGGTGATACTGTGAACTGTGATCTGAAGCCAAGAGAAGAAAATTCCATCGAGTTTAAATAGTCCTTGTGGAGGGAGTGCTGCCTGTCAGAGCATCTGTGGCTGTGCTCTAACTCTTTAGCAGTCTGTTTTCACCACACTAAGAAATTCAGCACAGCTTCTGGACAGGGTATTTCTAATTACCTGGACATAGAGTCTTACCGGTTTGTCTGCTGTACACAGTCTGAGGCACAATGTATTTCAGATATAGGTTGTAAGGGCTGATGAGGAGGTAGGACAATAGCTGAGACACAGGTTATATTGCTTTCCAGTGTCTCTTCCAGAGAACAGGTATTCTTATGTAAATCATGTCTTTGCTTTGGAGATGGAAACTTGTTTTAAATACCCTGTGCTGGTTGTTTTTTGCAGTGTAAGTCAATCCTCCCATGTGTTATGAAACAGCTTAAAATGGGAGAGTCTTTTTGATTCATTGGTAAGATTAATAGGCATTCTTTTCTGTTAGTGTTTGAGCTAACAGAGAGGACTTTTGAAACAATGGTTTCTGGAATCCAAAATGCTTATAAAACATAGCTGAGCAAATGTCATTGCAGAGCTGCATGAGTTGAACCTTTAGGAAAAACTGAAGAATGCCAGTATACAAATTCCTCAAATCCCAAATATCTGTGCTCTATTGATGGATAGATGCATTGAAAACAAAATTTCCAGCTTAACAAAAAAGCATGTTCTTGGCAGCATGATGATCAGAACTGTAGATAGGAAACTCATTATCGAAGTTCTAATGGGGATTTTTAACGTTTTTGGGTGCCTGGGTATCAGGAATGAAGAGCTAGCTAATGTGATGCTCATCTACAAGAAGGGTCAAAAGGATAGTCCAGGGAATTCCAGGCCTGTCAGTCTGACTTCAGTTCCAGGAAAGGTTATGGTATGTGTCATCCTGGGTGCCATCACACAGCACTAGCAGGACATCCAGGTGATCAGGCCCAGACAGCATGGGTTTAGGAAAGGCAGGTCCTGCCTGACTGATCAGATCTCCTTCTACCACAAGGTGACCTGCCTAGTGCATGGGGGAAGTGCCATGGACATTGTCTGCATGGACTTCAGTAAAGCCTTTGACACTGTCTCCCACAACATTCTCCTCCAGAAACTCACGGCACAGGGCTTGGATAAGTGCACTCTGCACTGGATAAAAGTCTGGCTGGCTGGCCAGGCCCAAAGAGAGGTGGTGAATGGAGTGAAACCTGGCTGGTGCCCAGTCACTAGTGGTGTCCCCCAGGGGCCAGCGCTGGGGCCTGTTCTCTTTAATGTCTTTATCAGTGATCTGGATGAGGGGCTGAGTGCTCCCTCAGTAAGTTTGCAGATGACACCTAGATGGGTGGCTGTGTTGAGCTGCTAGAGGGTAGGGAGGCTGGACAGGTCAGATCGATGGCCCAAGGATAATTGTATGGAGTTCAGCAAGGCCAAGTGCCACATCCTCCACCTGGGTCACATTAGCCCCAGACTTGGGGATGTGTGGTTGGAAAGCTGTGACTTGGAGAGAGAGCTGAAGATGTTGATTGACGGTTGACTAATATGAGTCAGCATTGTGCCCAGGTGGCCAAGAAAGCAAATAGCATCCTGGCTTGTATTAGAAACATAGTGGCCATCAGGAACAGGGAGGCGATCGTCCCCCAGTACTTGACACTGATAAGGCCACACCTTGAGTATTCTGTTTAGTTCTGGGCCTCTCAATTGTAAGAAGTACATTGAGGTGCTGGAGCGTGGGTCCAGAGAGGCTTGTGAAGGGCCTGGAGCACATGGCCTGTGGGGAGCATCTGAGGGAGCTGGGGTTGTTGAGTCTGGAGAAAGGGAGGCTGAGGGGAGACCTCATTGCTCTCTACAACTACCTGAAGGGAGTTTGGAGTGAGGAGGTGGCCAGCCTCTTCTCCTTGGTGTCGAGTGACAGGACTAGAGGAAATGGTTATGAGCTGCACCAGAGGGATTTAGGCTGGATCTGAGGAAAGTGTTTCTTTGCTGAAAGGCTTATAAAATGTTGGAATGGTCTGCCCAGGGCAGTGGTGGAATCACTGTCTCTGCAGGTGTTCAAACACTGTGTGGACCCGGTGCTTAGGGACATGGTTTAGTGTTGGCCATTCAGTGCTGGCTCAAGGGTTGGACTTTGAGGTCTCTTCCAGCCGGGTATGTATTTTGTGGTTGTGTGAATGTGGATAATTAGCTGATTAAATGTGGACAGTTTCCAAGTGATCTGTACATGACTCACCTAGATGGAGCAGTTTCTGTCGTGAGGACTGGTCAGTGAAATCAGCTTTTACAAAACTAATTAAATTGCTTTCCTTACTTTACATGCCTAGTGTCTTGAAACTTTCCTTGAAACTTGTTCCAAAAAATCAAATCAGAGCTTGATAATGGCTACAGAATCACCAGGAATATTCAACCAGGTACTTTGCAGAGGTCTAAACAGTATCTAGAATGTTTACTTCCTGTGGTATATTTAGGTAACAGGATTGTCTCCAGTACATTGCACAGACACTGACGATGTGTCTGTGACTTTTGTTTCCAATAAACAGCACAGAAATCCCCCCTAATGGGAATGTTTGCCATGGTTGATATAAAACATCCTGCATACTTGTTGAGAACAAGTCTTTGCTTGGGAGGCAAGTTTTGCTTGTTTGATAATTAATTTTCATTGTGAAGAGCTTTTGTCTGGTACAAGAAAGACGTTGAGGTGCTGGAGTGGTGCCAGAGAAGGGTGAAGGGTCTGGAGAACAGGTCTTGTGAGGAGCAGCTGAGGGAACTGAGCTTCTTTAGTCTGGAGAAAAGGAGGCTGGGGGAAGACCTCCTTGCTCTCTATGACTTTGTGAAAGGAGGTTGTAGTGAGGTGGCTGTCTCTTCTCCCTAGTAACAAGTGATAGGGTAAGAGGAAATAGCTCCCAGTTGAACCAGGGAGGTTTAGGTTGGATATTAAAACTTTCTGATGGAAAGGGTTCTCAAACACTGGAACAGGGTCTCCAGGAAGGTGCTTTGAATGAGGGAGAGAAAGGGTGCTGAGGGACATGGTTTAGCATGAGACTTGGTAGAGTTAGACAACAGTTGAACTCCCTGATCTTAAAGGTCTTTACCAACCTAAACAATTCTGTGATTCTTTGTCATTGGTAGTTGTCATGGGTTCAGCTGAATCTCCTGATGTGTATTCAATACCATGCTAGCACTATGCCAGCTTCAGAATGAAAGTGCTGGCTGGGACAGAGTATCATGAGGCTTGTAGTTTTGATTGTAGCGTGAGAGGTTGCTCGTTTCCTCTTGCTGCTTCCAGAGTCTGGTTTTGGGGGTATTGGTGTCTTCTGCTAGGCTAGCTGTAGAAAAGCTGGGTGCTGCCGGGTGCTGCCGGGTGCTGCCAGCTTCTGCTTCTGCTTTTGCCCTTTTTCTGTGCAACAGGCTAAGGTAATTGTGTGTTGTGTTATTTCCAGTAAACTCTTCACCTCAGGACTTCCTGTGTTACTTTCCATCCCAATGGTTTTCTGTGTGTAAGGCTTGCTTGTGAGGTCAGGCTATGTCAAACCATCACAGTCTGTTTTGGTGCCCAACATGCAGCCTCACCAGGGCAAAGTAGAAGGGGAGGAGAGCCTCTCTTGACCTGCTAACCACAGCCCTTCTAATACATCCCCCAAATGGCCTTGGCCTTCATGGCCACAAGAGCACATTGCTGGCTCATGATCATCCTTCTGTCCACCAGGACCCCCAGGTCCCTTTCCTCTGTGCTGCTCTCCAACAGGTCAGTCCCTAACCTGTATTGGTCCACAGGGTTGTTCTTTCTCAAATGCAAGACTCTAGACTCTTGTCCTTGTATTTCATTCAGTTTCTCCTCACCCAACTCTCCAGCCTGTCCAGGTCTCACTGAATGGCAGCACAGCTTTCTGGTGTGTCAGCCACTCCTTTCAGTTGTGTCATCAGCAAACTTGCTTACAGTAGAGTGGAAACATGCATAGACCTTCAAAGGCTAGATAGACAAGGGAAGGTTAAAAATTAGCAGGAATGCTGGTTTTGATTAAAATGTCAGGCCCTGCCTTCTCTCAATGTTCTGTATAGCTGGAGGGAACAGGAACAGGACTATAAGAGAGTTGCAAGAGTTGCAGGTCATTTTTCATTAAGTTCAATACTTTGATGTCTGGGTTGGGGAAAAGCGGCTGTAAGAGTTAACAAGACTTTCTCTGAATGGCCCAGGTTATATTGCACATGTTGCATGTTGCTCATTGTACTTTCTTCAGATTTTATTCATAATTAAATTGCAGTCTGGCCATTTGTTCCAGTTTGAGGCCAGGCAGATCCTCTCGTGCCTCCCACTGGGGCAGAAAAGTGAGACTCACATAAATGGATTGCAGAAGTGATGGAAAGTTTAAATGGGAAAGCAGAGAGCAGAGAACTACAAGCACAGTGACAAAAGAGGTGCCAAAGCATACAGAATCCCCTTACAGCACACCCAAGAGCCTCCCAACATTTCCCTTCTCCCCACCTGAGGGTACACCCAAAACCCCCAGGGCTCTTTCTTCCCCTGCCACTGCTAGGTTAGTCTCAGCTGGCCAGGTCTGAGACTGCCCCAACCCCTTCTCCTTCTGGCCTGGCCAGGCCTAAGAGCCCTTGAAATATTCCCCCAGTGCTACCTGATAGGGAGCATCTCCCACAGGAGCAGAGAGAATACATAGAATAAACCAGGTTGGAAGAGACCTTCAAGATCATCGCGTCCAACCCATCAACCAATCCAACACCACCCAAACAACTAACCCACGGCACCAAGCACCCCATCAAGTCTTCTCCTGAAAACCTCCAGTGATGGTGACTCCACCACCTCCCCAGGCAGCCCATTCCAATGGGCAATCACTCTTTCTGTATAGAACTTTTTCCTAACATCTAGCCTGAACCTCCCCTGGCGCAGCCTGAGACTGTGTCCTCTTGTTCTGGTGCTGGCTGCCTGGGAGAAGAGACCAACATCCGTCTGTCTACAACCTCCCTTCAGGTAGTTGTAGAGAGCAATAAGGTCACCCCTGAGTCTCCTCTTCTCCAGGCTAAGCAACCCCAGCTCCCTCAGCCTCTCCTCACAGGGCTGTATTCCAAGCCCCTCACCAACTTTGTTGCCCTTCTCTGGACACACTCCAGCAAGTCAACCTCCTTCCTAAACTGAGGGGCCCAGAACTGGACACAGGACTCGAGGTGCGGCCTAACCAGTGCAGTGTACAGGGGCAGAATGACCTCCCTGCTCCTGCTGGCCACACTGTTCCTGATGCAGGCCAGGATGCCATTGGCCCTCTTAGCTGCCTGGGCGCACTGCAGGCTCATGTTCAGTCTACCATCAACCAGCACCCCCAGGTCCCTCTCTGCCTGGCTGCTCTCAGCCACTCTGACCCCAGCCTGTAGCTCTGCATGGGGTTGTTGTGGCCAATGTGCAGAACCCGGCACTTGGATGTGTTCAATCTCATGCCGTTGGACTCTGCCCATCTGTCCAGCCTGTCGAGGTCCCTCTGCAGAGCCTCTCTACCCTCCAGCAGATCAACTCCTGCCCCCAGCTTGGTGTCGTCAGCAAATTTACTGATGATGGACTCAATGTCCTCGTCCAGATCATCAATAAAGATGTTAAAGAGGATGGGGCCCAGTACTGATCCCTGGGGCACACCACTGGTGCCTGGCTGCCAGCTGGCTGTGGCACCATTCACCACCACTCTCTGGGCTCGGCCCTCCAGCCAGTTCCTAACCCATCGCAGTGTGCTCCCATCCAAGCCAGGGGCTGACAGCTTGGCCAGGAGTTTGCTATGGGGAACGGTGTCAAAGGCCTTGCTGAGGTCCAGGTAGACTACATCCACAGCCTGCCCCACATCCACCAGACAGTCACCTGATCATAGAAGGAGATCAGGTTGGTCAGGCAGGACCTGCCCTTCCTAAACCCATGCTGGCTGGGCCTGATCCCTTGGCCATCCTCTAAGTGTTGTGTGATTGCACTCAGGATGACCTGCTCCATAATCTTTCCTGGCACTGAGGTCAGGCTGACAGGCCTGGAAGTCCCTGGCTCATCCAACCGGCCCTTCTTGTGGATGGGCACCACGTTGGCCAGCTTCCAGTCCTCTGGGATGTCTCCAGTGAGCCAGGACTGATGAAAAATCATGGAGAGCGGCTTGGCCAGCACATCTGCCAGCTCTCTCAGCACGTAATGTTAATCATGCTGTATCAGACTGGAGCACTGAGAGTTGCAAACAGGAGAGCATAATGCTGTAAATGCACTGCAGATATGCTGGGATAGCCATGAGGGAGCTCAGTGTGGCATTTTGTTTATTATAAGTCTTTTTCCTTGTAGAGATGTATCAGTAACCTTCTTGCTGGAGCTGTATATTAAACCAGCTTTTTAAGTGCAAGGCTAGGCAGTGGCAAGCTGATTTTTTTCTGCTGTGATAGTATAAATCTGTTAGTGTAGGGGTGGGATTGAGAGAGCCTCCCTTGGCCTGCTGGTGGCAGTGCTTGCTGCAGTAGTGCTCTGTGGTCAGCGCTGTGCTCTGCCCCTGCAGCCACTAGTGCTTGTTGGAGCTGTAACTTTCAGATTCTCACAATTTGTTCTTTCTGTAAGTATTGTTAAAGGAAACTGTGGGCAAAGGGGTAGCCTTGAGGACTGCTGGTATGTGGGAGTCTGGATATACTCCAGAGAATACAGCTCTAAGTTGAGATCCTTGAAGTAATAATAATGTCTGCAGTTGCTGAGACAATGTGGTGTGATGTATCCAGCTACAGTCCACATCTCAGTCCCGTGTTAAATGGTTGACCATCCAGGCCAATTAGTCTGAGATATGGTAAATGAATTTTCTATTGAACTCAAACCAGAACTGAACTTGGGCTTAGTGGAGGTGAAATAATGTAACAGGCTGCTGCAGAAGTGGAGGAAGTCTGTAGTGACAACAGTATCCAGCAATCACCTGGGGATACTGCTGAGCTTTTGATCTGAAGTGCAGCATTTCTCTTCCTTGTGTAACTCCTGCCCTCTAGCCAAAGGGCTCATTTCTGTAAGTGCTTTGTGTTTGGTTCTCCACCATACAGTGTACAAGTACATTGCTGTACCACCGCCTCAAAAATTCAAGCTGTTTGTCAGCAGTGAAGATGCTGCATCAGCTTCCTGCTCACTACAGCTGGAACAGGGAACTGCCAAAGCATTCTTGAAAAAAGACAAAAGGCAGTGCAATGTGGCCTGCTGAGATGGTAACAGTGCTTAAACTTTTCATTGTCACCACTGTTTTCTCCTCTTTTTTTAGCTCATTGTTCTCTGTAGGCTGATCTTTAATCCAAAGACAGCCAGGACAGAAGCTTTGCTTTTGTATAGAACTGCAGATTCCAAAGTGTGTAATAAAGAAGGCTGATAATTACCATTCCTCTTCTGGATGTGGAATCCCAAAGCACTGGTAGCACTAAGTGACCTGATGTAGCTACCTGTTTATGTTTCTGATCCACCTGAGAAGCTGAAAATCTCCAGCCACTATGCTGCAGTTTCTTACTTGCACCATTAAACCACATGCCTTCGTTTGGAAGTATAGCCTCTAATCAAAAGCTTATTCACTATTCATCCAACTATTGCTTGTCTTCCTGTGCTTTTATAGACTTGTTTTTAATAAGAGAATATTTGCCAGAGCTATGCTATTGCAGGTTCTACCAAGAATTTTGGTAAGTGCTAAGCAGCAGCTCTTTGATTTGAAAGATGAGGCAGCAAGGAGTTATTGTTCAGGGGTATTTCTTTTTAATGCACATGCTGCACTGTGTTTATTTGTGGAGTGCCATCACATATTCCATAGCTCAGAGTCACTACAATCAGAGGGATGCTGTGCAGGCTGGAATGTGTTTTATCTGTTGGCTACATCTCTGTAAGGCTATAAGCTAATGCTCCATCTCCATTTGAGGTAGGAGAGCAGTGGGACTGAGGTGAAATGTTGCAGTAGTCCTCATACAAAATGCATTATGCCATCTGATACATTTTATGCACGGTGGTCCCATCCACCAAGGGCCTAGCTGATTGCCAGTGAGGACCTGAGTAGGTCAGAGTTTCAGCATGTGCTTGTGGTGGTCATGACTGTCAGGTTTCTGATGTCTCTCCAACCTAAGATGTAGCAACAGCTGTGCATTCCTATCCCACTGCAGAGCGGGAGTGGGATTCACATTCTGATTGATATTCATTTGCTAGAGTGAGCATTGGATAGCTTTGCAGAGGGTAGTCAACTGACTCTCACTTGGGTGTCTTGAGAACTCCAGAAACTGGCAGAGAAGGAACAAGTTGCAGAGTGGTTAAAAGTCTTCAGAGAGCATTTTGCTAGGAGCCTGGGCTGATGAGGAGTGTGTTGATTGTAAATGTGTCCATATCCAGGGCAAAAGGGAGTGGGGGAATTCTGTTCCTGGTTCTTTGAACCACTTGATGATGTTGCCATGGTAGTTTTATTGGTCTCTCGTTTCAATATTCTCATCTGCTAGACAGGATACTGCTTGGAAAATGGATTGAACTTGGCAAAATGAAATTGGCTCTCATGCAGCCAGCTATTTGAGATTAGGTTTTTCTGTTAAACATTGTGTAACTAGTGTGCAGAAAAAGGGTGTCCATATGGGACAAAGGAGTTACTGTCTGTAACTTCAGCATTTTCTGCTTTTGTTTCACATAGTCCATTGTCACAGCTTCTTGTCTGACAACTTCTGAACAAGCTTTGGTCTATACAAACAAGATGCTGACATTCTTGTGAGAATTACTCCGCTTTATTTCCACCACCTGTGCAACTTGTAATGACCTGCTGATTCAGAAAGGACTCTGATTCCCTTTGCCTTGTTCTTCCACTGCTCTCTCATTTCACTTCTTCAGGGCTGCAGCCCAGTCTAGTTACAGTCAGAGCAACAGCTGCTGCCTGTGCACTGCTGAAATCTCTGTGTCTGTCCATTTCAGAGAATTCCCCTCTGATATCCAAGCTCACCAGAGACACTGGCTCTGTCTGTGCCTATTGCTTCTGTTTCCTATTATCTAATGACAGTAAAGCATTTTGGTGTATGCGTTGTTTTAGTAACACCAAAAAAAAAGAGACTTGCCCCACAAAAATCCAAATAAGCACTGAACAAAGCTGTGTTGTGAGAGACAATGGCTCCTTCGGAGCCTTCTTTTGAAAACTTTAGATTGGCAAGAAGTCTCACTGGGTATCTTCATGTCTCACCGAACTCTTTATTCAGTGAGTTAATATCTGCTCCCGTTCCTGCCAGCTCATTGTCTCATGTGGAGCATGCAAGTGTCCAAGATGCAGAGCAGCACACAGATGGGTGTTGTGTACATTCATATAGCATAAGGGTATATATATATGATAGGACAGAATAGTCTGACAATGTAATTAAATCTGATTAAAGACAAAGGAGTGGCAGTGCAACACATGTGTGCATTACTCTTATCCTGGTCTCTCCAGAACAAAGAACAAATGTGGCTGCTGGTACTCCAGTTTCAGCCTGTTTTTCCATAGCCTGCAAGAGTGCATGAGAAGAATCAACTAAAGAGAAAGCAAATGCAGAATCATAAGCTAGTTACCAGTCATGTGTTCCAGGATGGCTTCCTGTAAGCTTGCTTGCTGTGTTGTTTCTTTTGGCTATGTTCTTTCTTTGTCTGCTCTAAATTTTGTATAATTACAATGTAAAAAGAAGGGGTAGAGGAAACCACACAAACTAGTTTGTTCTGCTTTCATACTATGTCAAGAATGCCTTTAAAGAGGTTAGTTTACAAAATCACAGAGTGGGAGGGTTTGGAAGGGACCTCTGGAGATCATGTAGTCCAACCCTCCTGCTAGAGCAGGATCACCCCGAGTAAATCAAGCAGGCTCACGGCCAGGCAGGTTTGGGATGTGTCCAGAGATGGTGACTCCACAACCTCTCTGGACATCCTGTTCCAGTGTTCTGCCACCCTCAAAGTGAATTTCCCCCCGCCCCCCTTATGTTTATATGCAATCTCCTCTTTTGTTGTGTCCATTGCCCTGTGTCCTGTCCCTGGATGCCACTGAAAAGAGCCCAATCCCATCCTCCTGATACACACCCTTTAGATATCTGTAAGTAGTGGCGAGATTCCCCCCTCAGTCTTTTCTTCTCCAGGCTAAACAGCCTCAGCTCTCTCAGCCTTTCTTCTTAATGATCTTCCAGTGGGGGTGTTTCAATCCCCTCAGTATCTTAGTGGCTCTCCACTGGACTCCATGCAGATAGTTCCTTGTCCTTCCCTCTCCAGGGCAGAGCAGAGGGCAGATGATAACTTCTCTCAGCTGGCTCACCATACTCTTCAGAATGCACCCAAGTTGGTTTCAGATTGTTTAGATTGTTTATGTTATTAGTCTAGAAATTCAGTTGCCTCAGCAGTATGTCAGCAAAACTGGTGTCAGCACAAAGTGGGAGAAACAGAGATGGCAAATAAAGGGACAGGGAAAATATTAAAGCTTTTCCCATTTTCTCTGCCACTTTTTTTTAAGCTATTTTGTATTTGTTTCATTTGCCACTGAAGTTCACTCTTTCCAAACTGTTTTTCACAGCCTTGGAGGCCAGAATCAGAATCTCCATCCTTTCCCCACCTCCCTACATGTGCTAAATTCAAACTAGAAATGCAGTTTCAGAGCATGTGTTGTGACTGTGCAGTTGCCAACAGCAGGTCGGTGCATCTGAGGAGTTACTGTCCTTCATGGGCACCACCTGGTATCACACACTTGAACTTATCGAAGCAGCCAGAGATGCTTCTTCCATCTTCTACCTGTTCCCACCCTGCCCCAGTAGATGATGGTTTTCTCTGTTCCTACTTAAATATGTTGACAGATTGGCATAGGAACACATCGGAATTGTCTCCTTGTCAGGGTATGAGCTGTTTTTTCACTTCTGTTTTCACAAGGCAGAACAAGGGAAACTTAACCATTTGCCTGTGATAACTTTGATGACCTTGTCAGAACTGTAAGAAATATGTCACTGCCTGTACAGGGCATGTGTTTTGACTTCTTCCTGATACTTTCTATATGGAAATTTAAGAAGTCTGGTGGTTGTTAGAGGACTGTCAGATCTGCTAACCTGATAAAGATGTGGCTGCTGCCGCTCTGTCCCTCTGGGAGCAGCCACAGGTGAGGCTGGACATGTATTCCCTGCATGCAAAAGCAAGCATGTATGACACCCATATAGACACATGGTTGGTCACACAGATCAACACAGAAACACTTGGCACTCAACAGAGATGCAAACAGCACCAGGGTTCATTAGTGGAAAACATGCATATGTGCAGTGGTGATCCCTCCAGGACCTGTGTTTAGATACTGTCTACTCAGTATCTGGCCCCTGGATCCCAGCCTACCCAGTTGCTGGCACCTGAACATATGAGTCCTCAAGGCTACAGCTCCACTCCTGGTTTTGCTGTGGACCCCTTTGCTCCCAGACATACACAAACAGCCTCCCACTCCTGCCCCCTCTGTGTTGTGGAACCCCAACAGTTAGCACTGGGTATAGAGTCCATCCTGTAGCAGGCCTTCCAGCTGACCTCCAGACCTCAGTCGTTGCCAAAAGTTTGCCAGGACCACCCTGATCTCTCCAGAAGCTAATTCCACCAGATGCTTCATTCCCAGAGACACACATATACTTGCTTGCCAAGCCACTCTGCTTAGCTGGTAGTTGCTTGAGAGTTGAGAGCAATTTCTGCCTCACTGCAGTTGCTGTCACCACGGATACAGCAGCGTTAAGGCCTGTAGTCCCGCTCCAAGCAGCAAGCCTCGTTACACATAACTGGCCCATTTTACCTTCTTCTAGTTTCCATTTTTGTTCCCCCTAAATCAGCTGGATTTTAAAGTTCTCCTACCTTTGTTTCCTACTATAAACATCCTTTAATAATTCTTGTGCAATCCCAAAATGGTCTTCCTTTGCATCCCATAATGTGTCCCATACTCTTGGCCAGCAAACCCCCTTAGCCTGTAAGTGACCCTGAGAGCCCCTTCAGTTGACTTATCTGGCAGGCATGATACCTGGGCAATGGGGCAGATGGCCGTCTCGAGACAACCCTAACAGGACTGCCTTTGTGCTCCTATGTTCTTGTGCAGAAAAGCCTTTGTGGGCAAGAGCATTCTCCAGTGATGGCCCTGGGAGTAGCTGCACAAGGTGTCACAGGGGTTCCACCACCTGCCATTACCTCTCTGTACTCCTCTGTGTTTATTGTCACATAACCACACTGTCACCATCTGCAGGAAGGTGCATAAGTAGACACCAGCCTTTGGGTACTAATCATTCCTATATCAGAGCAGAAGAAATTGAATTTCTTTTTCCTCAGTCTCTACTTGTGTGACTCTTCAAGAATTCTTAACTATTGGGGTCTCTCTGTGTGGGATATGACAGTGATTGATGCTTGCATTTATTGTTCTGTTACTTGTCATCGGTGTGTTCATGTCCTGATATGAAGATGATTCATGATGTGATGAATGATGACTGATAGGGTTGATGAGAACAATTCTAGGTAATTTATTTGTGGACTACTACTATTTTTGCTGTAACTGGTAAAATATAAGGTGTTGAAAATGTGCCTCTTGTCTTAAGATGGTTGGATCCAGGCATTAGTTTGCCTCTAGCCCTCCAGTATCTCCCTCCATATCCCCTTTCTACTTTTTTTTTCTCTCCACCCTCCAGTCTGATGCAGCTGTTAGAGTTTCATCATGTCCAAATACCATACTCACCCGTAGCACCATTTCTGTGGTAAGGGAAATGTAATTTGTGTGTTTTGCATGGGTGTTACTGTGAGGTGACCTATAGCCAAAGCAGTACTTGCACCTTAGAATGCTGAGAGGCTGAATTCCTTAGTGAGAGGCACATAAGCTGCAAAAATAAAGAAGGGCGAGATGTGCAGACTTACTGGTAGAAAATGGTTAAACCTTTTTGTTCCTGTGCTCTGCTTTTCAAATGCCTTTGCACTGTAGTTAGCCTTATCAGTACTTGATTTAACCTGGATGCCAGCATATTTAGTCCTTCTGGCAGTTTCAGTATCACAGTATCACTAAGGCTGGAAGAGACCTCCAGGATCATCGAGTCCAACCTGTCACCACAGACCTCATGACTAGACCATGGCACCAAGTGCCACATCCAATCCCCTCTTGAACCCTTCCAGGGATGGGGACTCAGTGCCATGTCACTCATTGACTGTCACAGTTGCATCATATATTAGATGGTTTAGCCTGAAAAAAAGTTATCTGCAAGTAGGAAACCATTGCCCACACTTTGTGTTTTCTTCATTTGTGGCTTTCCTTCAGCTGATTTCTATATTTGTGTAAATGAGTGTTTTAAATCAATGTTGTGAAGTTGTTCTTGTCCACCATCTTCATGGCTGCCTCATATCTGTTTTGCATTTATCTTGGCTTCCCAACAGAGCTCTCACAATGCCCTTGCTCTTTCCTTAGTCTTGTGCAATTACAGAGGCAGGACTCCTTCTGCAAGCTTAGCAGTGTATCTTAATTCAGATCCAAGGGCCAGCTTGGTTCTGGCTGGTTTTGTTGTAAATAATCATGGCTTCATGACTGTCTTGGGTGGATGTTTCTGTTTCATACTTCTGCTTCCTTTGGAGAACCACTGGTAGTCTGGAAAATCAGCACTGTCTAGTGATGTGTCTGAGGGGTGTGGAGGTGTCACGGGAGAATAGCATGCATGCCTCTGCTATGCTAGAGCAGCAGGGAAGTAGTTAATTCTGGGCTTCCCACGTTGCACTGAACCTCTCATTTGTACAGCTGATGGTGAAATTCTTGGCTGTATGGAGGGTATGAGCTGGATCTCCTGTAGAACCCAACTGTATGTGCCTTCCTCCTTGACAAACCTTAGTAACTGCTAATTGCTTCACTTAAATTGTTGCCTAAGCATTCTGAATAATTGTTTCCTAAAAGATCTGCATAAGCATTCTGAAGAATGTTCTTTTAAAATTCACTTGTCCTCATTTCTTTTCCATGAGTATACCTTTCAAATATTAATAGACTCTATCAGCTGGAGATTTCTCTCAGTTTAGCTTACACCCTGTCAGCACCCCGATGGAGGGATTGTTGCACGGATGCTCTGCAGTGCCGTTCACAAGGAAAGAAAAAGAAAGAAATGTTGATTTTTGCCCTTGTCACTCACTTAGGAATAGGTCCCTGCAGAACAATGAAAGTGCTTCAGTCATTGGTGGGTTTTTTGTTTTAAGTAGTCAGGGATTTCATATGCTCCTCCTGGCTGTGCCTCTTTTCAGCAGACTTCTATGTTATAGACCATGTTTTGCTGTGCTGGGTCGCATTTCGTGGCGGGATCTTTCTGATTACAAGCTAAAGCTTGAATTTCTAGCCTCACTGAACGCCCCCCCTCCAAACCTACTTACCATGCCAGGCAGACCCATATATTCTAGTGGATTTGTGAGTGTTCAAGATGCATTCTTGGCATTCTTTTCTCACAGGAAAATATCTGTAAATAACTGTGTAAAATTTCTTACTCTGCTGGGTTTCCTGTCACTCTCAGGAGCTTTAATGCCTGCCTTATTTTGAGGGTTGCCTCTAAGAATAACTGAGGGTATGATGATGGATCAGTGCCATTTGGGTAAAGGAGCATATGTTGAAATACCCATTTCCTGTCTTGTTTTAAAGGTACACAGGGGTATTTTATCCTTGTGTAGATTAAGGGAGATGTTTTACATTTAAAACAGCACTACTTTCTTTCTCGCTTTCCCACACGAGTCATTGGTTCTATTAAGGTTTAGTGCTTGAATCTCATGCAAAAGCTATTTTTCCCCCCAAATGTAAAGTTTTCATTTGTGAAAGTTGATGTCAAAGGTTGTTGCATTTTATGTACCATAAACAGTGTCCAGTTTAAGTAGAAAATAGTTGTACATGTTTATAATCTTGAGATTGTGTTTAAAACTTAGTCTTACTTCTCTATTTTTGTCTCATCCCAAGTCTCTCCTCGTAGTTCCTTTTGATTCAAAATGGATGAGATAATGAACTCTCTCAGTAGAGCTGTATGTTTTAGGCTAACATTTTCCAACTTTTGCCCTAAAAGTAGAGATTTGAACATATTTCCTTTTTAAAAAAATATATATTTGGAGGATTTTTTGACAAGCTTGTGCATAAAGGAGTTTGACAAGCTGCCCTTAAATAGGCATTTCAGAGCTTTCAGCACACAAATGGTGGGCCACCACCAATGCTCATTCTGCTTGGGGTTTGAGGTTTCTATTTTTATCTGAGCAGTTCATAGGTTACATTTTTGCTGGTTCATCTCTCTTATGACTCCCAAATCACAGTCTCACAGTCTCAGGCTGCGTCAGGGGAGGTTTAGGCTGGAGGTTAGGAGGAAGTTTTACACAGAGAGAGTGATTGCCCTCTGGAATGGGCTGCCTGAGGAGGTGGTGGGGTCGCTGTCGCTGGGGGTGTTCAGGGTGAGGCTTGACAGGATGCTTGGTTGTATGGTTTAGTTGATTAGGTGGTGTCAGATGATAGGTTGGACATGATGATCTCGAAGGTCTCTTCCAACCTGGTTAATTCTATTCTATTCTATTCTATTCTATTCTATTCTATTCTATTCTATTCTATTCTATTCTATTCTATTCTATTCTATTCTATTCTATTCTATTCTATTCTATTCTATTCTATTCTATTCTGTCATCTCTTCACTCTCCAGTCTCAAAAACCTCTGAGAAGTGCTAAGTAGTTGATGAGTATCATCATGGATATTAGCTTGAATCTCTGATGCCTTTTGGAGACTTTTCAGTGTTTTTAAGGATTGGTATGAGTCAGTTGGCAAGCTAGTCAGGACCTTCAACAAGACCCTGCTGGGGCAAGGAAACAATGGGTTGTGTCTGTTTGAGTGAGCTCTGTGGGTGCCCTGGCTTTTGGTTGCGTTGTAGCAGCATGCCGATTTGTCTCAGGTGTGTAGTTGGAGCGCAAGTGTACAAAGCTGTGCATTGTTGTACTCTGTGCTTATAAGGATTTTTCCTTTTCTCCATAGATCTCTGAGGTCTTTTCCAACCTTACTGATTCTAAGATTCTATGATATCTGAGTGCCTGAGCTGGCACTCATTGCCTTTCATTGACAGGGTGGGCTAAGTGCAGCCGATGGCAGTCCTGAGCATGGGCAGTCGTGGCCTTCTTACAAGCACCACCTTGTGAATTCAGGATTTTCAAGTTTTTGTCTCAATACTCAGCTCTGAACGTTAGATAGCTCTGTGTAGGAGAGGAGTGTGTTGTAATTGTGTGTGCTTTTGGAATGGAGACTACAACAAGTGGGCAAGTACATGCAGGAAATATGACCCAGTAATAACTACAGTTCTTGTTTGAGGGCAGGATCTCTCTGCTCTGGTTGGCTGGCAGCTTGGACTGAGTTGGATCTTGGGGGTTTTTTTAATTGTGATAATTTGTATTGAATCTAATTGCATAGTACTGGATGATAGGAATGTTATAAATGTAACAAATCTTCTGCTGGGTAGTCTGTAAGACAAGGCATTTTCCAGAGCTGCCAGGTTTTGTACAGGCTGAATTATGAAAGATCTCTAGGACTGTATAATTTATGCCAAAGGTGCTGCAAGATTGCATAAATTTAAGGCTTTTAGTCTGAACTGCCAAGTTCATACACTAAAATAATTACAGGGTGCTGACAGTGAAGACCCATTTAAGAAAATGAATGACTAAATTTTACTTCAGTCTATTGTTTAAGATCAAATTCTGCTGCTGTATTAAGCTAATGAAAAGAAAAACCCTGCATAAGAAGATGAAATGCTGTCAAGTCACAGCTTATAACGCTGGAACTGGCAGTGCTTCTCTGTGGGAGAGTGTATTGGTTTTACCTTTTCCCAGAATGTCCTTACATGATGAAACAGTTCATACAAATGTTGAGATACAGTGAGATCTCTGTTGCTGTAACTTCTGCTGCCTGTGTAAGAGTATGGGCAGCAGTCTGGTCTGAACTGAGTCACTGCTAAACCTGCTGTAATCATTTAAAATAGTCAGTGATTGGGGAGGGGCAGGAATAATTGTTTCTGGTGCATGGTGCTCAGAAGTACAAAATCATTAGAGGTTTGTGTATGCACATAGTACCATAGCAGTATAGCAGTGGCTAGTATTTGGGTTGAAGCCAAGAATGTCTGTTTCAGTGTATCCTTTCTGGAAACCAGCTTCTCCCATGAGTGTCAGTAGGACCTCTGTGAAGGCATCTTTGTGCTGTGGGGATCTGACTACTGTTTGACTGAGAGTGAGCTTGTCTTTCCTCTTAATGCATGGGGTTTGTGAGACCTGCAAGGGACACAAGGACTTGGGGAACCACAGACAAGCTATTGGTACAGAAGCTGCCCTAGAATTGTTTCAGCTGCTTTGAGCCTGGAGAGTGGTGGTGAATGGTGCCACATCCAGCTGGCAGCCAGGCCAGGGACACAAGGGACACAAGGACTTGGGGAACCACAGACAAGCTATTGGTACAGAAGCTGCCCTAGAATTGTTTCAGCTGCTTTGAGCCCGGAGAGTGGTGGTGAATGGTGCCACATCCAGCTGGCAGCCAGGCCAGGGACACAAGGGACACAAAGACTTGGGGAACCACAGACAAGCTATTGGTACAGAAGCTGCCTTAGAATTGTTTCAGCTGCTTTGAGCCTGGAGAACGGTGGTGAATGGTGCCACATCCAGCTGGCAGCCAGGCACTAGTGGTGTGCCCCAAGGATCTATGCTGGGCCCCATCCTGTTCAATATCTTTACTAGTGATCTGGATGAGGGGATTGAGTCCACCATTAGCTTGCAGATGACACCAAGCTGGGAGCAGGAGTTGATCTGTTAGAGGGTAGAAGGGCTCTCCAGAGGGACCTTGACAGGCTGGACAGATGGGCAGAGTCCAACAGGATGTCCAAGTGCTGGGTGCTGCACTTTGGTCATAACAACCCCATGTAGTGCTACAGGCTGGGGACAGAGGTATGCAAATGAAGTACTTCATTTTCTCCCTGTCTTCTGCACTAGTTTAAGTAAGCTTGGAAGATTATTTCCATGTTTTCCCCACTCATAACAACAGAAACTCAGATCTGGCATCAAAAGACTGTTTTGGTAGTGTGAGAGCAGTGGCATCAGATCTTTCTTTACTTTGGCAACAAGCTGTCAATTCAAGGTGCCTATATTTTATTTTTTTCAAATGTAGTTTCAAACACTTTCTGAATTGTGTGAGAAATGTAAGGAGGAAAGAGCCACAATGAAAAGCAAACTTAGCACTCTGCTGTGTTAAAGACATCAAAACAAAAAGGTTAAGCAAAATACTTTTTGTAGTGCAGTTTTAAATTGCCAACTTTATGATAATCTAAGCAAAGCTGAAGTGATCTGTTTTAGTCTTGCTTTGCATTATTAATTTAGTAGTTATCCTCTGGGGGAAAGTGTTCATTTTATCTGGGAGAAGGGGAAATAGGAAAATGGGTTTTACTGCTCCTTAGCATAGAATGAATGGTCCATTGATTGAGCAATTTAATTTCCATGTGGTTTGCATTACATGAAACCCTCCGAAATTACTTATTTGCTGGTATAATATTAAATTCAGGATTACGCACAATCATATGTGGCTTGAAGTCTGGAAATGAGTTAAAACAATTCAAACTTCTTATGTGGTTACATAAGGCTACGTTAGTGGTGCTAAATGCATTTAAATCAGTATTAGGTCTAGGTATCTCTAGTGTGGTTAATTGTATTTGTTAGTCACTGTGTTCATTTACAAACATGGAGGGGATCCCTTTGTATCAAGGAGGTTTTGTAGAGAGGAAGAAACCAAGCTTGCAGTCAGAGTGGCTGGAGAGCTGCCAAGCAGAGAGAGACCTGGGGGTGCTGGTTGACACCCACCTAAACATGAGCCAGCAATGTGCCCAGGTGGCCAAGAGGGCCAATGGCATCCTGGCCTGCATTAGGAGTAGTGTGGCCAGCAGCAGCAGGGAGGTCATTGTGCCCCTGGACTCTGCATTGGTTAGGCCACACCTTGAGTCCTGTGTCCTGTTCTGGGCCCCTCAGTTTAAGAAGGACATTGAGACACTTGAAGGTGTCCAGAGAAGGGCAACAAGGCTGGGGAGAGGCCTTGAGCACAGCCCTGTGAGGAGAGGCTGAGGGAGCTGGGGTTGCTTAGCCTGGAGAAGAGGAGGCTCAGGGAAGACCTTATTGCTGTCTACAGCTAGCTGAATGGAGGTTGTAGCCAGGAAGGGGTTGGTCTCTTCTCCCAGGCAACCAACACCAGAACAAGGGGGCACAGTCTCAAGCTGTGCCAGGGGAAGTTTAGGCTGGAGGTGAGGAGAAAGTTCTTCACTGAGAGAGTTGTTCGCCATTGGGATGTGCTGCCCAGGGAGGTGGTGGAGTCACCATCCCTGGAGGTGTTCAAGAGGGGATTGGATGTGGCACTTGGTTCCATGGTCTAGTCATGAGGTCTGTGGTGACAGGTTGGACTTGATGATCTTGGAGGTCTCTTCCAACCTTGGTGATACTGTGATGTGCTGTCATGAAAAAGGACTCGTTGTTAAGGCTGGAATGAGAACAGTAGCTTCCTAGGAAGTACTGCTGCTCTTAAAAGTCCTGTCCCCCAGCTTTATTCTGCAGCACACCTGGAATAATTGCATATGCTTATTTAATTAAAAATATTTTAATAGCTTGGAAATATTTTTAGATCTTAGAAGTTGTCATAACTTTGAATTCTGTAGTGATTCCATCTTACACTTGCAGGTGTATCTGGTTTACATAAAGCATTGAGAGGCAATGTAGTCTTTGGCTGTAGCCAGCACAGGTTTATGAGAGGAAAATCCTGCTTAACTAAACTTCTGACTAGGTCACCCATCTAGCTGATGTGACAGGCTTGGATTTAGCTGTCTCTTACAGTATCCTTCTGGATAAATGCCCAGTATACCCTGGGGAGCTGTTGGCTGATCAGTCGGGCTCAAAGGGCCCAGTGACAGGACAAGGGACAATGGGGGGAAGTTGAGGCACAGGAAACAGGAGGAAGAATTATTTCACTGTGAGGGTGATGAGCACTGGAACAGGCTGCCCAGGGGGGTTGTGGAGTCTCCCTCTCCGGAGATACTCAAACCCCACCTGGATGCATTCCTGTGTGGCCTGGTATAGGTGATCCTGCTCTGGCAGGGGGTTTGGACTGGATGAGACCCAGAATGGGGTAGTTGGTGATCTGCTTAGCCACTTGGATCCCCACAAGTCCATGGGACCAGATGGGATCCATCCCAGGGTGCTGAGAGAGCTGGCAGATGAGCTGCCAAGCCGCTCTCCATCATTTTTCATCAGTCCTGGCTCACTGGAGACATCCCAGCTGACTGGAAGCTGGCCAACGTGGTGCCCATCCACAAGAAGGGCCGGTTGGATGAGCCAGGGACTTCCAGGCCTGTCAGCCTGACCTCAGTGCCAGGCAAGATTATGGAGCAGGGCATCTTGAGTGCAGTCACACAGCACTTAGAGGATGGCCAAGGGATCAGGCTCAGCCAGCATGGGTTTAGGAAGGGCAGGTCCTGCCTGACCAACCTGATCTCCTTCTATGATCAGGTGAGTGCCTGGTGGATGTGGGGCAGGCTGTGAATGTAGTCTACCTGGACCTCAGCAAGGCCTTTGACACCGTCCCCCACAGCAAACTCCTGGCCAAGCTGTCAGCCCATGGCTTGGATGGGAGCACACTGCGATGGGTTAGGAACTGGCTGGAGGGCCAAGCCCAGAGAGTGGTGGTGAATGGTGCCACATCCAGCTGGCAGCCAGTCACCAGTGGTGTGCCCCAGGGATCAGTGCTGGGCCCCTTGCTCTTTAACATCTTTATTGATGATCTGGACGAGGACATTGAGTCCATCATCAGTAAATTTGCTGACGACACCAAGCTGGGGGCAGGAGTTGATCTGCTGGAGGGTAGAGAGGCTCTGCAGAGGGACCTCGACAGGCTGGGCAGATGGGCAGAGTCCAAGGGCATGAGATTGAACACATCCAAGTGCCGGGTTCTGCACATTGGCCACAACAACCCCATGCAGAGCTACAGGCTGGGGTCAGAGTGGCTGGAGAGCAGTCAGGCTGAGAGGGACCTGGGGGTGCTGGTTGATGGTAGACTGAACATGAGCCTGCAGTGCGCCCAGGCAGCTAAGAGAGCCAATGGCATCCTGGCCTGCATCAGGAACAGTGTGGCCAGCAGGAGCAGGGAGGTCATTCTGCCCCTGTACACTGCACTGGTTAGGCCGCACCTCGAGTCCTGTGTCCAGTTCTGGGCCCCTCAGTTTAGGAAGGAGGTTGACTTGCTGGAACGAGTCCAGAGAAGGGCAACAAGGTTGGTGAGGGGCTTGGAGCACAGCCCTGTGAGGAGAGGCTGAGGGAGCTGGGGTTGCTTAGCCTGGAGAAGAGGAGACTCAGGGGTGACCTTATTGCTCTCTACAACTACCTGAAGGGAGGTCATAGTGAGGCAGAGGTTGGTCTCTTCTCCCGGGCAACCAGTACCAGAACAAGAGGACACAGTCTCAGGCTGTGCCAGGGGAGGTTTAGGCTGGAGGTTAGGAGGAAGTTTTACACAGAGAGAGTGATTGCCCACTGGAATGGGCTGCCTGAGGAGGTGGTGGGGTCGCCGTCGCTGGGGGTGTTCAGGGAGAGGCTTGACAGGATGCTTGGTTGCATGGTTTAGTTGATTGGGTGGTGTTGGATGATAGGTTGGACATGATGATCTCGAAGGTCTCTTCCAACCTGGTTAATTCTATTCTATTCTATTCTAAACTGAGCTCTCGAGGTCCATTCCAGCCCCTGACATTCTGTGGTTCTGTGAAAGGGTTCTAATAAATGGGGTTACAGCAGGCTGGTGACCAGTGGGGTTTGCCAGGGCTCAGTGTTAGGGCCAGTGCTGTTTAACATCTTTATAAATGATCTGGATGCAGGAAGTGAATGTACATGAACTTAAATTTGCAGACAACACTAAACTAGGAGGAGCTGTGGACTCCCTCAAGGTAGAGGCCTTAAAGAAAGATCTGAATAGACTCAAGAGCTGGGTGGTCACCAGCTGTATGAAAGTTAACAAGAGCTACTGCTGGATTCTCTACCTGGGGCAGTGTAATCTTGGTGCTGATCTTCTGCCTGTGCTGACCAGGAGCAGGACATGAGGAAATGGAATGAAGCTGCATCAGGGAGAATTCAGCTTGAATATTGGGAAAAGGTGCTTCACTGAGAATTGGATTTGATAATCCTTATGGGTCCCTTCCAATCTGAGCTATTTTATGATTCATTCTGTTACTGTGGTGTTTTACTATGTGTTGAAAATTACATGGCACTCATTTAAAAGGCAGCAACTACCCCCACGTTGTTCACAGGATTGTAAAGAATGTGCTGGAGTACAATTTTTAGCTGTTGTGGGAGACTGAGGGAGAGGCTGGATTTCCAGCAAGGTTTCCATTGCAGACTGCAAAAGACACTTTGCAGCAAGCAATCTCTGCATTGCCATGTTGCAGCAGAATCCCGTGAAGTAAGGTATCCATCCAATTAAAACCTGGAAGCTGTTGCCAACTGATAGCTTTCTGGAGGGCTGTATGAAACGAGTTACCATCCAGGCCTGAGCCAGTAGAGGCTTCTGGTAGAGATGCAGCTTCTCTGCTTAGTCCCTGTTTGCAGTGCCAGCAGAGGTGCTAAGGTAGAAAGAAACCCAGGAGACTGAATTCCTTTGAGCTTACATGTACAAAAAGCTACCTGTGTGTGTTTCAGAGCAGACTCTAAAAGGAGAGCTGGGCTACAAGTAGACTTTCTACAAACACAATACTGTTTTCATACAGTAAGATGTTACAAAAGCAAATATAGTAAAACCAGTTGTAGGGATCAGCTCTCCTGGTTTTATGTACTAAGGAGGAGACTGAAATCATAGTGTGGCTCAGTTGGTAGCACATAAGACCCTTAATGGGAAGGTTGTGAGTTCAAGCCTGCAGTGGGCAGTAGTGACAGGTTGGACTCGATGATCTTTGAGGTCTCTTCCAACCTTAGTGATACTGAAATACTATATATAAGAACATTCCTGAGGCTGCAGAAGTTAACCACTGACAAGAAGTAAAAAGCAAAAGCAGCTCACCATGGTTGTTCTAATATGGGGGTAAGGACAGCCTTGGCATAGACTGAAGAAGGTACAGAACCTCCAGCCTTGGAGGCTTTTAGGTACATGTATTGCACAAGCTGCTCAGATGAAGAGTATCTCCCTGGGCAGGGAGTAGGTATTTCTGCATTTTTTCTGAGGTCTGGCAGCATGAAGTATTTCCCACAGAGCTGTGGGAAGTAGTGCTTCTCTTTCTTCACTGCTCTCCTGGGGAGCAGTTCCAGGACATCTCTACTGTCTCCCAGCTGTGAGTATGGCATACAGCATATGTCAGAGCTGGAACTGGGACACTGCTTCCTGTTGAGTGGATGTCCATTCTGCTTTTGTACAGAAGACTATGCTAAGAATTGTGGAGCCCTGCTTGGCTGTGAGTCTGATTCTGTGCAGCTTATGGCAACAAGGAGATGAAGGTATATGACTTCAGTTGCCTTATCTGGATTTAATGTGATGACACTTTACAGTTCCCTGAGATGCCACCCCATTGTCAAAAGCAGTATACTGCATTGTACAGCCAAGACACATCTGGTTTGCTTTTTACTGATTAATTGTAATTAATTTAAACAGTGTGTGCTGTGTAAACACTGCTCTGAACACAGCCTGTAGTGACCTTGTTGTATTGATACAGCAGTTAACATTTTCAGAGCACTTGTTTGAGGGAAAGAGGAAGGTTGCCTTTTGTCCAGTGTAATGCATGGGAGTTTGACACCATGAGGTTCAGAAAACTTTCTGGCTGCCTAGTTTTAGACTCTTTTTTTTCCAGGACACTTGGTGTTGAATAACAGCCCATGTGACAGTGCAGGTCCCACTGTAATTGTAAGTGCTTAGCCATTTGACTTGCAGAGTGACCTTGGTCTCAAGTAACACAACTAAGAAGCAAGGAATGTGATTAGTAGGATCATGGCTATGTGGGGAATTTTGCTATGCATTGCAAAAAACCTCTGTGGAAAATGTAAGGATCATGTTGGATTTCAAGGAGAGGAGTTGGCTATGGAGCCCCAGCCCTCTTCATTGCAGGAACTGTATCCTTACATGGTGCATGGTTAGGTTGTACACGCTGCTACCTTCTCCTCAGAGGAGAAAAGGGCTATGGAAGCCACTTTATTTTCATGGAGAAAATAAACCTGTGATTGCATGACTGGACCTGCAGTGGGCTGGGAATGGTGGTTCCCAGTGTTTAGAGTGGGTGAATTTTCAGTTGGAATGCCCTTTTATTGTGGATCTCAGCATATGATTTCCTGGGGTTTAGAAAAGCAAAGATTAATCACTCTCAACTTTTCCACGTGTGTTGTGGTGCTGTTGTGGATTGTAGGCAAGCAGTTCTAGAGTCACAGGACTCATCTCTGCCTTTTCTGATTATGGGCTCTATTCCATTGGTGTTTGCTGAGAGGTTGTCCTCTATGTTGGTTCTTTTTGCTTTGGGCTTTGCAGCTGTTAGCTGCGCAGCAGGATATTTGTAAGAAAGCTGCACTCTGATAAGGAACAAGTTCTTCCTTGGAGAACTTGACTTAGAGAAAGACAAGAGACTCAGTGGGTTTCTTGCATTATGCTTGTATTTCAGCACTGGACACAGGTAGAACAGCTTGTAAAGACCTGTGTGCCTTCAGAGGGTTCTGTGCAACTTATAGAAGAAAAAAGTCATCCATCTAAAATGAGAGAGGTGTGTTAATATCTCACAGAAAGTTCTGATGTCTTCTGCCTATGCAAAAGTTATCTATCTAAGAATGACAGAAGTAGCTCACAGAAAAGTTCTGGTGCCTCCTATCTATGCAAAGGTTATATATCTAATGCTGCCCTCCTTAAAGTCCACCCACCCCCCTCCTGCATGCCAGCTAACAATGAGGAGCTCCTTATCAGCTCTCTTACTCTGTTAAACTCCATAAGAATTTAGAAAGGAATTTTCTGCTCATCAGAAGCTTCCTTTCCCTCACAGATAAGTTAGTCTCTACTATCAAGTTTCAGTGGTGGCCTGAGTATCTGTGATTTGATTTTAATCACCTTCTCCTGTGTCATTTTCCTGTCTCTGTGCTCCACAGATTTTCCATCTCTGTGTTCATTTGTTGCCAGTCTGTGCCAGTGGTATTTCTGAGGGCCTTTAGAGTAAGCAGCTTGTGAGCTTTAGAACTCCTGCTGTGTAGTCTTTGACAAACCACTATCTTAGATGGAAAGCAGACATGCAGGACCATATCCCTCTCCTTTGGAGACAAGACACATTTATAAATGTAAATAAATGTCCTGCTCTTTCCCCCCTGCAGCTGTAGCTTGCTGGTGGTGTTGGGTTTGGCAGTTATGAAGGAGTTAGCATTTCTCCACTTGTCATGTTTCCTCAGCTAATCTGACCAGGAAATACCTCTTGCTTTTTGCTTTTTTCTTTTCTTTTTTCTTTTTTATTCTTTTTCCCCCCCTTTCCTTTTCTTCTGCCTTTCCCCCCCCCGCTGCAAACCCTCTTGCCTAAGCTGTGATTGTGTGTGAGGATATGGTGACATTGTTTTGAATGTCCCTTCATGTTCACCAGTCGCATCCCCCTTCTGACTCTCCTCAGAATCTAAGGCCAACTTGTTGAGTGCTTCTGCTGTCTCGAGGTGCTTGCCTAATACTAGCTCCTCAATAAATGAGGCAGCCTATAATTGGAAGTTATTTGCTTAATTTCCTTCATAGTGGTGTTCACCTGACCTTGTGTTCAAGCAAAAGCATGAGCAAGAGTGTATGGAGAAAGTGACAATTATTCACTGGTGATCTGACATAGTCCCTGTCTCAGTTAGAGTTGAGCATTGTAGGCTTCAAGCATGAGAGGTCATTTCAGCTGATGTGAGCAACAGGTCTGGAACTGTCTGTGAGCAGCATGAATCCCATTTTCTGCACGGGAATTGAAAGATGTGGTTCTGTGGTCAGTAGGGTGGGAGATCTGGAATGAAGATCTATCAGTGTTCCTAAAATGTGTGCCTAGCCTCAACGTTCATAACTCATTCAGGATGTGACCTTCAAAACAGTTAGTGCAGCACAGGAGTTTAGCACCGAGTGTGCAGAGTTTGGTTTGCTTCATTTTAGTTTTGTGGAAGGGCCATAGGAAGGAGTAGGTTTTGTAAAACCTGTCAGTTCTCCTGCAGCACCTCCAGACCCATGAATTCTGCTACTGTGTGTTGAGACACCAAGCCCTCCATGTGAAAGAGCCAGAGCGCTGAAGTGCTGCTGAAAGGAAGGGTTCTGAGCTCCCTGAAGCGCTGAGGCCCAGATAGGAACTTGAATGCTAAGATCCCTTCTATCTTGAGGAATTCATTCACCTCTCCACTGTAGCTTTGTTTTTAGTAGTTTTATCTGTGGGTTTTTCCTGGTGTTTTATATGCAGAGTCAGTCAAGAGCTGTGAAGTGCTTTCCAGCTGCCGCTCTAAAACTTCAGGATCTGCTTTACTGTTTCTTTCTCTTAGACTTATGTGCTGCTTTGTTCCCCCACCCCCACCAGCTAGAGCCCCCCTACCCTCTGCTGTTCCACTGGTATCTCAGGATGTGGTTTTCCTGGTGCTTTGATATGCTTGGTCTTATGCTTTCTATTTGAGCTGAGCTCCCTGTCATGAGATAGTTACACACTGCATTCCTATGCTGAAAATAGATGCTTTCTGCATAACCTGTTTCCTTATACCCTGTAGTATCTAAAGCCTCTGGTAAAGCACTGTCTCTGCTACCCTAGATGGAGCAGCACTGCAGTCATCAGAAGCTGAGAAAGGTGCCAGGCAGACTGTAAAATCTGACTAAGTTTCTATGTGTTGAAAGTCCAGAGTGTCTGTTGGTTGTGAGATGCCTTCACTGTGCTATTATTTAAGCTAACAGAAAGAGATTGTGTTTTTCTTATTAGATACAGCCATAGGGAAAAACCCAAATACTGTCTGCTGCCTAGAATGACACAAGCATTCATAGCCTCTTGACTCTTGTCTGTGCCCTTAGTAGGAAATCATTCAGACTGTGCTGCTGTGGATTTTGCCAAAAGATGTCTTCTCAAGAACCCAGCAGCAAAACTGAAATGTTGCTCAGAATGTATTCTGATGGTCATCAGCTGTCTGTCTAACTGCTGCTTTCCTCCTCATTGCAGAGGGACCTGGACAGGCTGGACAGATGGGCAGAGTCCAAGGGCAGGAGATTGAACACATCCAAGTGCTGGGTTCTGCACATTGGCCACAACAACCTCATGCAGAGCTACAGGCTGGGGTCAGAGTGGCTGGAGAGCAGCCAGGCAGAGAGGGACCTGGGGGTGCTGGTCGATGGTAGGCTGAACATGAGCCTGCAGTGTGCCCAGGCAGCCAGGAGGGACAATGGCCTCCTGGCCTGCATCAGGAACAGTGTGGCCAGCAGGAGCAGGGAGGTCATTCTGCCCCTGTACACTGCACTGGTTAGGCTGCACCTCGAGTCCTGTGTCCAGTTCTGGGCCCCTCAGTTTAGGAAGGAGGTTGACTTGCTGGAGCCTGTCCAGAGAAGGACAACAAAGCTGGGGAGGGATTTGGAACACAGCCCTGTGAGGAGAGGCTGAGGGAGCTGGGGTTGCTTAGCCTGGAGAAGAGGAGACTCAGGGGGGACTTTATTGCTCTCTGCAACTGCCTTAAGGGAGGTTGTAGCCAGATGGGGGTTGGTCTCTTCTCCCAGGCGGCCAGTACCAGAACAAGAGGACACAGTCTCAGGCTGTGCCAGGGGAGGTTTAGGCTGGAGGTTAGGAAGAAGTTCTACACAGAGAGAGTGATTGCCCATTGGAATGTGCTGCCCAGGGAGGTGGTGGAGTCACCATCACTGGAGGTGTTCAGGAGGAGACTTGATAGGGTGCTTGGTGCCATGGTTTAGTTGATTAGGTGGTGTTGGATGATAGGTTGGACACAATGATCTTGAAGGTCTCTTCCAACCTGGTCTATTCTATTCTATTCTATTCTATTCTATTCTATCCTATCCTATCCTATCCTATCCTATCCTATCCTATCCTATCCTATTCTATTCTCATCAGGAAAAAAAGGATGTAAAGGGTTAATTAAAGAAGTTATTCTTTATTTCAGAATCCTATAGTACCAGGCAAGGACTGCCTTGTAAACCCACATTACTGTAGATCTGAATTAATTTTTGCCTGTAATTCTGTCAGCTGTGGGTTTTGCTTGTGATTTATATGAACTGGAACTGACTGGGAAAATCACATTTCTCACATGGGTATCTGCTTCCCAGCTTTAAAATAGCACTTCCTTTGTTTTTTGGGATTCCAGCTCTTTGCTGTTAAGACAGCTTCAAGTGACAGGATCCAGTTGTTGAAAGAGGCACTTCTTGGCCTAAATTCAGCTTCCCTCTGCTGCCAGATGTTTCCTGTGTGAGCTTTGGCAGTTTAGTAGGCATCTCTTAGCTATCCATGAAATGGGATAATATGCACGTCCCACTGCACAAGAATATCCAGAGGGTGCATCCTCATTTAGGTTGTGGTTGCACAGCTTTTGAAGCCGAACCTCAAGTTAGGATCCTGAACATGCTTTCCTCTTTGTGCTTGTACCTTGGGGAGCTGCCCTGGCCAGGCTGAAGGTGTTTTTCTCATAGAGATAGTATGTGGGCACCTCAGCTTTTTGAAAGGCTCATTGAATTGGTATGAGTGCCAGCATTTGGGAAGGGCACCACAGGGAAGGGAGAAGACTAAGGGGTTTGGATTTGCAGTGTCTTTGAGTTGCCAAACCCCTGCAATCTAGAAAGAGACCACAGTGGTAGCAAGGAAATGATGACATTGGGTAAACAGCCATGTACAGACCAGTAAAAAGACACTTGTTCTCCACAGGCTTGGTGTGTGGGTCCCACCAGATGCAAAGCTGGTGCAGAACTGTTTTCTTAAAGTAAAATTCTTAGAGTGCACTTCATGCATTCTTTAACCATGCTGGAAGGTTTTGGAGGTCTCAGTGCCTGAGCCCCTTTCCTATTGCAAGAACTAATGCAAATACTAAAAGTGAAGAAAATCAAACTAACATTAAGTTGCACCTTGGGGGATGGTTACAGAGCTGTGGATCACTTTGTTTACTTCTCGGTGTCAAAGATTTCCCCTCTCAGGTGTCAGACCCTGGATTTCATGTTTCTCCTGGAGCTAGAACCCAGCATTCTACCTGGCTCCACAAACTGCTGGTCTCCTTTGAGAAGGGCAACTTCTGAACCTTGTGACTTGTGTACTATGTATGGCTTTGTCTCCTAACAGCCCTCAGCTCTTTGCAAAGGAGCTTTCCGTTTTTAAAACAGAAGTAATGTTCTTTTCCTATGGTTTGCTTTTTCAGCTCTCTGTTAAAGCTACTTTATGCATGCAGTAAATATCCTGAGAGTAAAAATCAGCAGTCTATGTTACTCCTAAACTGCAAGAGAGCTTTTTTGCCTTCACTAGGCCATCTCTGCTAGTGCAGAATGCAAAGCAGTGACTGATCCTACCATGGATGCCTGAGCTGAAATTTAAAACTGAAAGAACTGCAATGCTTATTTCCCTCCGAGCCCCCTGCCCAGTTCCATTTGCTGTTTCCACAGGAGCCATTAGCCTTCTTTTTCTCTTGGTTTGTGACAGAGTGTGCACGTGAGAAAAAGCCCAGAGCAGCTTCACTCATTTCTCTTTCTCACATTCCATGTTTCCTGCAAGATGCCCACTGTTGGGAAATGTCTCTCTGAATCCAATACAGCAGCACAGAAAGTGTTTAGAAGCTCAGCCAAGGTGAATCTTGCTGAACTTTAAACATCCATATGAGAAGTTTATCCTTTTTGCATTTATTTTCTGCTTCCTGGCTTTCTGAACTATGAACCTTCTGAGCTGGTGCACCTGCCTGCTCCTGCCTGCCCTGTCCTTTCCTCCCTGGCTGCTGTCCTTCAGGCATGACAGCAGTGACGGCACCCTAGACAGTATTTTTTCTTTCGTTATATGTTTCTGTGTTTCTAGGAGATCCCAGGTCTGAGTTCCCATCTCTCTTCTCTTACCTGGCCTGGTTGTTAAAGCTCATCCCCCTGTTGCTCTGCTTGATAGCTGGTACCACCTTTGAGACTTACATAACACCTTTTCCTCACTGCATTCTGATGATCCTGTCTGCAACTTCCTTGTCCTCCATTTCTCTAAAACTAGGGCACAAATCTGAGATGCTGGTCAAATGTCTTCTCCTCCACGCATTAGCTGCTGCAGTAAATGCCTTTCCACTCTGCTCAGCTGTTGCTTGCTTGATTGATTGAGGAAAAGCCTTTTTTTTAGTGAAGAGCCTTCAGAGGCTTGCCTTGGCCAAGTGCAAATTGTGTAGTTAGGTTTATTGACCACCAGCCTCAGTGAGTGTATCAGTGCAAAGATGGAATTTTCAGTATGATTAGAAATCCATTGCACAGGGTCCAAGAGCAATTGATATTGAAAATGACCACTATGGAAAGCCTGGTAAAGTGAACTAGAGAAACTGCAGTCAGAGGCATTCTAACAGCAAGGGGGAAGTGATTATTTCTGTCTGCTATGGCTTGGTACTTGTGAGCCTGCATCAGGAATTCTGGGCCTCGTGTAGGCCTCCTAGTGCAAATGAGATGCTGATGAGCAAATGCAGTCAAGGACTACAAGTTGATTTTTAAGGGTCTGGAGCACATGCTGTTTGCAAGGCTAAGGCAGCTGCACTCATTTGGCTTGAGGAACAGGCTGACTTAGGGAGTCGTATCCTACCTGCATAGAGATGCACAAGAAGGACAAGAGGCAGTGATCACAGCTGGTGGTTGAGTGAGTCCCAAATGGTGGTGAGGAAAAAAATTCTCCCCTGGGAGTGCTGCTCTGGGAAGAGGTTACTCTAAGAAGCTGTAGAATCACCAACTTTCCATATTCAGCTGAGTAAGGTGTTAAATAATATGATACAGCATTAAGTGAGTTAGGACTCACTTTGGCCTTGGAGTTGGACTGGGTAATGTGAATATGTCCCTTCCAACATGAATTACTTTGTGAGTCCAAACAGTATTACTCAGTGCTGTCTTGTAGGAGACCTTTCTTCTAGTTTTAGAGAGTGCTTGAAGGAATCTGTGAGAAAGAGGTTGATTTGTTTCTTTTTCTTCTGTACCCCTGGATTGAGTCTGTGTTTAGTAAGAGTTTGGGTTTTTTGCAGCGTGACTGCTGTGAGGATTGGTTTTGTGAGATGGTAGCTAAAATGAAATGTCAGCATGAATGAAGAGTGGCCACTGTAGTGTTGGTCTTCAAAAGCAAGGCAAGGGTTCCTTAGCAATTGCTGTCCTGAAAGAGTGACTGCTGGTAAAAGAATGGGTCTGATACGAAAAGAGGATGAAATCCAAGAGTCTGCAGAGTGACAGAAGTGTAAGTTCTTAAGAAAGAAATCTTGCCAGACAATGTGATTGTTTGTTTGGGTTTTGGAATGGAATGGAATTCCAAAACCATGGGTTTAGGGAATGCAGCAGGAAGGAGCTGCATGTTTGCTTTCCAACATGATGATTATTTGAAGCTGGTTTGGGTAGGAGTGTCAGGTGCATTAAAAGTTGGGTGAAAGGTAGTAAACAAAACCTGATAACAGCAATGAAGTGGTTATATAGGTTGGGAGTTAGGTTAGGCTGGTGGTGTGAAACATTTTTGTTAATGATATGACAGAGAGAGAGGAATACTGTTAATGAGCTTTGAGAAGAAACCAGGAATCCTGAGCCTCAGAGCAGTGAAATGAGGGGACACTGGGTTTGGATACAGAAAGTAAAAATAAAATGAGATTTAACTTGGAAAACTGTTAAACCAGGAGCATGTTTGCTATCTGGAGCATATATCCTAAAGAGAAGCACCAATTTGTGGTGCTGAAAATGGCAGTTAGGGTCCTAGAACATCATCTGAGCAGGGAACTGGGTCTTGTACTCACTGGGCAGGGGCACTTTAAACCCCTTGCCCAGCCCATTGAACAACAGAGCTCACTGCTGAAATCACTCACAATAAACTTTGTCCTATCTGCATGAGTCATTACACCCTCTAGGAGCATTTGGGAGCTACTGGGATGACCTGTTGGTAAAATTTCTTGTCTTGAAGTGCCTGAGTGAGACTGACTTGAAGAAGACTGATGGGAAATGATTGCACTCAAGAGCTGTTCAGATGAACTGAATGAACATTTCCACCCAGCTATGGGAATGTGGGGTCACAGCTTATGGTGGAAGGTGTGTGAGGAAAAGCAGGGAGCTGAAGGTGTGTTTTGGTAGGAGGTCTTCAGACATACTGCATACCACGTTCATAAAGCACTGTGCAAGCTGTGCAACCTTGTGACCACCACACTATCACTTCTTTGGAGTGTGTGCACCTGCTGAAACCAGGTCTATACAATGGCCAAGCTTAACTGACTGCAGTCTTGCCCTGGGAACTGCAGTGACCAAGTTAGAGCTGTAAAGCACAAAGGAGAAAAAAAGTCATTGGCTCAGAGGTTATTAGAACCTTTGTGGTACTCCTCAAATGCTTCATGCCTGTTCACAACCTCCCTTGGCCTTCCAGCAATGCAGAGTGGTTCAGTTCTACCATGCTAGTGCAAACTGAGAGCTGGTACTGAGCTGCATGAGGTTTTTCTCCTGTACACCAAGGTAGATAGTATTTTCAGTAGGTCTCATGATGTAAAAGATGACAGTTTGGAGGGAAAAAAATGATACCATGACTGAACCTTACCTTCCTCACCTGAAAGAATTTTTAACCTCAAATTGGCTTCGCTTAGAGGCAGTTAAAGACAATCCAGAACCAGTTGTGGGTTTGGTGGTGGGTTTTTTTCTGCTTTATTGTTGCTTGGGGGTGGGTTTTTTTGTTTGTTTGGTTGGGTTTTTTTTAACTTCTCTGCCCCCTGAGAGAAGCATTAGCATGCTGAAGATTTAGGTAGAGATGGTTTTTACACTTGAAGGAGTAATTTGGGGTCTAATGTTCTGGTTAAATTAGGGATCACAGGCCTTTTGGGGAGGTAGGTTTCGTTGAGAATGTAAGCCCCAGGAGAGATGCTTGCATGGGGCATGGATTGAATGAGGACTGCATCCCAGCTGCAAGGCTGTTCTAGACTCTTGCAGACTTGTTAGCTGGCTACAGCAGAGCAATAAGCATACATGGCTGGATATTAGTATGGCTTTTGTAGATACACTTAACAGCTTGACCTATCATTAGTACTTTTTGTCTTCAGTTTCATCCTAGTGGTTCTCGTATGTTCTGGATGACTTGGTGCTTGTACAGGGAGTGTACTGCTTTGCTTTCTTGCCTAATTTTGAGCATATTGTAGAAAATAAAAGTAGCTGTTAAAAAGCTACTCTGAGTGTTGCTGAGAGTGGTCTGTGTGAGCGTTGCCCGAGAGCTTCAAGAGTTGTGTATGGAATGACCAAAGCATTCAAGTATTTTGGGATCCTTTTTCAGTGATTATATGAGGGCAGCCTTTAAAGTGGTTTTCTGCCTCATCTCCTCCTAGTCATGCTGCTTTGATTATTTCATTTCTGTTGACTGCTGCTCAGCTGACAACTTCAATCAAACTCCCTCTGATGTCTTTAGTGAAACACTTGTCTCAGCTTCAGAGGTCCGGCTGTCCTGGGAGGCGTATCATTTCTTTTAGCTCCTGCTCGCTGCTATTATGATTCCAGGGACACCTGTGCCTTGTCAAAAGAGTCAAGTTCAGTAGTGTGCAGAAAAGAAAAAAAAAATGTACTTAATATTTACTTAGAGGCATAGAAATAGAAATTATATCAATTAATGCCTGAAGGTTCTATTGTCCAGCCAAGTCACGGCCCCTTTATGCTGAGAGGTCATAAATCTCCTTGCAGAATGCCCTGCACTGAAGGAGAGAGCCTGGGCCACTCTGCACATGCCTGAGGCTCATGAATACAGCTGTCAAACTGCTGTGAACTGGCTTGGGAGTCTTCACTGCCTGCAGCTGTTGTGGGGTGTACGTGAGACTGTACACCGCTGGAGGGGACGGTTTGACTGGCCAGCTCCACTTCTGTCTTTTACCATTTAAAAACCTACCAAAAAGTAGAATGAATTGGTAGTGATTTTCTGTTGGACTGTTATGGTCAACTTAATTATAGACTTCTCCTCTTCTCCCCCACCTTCTTCCCCCAGATTCCAAGGTCCCCCACTGTGCCTCTCTGAGAGGGCTGTGCAGGGTGGGGGGACGGCATGCAGAGTGTGAGTCCAGAGTCTTGTGCATGCCTGTTCCTCACACAGGCTCCAGGTCAGCCTTGCAGGCTACTGATACCCCAGACACATGCCTCTGTGTGCTGGGTTGGGTTTCCAGGACTTGTATGGCACTGTACTTGCTTGATTTCTTCCTTCAGATTTGATTGAAGCAAGCAGACATTCTGGTTGTGTAAGTCTTATTTCTTTAGAAATCCAGAGTTAAAATACATTCAGAATGAAAAGCTGCATGGCTACCCAGATTAGCCTTGAGGAGAGAAATCCTGCCAGGGTGGGAAAATCTGATTCTGTGAGAATGAGAGGGGTATGCAGCACTTTGGGTGCACTGTGTGTACAGGATTCTTGAACTTGACCATCAAAATTAATGGTGTTTTTTAGTCAGATGAGTGCTGGAAGCTGGGAAGTTAAAAAGATAGTAATTCTTTCAGTAGTTCACTCAAATAGCTCTTCAGCATTATGGACACCCAAGGAACAAACTCTATTTCTTTGTTTTCTTCCTAAGTTTTACTGCTTGCAATATAGCACACTAAAGACACAGAGGAGGTCTAAAACACTGCAGAGGAGGTGTTTCCATAGGCTAGTGCTTGCCATGAGAAGACCTCATCACAAAGAGGTTAGGTCTCTATGGAACTAACAATCTTTCAACATCTGGGGGAAAAGAAGGTATCATGTATGTCTGCTGCAAAATGGAACATCTATCACAGTATCACCAAGGTGGGAAGAGACCTCAAAGATCATCGAGTCCAACCTGTTGCCACAGACCTCATGACTAGACCATGGCTCCAAGTGCCACATCCAGTCCCCTCTTGAACACCTCCAGGGACGGTGACTCCACCATCTCCGTGGGCAGCACCTTCCAATGGCCAACAACTCTCTCTGGGAAGAACTTTCTCCTCACCTCGAGCTTAAACTTCTCCTGGTACAGCTTGAGACTGTGTCCTCTTGTTCTGGTGCTGGTTGCCTGGGAGAAGAAATCAACCCCCACTTGGCTACAACCTCCCTTCAGGTAGTTGTAGAGAGCAATGAGGTCTCCCCTGAGCCTCCTCTTCTCCAGGCTAAGCAACCCCAGCTCCCTCAGCCTCTCCTCACAGGGCTGTGCTCAAGGCCTCTCCCCAGCCTTGTTGCCCTTCTCTGGACACCTTCAAGTGTCTCAATGTCCTTCTTAAACTGAGGGGCCCAGAACTGGACACAGGACTCAAGGTGTGGCCTAACCAGTGCAGAGTCCAGGGGCACAATGACTTCCCTGCTCCTGCTGGCCACACTGTTCCTGATGCAGGCCAGGATGCCATTGGCCTTCTTGGCCACCTGGGCACATTGCTGGCTCATGTTTAGGTGGCTGTCAATCAGCACCTCCAGGTCCCTCTCTGCTTGGCTGCTCTCAGCCACTCTGACCCCAGCCTGTAGCTCTGCATGGGGTTGTTGTGGCCAAAGTGCAGCACCCAGCATCTAGGTGGGCTCAGCCTAATGGCAGGACTGTCTGCAACTGTTAACCTGCTCTGATGCTGCATCCTCTTAATTGCAAATGGACTTTTTTCTTTGAGAGATTTAGTAATCTGACCTATGTATGTTTTTCTTCTACTCAGTGTAGTATCTCTGTTAGCACTTAAAGGAACAACAGGTGCTAAAGTCAGACTTCTGTACTAAATGTTTTATTCACTCCTATTGCAGTAGCATCTAAGATGCCCTGAACTAAATCAAATGAGCAAAAGGATTTTGCTGTCTTCTCCCACCTTTTATTCCCCTTCCCCTCTTCTCCACTGATTGTTTTTGTGCAGTTTCACAGACTCTCCTTTCTTCCTCACTCAGGTTATGAGTAGAGAACAGTATGATAGGAAAGCTGTAAGGAGATACTTACAACACAAGATACATCTAAAACAACTTTCTAGACTGAAAAAACAGACAAGTTGTATGTTGCTAATACCTAACCAAGGGGATGGGTGCATCTAAAACCTTATTAGCCTGTCAGATCAGAGTCCTTTAAACAGCTTTCCACTGTTATGACATAGTGGCAACAGCAAAAGAGATCCTATCTCAGTGCTCAAGGATCAAGGGTTCCTCTCCCAGGTAAATAACTTTACCTTGGGATGTTTTAGAAATGCACTGGTGAGGAGATTAAAACAGCCCTACATCCTTGCAGCTGGTGCATCTCTAGGGCTGGATGGATTGCCTTTCAATGATTACTCACCCTGGTTTAGCAAATGAATTACATTCCTTTGGGCAGGTGCTGTGTGCTGGCAAATACAGCCTTGCATGGCATTCACACTCCAGCAGGGGAAACAAAAAGGCAGACTATGGTGATTTGACAGACTGGAATTTGTTGTGTCCTGTCTTCTGTAACACATGCCTTTCAGCTAGACCGTCGTTACTCCTTTCTTCTAACAGAATAGAAGGAATGACTACTGGGGGTGCTGATTGACACCTGCCTAAACATGAGCCAGCAGTGTGCCCAGGTGGCCAAGAGGGCCAAGGGCATCCTGGCCTGTATTAGGAATAGTGTGGCCAGCAGGAGCAGGGAGGTCATTGTGCCCTGTGCTCTGCATTGGTTAGGCCACACCTTGAGTCCTGTGTCCAGTTCTGGGCCCCTCAGTTTAAGAAGGACATTGAGACACTTGAAGGTGTCCAGAGAAGGGCAACAAGGCTGGGGAGAGGCCTTGAGCACAGCCCTGTGAGGAGAGGCTGAGGGAGCTGGGGTTGTTTAGCCTGGAGAAGAGAAGGATCAGAGGTGACCTCATTGCCCTCTACAACTACCTGAAAGGTGGTTGTAGACAAGAGGGGGTTGGTCTCTTCTCCCAGGCAACCAGCACCAGAACAAGGGGACACAGTCTCAAGCTGTGCCAGGGGAGGTTTAGACTCGAGGTGAGGAGAAAGTTCTTCACCGAGCGAGTCGTTCGTCATTGGGATGTGCTGCCCAGGGAGGTGGTGGAGTCACCGTCCCTGGGGGTGTTCAAGGGGAGATTGGACGTGGCACTTGGTGCCATGGTCTAGTTGTGAGGTCTGTTGGGACAGGTTGGACTTGATCATCCTTGGGGTCTCTTCCAACCTTAGTTACTGTGATACTGTGAGATGCTGAAGCCCATGTGGTCCAATGATCTGTTGAGAGCACAGCCCCGGTTTAGGTTATCCAGACTCCCTATCAATCCAAGTCTTGAATATTTCCATGGATGGAGATTCTCCCATCTCTCTAAGCAATACATTCCAATATTGAATTGTTCTCCCACTGAAGGTGTTCCTCATTATATCCAGACCAAATTTTCTCCTGAGCAATTTACTTCTATTGCTTGTGCTGCCAACTTGCATATTTGTGAACAAGGTAGTTATCAGAAGACATGGCTTAGCTTTATCAAAACTGGCATCCTTTCAGGTGTCAGGCAGCACATCTGTCCTCATCTTGTTGTCTGCCTAAAGCCCTAATATGAACATTTTATCAGCTGAAAGCTTTATTTCAAAATAGCTTCAAAATGCCTTCTCTTGAAGGTGTCATAGTATCAGTCAGGGTTGGAAGGGACCACAAGGTTCCAACCCCCCTGCAATGGGCAGGGACACCCCACACTAGATCAGGCTGGCCAGAGCCTCAGCCAGCCTGGTCTTAAACACCTCCAGGGACAGGGCCCCAACCACCTCCCTGGACAACCCATTCCAAGGTATCTCTGAGCTCTGCTCGCTTGCTCCCCGTGATAAGACAAGGAGCAATGGATGTGAGCTGCAGCGCAGGAGGTTCTACCTTACCACAAGGAGGAACTTCTTTACTGTAAGGGTCACAGAGCTCTGGAACAGGCTCAACAGAGAGGTTGCGGAGTCTCCTCCTCTGGAGACTTTCAAGGCCTGCCTGGATGTGTTCCTGTGTGACTTGCACTAGATTGTATGGTCCTGCTCTGGCAAGGGGGTTGGACCTGATGATCTCTTTGGGTCCCTTCCAACCCCTGACATCCTGTGATCCCAGCAGGGCAGCTCCTAACCTTGTCCTGGTACCTGCTGCTCTTCTATAACAGAAGTCAAAGCTTTACAGTTTCCTGGTATTGAGAATGTGTCAATAACACATGACTGGCTTTTCAGTGTGGAGGGTCTCTGACTGCTGTAGAAATGTGGTTTACAGATTGGTCACCAGGAGCTCTTATGCACAATCTGTGAAATCTGAGAGGGAAGCTGGTTGTCAGAATTTTGCAGCAGCATGTAGCCAGTCTGTCATGCCAGGCCTTAAGTGCCCTGGGTGGGTTTTGGCCCTGCTTGAGCATGCAGGACATTGTGTAGAAACCTGGTTTGGATTCTTTGGCTTTTAAGTATTTGTTCTTTGTATTAAAATAAAAATAACCAGATCTTAAACATGAAAGATGTTTAAAATGTGTGAAGATAGTTCTGTGGTAGATGCTTTAAAGGATCTGGTGCCTGGGAACAATTAATAGAGAAGAAGTCATGACTCCCCCCCTCTTCCTTCCCTGGCTACAGCTTGGTATTGATGTAGTATTTAGACTCAGAAATTATCAATATTTATAGGGATTGCATAAACATAGCAGATGTATTATGTAGGGACCACATGGAGCCATCTGTGTAAATGGAGCTGAAATGGCTAAGAACTCTTTGGGAGGCACTGAACTAGAATAAGGTGTCTTTGAAATGCTCAAGCCACTTTCTTAGTCTTTTTTGCAGCATAGTACATAAACCTGAGCTTGAGCTACAGGACAAGTGCAAAGGATCACAGGATGTCAGGGGTTGGAAGGGACCCAAAGAGATCATCAGGTCCAACCCCCCCTGCCAGAGCAGGACCATACAGTCTAGCTCAGGTCACAGGGGAGTGCATCCAGACAGGCCTTGAAAGTCTCCAGAGAAGGAGACTCCACAACCTCTCTGTTGAGCCTGTTCCTGTGACCCTTACAGTAAAGAAGTTCCTCCTTGTGGTGAGGTAGAACCTCCTGTGCTGCAGCTTACATCCATTGCGCCTTGTCCTATCATGGGGAGCAAGTGAGCAGAGCCTGTCCCCTCCCTCCTGACCCCCAGCCCTCAGGTATTTATGAACACTGATTAAATCCCCTCTAAGTCTTCTCTTTTCCAGACTAAACAGCCCCAGGTCCCTCAGCTGCTCCTAACCAGGCAGTGCTCCTGTCCCCTAATCATCCTTGCAGCCCTCTGCTGGACCCACTCCAGCAAGTCCCTGTCCCTCGTGAACTGAGGAGCCCAGAACTGAAGGCAGTATCCAAGATGAGGTCTCACCAGGGCAGAGTGGGAGGAGAGCCTCCCTGGGTCTGCTGGACACACTCTTCCTAACACACCCCAGGATCCCGTTGGCCTTCTTGGCCATCGTTCTGGTTGGAAAACATATTTTATGTAGAAAGAGAAACTGAACCTCCCAATCCATCAGCTCTGTTCCCCTTTTTATCTTCTAAGACACTACTCCTAATGCTTTCATTGCTGCTTGTTTCCTTCAAACCTCCAGAGTTCCAGTGGCACAGATGTCAGCCAGTCAGATGAGTTTTTTTCTTCTTTATTTCCAGTCTCAGGTCAAATTAATTACCATAGCCACAATTTCTGAGTGTACAGGACAGAAAGCAGTCAAGTTGATTAAAAAAACCCCAGCAAACACATGGAACTGAGTTGACTTGATTGAGCAATCTGTGGAATAGAATAGGATAAACCAGGTTGGAAGAGACCTTCAAGATCATCGAATCCAACCTATCATCCAACACCACCTGATCAGCTGAACCATGGCACCAAGCACCCCATCAAGTCTCCTCCTGAACACCTCCAATGATGGTGACTCCACCACCTCCCTGGGCAGCCCATTCCAATGGGCAATCACTCTCTCTGAGAAGAACTTTCTCCTAACCTCCACCCTAACCTCCCCTGGTGCAGCCTGAGACTGTGTCCTCTTGTTCTGGTGCTGGGTGCCTGGGAGAAGAGACCAACCCCCACCTGGCTACAACCTTCCTTCAGGGAGCTGTAGAAGACAATAAGGTCACCCCTGAGCCCCCTCTTCTCCAGGCTAAGCAACCCCAGCTCCCTCAGCCTCTCCTCACAGGGCTGTGTTCCAAATCCCTCCCCAGCTTTGTTGCCCTTCTCTGGACTCATTCCAGCAAGTCAACCTCCTTCCTAAACTGAGGGGCCCACAACTGGACACAGGACTCAAGGTGCAGCCTAACCAGTGCAGTGTACAGGGGCAGAATGACCTCCCTGCTCCTGCTGGCCACACTGTTCCTGATGCAGGCCAGGATGCCATTGGCCCTCTTGGCTGCCTGGGCACACTGCAGGCTCATGTTCAGCCTACCATCGACCAGCACCCCCAGGTCCCTCTCTGCCTGGCTGCTCTCAACCACTCTGACCCCAGCCTGTAGCACTGCCTGGGGTTGCTGTGGCCAATGTGCAGCACCCGGCACTTGGATGTGTTCAATCTCATGCCCTTGGACTCTGCCCATCTGCCCAGCCTGTCCAGGTCTCTCTGCAGAGCTCTTCTACCCTCTAACAGATCAACTCCTGCCCCTAGACTGGTGTCATCTGCAAGCTAATGGTGGACTCAATGTCCTCATCCAGATCATCAATAAAGATGTTAAAGAGCATGGGGCCCAGCACTGATCCCTGGGGGACACCACTGGTGCCTGGCTGCCAGCTGGCTGTGGCACCATTCACCACCACTCTCTGGGCTCAGCCTCCAGCCAGTTCCTAACCCAGCTCAGAGAGCTGCTGTCCAAGCCAGGGGCTGACAGCTTGGCCAGCAGTTTGCTGTGGGGGACGGTGTCAAATGCCTTGCTGAAGTCCAGGCAGACTACAGCCACAGCCTGCCCCACATCCACCAGGCAGTCACCTGGGCATAGAGGGAGATGAAGTTGGTCAGCCAGGAAATACAAGAAATGTTGGATTTCAGAGTGCACCTCCTGCAGTCAGGTTTTGGTTGGAATCACACTTCAAGCTGTGCATTTCAATACAGTACTTCTTTAAAAACCCCAAACATACAGAGTCTGACTAACTGTCTTTCTTCAGCAGGCAGGGGCTAATGCCATTCCTGCTAAAGGTTTAATATTAATGTCCACCCCATTGAAATAAAACCACTGAGTATTCTACAAGAGTGTCCTGTAATAAAAGCAGTGTGGGAGGAGAGGACTGAGCTGTGGTCAGCATCGAGAAGTTGGGTCTCAGAGGTGGGGTAGGATCATGAGCTCATAAAAGTCTTCTGAGAAGCAGCAGAGTGGTGGTGGAGAATCTTCCGTTTCTGCTGGCCAGATGTTTGGCAGGAAAGGACCTAGTGCCGCATAAGAAGTGAACATGTGAGAAGAGTAACAGAAGGAGATCCCAGAGGCTGGATAAAGCCTCAGGAGAAGAGTACTTGCATGTAAGGGACGCTGTTGTCCCAATCTGCATAGATCTGTTTGATAGACACTGAGATTATGGAGTTAAAACACCAACAGAACACCACCACATGGATTATGTTGCAGGTTTGCTATTAACCTGCTCTTCTAAAGGGAAGAAGTCAGTAAATTGAGTTAAATTTGAAATTAGGCTAGAACTTGGACATTTAGAATCAGAGGAACATCATATGCATCTTATTGCTGTGGGTGTCAAATCTGACTCCTGCAAAGCATATCTGGACCAAAACTAGCAATCTCCACCCTTATGTGGGAATGCATTTGACAAGCCTTTGGGTTAGTTTATGTTGTTTAAAGCCTGCTTGGATACACACCATTTGCTAAGCACCATGGTATTTGCTTGTGTTGGACAGATACCTGTGGTCTGGAGTGTAGCATGAAGCATGGTGTTGGTAGCTTCTGATACAGAACCCCAGCATCCCCATTCATTTTTAAATGGAAAGTATCTGTCTTACCAAAGTGCTGCCTCCAAAGGCCAGTTGGTATTTCATGCTCTTAACCACTGCATACTTGCTACATGCTTTGATCAGAGCAGATTGAATGACACAAGTAGTTTTCCAGTCTCTCTCCATCCTTCTGTAGGCCCCCTTCAGGTACTGGAAGGCTGCTATTAGATGTCTCTGGAGCCTCCTCTTTTCCAGGCTGAACAACCACTTGAACCCCCTGATCATTTTTGTGGCCCTCCTCTGGACCCCCTTCATCAGCTCCACGTCCTTCCTATATTGAAGGCTTCAGACCTGGATGCAGTACTCCAGATTAGGTCTCACCAGAGCACAGGAAAGTGGCAGAATCACCTCACTGCTGGCCATGCATCTCTTGATGCAACCCAGGATGCAACTGGCCTTCTGTGCTGCAAGCACACACTGTCTGCTCATGTCCAGCTTCTCTTCCATCAGCACCCCCAAGTCCTTTTTCACAGGGCTGCTTCCTATCACCTCATCCCTCAGTCTGTATTGATTGTGAGGATTGTTCTGGTCTGCTGTAAGGTTGGATTTGTCCCCCCGCAACAATCGGAGATTCACCCCCAGAATGGAGAGCTCCCTCCAGACTAGCTCAGAAAGATTTGGAAGCAAAATGAAGTTATATTTACAACATGAACTAAATATGAAGTTGTACAAGGTGATAAGACATGTACAAAATATATATACATGTATTTACAATTCAACAACAATACAAGGCCCCCCCTTGTACAGATCTAGACCCCCTGGGCAGCACAGAGGGACTGCTAGCAGCCTCCTCCCCACCTCCCTTCCCTGGTACCTTCTTCATGGGCACAGTAACAGTCAGTTGAGCCAGTAGAAGGCCAGAAGAGAGATAAGGCAGCAAGCCATGCAAGCAAAGCCACAGAGAGAGAAGAAAGGGAAGAGAACTTTTGCACAACCAAGTATAAGCTATCCAGTGAACAAATGGGATGGTATAAACCTATCAGTTACTATTATTCTGTGTCCAGTCCCCAACTTTATTTACCTTTTACTCAGAATCTCTGGACAATTCTTACTCTTGTTTTGCAATTAGGAGGTGGGCTAAAGCACCAGCTCCAAACCAGAACAATGTCCCTCTGGATGAGGTCCTGTCCCTGTGGTGTATCGACAGCACCACACAGCTTGGTGTCATCTGCAAAGCTGCTGATGGTGCCTTCAATCTCACTGTCTGTGTCATTGATACAAATATTAAACAGTACAGGTCCCAGGGCAGACCCCTGAGGGACACCACTGTCACTGCTCTCCATCTGGACTTTAAGCCATTGAGCACCACCCTCTGGATGTGACCATCCAGCCAGTTCCTTATCCACTGAGCAGTCCACCCATCAAATCCATAGCTCTACAGCTTGTTGTGGGGGACAGTGCCAAAGGCCTTGCAGCAGTCCAGACAGATCACATCCACAGGTTGTTACTTACCCACTGACACAGTCACTTTGTCACAGAAAGCCACTAGATCGGTCAGGCAGGACCTGCCCCTAGTAAATCCATGCTGGCTGTCTTGAATCACTTTCTTGTCCTCCATGTGCCTCAGCATGGCATCTAGGAGGATCTGTTCCATGACTTCCTCAGGCACAGAGGGGAGCCTGACAAGGTGGCTTGGCTTTTGGGAAGCGAGTCAAGCAGGCTTGCATCCATTCTTCACACCCCAGATTAGGCTCCTAAAGCCTGGTATTCCAGCTGGCACGTGGCATTCTCACCAAGTGAGGCTTCCTTAATGTGAATTAATGTCATAAAATTATGTTTTGCTGTAATGCTTCTGCCTTTACAAAAGCACATTCATTAATACACTGTAAAAAGTTCAGTAGTTTCTACTGTGAAACAGATAATTTAGCTGCTGCATGGTTTTTGTGGTTTGACAGACAGGGTCATGTCAAACTGTACTGGGATTATTTTTTCCCCCCTTTTTTGTCATTTTAAATCTCTCACAGCCTTGTAGTAAGAGCTGACAGTGGTCACAAAGCTCATGAAGAGCAGCACTGTTACCTAAAACTGCTGGGGTGCAGTAAGAGGTTTACCTTGGTTTCATTTTTACACCCATTCTGCTATCATAGGCAGAGTAGGTGAGAACCATTTAGCCTGGTTAGTGAAGTGAGCCAGGTGGCTAAAGTATCTGACTCCTCTTGCTATTTGCATCTGACTTTGTTGTTGCTGGCAAAGCACAAAGCAGTAGTTGCATGGCTGTTATGGTACAGGTACATCCTATCTGAAATTGTATTAGTTTCATTGAATTTTACTGTTGAAGCTGACCAACAGTGTCACCACACAGGATACAGGATGCTTCGTTGTGAGGGTGAATGAGCTTCACTGCAAGAGCAGAGCCAGATGCTCAGGTGGGATTGTTTTTATAAATGTAAAAAACTCAGAGGGGGAGGAATTTGTGGATATTTTGCTCTGGGTGGGTGTTGAGGAAGTTTGTTGGAAGGTTGTCTCGGTCCGGAGAGGGAAGGAGACTCAGTTCTTTCGAATATTCCCGTGTTGTGAAACTAACAGCACAAGCAAAGTCAGACTATCAACAGCTAGGCTATTGATTACATAAATAAAATGGAAATAAGAAGGGGAGAGGGAGAAGATAGAGAGGGAGAGAGAGAAGAGAGAAAGAGAAGAGGAAAGGAGTTATATTACCACACCCCTCACCCCCACCCCCAAGACAGTTTGAGTCTGTGGAGGAAAGGTGCTGCAGGAGATGCTGGGTTTGTAGAGAAAGGGTGCTGAGGCTTTGGCTGGAGAAGAGATGAGGTCCACTGGGCAGCTTGGGTCAGCTCCATGAGTGGCAGCAAGCGGGACTTAGGACATGGAGAGAGGGTTCAGTCTGCTTCTCCCAGGCTCCACGGCCTCTTTTCTCCAGAGCAGCATTGTCCTTCCTCCTCAGCGGCATGCTCCTTCTTCTGTGTTTTTCTTCTCCCGAAGCCAGTAGTGGTCAAGTCTTTTATACAGTTTTTAGTCCTTAGGTATGTGTCCAAGCATTGTCCCTCAGGAATTCAGGAGCCAGGAAATCCTCCTTAGGTAAATATCCAGGTATCGTTCCCCAGGAAATCTTTCTGTGTATTCCTGTGTGTTTAGGCAGGGGTCTAGATGGAGGGGGGGAGGGCCTCCACCTTCCCCTTCTCCATCTAACCTGCCCACACACCCATTACACCCATTGTCTCGCCGTCCTCCCTTCCTGGAAATGATCTTGTCCTGAAGGCGTGCTGGCTGGGTCCTTGGGCCATTGTTGTAGGCCAGCTGCAGTCAGTGTTATCACGATGCAATCGCAAGGTGATTAGCATCCAGGATTGGTCTTTGCACCTTCTTTCCAGTGGCTCTGCCCAACAACATATTGTCTGGGCAAGCAGCAAGTGATTTTATCTTTGTTGACTCACACCAGGAGTTTAGACTCTTACAAAGGTGTAGAAGAGTGCAGCCCAAGCTAGCAGGATGAAATGCACCTCTTGTGCGGTGGTTTGATCGGGTGTGTGCAACTTACCTTGAATTACTCAAATCACGTTTCTCATTAATTCAGGAATATCTCCCTTGAAAGACAGCAGGAAGAATATATGGGTAATTGCCAGGCAGTGTATTTTATCACTGCTGGTAGGCCTCAGGGAGGGCTGGGAGTAGGCTGAAGAGTGTATGGCTGTAGAGACTAGGTCCCACCCTTGTTTCTAAATGCTTCTGCCCTGAGTCATGTTGGGGGCTCAAGCAGAGGGGAACTCAGCCTACTCTACTGGCAGCTGTCAGCAGAGAGGCCACTGGCTCTAGGCAGGTACTTAGTTCATATGGTACTTAGACTCTGTTACAAAAGCTTCAGGTCACTTTGACTTGAAGGTGGAACCTGGTATCAGATTTTGCTTGGAATGGCTGCTGGTAAACAGCCTTTGATAAGCCACGTGTCCCTGGGGTGATGGCTCTCCAGTATGGCAGTCAGCCTGTCACTCCCAGTGATGTCTTATGTTGGAGGCTGGGGCTGATGATGAGTTCATGGGGAAGGAAGCTTAGAATAATGGTTTGTTTGCTGCCCATTGTAGACATCTGGGTCTCTGCCAGCCCTGACATACTGCTTTTAAATGTCCCCATTCATGGAATCACACCTGTTTATGCTTAAATGCATATCATGCTTCAATGGAATATCATAGCAATGAAGAAATTCACTTGCTTGTGAAAGGAATGTGCCTGTAAAAGTCCCTGAACAGATTTCAGAGATGTGTGCTGCCTTCTAGAAATGAATATTCCCATCATTCTCTTGGTTCTTTCTTCTTTCATGTCCTGCTACAGAGCATTAAGGATGTGGTCATGAGCCCTAAACTTCCTGAAGCAGAGTCTCAGGCATTGAATCTTGTAACAATAACTAATTTATAGCATCTTCCAGCAGCAGTGTCAGCTCAAGGTGGGTGTCTCCAGAGAGGGACCCCTGAGCAAAGCATTTATACCCTTACAGACTGTATCCCACTTGTATGTGATATTCCCCTGCCTTCCACCTGCCTTTTGGTCCAATAGTGGGTCTGGCCTGAGATGCTCCAGCACCTTCTGACTCCTAGTTTGAGTCCACTACCTTGACTAGTCGCTGCTGCTGGTGGTGGCTGTAGTCTTGAAGCCTCCTTATCTTTTGTTTTACACTGGTTCTGGAGGCCTTGTTTTGGCTAAATAGGTACAGTTCAGTAAACCCTGGTGGAAATTTTCAGCTTACAGCCTCAGGCTTCAGCAAATGGAGCTACTCATGCTAAATAAGTAAAGCTAGGCAAACAGTGTACTGTATTGCACAACATCATCCTAAATTATTCTGTTTGAAATTGACTTACATAAACAATTACTGTTGCTTAGATGAAGAGAGTACAAGCCTGTCTCTGTCCTCCCTCGCAAAGCATTAGAAGAGAATAATGTACTGGTGAAGTTGCAGGTACAGACTGTGCATAAGGTTTGGTCTTAATGAATCCAATCTTCCCCTCCATCACCTTTTTGCCCAGCAAGTGTCCAAGGAAGTGGTGGTTTTCTGAGGTTGTTAAAAATAGCTGCTGTTAACAGTAGTAGGGAAACTAGTTATGCATTTCACTTGTCTCTAAACGCTTAGGAGTGATTCTTTTCAGTGTTTGTAACAAACAAGCTGTGCATATATGCTCCAAATAATGTGGGAGGCTATGATCAGTGACTGGAGACTCCATAACTGAAGCTAGAAGTCATTGTGTCCCTATACTCTGCACTGGTTAGGCCACACCTTTAGTCCTCTGTCCAGTTCTGGGCCCCTCAGTTTAAGAAGGACATTGAGACCCATGAACGTGTCCAGAGAAGGGCAACAAGGCTGGGGAGGGGTTTGGAGCACAGCCCTGTGAGGAGAGGCTGAGGGAGCTGGGGTTGCTTAGCCTGGAGAAGAGGAGGCTCAGGGGAGACCTTCTTGCTGTCTACAACTCCCTGAAGGGAGGTTGTAGCCAGGTGGGGGTTGGTCTCTTCTCCCAGGCACCCAGCACCAGAACAAGGGGACACAGTCTCAAGCTGTGCCAGGGGAAGTTTAGGCTGGAGGTGAGGAGAAAGTTCTTCACTGAGCGAGTCGTTCGCTATTGGGATGTGCTGCCCAGGGAGGTGGTGGAGTCACCGTCCCTGGAGGTGTTCAAGAGGGGATTGGATGTGGCACTTGGTGCCATGGTCTAGTCGTGAGGTCTGTGGTGACAGGTTGGACTCGATGATCTTGGAGGTCTCTTCCAACCAGTAGTTCTGTCTGTTTCTAATGGAAGATTTACCCTGTTAGAAAATGGAAGTGTTTCAGTGGTAAAATACGGTGTGGGAGATTTGGTTATGAAAAACACAGGCAGGTTTCAAAACTTATCTAATCTCCTGCTAGAGCAGGATCACCTAGGGTGTATCACACAGGAACAGGTTTGGAATGCCTCCTGTTTCACAAAGGGAAAAGCAAGCATGATTTTATATGTTGTTGAACTATATGTTATGTCTGTGTTATGTCTTTGTAAAGACATCTTCATAAATGCATGTATAAGCTTGGTCAACTTTTGCTGTGCTTTGTAGCATGGTTCCACAGGTCACACACAGTATCACACAATATCACCAAGGTTGGAAGAGACCCCAAAGATCATCAAGTCCAACCTGTCACCACAGACCTCATGATTAGACCATGGCACCAAGTGCCACATCCAATCCCCTCTTGAACCCCTCCAGGGACAACCTCCCTTCAGAGATTTGCAGAGAGCAATGAGGTCACCCCTGAGCCTCCTCTTCTCCAGGCTAAGCAACCCCAGCTCCCTCAGCCTCTCCTCACAGGGCTGTGCTCCAGGCCCCTCCCCAGCCTTGTTGCCCTTCTCTGGACACCTTCAAGTGTCTCGATGTCCTTCTTAAACTGAGGGGCCCAGAACTGGACACAGGACTCAAGATCGGTTGTGCAAAGACAGCTGAAGTAGGTAGCAACAAACAGCAGTGTTCAGGAGTGCTGTAGATGGACATAATTATCTCTAAAGTTCTGGTGAGGTGAAACTAAGGACTGAGGAAAAAAATATTTAATGTTTTGTGACTTCATATACTAACTGAAGCTGTTGGACAAGATGACCTGGAGAGTCCCTTCCAACCTGATGCAATCTGTGAATTTGTGAGTCTGTCTTTGAGGGCTGTGGTGGCCTCTTCCCAGGAGACAGCCAAGTGAATCAGTTTCAGGAGAACCAGCCTGTGTTGTGTGAACCTTATTACTACTTTTTGTTTTCTCTTACACCCGTTGTGACACCCATTCTCATACAGGGTGTCTGAAAGCTGCCTAAATTCTTACCCTTAATACTTGGCTGAGCCATTTAGCTGCAATAGACTGATGTTCACTGCCTTTGCCCAGGCATTTGTGTGGGGGACTGGAATGACCATGGCATTGGAACAATCTCCCTGGGGAGATTCCCCTACACTGTGCAGTTTGACATGGTGCTGGGACATCTCATTTAAACTATGCTATTACCTGGAAAGGTTGGACCACATCTTTGAGGTCCCTTCCAACTTGCCATTCTATGGTTTCTTAATGTGGAGACATCTTTCAGCCACAAAATTCTGTGATTCATTTATCAAAGATGAATGCTGTACAGAGTGACCTCTTGAGTGTTTTTCTGAGGTGTGCAATGAAGCAGAATGTGTTTGCTCCCCAGCTGAGGTTACGCTGTCAAGTAGGACCACTGTAGGGTGCTGTTAAATGGCCTCGAGCAACACCTACCGCTGGAGTCTCAGAGGCAGAGTTAAGTGCAGTGGGTAGTCAAAACATAGCTGGGTGAACACAAGAGTTTCCATGTAAACATGAGGATGGCAGAGCACTGCAATAAGCTGCCCAGGGTGGTTGTGGAATCTCCATCTCTAGAGGCGTTCCAAACCCTGCTCAGGCTTGGGTTTGGAACTGGAAGCCAGCTATTGGCTGTAAGTGTGTCTTTGGGTGCTCATTTAGGTGCATAAACTGTGCTGCAGACCAGGCATGGAGAGCCCTTAATGGGAGGTGCATTATAGGTAATGGAAAAGAAAACTGATCTTTTGTGGCATTTGCAGGAAAAATAGAGAACTGGAAAACTTCAGTAAGGTCTAAACCCCAAAACTTAACAAAACCCAACCCTAAAAACCTAACAAAGACGCAACCAACCCCCCTCCTCCCCCCAAACAACAGCAACAACCAAAAGCCTAAACCAAAAACCTTGGAGGGACAGCTGTGTTGCTTTCTTTTCTGTTTCTTTTACCCACCAGAAGTGTTTCTGCTCCTCACAAACTCTGGCTGGATTTGCTGAGAGTTTTGGTTTTGTACAAAACATTCTTTCGGTTTTCTAACCTTGAGGAGAGCAAATTTGTTATCACTGTTGTGTGACTTCACCTGGGAACTGATAGCAAATATTGGTACTGCATTCATTTTCACACATGCACAGCACTTCTGATTTTTCCTGAAGGTAGTCTGCATCACTGTAAATTTAATGGCAGCCAAAAATGCTTTTGTGCACCCTTTGAGATTTTTGTCCAAGAGCTCAATTCTGTATGGCAAGTAAAAACCACTGGAAGCTGTAGTGGGATCACAGTGGCATGACTTCACGTTGCCAGGAAGTGAACTGCAAACAGAAGAGTTGTTCTCAGACCTCTAAGACAATACTCAAACATTTGCCCTGTGAGTACTCTGTGTTCTCTGCTGTCCAAGACAGGTACCTGACTGTGACCTGCAAGTCTTTTCCATGCTTTCTTCTGAGAATATTGGTTCTTGAAGACTGCTGATGTTGAAGTTTGCATGTGCACTATGGAAGTGTATAGAAATCCCCACTCCACTTTAGACAGTGCTAATTTTACACTTGGGTGTTGTCTGTGTAGCCTTTTCTGTTGTCACACGCTGCTGAGTCATCATCTTAGAGTCACAGTATCACAGTTATCTCCAAGGTTGGAAGAGACCTCGAGGATCATCCAGTCCAACCTGTCACCACAGACCTCATGACTAGACCATGGCACCAAGTGCCACATCCAATCCCCTCTTGAACCCCTCCAGGGACGGTGACTCCACCACCTCCCTGGGCAGCACATTAGACACATTTCATAAAACTGCTTTGGTTGGAAAAGACCAACCAAAAATCATTGACTTCAACCATTCTCTAACTTTACCAATTCTGGTGCTAAACCATGTCCTTCAGCACCAACTGTGTGTGATGCAGGTAGTTCTGAAGTATCTTGAAATGTAAACTGAAGTGAATAAACACCATCAATATAGCCTTGGGCCTGCCCGCTGTTGAAATGTTACTCTGGAGTGGGAGGGATGTGAAGCAGATATTAGATGGACAAATCCTGAGTGTTCCTGGTGTGATGCACTGCGTGGTGGAGGGATCTTTTTTCAGAAGAAGCCTGTCAAGAAAGATGCAGCACTGCTTTAGTGTGTTGGTTGTGACATGGTTACATATCAGTTACAGAATTTTAAGGGGCTTTTGGGCATAAGATTAAATATATGTTACGTTATCTCTTCTCAAAGATACCCAATGAAATAGTTAACAATCTCTTGTAGTGTATATGTGAAAGGGTCAGTTGAAAGTTGTGCTTAATTTGTATTTTCCCTGGCAGCTGTATTCTTTCTCTAGTGACATCCTAATGCAGTTGTTAACACAAAGGGAAAATAATCACTTGCATTTTAAATCTGCTGTATCACTTTATCATCAGTGCATCTGGTTTTGCACCTAGGACAGAATGATAAACGGGGAAGCACCAGGCACGACCTGAAGTATTGATCTTCCTTCCTTTCAGGCACTTGCACGCATACACACGGACCCACACGTGCACAGCCCTGTCCTCACCGCTCCAGAGTCGCAGCAGGCATGTTGTGCTCCTCTCTGGAACATAGCTGTGGCATTTGTGTCAGTGTTTCTAGCTGCAATGTAAGATGTCTTTTTGCTATGCACAAGAACCCTCTCTGACACACCAGTTAAATAGAGTGTAAATAGCTGCAGGTTCAGCTACCCTTACGTTTAAGAGTTTTAAGAGCTGGTTGATGACCCTGTGCGAAGCAGCAGCTCTGCGTTTCTGCTGATGGTTAATTATATCACGGGTGATGGCATGACGTTACCCACATGTATAAGTGAGACACGTGCCTCGTCAGTGTATGCTGGGTGCTGGGCTGTTCCGGTTCCTTGTCCCATGGTATTTGTTTAAGCCAGAAAAAAAGTCAGTCACTGTTAATTTAATGAGCAGGCAGAGGCTACCACGTACCTATCTAATCCATACTTTTGCGGTGTTCTATTGCGTTAAAGGCATCACTGCCTCACCGTTCTGCCTCATGAACAGCTAAACGGTACTTGACATTTAAAGAGATTTTCTCCTGTGCACTTGTATAGTCAAGAATAATTCTAATCCTATTAAAGATATTATGTCATGGAGGCGTGCCGTGAGGGAGCAGACTGCTGCTAAGTGGCCGAAAGCAGAGAGGGAGGGGCGAGCAGGAGGCAGCAGTTATTATTCGATGGTCAGGGACTTCTGTGGGAAAGGCTCGGTGCTTGCAGTTGCTGATGATTTCACGGCAGCAGCAGTGAAACAGTGTGTGCTCTGATGGCTGGTTACTGAATGAGATACTGCAGATGGGTGGAAAGAGGAAGGACGGTGTGTGAGAGAGGGTGGGAGAGAGACAGAGACGGAAGCTGAGAGGAAGGAAAGTGCACTGGATCAAGGAGAGGATTCCAGGTGTACTGCAGAAGCTTTTTGGAAATGGATGCAAGGACCATCTGCTGCCTATAGATTAGAGGGAGAGAAAGAGCTTATGGCTCCTTTGAATAAAGATCAAAGTTCTGCATAACAGATTCATCAAGATAAATAATGAGTATGCTCTTGCATGGGGTATTAATGTATAAATCCATGCTACAGATAAATTGCAGCCTGTATTGCTGTAAAAAACAAAACCAGCAACAATGCAGTGAATGAATTCTGCAGTGATTGTCTGATTTATGTAAGAAGAGAAAGAGAAGCAAAACACAGACAGCTCTTCCCACACTGTGGCTTTTGTAAGGCACTGCATTCAGTGCTGAGAGATGCTATACGTTAAATCTACTCACTGTGCAAAGAGAGATGATGGAGAAGTCAAGTAGTGAGGATTCTTCAATTCACCGGAGTCCATCTTTGGATAGCAAAGACTCAGGTTTTGCTAAACCTTCTACCTCAGGGAGGCAGTTTGGCCGCGGTTTTACTGCTGGAGCGTTCTATGGTACAACTGGATCACGCACACAGAGCCACACTGGAGCTGGAACCGGCACCGGCATCGGGACTGGCGTGAAAAGCGACAAGTACAGTGCACCCAAAGGCAGCAAATACGTGGTCTTTTACCTGGATCTATCCTTTGTTTTCCTTTTAGAATTTAAGAAGTGCAACATGGCAAGAGGCTGCCTGTGTTGTTTGAAATACATGATGTTCCTTTTCAATTTAATATTTTGGGTGAGTACTGCTTTTTTCATTACCTTCATTTGTTAGTATGTCCTGTACTGCTGCATTACGTGTGCAGTGCATCTTCAAAGCAGGTGCAGTAAGTTCCCCCCTCCCTCCCTCTCCTACCTGCTTGGAATGTTTTCTGTGTTAAACCAGAAACACACATGCTTTCCATACCCTTGTTACTACCTGGTTACTGTATTTTGGCTGCTAATTCCTCAGACTTGCTGTTCTAATATGTGTTTTGAGCTGGGTTATCAAGGAAAGAGCAGAATTGTTGTCCTTTAAGGAAAAGCAAAATTATTGTAGCATTAAGATCCTGCAGTGGCAGGATTTTTGCATTCTGTTGTAATACCATGTCTTGCATGAAGCTGCTGGTTAACTTAAATTAGAACTGCATTCTCCTTGGCACCAGAAATCTCATTTTCCTTTTGTAAACTTCATCTGACAAACTGCTTTTTTATTTGAAGGAACTTCCATCCCATTTCTCCAATTAAAAACAATGAAGTATGTCTGGTCTGACCTCTTAAGGTATCAGCCTAAATGAGAAATGACTGGAGTGGTGAATAAATCTGGATTCAGTTTCACCTGCAGTTGTCCACACTGGTGTGTGTGAAGCTGGAGCCTTGCACTTGCTCTGGAAGACCACTATCAATTTCCCTCCGTTAGCCAAGGAGTTGTGGCAGGGCTCACCAAGCAAGTTAAAACTGTAATGGCTACTTTGAGCAAAGTATTGTCATACAGGGGAGGGAGGAGAAGTTAGGTCATCTGGCAGCTAGGCATCACAAATGAACAGTATTTTTTAGGTAATCACAGCCTAATTGAAATGCTGAGTGTGCATAAATACAGCCCAATATGAAATGGTTGGTTTAGTTTGAAATTGAAGGTCACTGCCTTCCAGATGATTGCAAAGCTCGGGTACATGAACAAAGTAATTCATGGCTGTGATTCAGACATAGACACTGTGCTTCAGAAATGAAAATGCCATCCCTGCGTTTATTTTGTGAAAAGGAATATTTACTATGTAGTTCAGATACCTACCTCTGGTGTAGAGTGACCATTATTCAGATCAGGAGTATTACTAGCAGCTTCTGTTTATCTTGACCCACTTACCAAAATAAGCTTTAAGAGCAAGAGTTAGTGGGAGGTTCAGTACATGTTCAACTCCTCATGCAACAGTGAGCTTTTATCAGTAATAGACTGAACTGCTACAGTCACTGAACTTGTATGAGCCTTAGATGTAAATATAGCCCTGATCACTGAAGAGCATCTCATCAAAGGTCACTTGTGAGTTTCAGTTTCTTTTCTGTTCTTATTACAAACCTTACAAGACAGTTACTGTAATGATTTCTGGAGTAAATCACTGATTAAGTACCGTCTTTATCTCAAGCTGACTGTCTGGCCATGCATTACTTTGACACCTTGCAAGTATTTTCTTCATATGCTGTATGTTTTGGAACAACTTCTTCCTGTTGTTACTCATGGCCTCTGTGATCATTCGCCTCCTTAGATGCATTCACTTCATTGTCTTTATCTCCTTCCCAAGAAGCAATTTTCTTGACTCTGTGTGAGACCTTCAGAGTCCATTTTTCCATTCCTTGAACATGCAAAGGTCTTTTAAATTACACGTTCATCTCTTTCCCCTCAGCTCTTACCTTCCATACAAATACATTGCTGCTTAGGTTAAATCTAGCCTAGCATCTGGAAGAGTTCTCTAGGATGCTATGCTGCTTCAGCTCTTACCTCTTAATCCCCTTTGCACCCTCCCCACCATGCATTTGGTAGTAAGGCTTGTGCTGCTTTTCTTCCTGTTGTAAAATATTGACACCAGATCTCTGCCTAATGTTCTAAAGATTCCTTTTGCCTGAACTGGCTTTATGAAATGAAAGTGATGCTCTGGAATGGGGAATCTGAGAGATTACAGGAACATGCTAGATGCATAACGTTAGGTACTTTTCAAAGTAGTTTGCAACAGAAATTTGATCTACCAGGCTGGTTTAAATGCCTCAGAAGTCTCCTTTCTTCACTTTAGCTGCCTTTATAATCAGCTTTGCAACCCAGTCTTGCTGTTCCCACACATCCTTCCAGAGGGCTGCAGTCTTGCTAGATTTTTTTTTTAAGCAGGCTGTTTTATGGCCTCGAGCTACTCAAATGAATAATGTTGTCATCTCTCTTTGTTCATGCAAGAGCAAACCAGAACAAATCATACAACAGGTAGGTCTTCTGTAGTTGGCTTTGTACCTGGAATATACATGAATTCTGCTATGCCAGTCTGAGAAGTTTTGGGTGTTTGGCTCTGCTTGTGTTGCTTATTAACACTGTGCACTTGCATTCTCTCTCACTGCTGCCCTGAACTGGTAGCCCAGCATAGGGCCCCTCCACAGCTTTGCCAGTGCCCTCTTCTCCTAGCCTGTCCTGAAGCACTCCCTGCTCTTTCAGTCCTGTCTTTTTGCTGAACCTGGTTCTTTACATTCTGAGGTTTGTCTCTTCTCATTGCTTCTTCCTGAGTTTCTGTTAAGAAACTGAAGTCCAAAAGCCTGAAGCTGTGGCCTGCTCTTGAGCAGCAGTGATGATCTTTTGCAGTGCAAGGTGATTCATTTTTAAAAAGAGAAGGTTCCTTTCAAAGCATGACATTTTCTGAACCTGTAAGTCAAAGAAGAATGAGACTCCTGCTCTTCAGAAGTGAGGAGACCACTTCCATACAATTACCTTCTGACAAAGGCATGAAGTGTTTTGTTTGGCTTTTGTACAGGAACCAATACTGATGTAAGAAACTGGAAAAAGGGATGGAACTCAGGGATTGTTTTAACAGGTGCCAATCTAGCAGCTGTACAGCTGCAACATGCAACCTAGCTGACAAGTTTGCTTGCCACAAAGCTACATTGTTCTGAGAGTGCAGTAGCAGAAAGCCTTTCTCATGGGAAATATTCTGTTATGGCAGAATGGTCTTTCTGAGATGCTGCTTCTGAAAACGAAAGATTGATGGCATCCTTTGGCATCCCAGAGTGCTGGGCACTATTGTGTTGAGCAGTTCTGAGTGTTGGCCCACAGAAGGATGTTCCTCTATTGAAAAAGAGGAATATTCTTCCATTACTTGCTTCTTGTCACAGAGAAAAAGGATGAGATCTAATCTCTCCTTCATGGGGCAGGGAACTGTGCTACTCCTTCAGCTTGACAGCCACCTTTTGTGTGTTTGAAGACCAATTATTTATGTGTATCATGTATTATGCACATCATTTTTATATACCATCTGTGGTTTATATTTTAAAGTATATACATTTATATATACTTGTATATGCTTGTATACACATGTATATGCTTGAAGGTGATGGAGAAGTGCAGTTGTTAGGGGATTCTCTTGTTATGCAGCAAACACATTGTCACTGTAATAACTGTGTCAAAGAGCTGGTGCGTTGGCTCTGCCCAGCAAGAATTCAGTGTTGGTGAATTAGTTTCATGACAACCAAATGCAGTTTTTGCAAATGAGTAGCATGTGTATTAGTGTGGAAGGATCACATGTGAGTTCTGCAAAACAAAGTGGTCTGAGTGGGGACCAGCAGTAAGTTGAAACAGAATGTGTTCCTCCAGCATATTGCAAAGATCTTCAGATATTTCATTGTGTCCTTCTGATTCTTAGCAGTTGTTCTTGGCCATCTGGCATTGCCTTTCTCTTTGAGATTAGGAAAGTCTGAGCTGAGGGTTAAGGAAGCTTATAGTATTTAATTGTGTGGCTAGGATAATGATTTACACTGAGTGCATAGTATGTTTTGCAAAGAGACTGAGCAACTACAAATGTTAGTTGGTTTAATTTGCCTTCAAGTATTTTTGTGTGCAAACATATGGAGATTGCAAAATAGCCAAAACAGCTCTGCAGAAGAAATAAAATACTGAGTTTTTTGCCTCTAAAGATAGCAGCTTAAATGTCAACTAATACAAGTATTAGAGCCTATGTCTTTCTAGGGTAGATTTAACTTTGTTTTAGTATCACAGTCTCACAGTATAACTAAGGTTGGAAGAGACCCCAAGGATCATCAAGTCCAACCTGTCCCAACAGTCCTCACGACTAGACCATGGCACCAAGTGCCACGTCCAATCTCCCCTTGAACACCTCCAGGGACGGTGACTCCACCACCTCCCTGGGCAGCACATTCCAATGACGAACGACTCGCTCAGTGAAGAACTTTTTCCTCACCTCGAGTCTAAACCTCCCCTGGCACAGCTTGAGACTGTGTCCCCTTGTTCTGGTGCTGGTTGCCTGGGAGAAGAGACCAACCCCTTCCTGTCTACAACCACCTTTCAGGTAGTTGTAGAGGGCAATGAGGTCACCCCTGAGCCTTCTCTTCTCCAGGCTAAGCAACCCCAGCTCCCTCAGCCTCTCCTCACAGGGCTGTGCTCAAGGCCTCTCCCCAGCCTTGTTGCCCTTCTCAGGACACCTTCAAGTGTCTCAATGTCCTTCTTAAACTGAGGGGCCCAGAACTGGACACAGGACTCAAGGTGTGGCCTAACCAATGCAGAGCACAGGGGCACAATGACCTCCCTGCTGCTGCTGGCCACACTATTCCTAATACAGGCCAGGATGCCCTTGGCCCTCTTGGCCACCTGGGCACACTGCTGGCTCATGTTTAGGCGGGTGTCAATTGGCACCCCCAGGTCCCTCTCTGTTTGGCAGCTCTCAGCCACTCTGACCCCAGCCTGTAGCTCTGCATGGGGTTGCCGTGGCCAAAGTGTAGCACCTGGCACTTGGACTTGTTAAATGCCAGTAGAGAAAAGGATCACAACATTGTCACAAAATGTGCAAGAAAATCTTTCTGGCTATCATATGGAAATTCTATAAACCATGAATTTGAAGAAGTTGTTTCACTTCTGAAATGAGAAATTCTTACAGACCTGAAAAGGTAATCTTTGAAGTGACAGGAATAAGTTACCCAAACTTCATAAGTGGTCATGAGTCTGCTTTGGATTGCTCCATTGATATGCAAGTCCTCATACAACAGAGCATTCATAATATGCATCTGGTTACATTTTAGTGTTGCTTAATTTTAATGTAAAATGAATTTTATGAGAGGCAACATATGGCAAGATGATTAAATCTCTGAACTGTGTTTCAGGAAGGAAAAGTGTAGCCAAGAAGATCCTCAATGTGATCAATTCATCAGATTGCTTTTATTTAAGCTACTACCAAAAAATCTGACAGGAATAATTCATATTAATTAATGTCATAACTATGAACAGAAGTTATCATTTATCTAAGTCTAGTGGAGTAAAATTTACCAATTCAGATAGTTAATAGTCATTTTCAAAATGAATTGATTTGGAGCATTTTCCTTTCAATGAAACATAAGACAAGGAGAACCAAAAACTTGCTGGTCAAGCAAAAAGTCAAAAAGAGCAAATTTGTCACTCTTGCTCCTGAAGAGTACCTTCATACATTAGTTATTTATCTCATTTAATCTTACAGCAGGAGTAATGGGTTTTTTCTTTTCCCCTGTAAATGAACAATGTTGTGTGTTTATTAGTGAACATAAAGTGCAGCAGCCGTGCATGTTGCTCTTACTGAAGTCCCAGATCGGACTATAGCAAAGGGAGCATGTCCATGGGACATAAACTATACTGCACTGCTTAGTTTGATGTACAAATCAGTAATGCTTAACTGAATCTACAGGACTGTCAGTTGAATCTGAAGGGACACTGTTCCCACACATGAATGAAAGCTAATCTCTGAGGTTTAGGAGGGGTGTACGGTTTGTCCCTGAATTGAGGACAAAATTGCAAACTACAGACAGCTTAGAACAGGAAGCAGCTTCAAATTCCCTCCCTTGTTTGTTGTCCTGCTGGGCTGTATTACCTAATACTCCCCATTTTCTGACAGAGTGAATGATGAGAGGGAGAGACAGGGAGTGACGCTGGGATGCTTGTCTCGACATTATAGTCTTATTTGCTCCTGTTGTATTTGGACTCTAATGACATAAGGCAGCAATGTGGTGACGGGTGTGGTAAAGTCCTGTGAAAGTAAGACTACTCAAAACCAACCAATGAACCCAAACCAAAAAACCTAAACAATGCCCTGCTCCTCCCACTCCACCCTTTCCCACCCAACCAACAAAAACCCCAACCCAACCAACCAAAAAAACCAAACCAACCCAACCCCCTGACCCCACCCCCCCAACCACAAAACCAACCAAACCAAACCAAACCCAAGGAGGTGGTGGGGTTGCCGTCGCTGGGGGTGTTCAGGGCGAGGCTTGACAGGATGCTTGGTGCCATGGGTTAGTTGATTAGGTGGTGTTGGATGATAGGTTGGACATAATGATCTTGCAGGTCTCTTCCAACCTGGTTTGGTCTATTCTATTCTATTCTATTCTATTCTATTCTATTCTATTCTATTCTATTCTATTCTATTCTATTCTATTCCATTCCATTCCATTCCATTCCATTCCATTCCATTCCATTCCATTCCATTCCATTCCATTCCATTATATTCACACACACACAAAAGATTCCAAAACAAAACAACAAAGGAACAGTGTGGCCAGCAGGAGCAGGGAGGTCATTGTGCCCCTGTACTCTGCACTGGTTAGGCCACACCTTGAGTCCTGTGTCCATTTAAGAAGGACATTGAGAGACCTCAAGGTGTCCAGAGAAGGGCAACAGGGCTGGGAAGAGGCCTTGAGCACAGCCCTGTGAGGAGAGGCTGAGGGAGCTGGGGTTGCTTAGCCTGGAGAAGAGGAGGCTCAGGGGAGACCTTCTTGCTCTCTACACTACCTGAAGGGAGGTTGTAGCCAGGAGGGGGTTGGTCTCTTCTCCCAGGCACCCAGCACCAGAACAAGAGGACACAGTCTCAAGCTGTGCCAGGGGAAGTTTAGACTCGAGGTGAGGAGAAAGTTCTTCACTGAGCGAGTCGTTCATCATTGGAATGTGCTGCCCAGGGAGGTGGTGGAGTCACCGTCCCTGGAGGTGTTCAAGAGGGGATTGGATGTGGCACTTGGTGCCATGGTTTAGTCATGAGGTCTGTGGTGACAGGTTGGACTCGATGATCCCTTCCAACCTTGGTGGTACTGTGAACTGTGAACCCACTCCAATCCAAACCAAAATCACCACAGCAAGCAAGAGTGAAATCTGGGACAACGTGATATTTCTAGTTAGTTTTCAGTAGGGATTAGATAAGCTGTGAAGAGAGTTTGTGTTTCCTCTGCTGGTGTGCCTGTGCAAACATGCGCCTCCATGGGGAAGAGCAATTAGGTTAAGTGTTTTATTGTGCCACCATTTTGACTGGGAGGAAAAGGTAATGTTTACTTCAGATGGTGTGGTGTCTTAATGAATGCAATGTCAATAAAGTCCATTTGAACATCTGTGCAGTGGCAGATGACATTACAGATTAATATTCAAACATTATCTGCGGCCTGAAATCAGCTTTAATTTCAAGTAGCAATGTCTGCTTCAGAATTGAGTTGGGCTGGTGAACTCATGAGGGCCCCATAACTGCTTGTAGGATCTAAGCTGTTTCAGCTTGATTGGGAAAACATTTGAGATGGCAATTTTCATAGTGGTCCTCTCACTAACTGCCTTTTGCTAACACCATCTTATGTTCAGGGGGGTTATTTTTTGCTGTGGGCTTGTTTGGATTTTTTTTCAGCTATTTTGTGTTTCTTCTGTGCCAAAATGAATTCCCTCTGGCTGTAGGTGGGTGTGAGAGCCATTTGCCATTCTGGAGAAGTGATGAGCTGATTCATGACTCAGAAAGCAGATTTGCTGTACATATCTGTTACAATGCAGCCTGCTGGCCATAGCTGAATTATTTGTATGTGAGGATGTTTATAGTTACTGAAAGGGAGAAGCGGAATGGGGATTTAAAACTGGAAAAGAATGACTCTCCTCCAGCCCCCCCTCTGCCCCTATAGTCCTAGAGTTAAATTCTACTTTAAATACATGACTCAGGTTCCATTCCTCATTCTCTGGCTGTGTAACCTTAACCTTCTTCATCCTTCTGTGTCTCAGATCCCTTAACTTTTACAAACCAATTTTTGTAAAGTGAATGTTAGCATCCTAGGGTACAATTATTGTTAACTTTGAATGAGCTGAATGACTATAATGTTTCTCACTCTACTTCTGGACTCCTAGACCCATGCAGAGCATTGCAGTAAGCTGCTTGACTGGGCCTTTTTTAGCATGCTCCCTTTTTGTCTGTTCCTACTGCCCTTCAGGTAAGTAACTCTGCAAGAGGCTGATCCAAAGGGTTGTAGTCTTCCTCATGCAAGTAAAGGATGGACTTTTAACTCCATTATCTGTCTGTCCAAGGAGGCTTCTAATTTGGTTATTTAAATGCTGCTGGCACAGAATTAGACCTGAGGTAGTAAAGATGGGAGGATATGGTCCGCCCATCTTTTGTGGGTAGTAAAGTTCAGTTAGTTGGTGTTTTGTTACACTTGAAGTTGGGATGTTCTTAATGGGCATCCAAGTTGCCACAACTAATATGGTATAATCTACTTAATAGCTTCTCTGTGTTTATCCTATATAACTTCTGAAGTTATCCAACCTTTCAGAAACTCATGGAAACTGCAAAGTGAAGGAGGAATTCTGCTGCCTGTCTCAGGCATTGCCTTAGGTATCTTGCAGAAATAAATAAAGCACAGCTTCCAGACAACTGAAAGGAGCTTACTGTGGATGAAGGTGTGTTACTGTACAGTGGATATTTGCTGAACCTGTTGGGGACTTGTTGCATAAAACTTTGTCACCTTTATATTGCTTTGCAGATACCACTGCAGGTGCTTAGCTCAAAGCAATTTTACAACTTTCTGAAACAAGTTAGCTTTAAATCCATTCATCTCTCCATTCAACTCAGTGCCTTCCTGATCAGGAACAACTAAATTGCTGAATCTATTCACCAGAGATAACTGAAGTTCTAAGTGTTTGGAAATTTGTCTGGGGATGATCATGTTTCTCTCCTCCTGCATTTCTTGAGCCAAGCCAAAATTCACATGACTTTTGCAAATAACTACCCAGAGAAGGTGAGCCTTGAACACTGCCCAGCTGCCCTGGGCCCCTCTTCCCTCTAGGGCTTGGTCCCATGATAGAATAGAATAGAATAAACCAGGTTGGAAGAGACCTTCAAGATCATCGAGTCCAACCTATCATCCAACACCACCTAATCAACTAACCCATGGCACCAAGCACCCTGTCAAGCCTCGCCCTGAACACCCCCAGCGACGGCGACCCCACCACCTCCTCAGGCAGCCCATTCCAGTGGGCAATCACTCTCTCTGTGTAAAACTTCCTCCTAACCTCCAGCCTAAACCTCCCCTGACGCAGCCTGAGACTGTGTCCTCTTGTTCTGGTGCTGCTTGCCTGGGAGAAGAGACCAACCTCCACCTCACTACAACCTCCCTTCAGGTAGTTGTAGAGAGCAATAAGGTCACCCCTGAGTCTCCTCCTCTCCAGGCTAAGCAACCCCAGCTCCCTCAGCCTCTCCTCACAGGGCTGTGCTCCAAGCCCCTCACCAACTTTGTTGCCCTTTTCTGGACACGCTCCAGCAAGTCAACCTCCTTCCTAAACTGATACTTTGGCCAGCAGATCCCTGAAGTGATCAGAGTCTGCATGCCTAAAGTCCAGGGTTGTAAGCTTGGGATACATCCTCCTAGTTGCTCTGAGGATCTTCAATTCTATTGCAGCCAAGGTTATCCCTGAGCCTCACATTGGTGACCAGCCCTTCCCTATTGGTGAGCACAAGCTCCAGCATAGCCTTTTCTTGTTGGTTCCTCTACCATTTGGAGAAGGAAGCTGTCATGTCTGCATTCCAGGAACATCCTGGATTCCTGGTGCCTGGCTGTGTTGTCCCTCCAGCAAATGTCAGGGTGGTTGAAATTCCCCAGGAGGACCAGGGCCTGTGAATGCAAAGCCACTTCTATTGGCCTGTGGAGTGCCTGTCTCAGACTGGAGGTGGAGAGACTCAGTTCTTTTTGAACATTCCTGTGTTAGGAATTGAAGGCACAAGGGAGGCCCAAATCTGAAAAGTGAGGCTATTTATTAACACAGGGAGGGAGAGAGAGAGAGAGGAAAAATGGAGAGAGAGAAGGGAAAGGAATTACATTACCACCATTGCCCTAGCCCCAGGATGGAAGGGTCTATGGAAGGGTCTGTGGAAGGGGGCTGCTGCATCCTTGTTGGCTTGTGCTGTCTGCCCTGGAGGAGGGGAGGGAGCGATCCCAAAGTCCAAGACTGAGCAGCCTCCAGTGTGTGGTGTCTTCAGTAAAGATGTCTGTTCTCCATGAGTTACAGCAGGCAGAACTTAGGGCACAGAGAGAGGGTTCCTGGTCTGCTGCTTCCAGGCTGCATGATGATGCTTTCTCTCTGTGCCTGTCTTTTTCTCTCCTTGTATTTTCTTCTCCAGAGCTCAGGTCTTTTGTACAGTTTTTTAGTCATAGTTTTTTTTTAGGTATGTGTGCAGGTATTGTCCCAAGGGAATCTTCCTGTGTATTCCTTGTGTGCTTACAGGAGGCCCCTCCCTCCTCCTCCTCCTTCACATTTTACCTGCCCATGCACACAATACACATTGGGGCATATCATGCCAGGTGGTGAATCCTTTGTATCCTTTTCACCATCCTCCTTTTCCGGGGTAGTTGATGATCTTGTCTGTGCACATTCCAGAGTCTGTACCAGTGGCATCCACTCATTGCATACTTTTGTTGCCAGAGGGTCTTTTCACCTTCGCCTCCCTGGGCAGCTGTTGTCTGAGCAAGGAGCAAAGGTGCTTTTACCTTTGTTGAGTCACATCAAGAAAGACAAGATTTAGTCTCTTACGGGGCCTCATCTGCTTGGTTCTGCTGCTCAGGGGGCCTGCAGCAGACCCCTACAGTAACATCACCTTCCCCTGGCTTCCCCTTCATCTTCACCCATATGCTCTCTACCAGCTCATCATCCTTGCCCAGGTGGAGCTCCACTGATTCCAGCTGGTCACTGATGGAGCCTCCTCCCCTCCTGCCCTGCCTGTCCTTCCTAAAGAGCTTGTACCCACCCATCCCTACCTTCCAGTTGTGGGTGTCATCCCACCCAGTTTCAGTAACAGCCTCTGTGTCATGGCATTCCAGCAGTGCAGTGCCCTTAAACCTTGCTGTTTGTTGCCCCAGCTGTGTGCATAGAGGCACTTCAGCTGTGCTGGCCTTGTCACCCTCTTAGATGAATCCCCCTTGACTCCCTTGGGGTGACCCAGTGCTTAGTCCTTGGCTTGCCTCAGGGCAACAAGTGGAGAGCCCTTGCTAGCATCCATCCCTCTGCCTCTGGTGAGCTGCCCCAATGTTTGTCACAGGCCAGCATGAGATTAATAACCCTTTCCCCCTCTGAATCTAGTTTAAAGCCCTGTCAATGAGCCCTGCCTACTCCTGCTCCAGAATCCTTTTGCCCCTCTGGGCCAGGTACATCCCATTGGTTGCCTGCAGCTCTGGTGCCTTGCAAACTGAGCTGTGATCATAAAATCCAAACCCCTGTCGATGGCAGCAGTCCCAGAGCCATGAATTGACCTCTTGGCTCTTCCTGAATGTTCCCTTGTCCATTGCCAATGTCAGAGATGGAGTACAACACAACTTGAAATCCTGATCCCTTTAGCAGTTGCCCCAAGGTCCTGAAGTCTCTTTTAATGGATTGTGAGCCTCATCACTACCCCCCTGAAAAAACAGCAGTGGATAATAATCTGAAGGACTCAGATGGGAATGTTACCTACAATGTCCTTTTCCAGGGCACCAGGGAGACAGCAGAGCTCTCTATGAAGTGGGTCCAGTCTGCATGCCAGGCCCTTTGCTCTGCTCAGCAGGGAGTCACCTACAACAATGACCCTTCCATTTGGCTTTTCAGGGTCAGTTTTTATGGCCAGACTGAGGTGAGCTGGCCTTGGTGGCACTTCTGGCCTTCATGAGCCCTCCTCCTTGTTCACTACCAGCTCCTCTTGCACAGCCCCATATCTGTTCTGCAAGGGCACTATGGGCAGCGTGGTTCTTAAAAGAACACACTTGCTCCATTTGTATCATTTGCTTTGTCAGGCAGAAACCTGTTCCCATTGACCCTGCTCATGTGGGTTACTACAGGAAGTCTGAGAGGCCTGCTGATGAGAGGATATCAAATCCTCTGCTCCACTAAGAGCTAACTCCCATTCTGTTATTGTAGAGGTTAGTTTGTGGAAGTAATTAATTTCCCTCTCACTCTCCCTGATGTTTCTCAACCTACTCACCTCTTCCCTCAGCTCCATCACTTCATCCTGGAGCTGTGCCACCTGGCTGAGCAGGTGAAAAACCTGCTCACACCACATGCAACCATCATCAGTGTTGCCCTCTGTTGCTGGTGAGAGGCTGGGGCATTCCTCACAGCCCGTGGCCTGGATACCAGTATCCATTTTGGTGGGTGCTGGGAGCACAGTATTCCTCCTCTGAGTAGCACCATCACTCCTTCAGTGAACTGCAACACCTCACGTCCTGCCCACACACCCTGCCCGTGCCAGCCGCTGAGCTGGCTCCAAAGGAGTCCTTTGCTGACCTCTCTGGTCGGCACCCTCCCCGCTGCAGCCTAGCCCCGCAGGAGCTGGGTGCTCTGATGGGTGAACTTGCCTGGCAGAGGCTCAGCGCCCTGCCCAACGGCCTGCAAACAGCTCCCTTTAGTTCTTTCTTTGCCTCCTTGGGTTTGCTATGTTTTTATTGTTGAATTCAGTAAAGGAAAATTAACTTCTCAGAACCAGAAGAATTAGTAATGTTTGAAAATGTTGCTTCTGTTTTAACTGGGATGGAATTCTGTACCCATGAATGGATTCTCTACCTAGGGTTGAATCTGCTTGGTCCTCACTGCAAGCTGCATTTGGTACTCCTGTCCTTTGGCCATCTTCTTGCTTTCCTGAATGAAAATGCCTTCACCTCTTTCTAATCAAAGCACCAGGGATACAAAGTTTTGAAAGTGCATTAAACTAGTGTCTGTGTGTCTTTCTTGCTGTACAGCAAGGACAATTCCCAAGGCATCCAAGACAAATGTGTATATTTATTTCTGTTGTGGATTACTCCATCCTTCTGGCTTATGTGCATTCTTATGCTCTCTTCTGTGCCTCCTGCTGTAGGTAGAATAGAATAGAATAGAATAGAATAGAATAGAATAGAATAGAATAGAATAGAATAGACCAGGTTGGAAGAGACCTTCAAGATCATCGAGTCCAACCTATCATCCAACACCACCTAATCAACTAACCCATGGCACCAAGCACCCTGTCAAGTCTCCTCCTGAACACCTCCAGGGATGGTGACTCCACCACCTCCCCAGGCAGCCCATTCCAATGGGCAATCACTCTCTCTGTATAGAACTTCTTCCTAACCTCCAGCCTAAACCTCCCCTGGCACAGCTTGAGACTGTGTCTTCTTGTTCTGGTGCTGGTTGCCTGGGAGATGAGACCAAGCCCCACCTGGCTACAACCTCCCTTCAGGGAGTTGTAGAAGACGATAAGGTCTCCCCTGAGCCTCCTCTTCTCCAGGCTAAGCAACCCCAGCTCCCTCAGCCTCTCCTCTCAGGGCTGTGCTCCAGACCCCTCCCCAGCTTCGTTGCCCTTCTCTGGACACCTTCCAGCAACTCAACATCTTTCCTAAACTGAGGGGCCCAGAACTGGACACAGGACTCAAGGTGTGTTCTAACCAGTGCAGTGTACAGGGGCAGAATGACCTCCCTGCTCCTGCTGGCCACACTGTTCCTGATGCAGGCCAGGATGCCATTGTCCCTCTTGGCCACCTGGGCACACTGCAGGCTCATGTTCAGCCTACCATCGACCAGCACCCCCAGGTCCCTCTCTGCCTGGCCGCTCTTACAATCCCATTTGTAAGGCTGCAGCAGGAGATTATCGCGTCGCTGGTGATTCTTGACAGTGTACCTCATGTACTGAGAGCTGCTGCAAGAGGGTAAAAGCAGCAGAAACTGGTATGCAAATCTTTGTTACTTATAGAATTATTGATTTCTAACACTGTAGGGAATTGTAACTGATAAATGGTTATGGGTTTTTTGAAATAAATAAGTGGAATGGTCTTTAGTATTTGTGTGGTGAAGAAGACCAAAGTAAGACAATCATGAGCCATGGATGAAGATAAGATTATGAACAGATGAGTATAAGCTGTAGGGGGTCATCAGCTTAACAGATTACTAGTCATTAGCAGAGATGCATTAGTTGCTTTCATGCCACACATGTGGAGCATGTTAATTTAAACCAAGCAGTTTACTCTGCAAATAATATATGTAATAGTGGAACCAGTTCACTTGGAGCAATTCTGCCATATACAGTCATGTCTGTATAGCACCATGGGCAATCACTGAGTCTGAAATGATGCAGAAATGAAACAGTGAAAGAACTGGCCCTGCACTATTCAAATGTTCTCACTTATTTGTCATCTTGGAGAAATGAAAGTTACTATGAGGCAGGTGTTTAGGAAGAGACTGGATGGGGTGCTTGGTGCCATGGTTTAGTTGATCAGATGGTGTTGGATGATGGGTTGGACTTGATCTCAAAGGTCTTTTCCAACTTGGTTAGTTCTATTCTATTCTATCCTATTCCATTCCATTCCATTCCATTCCATTCCATTCCATTCCATTCCATTCCATTCCATTCCATTCCATTCCATTCCATTCCATTCCATGGGTTTGTTCTTTGAGGTCTCGTGATAGATGTATTAAGCATGCTTTACTTTCAATTAGGCTGCTGAATTACTGCATATTCATATTAGCTGTGTCGCTGCTGAGTGGCGTGGGTTCCTCACAAGACTCATTTCTTCCTCTCTGTTGTCTTGGAGAGTTTCCAGCTAGTTATGATCTTAAGCAGCTAAAAGAGCTGTCTGTCAACAGACTGCGATTCAGAAATATAAACATCTTGTTTTGTCTCATAGTAGGTTTGAACTAAATGAGCGGTTAGGAATCTTACTGTCATGTACTTGTGTGCATCCCTCCCCAGCTTTTTCTGCTTCATCTAGCTGTGTCTTAGAGTGCCTCTTCTTCTGCAGTGTCCTCTGGATGCAAAGACACAGTTAAATTAGAAAAAAAACCCCAACCAACCACCAACAAAAAACCCCAACCTTTGTGTTCTCAATTGGTCTTTCCTTAGAGATTTGATTTCTCTGTCACCTCCATTTTCACTGCCTCAGGGAATTTGCATTACATCTGTTGCCATAATCCCAGAGTACCTTAGGACCACTTAATATATTTATCCTCTTGACACCTTGTAAATATGGGCTGATGCAGATGGAAAGCTGAGCCACAAAGAGAATGCCTGCATTGGAGCACAGGGTAAAGGGCTAAGAGCTATTGGAGACCACAACTACTGAGTCTATGTGCAGCACGGTTTAGCACAGGTAGGCTTGTGTGGAGTTCTTCATGGTATTGCCCATCCTGACAATCACCTACCTTGAGTTTGGATGGCTTTGCAGCAGTCTGCCCTGCATTTTCATTTCCAGATTAGCTTGAGCAGAGACAGCTTAAATCTGTCTATATCCGTGGTGTAGATGTGTCCTACTAAGAGACTTGTGCAAAGTTAAACTGCTATTGAATCTGGATCTCTAAAGTCCTTGGTAAGCGTCTTTAAGCAGCAGGCCATCTGCTGTGTGCAATGCCTTGAGAGACTTGATGCAGGCAAGCCACCTCTGAATTCCACATGCTTGTGCAGCATGGTCCACAGGCACAAAAATCCTTTCTGTTTCAGGGCCTGTAAACTATCCTTGTGTTTGACTGTGCTCCAGAGGTCTAGCATGACTTCCAGGAGTACCTGGAAGAGTGGAAGTTTCTCATGACACAGAATATAAATTCTAAACCTCTTCACCACCTGGAAAGTATTGCTAAGAGAGCTGAAGCTCTGTTCTTGAGCTTGTCACCCAATAGATGATAGTCAAGAGGAAGGCTTTGCTGTGGGATGCCTCTCTTTATGGTGGCCATTGTAATACTTCTTTTCTGTAACTCCAGACCAGCTAATATAATTCTTCCATAAGTGATGTGAACAAGCACTGCATTGAGCATTTACAGAAGGTAGAGAGAAGACAAAGAAGTTCCCTGCTGCATATCTGACAGCAACATTTGTTCCAACTTTCCATAGCCCCTCAAGCCACGTGTTTGTCTACTGCCACCTGAGCAACATTTGCTCTAATGACTCTTTTGGCCTTTGGAACCTAGAAAGAACTCTCCAGTGGGATCTTTTATTTCCCATTATCAGCATCTGGGTGAATGTTTGGTTTATGTCTTTGAGTGGTTTTGTGTCTTGGGATGTACTTTAAAATCCAGCCAGACTAGTGTTGTCTTTGATCCTGTTTTGTTCTTTCTGTGCTTGTTTAGTTTTTTTCCCAGGTCTTATCTATTCTGTTCATGGAGATGACCTGTGGAGGTAGCTATGATGTATGACTTTGTTGTGATAGAGGTATTTGTTACCTTGGCAGGTTGGAATCACATTTTCTTGGGTATTTTATCTCTTTCTTTCTCTCTTAAGGTAGAAATGGAAGCTGGCACGGTTGTTGGATTATGTCCTTGTTTTCTCTCCTAGCCTGTTCCTCCCTGTGCAATATAATTACAGTTGGAATAAATCATCCATGTGCTTTATGATTGTTAGATGTTAGTGGCAGGGTTTCTATCATTCTGCTGTGAGCATTGAAATGTATGACCCAAACAAACTGTACAGTGATTCCAAGTTAAGACAGTTAAGACTCCTATGTTTGACTTCAAGTGGTTTTGTTTATCAGCCATTCATGAAGCTCAGATGGAATACTGGATATATGGGATCAGACAAAATGTTTCAAGTAGGTGGTAATGAATGCTTAACAGGCATTAAAGGAACTAAACAAACTTAGGAAATTCCTATGGCCTTCCTAAATTCTCTTGTTTAATGATGTATTTGTGTAAGGGCACTTCCTTTTAAACCTCCTGCTTGGTAGTTTTGTGGATGCTGACAGATAGTCTGTAAAGCAGTGAACTTTCCTCCTTTCCCTTGCCATTATTGTTTTAAATTATTTTACCATGTCACTGGAATGTGAAGAAACATCAGAGAAATTGTGAATGAAACTGAGGTTAGTGCAACAGTAGTATCTAGCAGTGCTTACCCAAGCATATCTTCAGATCACAGAATTACACAGAATTACAGAATTCTAGATTGGTAGGAACCACTGGAACCATCTGATGCAATCTTCTGCTGAAAGCAAGGCCTTAAATTATGTTACCCATGGCTCTGTCAAGTTCAGCCTTCAGAATTTCAGAGTCACAGAATGGTAGGAATTGGAAGGGACCTGTGGAGATCATCTAATCCAAACCCTTGCTAAAGCAGGTTTGCCTGGATCAGGTTGCATAGGAACACATCCAGGGGGGGTTTGAAAGTCTCCAGAGAAGGTTACTCCCCAGCCTGTCTGGGCAGCCAGTTCAGTACTCTGCCACCCTCAAGAGAAGTAAGTTTTTCTTTATGTTTAGGTGAAACCTCCTGTGTTCTAGTGTGTGTCTGTTGCCCCTTGTCCTATCACTGGTCAGTGCCCAGCCCTTTAGGTATTGACAAGCATTACGAAGATCCCTTCTCAGTCTTCTCTCTTCCAGGCTAAAGAGCCCCAGGTCTCTCAGCCTTTCCTGGTAGAAAAGATGCTCCAGTCTCTCCATTATTATCTTTGTGGCCCTCTGTTGGGACTCTCTCCAGTACTTCCCTGTCTCTCTTGAACTGGGGAGCCCAGAACTGGATAGAATACTTCCAGTGTGGCCTCACAAAGGCGGAGTAGAGGGAGACCTGCTTGCTGTGTTCTTTTTAATGCACCCCAGGAGACCATTTGCCTTCTTGGCCATAAGGGCACATTGCTGGATCATCATGAACTTCTTGGCCAGGACTTCTAGAACCTTCTATGCAAAACCACCTTCCAGCAGATTACCCCCACCTGTTGCAGCTCAACCCCTCCCCAGCTGCAGGACCCCACATTTTTCACTTGTTGAACTTCATGAGACTCATGTCTTCCCAACTCTATAGCAAGAGAGATTCTATCATTTCTCTTGGTAATCTATTCCTGTATTTAGTTGTTCTCAATTATTTCAGTTTGTTCTCAGTTTTTCTTACACCCACCCCAAAATTTCCCCTGAAGCAAGCTGTGTTTGTTGTGCTGGATGGACTCCAGGACACCAATATTTGTGCTGTCCTGGACTACTGTGGTATAGCTTTTAATGTCAAGTTTAGAGCAGCAGCATGCACAGCACTCCATGTATTGTTCAGTGAGGTGGAGAAGCTTTATGATGAGGGTAGAAATGTTTTCTTTCTCACTTCTGAACATTAACAGATTCACAGGTTGCATTGACTTGGAGGGGACCCTCAAAGGTCATCTTCTCCTGCAGTGAGCAGGGACACCTCCAACTAGATCAGACTGCTGATCTTGAATGTCTCCAGGGATGGGGCCTCAACCACATCCCTGGGCAGCCTCTTCCACTATTTTATCACTTTTTTCTTAAGTCCAACCTAAATCTACCCTGCTCCAGTTTAAAACCGTTGCTCCATATCCTGTCACTACAAGCCATTTTAAACAGTCTTTCCCTAGCCTTCCTGTAGGCCTCCTTCAGGTGCTGAGTATGACACTCAAATTACATTGCTGCAATTAAACACTTTAATCCTTTTCTTGGTTTTCCCTCTGTGGATCTACCTGCTTTCCCGTAGGCTTTCCTGCAGTGCACTGCAGCTAAACCATTTTTGCTTCTTTGAGCCTTTCAGCAGTTTTGGTACAGCTGTGTAAGTCTGTAAGTTTGACCTGTAAGTCACACTTCGTTTTAAACTCCTTTCAGCTTGAATGTGCAGCTGGGGCAAGTGCTAGCCAGAGTGTTGGTCTTGGCGGCGCCCCATCGACGCAGCTGCAGTGTGTGATTGTGTTCTTCAGTGCACTCTGGTGATGTTGTGCATCTCACTGTAGATGGTATATGCCTTTGCAGTCTTTATTGGAACTGCTGGCTGCTTTTTCTTCTTTCCATAGTACTTTTATTTCTGTTTCAATCAGGGCTCCTGCAGTCCAGCTAGTGCTTGTTTTCTACGTCTTATCCACAGGGTGTGTAGCTAAGGATCATGAGATTTGAGGAGTTGATGATTTTCACCAGGGCTGGGGCTGGGGTCAGTTACTGGTTATGGGGTTTTATTTGAAATAAAAAGCTGATTTTGGGGGTATATCCTCACGTGTGGCAGTTTTAAAATGATTCTTCATCTTTTAGACTTGCATTGAGGGAGGCTGAAGAAGAGCTAAACCTTGGAAACAATGTGTCTGTAGCAAAAATAGTCTGTGCAAATGGAGGTGGTAGGGGTTTTATGGGTTTTATTGAAGTGCAGACTGCATGACAGCTCTTGTGTGTTCCAAACAGTGTATCTGTTCTGACACTGTGTCCTAGTTTTAGTCCTTTCTCAGGTTCCTGAATGTGGGGTTTTTTTGAGAGGGCTGTATTAGAGCCCAGCAGCATTTCTTTCAGGGTACTTCATCTTGCTTGTCCTCAAAGAAATGTGTCCCCAGCATGCTTGGTTCTGCAGTGTACAAGATTGCAGATTTCTCACTTAAAAGCTTCTGCAGCTGTGTGTGAGCAGTAATAAATAGTTGACACAAGCCTCTAGGGGCTACTTTAAATGAGTGAACTGCTCCCTATTTCAGCAGTCCCAGGGATTTTTCCCTCCACTGTTTGGATGCTGTGTTACGAGCCTGACCCAATCCGTAGTGACAGCTTGTCAGACTGATAAATGTAGACTCCGGCGAATAGTTCTTTGCTGTCTGATTGATTCATTTTGCCAATAGAATTCACATTCCTGTAGTGTGAACAATAAACAAATGATTTAATGAGTTCCTCCCAACCTATTCAAAGTGGCATCTACTGATTGGAGCTTTCTGGAAGCTTGAGTATTTGTTGTATGTTACATGCTGCAGATCCACTGAATTAAAGACTTACCCCAGATTCAAATTAGAAACTTAACAGATTAGTTCTTTGCTGTGCTGTATGGTTAGAGACATGATCAGAACTTTCACTCATATGTAAATTGCTACTTCTATTTTTTCTAGTTCTTAATCACTGATATTTGTCTTTTCTTCTCTTGGTTTGTTTTTTTTTCCTCATGAAACTATTATTTCTTTCCCAGCTTTGTTTTTTTTTCTGTCAAAATTGATATGCAAGCAATGGGAAAGGATTTATTCTTCCCCAAGGCTGCCCTTCTCTCCTGTATTACTGATGCTGATGTTTTTTTAGTGGTGTCCCTCTTTCTTCTGGAGGTCTGGGTATAACTCCTCTGTAGGTACTGGTTGTCCCAGTTTCTGCTTCGTGGGAGGCTCCTGGGACCACAAGAGAGCAGACAGCACTGTGGCGCAGCAGTGGAACCAGAGCAACAGAAAGGAGGAAAAGCATTCTTGTTTGGACCTGGATGCTTTCTGTTTATTAGAACAGAGCTCTTACAACCACATTTAGGAGATCCTGATTCTGGATCTACAAAGAATCCTCCAACAGACATACTCAAGCAGTGTGTGCATAGAATGAATATAAAAGGAAGAAAATGGCACTCTTGCATTTCTCTGTGGTGCCTTTCCCCTGGAAACATGCACATGGAAGTGTTTTGGTCTTTTAAAGTTTTACTGTGGGCATGATAAAGAAATAGGAAAGAAAATAGAGACAATAAACATATCCATCATTTCTTCATCTCTATCAGCTCTAGTCTCCTCTTCCTCCTTCCTTTGGTCAGAATCCACAGCATACACTTTGTTGCTGCCCTAGGTTTTTACATTATCACCAAGGTTGGAAGAGACCTCAAAGATCATCGAGTCCAACCTGTCTCCACAGACCTCATGACTAAACCATGGCACCAAGTGCCACATCCAATCCCCTCTTGAACACCTCCAGGGACAGTGACTCCACCACCTCCCTGGGCAGCACATTCCAATGGCTAATGACTCTCTTAGTGAAGAACTTTCTCCTCACCTCCAGCCTAAACTTCCCCTGGCACAGCTTGAGACTGTGTCCTCTTGTTCTGGTGCTGGTTGCTAGAGAGAAGAGACCAACCCCTTCCTGTCTACAACCACCTTTCAGGTAGTTGTAAAGAGCAATGAGGTCACCCCTGAGCCTCCTCTTCTCCAGGCTAAGCAACCCCAGCTCCCTCAGCCTCTCCCCATAAGGCTTTTACCTACCTATCTGTTCATTTACCTATCTGTTCTCCATGCCCAGCCTTGCTGGTACTATAGTCATGCCTGGGTTTTGTGATTCACAATGTGAGTAGCTGAGTGGGAGAAGCAAAGATCCTCCTGAGTTTAAAGTCAGGTTTCTGAGGAATAGCAGCTGCTGGCCTCTTTGCTTTCTTTCCCAGCTTCCACCAGGGAAAGCCGAGAGGGTTTGTTTGCACTTCTGTGAGGCACTGCTTTTAAACCTGATAGCACAGTGCCTGCATGCACACACTGTGTGACTTCATATTTTTGAGTGCATAGTTGGTCAATCTTTTCTTATTCTCTGTTGAAAGAAGCTCAGCACCTTCTCAAGAGCCTTCTTTCTCTCTTCAGTTTAATGGTAAAAGGTTCTAGAAACTATAATTACAGTACTGCTTTAATGACTGTCTCTGGCTTAATTTTATGCATCATTGCAGCTTAAGGGAGAGATGGAGGCTTCTTCCTTCATTGTTTCAGCCCTGTAATGTCTCCTACTTCTGTCTGCTCTTGCAAGAATACAGTCTGATGTGATACTCATTTCAGCAGTTGCTCTTCCTTGCTGCACTATCAGTGCAGATCATGGATGCAATGCATTTTCTGGGTACTCAGTCAAAGGTTATCTGTGTTAGAGGATGCATTATAAGCAGGTTTAACGCAGAAAATTTTGACCTCAATAGCATGAAGAGGAAAAACAGACATTACTAACTTATGGCTTCTTAGGATTATATAAACTACATAGTCTTTAGGTCTATCTTAGGGCTGGAATGAGCACAGCATTGCTGAAAAAGAAGGCAGTGTACAGAATCAGGAATGTGTGCATGAAAGACAAAACCTTGGGAGCACATAGCTTGCCACAGAGACAGGCCAGTGTCATTACTGTGCTGAATGGACCCTCAATTACTGTTCCTCTGAAGGATTAGGTAGCATGGGGCTTGTTTTGCTTAGGTTAGGTGTCTCATTATTTTAATTAGAACTTTCTAAAGAAGCACAGAGATCATGACATTACATGTGATCAAATTTGAGATTGCTCTAGTGGTAAGGCACAGCTCAGCTCAGAGACTGGATAGAGAGAGCTTTCAGCCTAACACTCCAGGAGGAAGGAGCAGGAAGAAGATGCAGAAATGTTTGGTTCTCCAGGGTGAAATGGTTAGTACTGGAGAAAAACCAGCACTGTTAGTCATGAACATGCCTAGCTTCAATTGGTTTTGAGTACTTGACAATAGTTGGACCTGTCAAAATATTACTTTTAATAGCCTGTATTGTTTTCAGTAGCTATTTTATAACCCTTGTACAATTACTTGCCAAATCAAGCCTTGTATTCTAGTCCTGCCTGAGATCCAGTTTTAGAAAAGGATACCTGAGCCATCAATTGCTATAAAGATCAACAAAACAACCACAAAAGCCACCAGACCAGCAACTTCAGAGGAAGTCCTGAACTAAAAAATCCATAATCAAAAGTAGGATTTTTGCAGTCTCTCCCCTGGCTGGGCATTGCAGCTCCCCTCAGCAGTCTGGAAGGAGGAAGGGCTGATGTCCAGTTTTCAGACACCTGAATGCCTGGTACTCTAGTCAGTGACTGGCAGGATGTTAGGTGCCTAAAGATTTGTTAAGCTTGCTCTCAACAGCTTGTGACAGAGATCTTGAAAACTCTGCTGTCTGTAAGTTAGTTAACACTGGAGTCATGTGTCTGGTATTGATGCTGTATCTGAGAGATTGCAGTTGGTAGAGAGGCCATGGCTAAACCTGTTCTAGTGTGGATGCTTCAGAGCAGACAGGTAGACATGATTACAGGAGCCAAGTTGTTAACCTTGTAAATAACTAAAGGGAAGCAAGACAGATCTTCATTTGAATAGTCAGGTTGTCGTGAGTGATTAATGGGAGGGATGTTTCCCTTTGCAGGGGACTGGCGTGTTTTGTTGGTGGCTTTGGTAGTTTTCTGGGTTTTGTTTGTTTAATTGGGGGGGGGGGGGGGGGGGAGTGTGTGTTTGGTTTGGTTGGTTGCTGTGTTGGTTTTGGTTTTAAACAGTTGTTGTTGGTGGTGTTTTTTTTCCCTTGTGAATAGAGTTGCCACTCATTTAGTGGGAGACTTAATTTATAATGTCTTTGGCACTGAGCCCGAAACTCTCACCTTGATTTAGTTGCTGTTAAGTCTCATGACTCCCAGCTATCTCTTGTTTAAGGTATTAATTAGGAAGAGACTTTTAAAAAGATATTTTCAGAGCCCAGTAACTCAACTATAGCAACAGGGATAGAAAGTATTTCAGCTGACAAATTACATGAACTTTTATTTAACAGTTCTTATTCAAAGGTACTGAATTGAGAAGACCTGCTTAAATGGATCCATTCTTCTGTGTACAGAATGGGGTGGTTTGTAAAAGAGACTCCTGCTCGTTCTGGATTGATATGCCCATGTGAGGCTCTTGCAAAGGCATAAAGAGCTCCCTTTATTCATGACTTCATGGGGTTTTGTCATGGTGATTGTAAGCCAGCAGCACGGGAGCACTGCCATTTTCTCACGTTGAGGTAAAACTTCCTGTGTTCCAGTTGATGTCCATTACCCCTTGTCTATCACAGGGCACCACTGAAACGAGACTGGCCCTTTCTTGACACCCACTGTTTAGATATTGATAAGATTCCCTCCCAGTCTTCTCTTCTCCAGACTAAACAGCCCCAGGCCTGTCAGCCTTTCCTCATCAGAAAGATGTTCCAGTCCTTTAATCATCCTCATAGCCCTCATTGAAATCTCTCTAGTATTTCCCTGCCCCTCGAACTGGGGAGCCCAGAACTGGACATGGTACTCCAGATGTGGTCTCACCCCTGTAGAGTAGAGGGGGATCAGACCCTCCCTTGGCCTGCTGGCCACACTCTTCGTCCTGCACTCCAGGATATCGCTGGCTACCTTGTCCACAAGGGCACATTGCTGTGCCATGGGCAACTAGTGTCCACCAGGACTCCAAGGTCCTTCTCCATGGAGCTGCTTCCCAGCAGGTCAACCTCTAATCTGTACTGGTACATGGTGTTTTTCCTCCCCAGGTGCATGACTCTGCACTTAACCTCTGTTAAGCTTCATTAGGTTCCCCTTTGCCCAGCTCTCCAGTCTGTCAGGTCTCTCTGAATGGAGCAGCATGACCTCCTAGAGTGTCAGCCACTCCTCACAGTTTTGTGTCATCAGCAAACTTGCTGAAGGTGCACTCTATCCCAGGTTGCTGATGAAGACAGGAACAAGGAGTGTTAAGACAACTTTCTTCTTGAAACTTCAAAGCCCTGTATTGTAGCTTACAAGGTGGACAGCTGAGAAACCAGAGTCATAGGGGAGGACATGGCAAGCTGGAAGGTAGTGCTGCATACTCTTCCCCTGTCTGCTACAGATCATCTCACTGCTCTTTCCCCCTTTCATTGATTCCTTTTTTCCCCCCTGTAGCTGTAGCAACCTCTGGAGTAGCAAGCAGAGGGGTCATTTTATTAGCTGTGTTGCTTGTGGCTTCTGAGGGGTGCAAAAGTGACACTGCTAGTCATGTGTATCTTAAAGATGTCCAGATCCTCCACCCTTACCAGACCTGAACTAAACTTTTCAGCAGTGGAATGCAGCAGGACACAGATCTCATCCTTAGGAGAGTTCTGGGAAAGTTTTTGTTGTTTGTTTTTTTTTCAAGTAATCTGGGAGTGTGAGGTGGCAACTCCTTACAGGCTCTTTTGCATTGCTTCTGCCTGAGGCTAACCTGGTGTCTCGGTCCGGAGAGGGAAGGAGACTAGTTCTTTTGAATATTCCCGTGCTGTGAAATTAATCGGCACAAACGAGGCCAAAATATCAACAGCTAGACTATTTATTACATAGAGAAAATGGAAATAAGAAGGGGAGAGGGAGAAGATAGAGAGGGAAAGAGAGAAGAGAGAGAGAGAAGAGGAAAGGAATCATATTACCGCACCCCTCACCCACCCCAAGACAGTTTGAGTCTGTGGAGGAGAGGTGCTGCATGAGGTGCTGGGTTTGTGCTGAGGCTTTGGCTGGAGATGCGATGTGATCCCTCTGGGCAGCCTGGGTCTGTAGAGAAAGGGTGCTGAGGCTTTGGCTGGAGAACAGATGAGGTCCCTCTGGGCAGCATGGGTCAGCTCCATGAGTAGAGGACATGGAGAGAGGGTTCAGTCTGCTTCCTTCCTTCTCAGCGGCATGGTCCTCCTTCAGCGTTTTTCTCTCTGCGTTTTTCTTCCCTCCATTGCGGTTTTCTTCCTCTGCGGTTTTCTTCCCCACTGAGCCAGTAGTGGTCAAGTCTTTTATACAGTTTTTAGTCCTTAGGTATGTGTCCAAGCATTGTCCCTCAGGAATTCAGGAGCCAGGAAATCATAAGTATCCAGGTATCATTCCCCAGGAAGTCTTTCTGTGTAATCCTGTGTGTTTAGGCAGGGGTCTAGATGGAGGGGGGGGAGGGCCTCCGCCTTCCCTTCTCCATCTAACCTGTCCACACACCCATTACACATCAGGAAACAGGTGGAGAGTCCATTGACTCATCACCCTCCCTTCCTGGGGGTATCTGATAGCTGTCTTGAAGGCATGATGGCTGGGTCCTTGGGTCATTGTTATAGGCCAGCTGCAGTCCAGTGTTATCACGATGCAATCACAAGGTGATTTGCATCCAGGATTGGTACTGTGTGGGCAAGCAGCAAGTGATTTTATCTTTGTTGAGTCACACCAGGAGTAGACTCTTACACCTGGGTATGTAGCTGGACAGGGCTGACTCGTGAGCATCATCCTCACTCAGAGCATCAAACAATGTATGGCTCAAGTGCTATAATGACAGCTATGATGTATGTAGCCATGTGTATTGACTTGAGTGACTGAGGTGACTTTGGAGAGCTTTTCACTTACCCTTTGGTGCTTGTCCAGCCCCCAAGCTGCTCTGCATGCTTCACAGAAACAGTGGCTTTGTTGAGTCAATGAGAGCCTGCAGAGCAGAGCTGCACCAGAATCTCAAAGGGCAGAACTTGCCTGCAAAAGCTCTGCTGTTAGTGAAAACATGTCAGGAGAGAATAGACCAGCTTGTCTCTAGGACCCAAGGCTGCTATTTCAGGATTCAGAGTCACCAGGAACAAACAAGCAAACAGAATAGCCCAGAAAAGTCTCTTTTGTAACTGCAAATCAAACACAGCTGATGTAAAAGTATGGAGATGTAATGGAACGGTGAATCTCCCTGCTGCTTTTCAGCACTGCCCTTTGGAAGAGAGACTTGCTACACATGAGGCGCTGGGGAACAGGGGCGGTTCAAGTCTTTGATGCTCGGGACAGACAATCTATTTGCTTGAAGCAGAAAACAGAGCTCCCTGTGGGAGGGATTTGTGTCATCACTGCCAAAGAAAAAATCATCTTGTCTTGATAATTATCATTTTCTCTCTAGAAGTCAGACCTGGCAGTAGCAAAGGGCTGATTTTTACTGACTTGCTTAGGGGCCTCAAATACTCCATGTCAGAATGATCCAAGAGAGGTTGTTGCAGTTAGGTTTTTGCTAGGCTCACAGGGAGTGTGAAGTAAGTGAAAAATTGACAGGTGAGCTGCAAGGAGAGGCCTAAAGCTAACTTAAACCCTGTTTCATGGTACATTCCTCCCAGCCAGGAAATCTCTCCTGGGAGAAAGCTTGAACAGATGTGATTCTATTTGCCTGTGTGACTCTGCTCCTCCTCTCGGGACCCTGCAGATAATCTATGGTGGAGCACCCTGGGGCTCTGCATGTGTTGTCATGTGCAGAAAGTACTGTCTCAGGTTATCACTAAGCAACTGAGGATCTGCTTCTTGAGATTCTGAATGAAAAGATAGCAAAAGGTGCTCCTAGCAGCTGAGAGTTTGTGATATGAAATAGGAACTATTTCTCCATGTGTATTTACAGAAGGTAGGGTGGTGAGATGGAATATAAACCCAGAGAGTGATTGAGGAAAGCTGAAAACAGAACCCAGAGGTTCTGTTTAAGGCCTTGACTTCAGTGCTGTTCTTCTTACACTTAGGATTTCTAGATTATCATGATGTGGTAGCCAGGAGGGGCTTGGTCTCTTCTCCCAGGCAACCAGCACCAGAACAAGAGGACACAGTCTCAAGCTGTGCCAGGGGAAGTTTAGATTCAAGGTGAGGAGAAAGTTCTTCCCAGAGAGAGTTGTTAGCCATTGGAATGTGCTGCCCAGGGAGGTGGTGGAGTCACCATCCCTGGAGGTGTTCAAGAGGGTATTGGATGTGGCATTTGGTGCCATGGTCTAGTAGTCATGAGGTCTTGGGTGACAGGTTGGACTTGATGATCTTTGAGGTCTTTTCCAACCTTACTGATTCTATGAGTCTATGACCTAAGATATTAAGAGATTTTTGAAGTCCATAACTCTGCATACACTTCCAGTAGTCCACAGTCTCCATTCTGAAGTGGTGCTGCATCCAGAATAATCCCTATGCTCTGTAGAAGGGCAATGACTCTGGGACAACAGGTAATTTATTTCTCTGTTGTCCCTGTGGTTTTTCCAGCTGGAGGGGAGGAGGGGAATTGCAGGAAGGGAGAAGCAGTAAACCTGTGACATTATAAATCCCAAGTCCTGATAATGTTTCTCTAGTTCAAGACTGTCATGTTCCAAAAATAATTGCAGAGCAGTTGATTGTGAACGTGGTGAGAGTTCTTGCAATGAGAAAAGTAATTGAAAGGTGAAAGGAATATGAATCACAACCTGTGAACTCTTCCAGAAGACAGATGACATCTACATGCTTATACATCTCTACAACTACCTGAAGGGAGGTTGTGGACAGATGGATGTTGGTCTCTTCTCCCAGGCAAGCAGTACCAGAACAAGAGGACACAGTCTCAGGCTGCGCCAGGGGAGGTTCAGGCTGGATGTTAGAAAAAAGTTCTATACAGAAAGAGTGATTGCCCATTGGAATGGGCTGCCTGGGGAGGTGGTGGAGTCGCCATCACTGGAGGTGTTCAGGAGAAGACTTGATGGGGTGCTTGGTGCCGTGGGTTAATTGTTTGGGTGGTGTTGGATTGGTTGATGGGTTGGACGCGATGATCTTGAAGGTCTCTCCCAACCTGGTTTATTCTATGTATATGTATTCTATGTATATGTATTCTATGTATATGTATTCTATGCTGAGGTCTCTCTTGGCTATGGTTTACTAAGGTCTATCCAAGCTATGGTTTCCAGCCTCAGTGAATGATTTCTCGGACTTGGTTCCTGGGGATTTGCCGGCTGGGCCCTCCACATAGCCCCAGTGTAGAAATTGACTGCATTTTGTCTTTTCCTGGGTGCTGTTTACCTTGAAATGAAGCATCAGAAGAAGTGAGGCAGAGACATGGTATTCTTGGAGGGGGTGGCCAATGAGAACAGTTTTTGCTTGTGTAGGATCTTCACCACCTGTACTGCAGCGGTGTGATGGTTTAACCCACCCACCCCAACGAAAACTCGGCTGGGCACAGCCAGAGAAGAGACTGAAGCTTCACAAGCAATGATGAAATGCAATGAATATATACAAAATCCACAGTGTTTGCAATGTTGTACAAGAATTTACAGAAAGGAAAACAAACACAGAAATCCCCCTTGGGAGGAGGATCCCACCTCGGGTTCCCCCCAACCCTTCTTCCCCTTCCCTTTCCCTTTAGTTAATGAGAAGAAAAGAGAAGAGTAGAGAAAGCTATTAGGGGAATCTAGTTAGCTGAAAGCGTTGGTAAGAGTTAGCTGCTTATCTTGCCAGTTTGAGTCCAGGGTCAGCATGCCTGCAGTCTGGCCAAGAAACAGAAGACAGACTGAGGCAGAATGTAAGATCGTACATCTCCATCCCACTCATCTACTGTGGCAATGCCAGCGACGAGCGGTGTGAGCAATCTGGCAGTGCAGGCCTGGAGCCTGACATGGTGCTAGGCCATGCTCAGCACAAGTGCAGAGCCAGCTAGCAGTGCACCAAACAGTGCTGTCTTGCAGCATGTAACTAAAGCAAGACACTGGTAGCTATAAACACAGAATGTTATCTTGGGACAACAGGACATGCACCTGCATAAACAAACCTTGCATGTCATTAGTAGTTGGACCAATAATCTACAATAGTGTGATGTGTGGTCACTCATAGGGAACCAATGAGTCCATGCCAACAAGGCACTCCGAGTTTATATAAGTTAGAATAGAATAGAATAGAATAGAATAGAATAGAATAGAATAGAATAGAATAGAATAGAATAGAATAGAATAGGATAGACCAGGTTGGAAGAGACCTTCGAGATCATCATGTCCAACCTATTATCCAACACCACCCAATCAACTAAACCCTGCAGTTCCCTTGCTATGCACTTCAGCCTTTCCTTTCCCTCCTTCTTCCTTGCTTTACTTTACTGTTCTATACTCGCACCATAGGCCTGCACCATGGGCCTGCAATACTGGAACAATAAAGGAACAATACTCAATCATATTGGTCAGCTGTATTGACTCCAATCTCTGTCGTCCCATTAATCTACCAAGGAAATTCGGTCAGAATTATCTTCCATTTGTTTGCCTTTTGACCCCCAAACATCCAGCTAGAGAATTCTGCAGCTGTCCTTTCCTAAAGGCATAGCCTAAACTGTCCCCTGCACACTGACCATCTGTTAGGAAAGAGTACTTGCAAAGCAGAGAGAAAGGATGCAGTCTGTAGCTTTCAGTGAGGATGCTGCTCACAGTTACAACAGTAATAGGTGTGCTTTCCAGGAGTATCAGAAAGCAGGCAGGGACTCCCTTGCTGGTGAGGCAGGAATCCATTATTGGTACAGAACAAGCAGCTTAGATAGGAAAAATCGAGCAGGGTAAGCGATGCCCTGACATTCTTGCACCACTGCTGCTAATTGAGTTTTCTTCTTTGATATGCAGCTGTCCATTGTTATCTTCATCCCATATCAGGTTGATCTTCTCCAGCATGGAGGCAAGTGTCCTCCTGTCTCGCACTTCAGGTTGTTTACCACGGTCAGCTCTTCTTTATCATCAAGCCATCCTGCCAGTATCAGTGGCCTGTTGTTCTTTCTTGTCCTGAAACCTTCCATAGATACTTTCTGCTTTCCTACACAGGAGGACTTTGGAAGTTTCACCCTATTGCTCTTAGTACCTAAGTTGTCCTTATGAAAGGAGGTTTCCATTTGCTTGTTTTCCAGTCATGAGGTTTGTTCAATCTGACCAAAGCCTTCGTGGTGAAGCCTGGCATATTTAGGGCCATTACCTACTGCTGCAGAACAAAACTAAAAAGGAAGCTTCATTGTTGTACCGTGGGGGCAAACAACCTTCCTTCATAGTCCTTGATCTCAGTATTACTGAAGCAAAAGGGTTTTTTGCCCATATCTCAGGGTGCAGAGCTGCACTTTAATGCAGCTTTTTATGATGTTTGTGCATCTTATCATAATTGATCATAAGGACAAGCAAGCCTTTCGAAATTTCACTTTGCACATTCTGTTCAGTCCTCTTATTGCCAAAAGTAATACTAAATATTCTAGAGACAAGGTCATTTATCAGAGAGGGAGGTTTGGGGACTAGTGAAGAATTAGGTTTTCTTTACATAGTGAAACCCCAGTGTCAAGATTCAGTCACTGTTTCCCTTTCACCTGTGTGCCTCGCTGGCTGAGGAACCCATGGGCAAATGGAGACTGCAGTGTGTGCTGTCGGTGAACCACTCAAGAGCTTTTGATTTGGGGCTGCTGCTGGTGCAGTGCACTGCTAAGGGATGCATTGGCACTGCAAGCCACTGAAGTGCATCCCTAAAGGCACTTTTCTAGAATAGAACAGAATAGAATAGAATAGAATAGAATAGAGCAGGTTGGAAGTGACCTTCGAGATCATCACATCCAACCTATCATCCAACACCACCTAATCAACTAAACCATGCAACCAAGCACCCTATCAAGTCTCCTCCTGAATACCTCCAGTGATGGTGACTCCACCACCTCCCTGGGCAGCACATCCCAATGGGCAATCTCTCTCTCTCTCTGTAAAATTTCTTCCTAACATCCAGTCTGAACCTCCCCTGGCACAGCCTGAGATTGTGTGCTCTTGTTCTGGTGCTGGTTGCCTGAGAGAAGAGACCAACCTCCACCTAGCTACAACCTCCCTTCAGGTAGTTGTAGAAAGCAATAAAGTCTCCCCTGAGCCTCCTGTTCTCCAGGCTAAGCAACCCCAGCTCCCTCAGCCTCTCCTCATAGGGCTATGTAAAAATGATGACTGCTCATGGCTAGGCTGGGTGGACCTAGTTGGATGGTTGTTCTGGTGGTGGTGAACAGAGTTAAACCCAGTTGGTCACAGGTGGTGTTCCCCAGGCCTCAGTGCTGGGTCCAGTTCTCTTTGACACCTTTACCATTGATCTGGACAAGGGCATTGAGAGCACCCTCAGTAAATTTGCAGATGACAATAAGCTGGGAGGGAGTATTATAGCATCATAGAATTGTTAGGGTTGGAAGGGACCTCAAGGACCATCCAGTTCCAACCCCCCTGCCTTGGGCAGGGACACCTCACACTACATCAGGTTGCTCACAGCCACATCCAGCCTGGCCTTAAACACCTCCAGGGATGAGGCTTCCACCACCTCCCTGGGCAACCTGTGCCAGTCTCTTACCACCCTCATGGGGAACAACTTCTTCCTAACATCCAATCTCAATCTCCCCACTTCTATTTTTTTGTTCCATCCCCCCCAGTTCTATCACTCCCTGACACCCTAAAAAGTCCCTCCCCAGCTTTGCTGTAGGCCCCTTAAGAAACTGCAAGGCCACAATTAGGTCTCCTGGGAGCCTTCTCTTCTCCAGGCTGAACAGCCCCAGTGTAGGCTATTGTGAATTTCAAGCAAGCCACCACCTGTGCTGTGTTACTTTTGAAGTGTTTCACAAATAAGCAAACACTTACTTTTTAGGCAATTTCAGAATGCATTGAAATAAGAACTAACTTGAATCAGTCTTTCATCTGGCTTGAGTGCTGTGTGCTAGAGTTTGGGAAAGATTCAAAGCCAGAGGAAGAGGCTGAGCCACTTTTCTGACTCCCTGAAATGGCAGCTCCCTTCTCTGCTTCTGTGTTGAAACCTCCACCTCTTGGGGTGAAAACTTAACTGCCTGCTTGCCTTGCTGGAAGCATTTTTTTAGTTGCAGAACAGAGGTGTTTAGGTTCTGTCCAGCAAACCTCCTATACCTGTACCCTGGTTATGTCCCAGAGGGCTCTGGTTGATGTCATCTCTGGGTTTGTTCATCACCTGATACTGCTGACGAGATGTTAGAAAAGCTGCTGGCTGCACCTGGCACATGGGGACTGGGCAGGGCTGGCAGAGCCTCTCCTGGTCATTTTTTTCAATCTGTTGACCTAGATAAAGTGAAAGATGGAATATCCCTTGACCAGCCTGTCATCCCTGGAGCCATCTGTCTCCTTCCCATCCCTGCATGTTTGCATTTGCAGTTTAAATGCTGAAAGACTTGATGGTGCCTTGGTTTCAGGGCTGCAGGCAGTAAGTGGGTAAAGCTAAACCTGTTTCTTAAGTGACTTTCTCAAGAACTGCATTTAAACTGACATGAAACCTGTCTCCCCAAATGATGTCTGCATTTTTATTATCCCCTTAATACAGTTTTCTTTCAAAGGAAAATTAGGAGTCATAGATGAGCAAGGTAGTGGAACTGCAGGAGCTCAGGTCTTCTGAACTGAAACATTGCCAGTGCAGGTAACACCACCAGCAGGATGAAGCCACCCATGCTAAGATGTGGAGAGATGGGGGAAGGGTGAGCAGGACATCAAGGAAGGAGGGTAGAAACTGAGTGGCCATGCAAAGGCTATATGAGGAGTCACTGCAAAAACCTGCCATGAGAAAAATCTAATCTTTATTCAGTCTTGGACCTGGTGACAGTAACCTGCTATTGTTGTTTGGGAACCAGGGCAGATTAGCAGAGTCAGCAGTCTGCAGACTCCAAAAGCCAGAAGTACATTAATCTCCATCTGGAAAATGACACTGAGCTCTCCATTCCAGAGAAAATCCTATGCCTCATCCCCCAGATAAAAGGACTGTGGTCAATAACTGGCAATTCCCCTGCCACAAGTGAAGATTAAAATCCCACTTTAACTAGACTAAGGGAAAAAAAAGTCTAAATGAGTAAATGTCACCATCAAGGGAAAGGGTTTTGTGCCCAGGGAGGTGGTGGAGTCACCGTCCCTGGAGGTGTTCCAGAGGGGATTGGATGTGGCACTTGGGGCCATGGTTTAGTTAGTCCTGAGGTGTTGGGTGACAGGTTGGACTGGATGATCTCTGAGGTCTTCTCCAACCTTATTGATTCTATGGTTGTACAGCACATGGGCAGTGACCTGCAGCAGCTGTGGCTCAAGTGAAGGGGCTTTGAGTATTCTTGTTTGTAATGTCTCAGCTGCCAGTGAGTTTACAACTTCCCAGCGAGAGTTTTAGTAGACTAGTCAAAGTTTCCTACCTGCAGCTAGCAACTTGGACTCAAAAAATGAGGCTAGCATTGCAAAAGAGGCTTACAACAATTGTTGCTAGTGCTTGCTCTGTGCATGTTTGGGCACATGTGTGTTGACAGGAATAAACAGAGAACTGCCCTGATGTTATGTGGCTTCACAACAAACTCTGCCACATTTATCACTTCAGTAAGGTTTGGTAGAACCCAGCGAGTTCCCCATTGTAGTGATCACTGCAAAGGAAGGTAAAGGAAAGAGTCCTTGCCCCTTAAGGACTGTAGTTAAGAAATGTGATGGAGTACAATGGGTGATGGCCAGCCATAGAGAGAAATCAAGGGCAAACAGCAAGTTCAGTGGTGTGCACTGGTTGTTAAGTCCTGTAAGTTTAGCATGGTGACAGTCAAACTAGGGTAGCTGGCTGCTATTTTTGTGAGGCCTTCTAAAAGAAGACCAGCCATCTGTTCCTGGGCAGCCTGATCTAGTTGCAGGTGGGTTGGACAAGATGAACTTTGAGGGTCCTTTTGAAATGGATGCAATCTATGACTCTGTCTTTGCAAATGGAAGTGTTGATCCTATGCAGTGTGTTTGGCAAATAAGAAAGCAATCAGTCTTTGGAAGATAAAGGTGTCAGTGGTGAACCATTATCATGTGTTTAAACCCTGCTCTCACAACCCCCCCACACCCTGACACAGATGGGAGGGAAAATAACACAAAGAAACCTTCTGGGTTGAGATAAAGAGTTTACTGAGATCACAGAATCACAGAATGAGCCAGGTTGGAAGAGACCTCCAAGATCATCGAGTCCAATCAATCACCCAACCCTATCTAATCAACTAGACCATGGCACCAAGTGCCTCATCCAGTCCCTTCTTAAACACCTCCAGTGATGGTGACTCCACCACCTCCCTGGGCAGCACATTCCAATGGCCAAGCTCTCCCTCTGTGAAAAACTCGTTTCTAAGATCAAGCCTAAACTTCCCCCAGCACAGCTTGAGACTGTGTCCTCTTGTTCTGTTTGTGGTTGCCTGGGAAAAGAAACCAACCCCCACCTGGCTACAACCTCCCTTCAGGGAGTTGGAGAAAGCAAAAAAGCCTTCTCTTCTCCAGGCTAAGCAACCCCAGCTCCCTCAGCCTCTCCTCACAGGGCTGTGCTCTAGCCCAGCTTTGTTGCCCTTCTCTGGACACCTTCCAGCAACTCAACATCTTTCTTGGATTGAGGAGCCCAGAACTGGAGACAGGACTCAAGGTGTAGTTTAACCAGGGCTGAGTACAGGGCACAATGACCTCCCTGCTCCTGCTGGCCACACTGTGCCTGATGCAGGCCAGGATGCCATTGGCCTTCTTGGCCACCTGGGCACACTGCTTGCTCATGTTCAGCCTACTGTCAACCAGTACCCCCAAGTCCCTTTCTGCCTGGCTGCTCTCCAGCCACTCTGACCCCAGCCTGTAGCACTGCCTGGTGTTGCTGTGGCCAAAGTGCAGAACCCGGCACTTGGATGTGTTCAATCTCATGCCCTTGGACTCTGCCCATCTGTCCAGCCTGTCCAGGTCCCTCTGCAGAGCTCTTCTACCCTCTAACAGCTCAACTCCTGCCCCCAGCTTGGTGTCATCTGCAAATTTACTGATGACTGACTCAATCCCCTCATCCAGATCATCAATAAAGATATTGAACAGGATGGGGCCCAGCACTGACCCCTGGGGGATACCACCATATATATACACACACACACATAATTACCTTAGCAAAAGCAGCAGCAGGAGGCAGCAATAAATCAGTTCCCCCACCCAGTGGAAAAGACCAACACCTCAAACTGAAAAAATGGAAGCAACAACCAGAACAGGAAGCCTCTCCTGGTACAATCTGGACTTCAAGCCCCATGATACTTTCCTCCAGCTAGCACTTTTTTTGAGGCTGGCTTGACAACAGCATGGTATTGAATATCCATCAGCAGATTCAACTCAACCCATGACATTCTCCACCCCTTATTCTATACCATCTGCATCATACCCAGGAGCAATTAACCTCAAACATCATGTGTCATGCATGGAGAATCATAGAGTGCTAGAGGATGGGTCCTTGAGAGCTCATCCAGTCCAACCCCCTGCCAGAGCAGGATCACCCAGAGCAGGTCACACAGGAATGCATCCAGCTGGGTCTGGAATACCTTCAGAGAGGGAGACTCCAGAACCCCCCTGGGCAGCCTGTTCCAGTGTTCATCACCCTCAGTGAAAAAATGTCTCCTGAGGTTTCCATGGAACTTCCTATGCCTCAACTCCCACCCACTGCCCCTCGTGCTGGCATTGGGCATCACCCAGCAGAGCCTGGCTCCAGCCTCTGGGCACTCACCCCTTACATATTTACAAACATGAATGAGGTCACCTCTCAGTCTCCTCCAAGCTGCAGAGCCCCAGCTGCCTCAGGCTCTGCTCCCAAGGAAGATGTTCCACTCCCTTCATCATTTTCATGGCTCTGTGCTGAACTCTCTCAAGCAGTTCCCTGAAGTTCTTCCTGAACTGAGGGGCCCAGATCTGGACACAACATTCCAGAGGCAGCCTCACCAGGGCAGAGTAGAGGGAGAGGAGGAGAGGAGAACCTCTCTTGACCTAATAGCAACAGCCCTTCTAATCCACCTCAGAATGGCATTGGCCTTCTTGGCCACAAGAGCACATTGCTGGCTCATGGTCAACCTTCCATCCACTAAGACCCCCAGGTCCTTTTCCCCTTCACTGCTCTCCAGCAGGTCAGTCCCAAACCTATAGGGGTCTATGGGGTTGTTCTTTCCCAGGTGCAAGACTCTACCCTTGCCCTTGTTGAACTTCATTCAGTTTCTCCTTGCCCAAATTTCAGCCTAAGTCTGGCTGAATGGCAGCACAGCCTCCAGGTGTCTCAGCCACTCCACCCAGCTTGGTGCCATCAGCAAACCTGACAGTGCTCTCTGTGCCCTCATCTGGGTTGTTGATGAGTAGATTGAATAGCACTGATCCCAGAGGGAAGAAGCAAGAAGAGAGATTGCTTTGGTACAACTGGTTTTAGTCCCTTGTCCCTCAATGGGATTGTTCAGCACCATCATTCTTTCCCTTTTTAACCCAGCAGTGATTTATTTACATTTTACTGATTCCCCTTCAAGATCTGTGGAAAATGTTAAAGGCATAGCCTAAAACTGCCACAATTGTGTCTCCCTCTGGGGTCTGGGGCTCCTCAGGACAGTCTCCAGCAGTATAGGTGGAGACAAAAAAGGCTTTTAGTAACTCCACCTTCTTTGTAACCTCTGTCACCAGGGCACCCACCTCGTTCAGCAGGGGCCTGCATTGCCACTAGTGTTAGTTTTTCCTGCAATGTATTTGAAGAAGCCTTTCTGTTTTCCCTGACCTCCCTTGCGAGGTTGAATTCCCAGGAGGCCTTAGCCTTCCTAGTTGCCTCCCTACATCCTGACATCCTCCCCAGTGGCCAGCTCCTCCTTCCATGATCTGTAGATTCTCTTCCTTCACTTCAGTTTGCTCAGCACTTCCCTACAGTCCCATGCAGCTCTCCTGGCTCCCTTCTTGATTTCCTACTTGTTGGAATGCTCTGGCCTTGAGTTTGGAAGAAATGGTCCTTGAATATTAACCAACTATCATGAGCCCCTTTGCCTTCTAGTTCCCTGTCCCATGAGAATTCCCCTAGCAATTGCTTGAAAAAAACAAAGTTGGCCCTGCTGAAGTCCAGGGTTGTGATCCTGCTTGGAATTCTGTTCCTACCACACGAGATCCTGAACTCCACTATCTCATGATGGTGGCCAAGGCTGCCTTCAGCCTTCACCTCTTCAACCAGACCCTCCTTGTGGGTGAGTATCGGGTCCAGCAGTGCTCCTCTCGTAGCTGGCTCATCCAGCATTTGCATCAAGAAGTTATCATCAGTGCAGTGCAGTGCAGCACCTCCTGGCCTTTGGCTGGCTGGCTGTGGAGGCCTTCCAGCAGATACCTGAGTAGTTAGAATCCCCCATGACAGCCAGGGCCTGTGATGTGAGGCTGCTGTCAGCTGCTTGTAGAAAGCCTCATCAGCTTCCTGGTCCTGATCAGGTGGTCTCTATTGAACACCCACACCAGTGTCACCCATGCCAGCCTGCCCCTTCATTCGCACCCACGAACTCTCAACTCATCCCTCGTCCACCCCTGGGCTGAACCTCTACACATTCTAGTTTCTCCCTCATGCACAGAGCAGCTCCACCACCTCACCCTGCTGACCTGCCTCTCCTAAAAAGGACACAGGCACCCATGACCACATGCCAGCCATGTGAGCTGTACTGTCACACCTCTGTAACTGCCACCAGATCGTCACCCCTTGACTGCACGTGGATCTCTAACTCCTCCTGATGGTTCCCCATGCTGTGTGCATTGGTGCACAGGCAGTGCAGGGAGCGAGCTGAGCATGCAGATTCTGCCCTGGTGGGGTGGGAGGCCCTCTGGTCTTCATTAACACTAGAGCACTGCCTCACTGGTGCAAGCCCAGCTGCAGCCCCACCCCCCTTTGATTCTAGTTTAAAGCTCTGTGAATGAGCCCTTCTTGTTCTTGTCCTAGAATCCTTTTCCCCCTGTGAGATAAGCCTCTCCCCTGTACTACTCTGCCTGCTGTCCTATAAGCCCAACCATTATCAAAGAACCCAAAGGCCTGCCTGTAACACCAGTCTCGGAGCCAGCTATTTATGGTCTGGATTCTTCTGCTCCCTTCCATATCATGGCTGGGTACTGGAAGCAGGGAAGAGAAAATAACTTATGCCCCAGACCCTTTCACCATCTATCCCAATGCCATGAAATCTCTCTTCATTGCCCTCAGACTACAGGATGCAGCTTCCTCCCCACCTGTCTGGAAGATCAGTAATGGCTAGCAGCCTGGTGACTGCACCATGTTGGGAAGTTCTTTAGTGATATTCCTGATTCTGGCTCCAGGAAGACTGCAGACTTCCTTGTGATGAGGGTCAACCCTCCATATTGGGCCCTCTGCTCCTGCCAGGAGCGAGTCTTCAACAGCCAGAACTCTTCTCTTCTTCCTTGTGGCAGAGGTTGCTATATGCACTCCACTCCTGCCATGGCCACCAACCCATGTTGTAGGGTTAGGATTTGCCCTCCCCCCAACAATTGGAGATTCACCCCAGAATGGAGAGTTACCTCCAGAATAAATCAATAGACTAGCTCAGAAAGATTTGGAAGCAAAATGAAGCTGTATGTACCCAAAAATGAACCAAATGTGAAATTCTACAAGGTGATAAGACATGTACAAAATATATTTACAACTTTTCAACAATACAAGGACCCCCTTGTACAGATCTATACCCCCATGGCAGCTCACAGGGACTGCTAGCAGCCTCCTCCCTCCCCCTTTCCCAGTTTAGGAAGGAGGTTGACTTGCTGGAACGTGTCCAGAGAAGGGCAACGAGGGGTTTGGAGCACAGCCCTGTGAGGAGAGACTGAGGGAGCTGGGGTTGCTTAGCCTGGAGAAGAGGAGGCTCAGGGGAGACCTTATTGCTCTCTACAACTACCTGAAGGGAGGTTGTAGCCAGGTGGGGCTACCCAGGCAACCAACACCAGAACAAGAGGACACAGTCTCAGGCTGCACCAAGGGAGGTTTAGGCTGGAGGTTAGGAAGAAGTTCTACACAGAGAGAGTGATTGCCCACTGGGATGTGCTGCCCAGGGAGGTGGTGGAGTCACCATCACTGGAGGTGTTCAGGAGGAGACTTGATGGGGTGCTTGGTGCCATGGTTTAGTTGATTAGGTGGTGTTGGATGATAGGTTGGACTCGATGATCTTGAAGGTCTCTTCCAACCTGGTTTATTCTGTTCTGTTCTATAGTACCTTCACAGACACAACCTGAGTCAGTTGAGCCAGTAGAAGGTCAGGAGGGAGATAAGGCAGCAAGCCATGCAAGCAAAGCAAAGCTGCAGAGAGAGAATGAGCAAAAGGGGCAGAGAATGTCTGTGCAGCCAAGTACAAGCTATCCATTCAACAAATGGGATGGTATCAGCCTATCAGTTACTATTATTCTGTGTCCAGTCCCCAACTTTATTTACCTTTTACTCAGAGTCTCTGGGAAATTCTTACTCTTCTTGTGCAGTTAGGAGCTGGGCTAAAGCAGCAGCTCCAAACCAGAACAACGCCCCCCACCCATCCTCTTCATTTAAGCTTCTGTCTTCAACTGAACAGGTGCAGGACACAGGGGCCTCAGTCCTGGCTCTCATCTTCCAGTGCTGTGTAGGGGTAACTGGGAAGGTGAGGGAGGCCAGGAAGGGGTTCACCTGCCTCCCTGAGTGGGGACCTGTATCCATTCCCCTCTTATTCTTAGGCCATTTGCTTCTGCCTGGTGATGTGAGGGGATGGGGTTCTCTGCTTCTCAAAGAGCCTCCACCCTTGCCTTTGATGGTATGATTTCACCAATCTATTGCATTCTTGCATTCCCTGATTCTTATCAACCCTTCCACCTCCTCCTTCAGCTCCACCACCTGGCTCAGCAATTCACTGATCTGCTCACGAGGCAAACACACTGTTTCACTGCCTTCCATCAGAGCAAGCACCAGGGGAAGGCACTCCCTGCATCCAGACTTCTGCCCTGCCCCATTGTTGCACTGGAGCTCGCCTGAGTTGCCACATTCCTCCTGGCAGTGGCTTTTTGCCTTGTTATAATCATGGCAGGTCCTCTTCTAGGAGTTACTTCCTCAGGCTCCACTGGTTCCAGGGAACCTACAGAAGCCCTGTTTACTCACCCTGTGCTCTGTGTGCAGCAACTAGTCGCTGCCTTCCCTGAGGCTTCTTACAGTCTGAGGGTGTGGTGCTGGTTCCACCCCCAGCGGCCCAGCAATCCCGTCCACAAGCTGGCAAGGTCGGCACAGGGCTTGTGCTTTTCCTGGCTTCAAAACAGTCCCCAAAAGAGTTTTTCTTCAGCTGCATTTGCTGCAGATCCCTTCCCTGGTGCAGTCTTACCTGCCCTGAAGCTGGTGTCCGTAGCTGCCCTTTGTCACTGAAAATGAGGTCGCCTGGCAGTGCACAGAATACTTCTCGCTGCAGATGCTCTGGAGCTTTCACTCTGTGCCACTACACTCTGGAGCGGTCCATGATCGGTCCAAATGGTGGGGCTGTGTTTCCACCCCTGGGGCAGTCAATTCCAGTGACTCCTTCCACCCCTCCAAGTGAAATGCAAGCTATGGCTCAGCTTCCAGCACATCCATCTTCTGGGATTGCCATGTTACACCAGAAATATAGAGGGGTTCCACCGCTCATCGTTTGATGGCATCAGAGTGCACTGTGTGCCTGTATCTACTAAAGCTTTATACTCTCATGGGTTCAACTTGCCAAATCATTGGATCCATACAGTCCAATAAACCCAGCTGTCCCTCTGCATCTGGTTGGAGGCATGACCCTTCTAATTCTGACTGGAATCACTTTCATCTTGTGAAGATACTTTGGAAATCCTTTCAGGAGGATCAGAAGCACTATCAGTTTTTCTTCTCACTTGGGGCAATTTTCCACTGGAAACTGGGGCAGCAGTCTTCCAGGAAGAATTTCCTTGTAATTCACATACTTGTGCAGCTAGGACTGAAGCGGGGTTTCCATCCTACTTCCTCATGTCCTCCACACGGTCACATAATACACAGAGTACACTGTCGTGTGTACCTGCCAGCTTCTCTTGCTTGGATAGGGAAGGGCCTGCTCCTCATGGCTGAAACCCAGGACCATACAGATGCAGAACTGAACATGTCCTCTTGGACTTGCTCAACCTTCCTGGACAGTTCCTTCACAGCTGACACACAGGCCTGTACATGGGAAGAGAGAGACTTACCTCACATTGCTGCAGCCTGCGAATTATTTCATCTGTCGTTTGTCCTTGGCCATCTTTGTCCTGAAGGGACATAGCCTCAAATATGCCCTGAACCAGACAATGGAGCAGGAGCCAGCAGGTCTGGTTTTTCAGTGGATTGCCCACGTTGCCCAGGCTTGTGTGGACCCTGGGGTCCAAGTGGGTCAGGTGTGTGTGCCTGTGGCCACGTTTGGAGAAAACTGATTCTATAGGTTAAAGTATCACGTTTCTGTCTCTTGATCTTTATTGTCACTGGCCAGCATTGTCTTGGGAAATCTAGGAATACTAGCCCAAACAGGGAGTGCTTTGCCTTGCCATGTCCCAGATCTGGGAGAGAAGCCATGAGCCTTATCCTGCGAGCCCGAAAAGCCAGGCCTCACTCGCCTTGCAGCTTGGAAGCCGTGCCATGCCTCAGTTTACCCAGGAGGACACGAGTGCCCCTCGCAGTGATGCGTTGCAGAGCCCAGGAGCAGCCAGACGTGTCTTGCCGCTTCAAGAGACGAACCCTGGAGGAGCCAAGACCCCAGGACAATTTTGTTCTATTGGAAGAAGCAATAAAAACCACTGCAAATATTGCAGCTGAAGAACCTCTCCACAACAGGCAAAGCCCTGCAAGCCTCAGCAGCGACCACTTCTCCACAAAGCTTTCAGCTACAGAGCCCTCAGAGGTAAAAGTTTTCCCCGTGTCTGTGCCACAGAAACAAGCTGCAAAAGCCAGCAGAAGTGAGGCTTCTCTCTCAGCCCTGCTGTGTTTGAGGCCATTTCGGTCTGGTTGGCACCCAGGCGCGTGCCGCGCGCTGCCGTCAGCTGGGGATCACAAACCTGGCGGCTGGAGAGCACATTGCACTGAGGATAATCTGGCAAAGCTGATTTTGATCAGCAGCTGCTCAAAGGGCTGTTGCCCCAGAGAATTCTGGAGCTCCCCCCTCGTGGGCAAAGCTGGCACCTTGCTGATGTCCTTTTTCTTTACAGTTTAGATTACTGTTTGTTGTTTCTGGCTCTTTGCTCATCTTGTTCAAATTGCTCCATGCTGCTGCTGGTGAGGGATCTGTTCCACAGCCCAGTATTTCAAACCAGGGAATATCATTCATTAGTACTTTCCACAGGATTTGTAAAGTTCATGAAGTTATTCCTGTTTTTTATTAATTGTTCCTCCTATTAAATATTAATAACCATAAATTCATAACAATCTTCCAAGGCCAGAGATGAAGAATGAGTTACAGCTCCTGGCTCTTCTTCCTGTTCCCCTGCTTGCCTTGATTCATCCTCATCCTTTGCAAGATGAGTTTCTTTCATGTTTCTTTCTCCTTTCAGGGGCAGCTGATGCTGGCACAGGCTGATTCCCTGGTGCATCTGTCTGCTGGTGGGGTCAGAGTAGCCACGGTGCCTGCCAGTCTGCCTCTGGGTCCAGAGACCACCTCTTGCCCCTGAGCACTCTGAACAGTGATGAGAAGGGCTGTACAAAGGGCTGTACAGGCATGGGCCAGGCACCAACACATCACAGTGATTTCTGTCTCTTGGGAACTTCTGGGCTGACAACTTCCTTTTCCCAAACATTTCACCAGCTTGTCAGGATTTTGCATTTGTTCAGGGGTGGAATTCCAAAGCACTGGAGGACCACAGTCCTAGGTACTTGCCTGTACTTTCCTACACACACTGCCCCTCATCATTATCCATCCCCAGCACAGGTGTCCAGATGGTATTCTTGGGAGAGCCCTGCATCACTCTGTACAAAGCCTGGCATGGCAGTAACCAGCAGAGCAGCAGCACTGCTCTGAGGCATTTCCCTGAGGTGACAAAACAGCACTTCAGAGAGCACACACATGATGCCAGTGGATCTGCTCCAGCTGTCCCTGGAAAGCAAATGCATCAACATAGTGGATGTACCACAGGAAGAAAACCATGTATAAACTCTCCCAACAAACCTCAAGCCTCCATTAAATCCTCTCATTATCTCGTTTCTCATTAACTCAACTCTTTCATCTCCTGCCAAAATGGCCTGGCTTGGTTAAGACAGCCTGCTTTCCAGGCCTTTAGGTGTCCTTTCTTCTTTCTTTGTCTTGGTTTTTTTCCTTTTTTTCTCTCCTGTGGGATGCTCCTGCACTTCTGGAGGACAGTTTTCTCTGCTGTCTGCTAGGGCTGTTGAAAAGGCACTGTCTCCCTTTTCACTATGACCAATACACTTCGAGACTCCTATCTTGGGAACCAGAGCGAATACAGAGGTATTCTCCTCTGGGAACAGGGGCTTGGCTGAACTAATGCATCTGCCTCCTGCCTAAGCACTTGCTGTCCAGAGCACCTCTGCATCATTTCAGTGCCTGTGGAAAGTTCAGGCAGATCCAGTGCAGTGCTGGTGGTGTGTTCAGTGTGCAATCTCACAAGCAAAGGAGTTGTTGACGGTTTGGTTATGGGTAAGGCAAAAATCAGGAACATCTCTGTCACAGGTTGAGTTGAACCTGCTGCTGTGATTCATTCCGTGCTGCAGCCATGCCAGCTGCAAAAACATGGAAGTGCTAACTGGAGCAAAGTATTCTGGGGCTCAAAGTTCAGACTGCAACATGGGAGACCTGCTGTTCTGGTTGCTGCTTCTGGGTTCCAGGTTCTTGGGTGCTGGCCCTTTCCTGCAGGCATGGCAGTGGAATGGGTGGCAGTTGGTAGCTGCTGGCTTTGGTTTTCTGGTTTATGCTGTTCCCCCCCCCCCCCCCCCCCCGTGTATTTCACTGTGCTGCTTCTGCAAATAGGCTAAGCTAAGGTAACCATGCATTACTAGGTTAATTAGATTATTAGCTAAGGTAATTGCACGTTGTGCTTCTGATATGATATATTAAACTCTTATCTCTTTATAAGACCCTTAATGGGAAGGTCATGAGTTCAAGCCTGCAGTGGGCAGTAGTGTCCTCCCTACTCTAGTCATGAGGTCTGTGGTGACAGGTTGGACTTGATGATCTTTGAGGTCTCTTCCAACCTTAGTGATACTGAAATAACCCTGAGTTGTGTGTGGTTTCCCCTCACTTCTGTGTTGGGGGAGCAGGCAGGTTATCCTTGTGCTAAATCATTACCATCTCTTACAACCATGGTGTCCTTGTGGCAGGATGAAAAATAAGCCTTTAATTTGCATACTGGACACATTTGCTCAGGTATGGATGAGCAAGGGGTCAGAGCCTAATTTTAGTGGGAGTCTGCATTTGACTTTGTTGCTCTCTTCTTAAATGTAAGCATCACAAGTTTAACTGTAAAAATATCTCCAGTCTCCTGAGCCAGAATTTACTGGCCAGACAGTGCACTGGAGGCTTGATGGCTACAAAGTGCTTTGTAGCACTATACAAATCGAGTAATTATCATTTACTCATTCCACATTCTTCTGTCATACTTTCATGGCACAGTGGTTGGAGGTTTCTATAACATTTCCACTGTAAGGCCATCCTTGCAAGATCTACAATGTCAAGCAACTTGCTTTGTGTCTGCACTTCCTAACCTTGCAGAAGGAAGAGCCAGCATGGTTCTTCAGATCTGTGTCTATTGACTAGCAGTGAGGGACATGTCAATGAAGCTGCTGTCATACAGCAGTTCTATTCCTATGCCATGTGCATGGTATACAGCACAATAGAATGGGTGCTAAAATCCACAGTTTTAATATGTAGAAATCTGAAGACAGCTTTCTATACTTGTTAATTATTAATGCTCTTTTATTTGGCTCAGATAGTGACTTTATAAGTTTGCTTTATAGTGCTGGTGTCTTGCTTACAAAGTGGAGATGTTACGGTGCTAAGTCTGCATTTAAAATCAATGCTGTGTAATTGCGGTATGCTCCTAGTTTAAGACAGTGACAAGAGAAATGTGCTATGGCAGCAACACTTGGCACAAGCACAAACAATTACCGCTAAATTCCACGTGGATTTCCAAACCAACTTGAAAAAAAATTACAGGATAGGTTCTTAGACTTTTCCAGTTGGTTAATATGAGAAGAGAGAAGAGAATCATCTTGCAACAGCTTTCTGCTTAGAGCAGAGATGCTGCTTCTCTGTCCTCCAGATGCAGTTTCTTGAATCATAGAATTGTTAGGGTTGGAAGGGAGCTCAAGGACCATCCAGTTCCAACCCCCCTGCCATGGGCAGGGACACCTCACACTGCAGCAGGTTGCTCACAGCCACATCCAGCCTGGCCTTTAACACCTCCAGGGATGAGGCTTCCACCACCTTCCTGGGCAACCTGTGCCAGTCTCTCACCACCTTCATGGGGAACAACTTCTTCCTAACATCCAGTCTGAATCTCCCCATTTCTAGTTTTGTTCCATTCCCCCTAGTCCTATCACTACCTGAACTCTAGAAAGTCCCTCCCCAGCTTTCCTGTAGGCTCCCTTCAGATACTGGAAGGCCACAATAAGGTCTTTGGGAGCCTTCTCTTCTCCAGACTGAACAGCCCCAACTCTCTCAGTCTGTCTTCATAGGAGAGGTGCTCCAGCCCCCTGCTCATCCTCGTGGCACTGCTCTGGACATATTCCAGCACCTCCAGATCCTTCCTGTAATAGAGGCTTCAAAACTGGACACAGAGCTCCAGGTGTGGTCTCCCCAGAGCAGAGGGGGAGAGTCACCTCCCTTGACCTGCTGGCTATGCTTCTCTTGCTGCAGCCCAGGATGCGATTTGCTTTCTGGGCTGCAAGTGCTCACTGCTGGCTCCTGTTGAGCTTCTCATCCACCAGCACCCCCAGGTCCTTTTCTTCAAGGCTGCTCTCAAGCCAGTCCCTGTCCAGCTTATATTGATGCTTGGGATTGCCCTGACCCAGCTGCAGGACTTGACACTTGGTCAACTTCTTGAGGTTGTCATGGGCTCACCTTTCCAGCCTGTCAAGGTCCCTCTGGATGGCATCCTTTCCCTCCAGCTGTCTGCTGCACCACACAGCTTGGTGTGGTCAGCAGACCTGCTGAGGGTGCAGTCAATCTCACTGTCCATGGCACCAACAAAGATGTTAAACCAGCCTGGTCCCAGTGCTCATCCCTGAGGGATGCTCAAACTCCACGTATCTGCTACCTCATTAGTTTTAAAGTATGAAGTCTTTAGTCATGTTGAGACTTCTTAGGATGTTGTGTTTTATATTCTGTGGCAACTTTAGAGTTTAGAGGCCCTGTCATGCTCCCATTTGCCATTTTTGCAGCACTAGTATGAATAGATAGGATTGGTTGTATTTGGCATACCTACATCTCCTGACGGCTGGCACCCTGGATGCTAACCGAGCATGCTGCTCAGTCTAATGAAGAGTACCTATTGCTCCTGCAATAAACAAAGAAAGATGGAAGTGTTGTTATTTGATTTCTGTGACAGTCTGCAGTGATGTGGTAAATCATAGTATCATAGTATCAGTCAGGGTTGGAAGGGACCACAAGGATCATCTAGTTCCAGCCCCCCTGCCATGGGCAGGGACACCCCACACTAGATCAGCCTGGCCAGAGCCTCATCCAGCCTGGCCTTAAACACCTCCAGGGACAGGGCCCCAACCACCTCCCTGGACAACCCATTCCAGGGCTTCACCACTCTCATGGGGAAGAACTTCCTCCTCACCTCCAGCCTGAATCTCCCCACCTCCAGCTTCATTCCATTCCCCCTAGTCCTATCACTGCCTGGGATCCTGAGCAGTCCCTCCCCAGCCTTCTTGGAGCCCCCTTCAGATCCTGGAAGGCCACAATGAGGTCACCTGGGAGCCTTCTCTTCTCCAGACTGAACAACCCCAACTCCTTCAGTCTGTCCTCACAGGAGAGGTGCTCCAGCCCTCTGCTCATCCTCATGGCCCTTCTCTGGACACCTTCCAGCACCTCCAGATCCCTCTTGTAGCAGGGGCTCCAGACCTGGAGGCAGTACTCCAGGTGGGGTCTCAGCTGAGCTGAGCAGAGGGGGAGAATCACCTCCCTTGATAATCACTGGTGAAAACACTCATCTTTCCCTGTGTAGAAAAGTGTCAGAGGAAGCTAAGAGATGATCCTTTAAAGTTAGCATTTGTTCTCATGCCAAAGAAAGGGGAATATGAAGGCACAGAGTGGACAGAACAAGTCCATCAGATTTGTTTAGGCAGGCAGCAGAACGGTTTGTTCAGCACCTCCCCAGAAGCTGCCCTTCACATGTCATAAAACACTGGTGGGCTGAAACAAGCTAAATATCTTTTGTACAAATACAGAAGGCATAAAAATGCTATCTCAAGCTGCAGGGAATTACTACACTTCTAGGTTTGTACAGTTACATGGACGTTGTCCATGGGCAACAAGGCTGGGGAGAGTCCTTGAGCACAAGCCCTATTAGGAGAGGCTGAGGGAGCTGGGATTGTTTAGCCTGGAGAAGAGAAGGATCAGGGGTGACCTCATTGCCCTCTACAACTACCTGAAGGGTGGTTGTAGACAGGAAGGGGTTGGTCTCTTCTCTCAGGCAACCAGCACCAGAACAAGGGGACACAGTCTCAAGCTGTGCCAGGGGAGGTTTAGACTCGAGGTGAGGAGAAAGTTCTTCACCGAGCGAGTCGTTCGTCATTGGGATGTGCTGCCCAGGGAGGTGGTGGAGTCACCGTCCCTGGAGGTGTTCAAGAGGAGATTGGACGTGGCACTTGGTGCCATGGTCTAGTCGTGAGGTTTGTTGGGACAGGTTGGACTTGATGATCCTTGGGGTCTCTTCCAACCTTGGTTATACTGTGAGACTGTGATACTGTGAAATGATGCTGTGATTGTGGGGAGTGGACAGTATTACAGAATAAGAAAATGACCCCCATGGATCCTAGAATTCCTGATTCAGGGAAACTCCTTTCCAAGCCTGAATCTCTTTTACTTAGCTCTCATTCAAGTTGCAGCAGTAAGCTTCCTGGTAGTTTCTCTCTGCTAGGAGTGCTACCAAATCGTGCAGTCTGTGTTTTGTGTTGCCAAAGAAACAAGACACCCATTAAAACCAAGCTCTGAGTGCTCTTGCTTACCAGCATCACTCCTTGTGTTTGCAGCCTGTTTGCAGGGGGGGATTTTTTCTGTGAACACTGAATTTCTTTCCTCGTAGTCTGAGATGAAAATGGAGAAAGAGCAGCATTCTTGTACTGTGAAGGTACAAGACTAGACACAAGCTTATTTCTTTTATTGTACTAATTAATGCTCCTCCCTCCCCCCACCCAAAAAAAAGGGGGGTGGCGGTAAGGGGGGGATGGTTTCAGGCATACAGTTTCTTTGTTAGATCTGAATCCCTCTCATCCCTTCATTTTTTCAAGTCATCTCCATGGCTGGGTTTGACACACACCCATCTTGGATCTCAAGTTGCTGAAAATGGATCATTCAGAGCAAGGAATCTAAAAAGCTCCAGAATGGCAGGCTGATGTCGTCTCTGCTTCCCAGTGCTAGAAACTCAGTGTGAGCTGATACAGAATTATTTCTACACCTTGAAAATGACCACTGTTCCATAACTCTGACACAGCCTCTGCCAGCAACAGCAGTGATTGGTGGGCCAAGTCTTTGTTAAGAATATTCAGAATAAATGCAGTATTTGTGGTGCCACAATGCAGAACATTTCAGCATTCTTAATATTTTGATGTCATTCCATTCAGAGGGAATAATTTTGATTCAAACAAGATCAAAAGGTCACGTTACTGCTTCGGTTTGACTTTCCTTTCAGCCAAGATAGTAGGGGAGAAAGCACAGCATGGAGTCACAGCCAACCTGTGATTTTGGGAGGCTTCTGCTCTGGTCATGGGTGTTTCATAGACATTCGATGTGGCCTTCAGCAGTGCACTCCATTCCCCTCCATATCTGTTCTTCAGCTCGCAAGCAGAAATAACCATGTGTATTTTACAAGGGTATTTCCTGTGCAATACCTTAGTAATGCCATGAGGAAGCCATATCAGTATCTAGATAGAACAATAAACACAAATTATGTTAAATGCAGATGGCATTGCCTGAGCCCTCGCAACAGGTACTGTATTTTAACATCTTTTTTAAGTCTCAGCATGCAGGGCTGGTGGTGGTAAGTGAGACAAAAGGTATGCTGTGTTGTGTCCATTTCTGATATTATCCTAAAGATTGGGGATTTGTGCCATAGGATGTGAAAGTAAATGGTTTGGACAACAGGAACAATTTTCATGTAGGCATTATGACTGTAGACTCAAACTGCATATTTACTCCTTTGGAGAGGAGGAAGAAGTGAAAGAAAGAGGTGAAACCTTTTCTGGCTTACTGGCTCTTGGACAGTGAATAGAGTTGCATGTTTTTTAACACAGGGTCCAAACGGCCCACGCTTGAAGGTTAATGGACTGCTCCTAATATTACTTTTAAATGAGCAAGCTGGAGCCTGTCCAAAAAACTTCTGGAAAGCCTCTGGAAATGACTTGACACCAAGATGGGAGGGTGTGTCAGTCTGCTAGAGGATGGGGGAGCTTTACAGTGGGATCTGGACAGGTTAGACCAACGGGCCGAGGCTAATTGTGTGAGGTTTAACAAGGGCAAGTGCTAAGTCCTGCACTTGAGTCACAACAACCCCGTGGTAAGCTACAGACTTGGAGCTGTGTGGTGGGGGTTGGAGAGCTGCAACCTGGAGAGGCACTTGGGGGTATTGGTTGATAGTCTCTGAGTCGGCAGCGTGCCTCATGTGGCCAAGAAGGCAAGTGGCATCCTGGCTTGCCTTAGAAACACGGTGGCCAGCAGGAACAGGGAGGTGATCAGCACTGGTGAGGCCACACCTCGAGTATTGTGTTCGGTTCTGGGCCCCTCACGACAAGAACATTGAGGTGCTGGAGTGTGTCCAGAGAAGGGCAGCGAGGCTCATGAAGGGCCTGGAAGCAATGACCTATGAGTAGCATCTGAGGGAGCACCTGAGGGAGCACCTGAGGGAGCTTCTGAGGGAGCTGGGCTGTTCAGTCTGGAGAAGAGGAGGCTGAGGGAAGACCTTATTGCTCTCTACAGCTGCCTGAAGGAAGGTTGGAGCGAGGAGACAGCCTCTTCTCCTTGGTGTCAAGTGACAGGACTAGAAGAAGTGGTTACAAGCTGTGCCAGGGGAGGGTCAGGCTGGATATTGGGAAATATTTCTTCACTGAAAGGGTTATCAGACACTGGAAATGCCTGCACTGGGAGTCACCATCCCTGGAGGGGTTTAAGTGGCTTGTGGACCTGGCGCTTACGGATAGTGTTTAGTGTTGACCCTGCAGGGCTGGGTCGAAGGTTGGACTAGGTGATCTTGAAGGTCCCTTCCAACCAAATATATTCTGTGATCCTGTAAGTGAACTCTTTGCATAACTTTAGTTAGCAGAATTTGTGAACTGGATTCTGTTCTGGTAGCTATAGAAGTTTGTTTGAAGACCCAGTGCTTATTTTCAGGGTGTTTTAAGTGCTTATTGTCAACTTCTTAGGAATATCAGTGGAACAAATAATTCAAAAGAGTCTTGCATAAAGCTGTGGCAGAACCTGCAGCTGCTATTTCTAGGGTACAGACATCTTTGGTGAATTACTTGACCACCAGGTCAGTGGCCGGTTTCTCCTGCAGCTGTGCTGTGGTTCCACTGATGTGAAAGATGTACTGAGTGTTTAACACCTGATTTATTGTCCTGTGCCAAACAAGGGAAAAATGGACTGTTCTAAAGTTACTGTTATAAATTGATTTAGTCTGTTTAGTTTCCACTGTTCAAAACACTTCCCTGGTTTTGTGCAGTTTAGCACCCAAGTGTACAGCTCATGCACACGAGCTAGATTTCCTTTGATAGAGGAAGCCCTCTGTTATGGGTTTAGGACTGGGATGTCTTAACCAGAGATAGTCCTCCAAGGGGCTAGACAGTCTGGAAGGTGTGCAGGACACTGTAACTTTGTTATCCCACTGCCATAGTTCTGTGACCTCTCTATAGCAGTCTGTGCTTGCCCTTTTTGACCACTTTCTCTGCAGGCATTGCCGCAGCTCCTGTCTCTGGTTTGCAGGGAGCGGGTCTGCAGCTGGCCAGCTCATTTCTTGCTATGCAATGCAGCCTGGAGGGGGAGGGAGGCCTTGAGGCATTTGGGCCTGCTGCATTTAGGGGGAGGGAGCATTGAGGCTTGGTTCTCTGGCCTGGCTGGGGGCAAGGTTTGGGAAGGTGTTGGCACAGTGAGGTTTTGGTAAGCCCAGGATGGAGAACTGGGCCAATGCTGAACATGAATTTAGAGTATTTTTTATTGTTGTACATAGTTGTGAATAGTATTTCCATTTAACTTTCCAATCCTGTGTGTGGAGTGGGTTTGTTTTACTCCTTTGGAGAGGAGTAAAACAGCTTTCGGTCCACTCAACCTAAGACACCCTCTGAATTGCAAGCTAAAGGTGCAACAACAGGACCTCTAGAGCTTGTTTCAGAATGTCACATCTCCTGTGTATGTGAGTTCATATTGATATTGAGAGGCCTTGAGCACAGCCCTATGAGGAAAGGCTGAGGGAGCTGGGATTATTTAGCGTGGAGAAGAGAAGGCTCAGGGGTGACCTCATTGCCCTCTACAACTACCTGAAAGGTGGTTGTAGACAGGAAGGGGTTGGTCTCTTCTCCCAGGCAACCAGCACCAGAACAAGGGGACACAGTCTCAAGCTGTGCCAGGGGAGGTTTAGACTCTAGGTGAGGAGAAAGTTCTTCACTGAGCGAGTCGTTCGTCATTGGGATGTGCTGCCCAGGGAGGTGGTGGAGTCGCCGTCCCTGGAGGTGTTCAAGGGGAGATTGGACGTGGCACTTGGTGCCATGGTCTAGTTGTGAGGTCTGTTGGGACAGGTTGGACTTGATGATCCTTGGGGTCTCTTCCAACCTTAGTTATACTGTGAGACTGTGATATGTAGGTGTGTTCATATGTATGTGAGTTCTTGTGACATCTTGCTTACTGCCTGGGAAAGGAAAGTCTTGTGTCACTTGTAGATGTGTTTGGTTCCCTTTGAGAGTAACTCTGCAGAAATCTTTGCAGTTATTCCTGCTTTTGACAGAGGTTTGTTGGTCTTTTGTTTTTTCTCTGAGATGGACTCCTTGATGAGTCTCAGGAAAAGGAGTTTCTACTTGCCTCACATTCCAGTGTATAATAATAAGATACTGAGTTTTCCTTATTTAACACTCATAAAATTCTGTTTCTGCTCTCTGTGAATAAAAATAATCTTTAATACTAATTTTTCAAAAGAATTGGAGCAGGTTTTAAAATTGGAGCCAATGTAAACACTGAAGGTTGTTGTAAATGCATACATAGAATATACATACATAGAATAAACCAGGTTGGAAGAGACCTTCAAGATCATCGTGTCCAACCCATCAACCAATCCAACACCACCTAAACAACTAACCCATGGCACCAAGCACCCCATCAAGTCTTCTCCTGAACACCTCCAGTGATGGTGACTCCACCACCTCCCCAGGCAGCCCATTCCAATGGGCAATCACTCTCTCTGTATAGAACTTTTTCCTAACATACAGCCTGAACCTCCCCTGGCACAGCCTGAGACTGTGTCCTCTTGTCCTGGTACTGGTTGCCTGGGAGAAGAGAGCAACCTCTGCCTGTCTACAGCCTCCCTTCAGGTAGTTGTAGAGAGCTATAAGGTCACCCCTGAGTCTCCTCTTCTCCAGGCTAAGCAACCCCAGCTCCCTCAGCCTCTCCTCATAAGGCTTATGTTCCAAACCCCTCACCATCTTTGTTGCTCTTCTCTGGACTCGTTCCAGCAAGTCAACATCCTTCAAATACAGTATTAAACTATTTGAGGTGGTTTTGGAGAAGGAAAATTGCTGTTGTGAGGAAACCTTGTGATCCGTGCAGAGTTAAAAGCTCAGTGCAAAGCGCTGTTCATTACGTGGCTGGGGCTTTTAAGTGCAACCTTAATTCAAGCTCTCATCAGTTATATATAGAACACGGCCCATGGATAGAACAATCTAACATGTCTTGTGACAGCTCTGACTGCATTGAATTTCATACTCTGGTGGCATTCTGCCAGGCCAATGTGACTGTAAAACTGAAATAATAGGATTATTTAAAAATGCTAAGGCTGTGGTGAAACAATGGCTGCTTCGTGTCTCTGGATCTGAAAGCTGGAGAAGTTGGTATTGAAGGTTCTAGGAAGGAGGATTGGTGTCCCAGACCAGCAATAGCAATATTGCTCTTGTGCTGTAAATGATAGCATTCTCTCAGTACATTGCACATGCCTGTTATTGCCTTGTGGCAGTCCCAGCTTGCTCAGTGACTCTGAACAGCTAAGGATAGCTGTTCCATAAGAAAATGTTGGAAAGCATCCTTCTTAGGGAAAATTATTTTCATTAGCTGGTTATGTATTATGCTGCTTGTTCCTCTCTGTGTGAATCATATCCATGGAAATACCTTCATTGACTAGAATAGAATAGAATAGAATAGAATAGAATAGAATAGATTAGAATAGCATAGCACAGCATAGAATAGAATAGAATAGAATAGGATAGAATAGAATAGAATAGGATAGAATAGAATAGAATAGAATAGAATAGAATAGAATAGAATAGAATAGATAGGATAGAATAGAATAGAATAGATAGGATAGAATAGAATTAACCAGGTTGGAAAAGACCTTTGAGATCATCAAGTCCAACCCATCACTCAACACTGTCTAATCAACTAAACTTTGGCATCCAGTCTGCTTTTGCTTCTACAATATCATCTGATCCTTTCCCTGTGACATCACAATTTCTGGAAGCAGTGAAGTGCTCTCCTGAATGCATGGAAGTGCAGGTCTTTCCTTCTTGTTTCTCATCAGGAAGTTGCATCACAGCTAGTTCCACCTATGTGTGGATGCTGGTCAGGAGAATCTTACTGCTCACAGTACTCAGGATGAGGCTGCACCAACTCAAGGCAGTGGAGTCATCCCCTCTCTTGATAGGCTGATCTATCTAGAGCCCTCTGCAAGGCCTTTTGACCCTTAAGAGAGCATCTGTCAGTTTGGAGTAGTCAGCAGCCTTGCTAATGACACGTTTGAGTCCTGCATCCAGATCATTGATAAAAATACTGACCAGAACTGAACCCTAGGATTAAACTCTGGGGAACACCAGAAATGGCCTCACTCACTACAAACCTTTGCCCTCTGCCTTTCAGCAAGTTCTTTACCCAGTGCACCATGAACCTGCTCATCTCACAGCTGGACAACCTGTCCAGAAGGATGCTGTGAGGGACAGCATCAAAAGCCTCATTAAAATCCAGGAAAAGTACATCCAGTGCCTTCCCTTCACCGCTGGGCAGGTGACCATAGCATAGAAGGACATCAGGTTATTTAGACAGGACTTGCCCTTTGTGAATCCATGCTGAATGTGTTGGGTGGCAGGTTGGACTTGATGATCTTTGAGGTCTCTTCCAACCTCACTGATTCTATGATTCTATGAATGTGATTGGTGATTGCACTGCTCTTTAAATGCTTACTTCTGAGATACAGAACTGAATGCTCTGCTGTCTGTCCAGCACAAGTCTGTTCTGGTCCTCTCTGCAACTACAATTTTAGTCTGTGGTAGAGGTCAGAGACTGAAGTTCTTCAGAGGGCAGATGTTGAATTAGTTCTGTTTTGGTTTGTTCCGATTTATGCTTTCCTCCCCCTTCCTCTTGTCTCCAAGAAGGGGTAGTGTGGCTGTCTGTAGTTTTACTGCTTGCAGTGAAAAGTGGATTCCATCCAGATGGTTGTGTTTCAGGCAGACAACTGTTGGCAGCTGTGATGTAAAGTGTAACCACTGCCATCTGTATCAGCTAGGAATCTTGCAAAACTCTTTGTAATTGTGTTCATCAACTCCTTGCAGGTTAGAATCCCAAGCTTGAGGAAAGAACTACAAACCCTACAGATTCCATGCACTGCTCCTCTTCATTTTTAACAGCTTTCACTCCATTGCCCTTTGGGGGCATTTTTTTCCAGCTTCTTTTTTGGTTTTTTTGTTTTGGTTTTTTTTTTCCAGCTTTTGGTGCCATGGAATACTGATAGCAAATCCTGAAGAGAGAGGATCATCAATAGATTTGTAGAGCATCATAACATAATGTATTTTTTCATTTCTTGCAGAGTCTCAAGCTGTGCCAGGGGAAGTTTAGGCTGGAGGTGAGGAGAAAGTTCTTCACTAAGAGAGTCATTAGCCATTGGAATGTGCTGCCCAGGGAGGTGGTGGAGTCACCATCCCTGGAGGTGTTCAAGAGGGGATTGGATGTGGCACTTGGAGCCATGGTCTAGTCACAAGGTCTGTGGTGACAGGTTGGACCTGATGATCTTTGAGGTCTCTTCCAACCTTGGTGATTCTGTGATACTGTGATTGTGTTTCAGTGTTCCATAGTAGCTTTCAATGTGTTTTGCCTCTTTCCCCTTACCAGGGTAAGCTTTCTCATTTAACATCACCTGTGTGTGATCCTAGAGTAGAGGTTTTGGACTATGTCTCTGTGGCTGTGGAGGTTTTTTACATTTTGTTTTGGATGGTTAATGTATCATTTGTAATGACCTTTAAGTATAAGAAAACAGCCTAAAAACTTTTCCCTCTAGGAAAGTGGCTCCTGCTGTGCATTTACCTAGCAGTGATGCAGAGTATTGCAGTAGTTTTGGCAAAGGGACCTCACATTAAATAGAATTACACAGTCTCACAGTATCACCAAGGTTGGAAGAGACCTCCAGGATCATTGAGTCCAACCTGTCACCACAGACCTCATGACTAGACCATGGCACCAAGTGCCACATCCAATCCCCTCTTGAACACCTCCAGGGACGGTGACTCCACCACCTCCCTGGGCAGCACATCCCAATGACGAACGACTCGCTCGGTGAAGAACTTTCTCCTCACCTCGAGTCTAAACCTCCCCTGGCACAGCTTGAGACTGTGTCCTCTCATTCTGGTGCTGGTTGCCTGGGAGAAGAGACCAACCCCCTCCTGGCTACAATCTCCCTTCAGGTAGTTGTAGAGGGCAATGAGGTCTCCCCTGAGCCTCCTCTTCTCCAGGTTAAGCAACCCCAGCTCCCTCAGCCTCTCCTCACAGGGCTGTGCTCAAGGCCTCTCCCCAGCCTTGTTGCCCTTCTCTGGACACCTTCAAGTGTCTCAATGTCCTTCCTAAACTGAGGGGCCCAGAACTGGACACAGGACTCAAGGTGTGGCCTAACCAATGCAGAGCACAGGGGCACAATGACCTCCCTGCTGCTGCTGGCCACACTATTCCTAATGCAGGCCAGGATGCCATTGGCCCTCTTGGCCACCTGGGCACACTGCTGGCTCATGTTTAGGCAGGTGTCAATCAGCACCCCCAGGTCCCTCTCTGTTTGGCAGTTCTCAGCCACTCTGACCCCAGCCTGTAGCTCTGCATGGGGTTGCTGTGGCCAAAGTGCAGCACCTGGCACTTGGACTTGTTAAATGCCATCCTGTTGGCCTCTGCCCATCTGTCCAGTTGGTCGAGGTCCCTCTGCAGAGCCTTTCCACCCTCTAACTGACCAACATCTGCTCCTAACTTGGTGTCATCTGCAAACTTGCTGATGACTGACTCAACCCCCTCATCCAGATCATCAATGAAGATGTTGAAGAGGATGGGGCCCAGCACTGATCCCTGGGGCACACCACTGGTGATTGGCCTCCAGCTGGCTGTGGCACCATTCACCACCACTCTCTGGGCTCAGCCTCCAGCCAGTTCCTAACCCAGCACAGAGTGTTGCTGTCCAAGCCACGAGCTGACAGCTTAGCCAGCAGTTTACTGTGGGGGATGGTGTCAAAGGCCTTGCTGAAGTCCAGGTAGACCACATCCACAGGCCTCCCCATGTCCACCAGACAGTCACCTGATCATAGAAGGAGATCAGGTTGGAGAGGCAGGACCTGCCCTTCCTACATCCATGGTGGCTGGGCCTGAGCCCTTGGCCATCCTTCAGGTGCGCAGTTATTGCCTCCAGGATAATCTGCTCCATCACTTTCCCTGGCACTGAGGTCAGGCTGCCAGGCCTGGAGTTTCCAGGTTCCTCCATCCCTCCCTTCTTGTGGATGGGGACCACATTGGCCAGTTTCAGTCATCTGGGACCTCTCCAGTGAGCCAGGACTGGAGGAAAATGATGGAGAGCGGCTTGGCAGCTCATCTGCCAGCTCTCTCAGCACCCTAGGATGGATCCCATCCGGTCCCATGGACTTGTGGGTGTCCAAGTGGCTCAGCAGGTCCTGAAGTAATTCCTCATGGATTTCTGGGGCATCACACTGCTCCCTGACCCCATCGAGGAAGGGCTTTCCATTCCACAAATTTGTGTGATTGCAATTAGCTAAGAAGTTTATCATCAGACAAAGAATTTATGTAAGTATTCACTAGTGAGGATCTAGCTGATTCCCAGTGACTCTCATGTAGCCAAGGTGGGTGCCCCAAATGGTGCAGATGCACTGGGGGGGTTACTCCTTTTCATTTTAGTAGCATTATCAAGTGCCTGTTGCAGAAGTGGGTAGCATAAACATTATTAGTGTTATATGAATGAAGCTTATTTTCTGTATTAATAATTAGCTTTTTATGACAAAAAGCAGTTTCAGTGGTAGGATAGCAAAAATTCCATTGTGCATAGTTAGAAAGAGGCTTGTATTTTAGTCATCTGCTTTATACCTTTAAAATGGTGTTATTTGTGCATTTGTGCAGTCATGGTATACTCACCATGGTGTTTGTTGGTTGTGAGAATTTCTCTTTTTGTCCCTTTTTATTGGAGAATTCTCCTGAACTGCTACAACTGCTAGGCCCCCTGTGTCAGGAGGGAGAACACGAGTCACAAAGCTTGCTCTCTCTGCAACTGCTTTGTTTTGGTAAAACCAAATTAATTTTGTCACATGTCACCAGGAGAGCATTTGCAAAGCCTTACAATAGAAGTGGGCAGCAGGAACAAATAAACATCTGTTCTTTGCCCAGACTCGCCCCAGCATGGGGGCTGTGCCTTACTGTGCCTGGCAGGGCATGTGGCTTGGGGGAAGGGCTCTTAGGAGTCTACTGACCGGCAGTCCTGGGTGGGGGGAGGTGTCTCTCCCCTGGCTCCCTCCATTCTAGCTTCTCTTCCCCCACCCCAGCTTCGGGGAGGGGAGGTGGTGAAGGGACTGCCACACACACACACACAATGGTTTTCATTGGAATAGATCTTTAAGAGCATCAAGTGCAACCATTATGTAACTCACCCAAGTCTGGTGCTAAACCATGTCCCTCAGCACCACATCTCTGCTTCTTTTAAACGCCTCTCAGGATGGGGATTCAACCAACCTCCCTGGGGAGCCTATCCAGGTCTTTGAGAACCCTTTCAGTGAAGAATTCTTTCTAATAGCAAATCTAAACCTCCCTGATGCAACTTGAGGCCATTTTCTCTAGTCCTGTCACTTCTTACTCAGGAGAAGAGACCAATGCCCACCCCACTACCACCTCCTTTCAAGCAGTCGTAGAGAGTGAGGAGGTCTCCTCTCAGTCTCCTTTGCTCCAGACTAAACAATCTCAGTTGCCTCAGATGCTCTTCACAAGACCCTTCATCAGCTTTGTTGCCCTTCCCTGGACCTGCATCAGCACCTAAATGTCTTTCTTGTAGTGTGGGCCCCAAGACTGAACCCAGTACTCAAGGTGTGGCCTCAGCATTGCGGAGTCCAGGGGGACAATCACTGTCCTTTTCCTGCTGGTCACACTGGTCCTGATACAAGCCAGGATGATGTTTGCCTTCTTGGCCACCTGGGCACATACTGGCTCATATTCAGCTGGCTGTCAACCAACACTCCCAGTTCTTTGCTGAGCAGCCCCTTTCACCAGGCCTGGAGCATTGCAGGGGGTTGTTGCAATGCAAGTGCAGGACTCAGAACTTGGCCTTGTTGAATTTCATGACAATGACCTTGGCCTATTCATCCAGCCTGTTCCAGGCTGTTTGCATATGGGCAGCAGCTCTCCCTGCAGAAGATCTGGATCAGATCTCTTAAAAGCACAAAAGAGAAAAATGGGAGATGTGGTCTGGAGAACAAGGGAGGCTTTCACTGGATTGATGAGTGAACTGAATGCTTACCTGTGGGAATGCTGTGGTGTTTCTAGAGCATTTGGCTGCATTTCCAAGAGAGAGCCAGTTATTGTCAGGAGTGGCTGCAAAATCCTCCCAGTTCTGTCTGGGACAGAAGCACCTGAGCAAACTGAAACAATGCTGTTCTAAGAGTGGGAGAGGAGCCTAATAAACCAAGGTGTCTAGAGAGCCAGGTTGCTGCTTTTTATGGCATATTTTTCCTTGTTTGTTTTAGCTGCACAGATTTGCATGTAGTGCTCATTTCATGCTGCTCTTTTCAGCCTGGTATCAACAGATACTGTTGCATGCCTATTGTAGTGTGAATCTGTATAGCCTTGACCCATAAATCCAGCCTGTGCAGATCCCTCTGTACAGCCTTCCTACCCTCATTCAGATCCAGAGTCTCTCCCAGCTTAATGTCATTGGCAAACTTACTGAGGTCCAGAATTGAATTGTTTTCATTACCCACTATCTGTGTAGAAGTCTGCTTCAACTCCTGTAGTCCAAGGTGGTTTCATTTCTTCCTTGCTGAACAATGGCATTTATGTACAAGGGCATGTGTTGTAAATGCTTGCTTAACTCCACTGTCTGAACACATCTGAAGAGCACATAGCAGCACTATGGCAAGAGCATGGATGTGTTCAGCAGCACTCAGATGGAATGCCAGGTCTGTCGTGAGTGGCACAGGGAAGGTTTGATGTCATCACACCCTGCCTTTCTCTCTGCTGTAGAGCTGGTAACTCCCTAATAGCAATTCTTTCCTCTTGACCTGGGCCTTGGGATCTGCTCAGCCCTGTCTGGGAGTTGTTGACAGTTTATGTGTCTGTGTACACAGTAATTACTGTAGTCAAAGACAGGCAGTTTCATCCTCTCTTACACAAACCAGTCACATCATATCTGTTGGGGAGACAGAGGAGTGAGGCAACATGCTTACAGTCTGCTGTTCAAAAGGGAAATGGAAAAGGTTGACTACCACCAATCAGTAAAAAACAGAACAATAAGGTAGCAGGAGCAGGAAAGAAACAGAAGATTTGGGTGACTTAAAAGAAAAGGGAAAATATGAGAAAGAAGAAAAGGGGAGTGGGAAGAGGCTAAAAGCATGCAAGGAGAAGGAAATAGGTCAACATCTTCCTTTTCCCATTGTTTTCTAATTGGAATCATGAAACACATTTCCCCCCTCCTCCCCCCCCTCATAAAGCTTAATAACAAACCCTGACATGCACTAGAGCTGCATCCAGCAGCCTCATTGCTGGACTCATTGGTTTGACAGTTTAAGTACACTGAATATTTTAATTTCATCCTCCAGTTGTCTTTTGATTTGGAAAACTTGGAAGGGGGAGGAATGGTTGCTGTGTTGTGAATGAGGTTAACTGCATTACTCTGGTACCTCGCAGCTCTGCTCCAAGCCCCCAGACTCTTTCGCTATCTTGTCAACTGGTTGTCTCGTTCAAGTGCTAAGCTCTGGCACTTGTAAAAGCCATATGTTTTTCAGTGATCTGTTTTCCTCTATCTGTATCTGTAGATAACCATTTCGATTACCATTTCATATGCTTACTGCCATGAGGTGGCCACACTTGGTTGTTCTTTTCTTGTATCGGGCTCGTGGCAGCCTGACGGAAGAGCTTTGTCTTTCATTTGTCTGCTGATTTGTTTTACAAGCCCATCAGCCAGTGTTCAGTGGGAGGGTTTCATGCAGGTTATGTGGTATTTGGGTATAATTGCTGAACACTGTTACTTGTAGTTGCCATGCCAGTGCTCTTGATGTGTATGTAAACCAAGACAGCATTTTCACCTTAGTCCAAGTCAGGCAGAAAGACAGGACTTTCACTTCTCTTTCATAATACTACATATATTTACTGCTTATCACATCTTTTTAGTCAAAATGAACAGAAAAAGGACCAGGCAGAATATCAAATGTAGAACTTCCTGGGGTTTAGGAAGAAAACCCTTGTCATGAAAGAAAGGGCTTTGTGCACAGAAAATGTGTTCATGTGTGCGGTGTGTTTTTAGGTATAGAAATATGACCATATGGATAAACTCCAACCATGTGAACATACCAGGAGAGCAGTAGCTGACTAGGCTCCTCTGCAATTCCAGTTCACTGCAGGAATGAATCTCCATTTCCTGACAATAACCCATGTGTGTAATCTAATGGCTGAATGTGTACCTAAACATCTGAGATGATCATTAATAATTCCTGTGAGTTTAACTCCAAAGCTCTCTTTATCAAAGCATGTCCCTTTTACCTCATGGAAGGAAAAAGGTCTGCAAGGGACTTGTGTGCTTTCCTCCAATCCCTGAGGCTCATTGCAATTTCTGTGTCATTTAACCCTCATAAAGCATTTATGCTGAAAGGCAGCAGTTTGGTGGTGTGAGAAAAAACAAATCCGTGTGAATTGTTACAAAGTGAATGCTAATGCTGTGGCCTATGCAGCTCTTGGAAAGGATTAAGTGGTGTCACTGTTGTATTTATAACTTCACTGCTTGGGAGTGAACAGTCAGAGCCCAGGAGAACATGGGGTGTGTTCTCTGGCCCTTGGGCAGCATTATAACCCTGGAAAGAGAGGAAACTTCAGGTGATGGAGAGCTTCATCGGAGTGTTTTCCACTGTGACCGTCGAGTGGGGCAACCGTGCATGTGGCTTTGTTCCAACAGTGGAAACAGAGGAGGAGCTGAAATGTCAGAGTGACATTGCAGCCACAAATCTAGTAAAACATCAGTGCTGACCTCCAGACCGTCAGACTCTGCTTTGGGAAGTGAAAGACAATCCTGTAACAAAGTTGAAAGGAATGGCTCGTACAGGCTGCTTATGGAAATGTTGAAAGCTGCTTTTATCTCCTGCCTGCCTCCCCTTCTGAATTACCAGAGCCCAGCGTTTTGAAAGAAGGCAGCAAGGACCCAGGAGACAACCCGGGAAAAACGTGTGCTGTTGTCTCTCTCCCTGTTTCTCCTTCTTGGTGACAAAAGCAGGCACTGGGATTAGTGGAGTGTTTCTCTTCCTGTGGGTTATGTGAGCAGTTGAATTTTGGCTAAAAAGGCAAGTGAGTGCTGTGAAGCACAGGATATAAACAGAGATGTACCCACTTTTCAAGTTCAGGTAGGAACTGGTGGTACTCAATTCCAGCTTCCATTCTGCAGAGCCACAGGATTTTATAACTCTCAGTCACCAAAGCTGTCATGGTTCTTCAGTTCTCCAGCACTCATTGTCATCACTTTTTAAGAGAAATGATTTCCATTTTCTTCATAGGACAAAATACATCTTAAACTTAACCTCTGTGCAGCAGCCTGATCAACCTCTGTTTCTAATGCTGTTTCTGTTGATTAATGTGTAAAGGATGTTTTCCTTTCTCTGTTGTGGTAAGCCTTCCCTGTTACAAGTACACTAAATTAGTGGTGGTGGTGTAACCCCACATTCACTGGCATTACTGATACCAAAGCATAGAGTTGCTTAATTTAAAGAAAGAGAAACTTGCTTAAGGAGAAAGAAATTAAAATCAGTAATTCTTGATGTGAAGCACTCATGTTGCTATATTTCATTAGGAGAGGAGAGATCTGCAGACTAGAAAGCGAGTCATACATAAATATCTATGAAAGGTCAGGAGGTCAGGAGAAAAGCAATATAAAAGACTTGCACAATAAACAAGTGTAAGTTTCGTTGCACTGCTTAACTAATTTTCATGGCAAGGAATTTTTCAAGTAAAATACTGGCTGGTGTTTCCAGGCAGAGGTGCCCAGTGAGGCAGCTCAGCTCCAGGATTTGGGAAGCGTAGCTGCCAGCGTGCAGCCACAGCTTGCGTTAGCTTGTGAGCAGTCTGTTGGAACACAAAGCCCTTCCACCTTTTGGTAGCTCAAGAGGAAATACAAAACAATTTGCTTTAAGCTTTAAAACATTTGATTTCTATTTAAATAAGTAAATAAATGAATAAAGTGCATGCCAATGCCATCAGCTGAGGTGGCTGTGCTACACTGCCAGTCTCCATTTCAGGAAGATCTTGGCATTTGAATTCAGTACTTAGTTTACTGCTGTGTGTGACCATGGGATGAGTCCATGTAGGACAGCTGCCAAGCCAGTTAACCTCGTTCTGGTTTCGTGCATTAGAAAGGAGTAATCACTGTGAAGTGCTGCCCATTTGTCTTCATTATAGTTCACTTTAATTCATTTCTGTCCTCTCCTTCAATCTGTCAGTTTTATTTCTAGATGGAATGTAAAGCCTAAGCTCCTTGGCAGTTTGCCAGTTGTAAAGCTACAGTTTTATGAGATGGTAGCCAAGTTATAAATAAATCATGGAAAAACCCCAAACCTCTCTTTTCTTGGAAGAAAAGAAAAATCTGCTCCGAGGTTGAGTGAGTCTGCTCTTGCCAGAGAGCTTTGTCTTAGTCTTTCTGCAGTATCCTTTTGCTATTTTGTTTCCTCTCTGCCTCATGCCAGTTTAGAGCTGAGAAAGAAATGAAATGTTTTTTAAAGCCTGTGTCTCAGGCAGTTGTGACTCTTAATCAGCAGCATACAGTATGTTAGCGCAGAGTGGTGCTTCAGAGTGTGGCATTTTGAAGTCCCCGCTGCTGGAGGTTTCTGGGTTTGGTTGGCATAACCTCTTGATATTTACGTTAACATAATTGATGCACTTGTAATTTTAGTTCTTAATGATGCTGAGCCTACTCTTTCCTTGTTGGAGTGAAGGCCCAAGAAGGACAGAGAGAATGCTTGTTCAGCATATGCTTCCCTGGCACAGGGCAAGGTTTCATTTTGCTGTAATTTCACCTCTGAGTGCAGTGCAGGAAGGAGAGAGAGAAACTCGCCTTCCAGGTTCATTGCTGTGTTTATGTCACCTACTGGATATAGAACAGAATTCTGCCAAGCAGTGCAGTAATTCCTGTGTGAAAATAGATGCTGTCCTCCACTCTGGGGCAGCAGCTGCCTCCTCTGATCTATGGGCTTTGGTGGGAGGCAGTCACATGGCCTTGATGTAAAACTATACAGTTCCTTCTAAAAGTTCTCTGTATTTTCAGTAAGTGTCAGCCCATGAAACTGGGCAGCTTTGCTTCATGAAAAGAGCACCACATTTGTAGAGATTAAAGTAATGACTAGCCTTTAAACCTGACTGATTATTTTCCAGTGTTCAAAATGAGTGTTTGGTCTTTGAGTCTTTTGTAGTGCTGAGGTGCAGAAACTGTAACTGCGTTGTAACTGCTTCCAGTGGAATGGGAATGCGCCTTAGGGAAATGTTAGGATGGTCTTTGTGCTGTGTCATCTAATGTTTGAGTTTTGTATGTGCTTGGAACAGGACAGGTAAAAAACTCACTTTCTAGCTGGGGATCCTGCTTTTCTTCAAAGATATTTTTGCCATTGAAGGAGAAAGCTTGCTCACCTCAAAGAGATGTACCAAATAGAAAGAACCTGAGAGACAGCTACTGTTTGTCTTGCAAAGGAGCTGAATAATGAAGTGGCATCAGTTGAATGACTGACAAGGTAACAGAATGTGAGATAATGAAACTTGCTAGAATCTGTGGTTTGTCTTGTTTCACAGTATGTGACAAATCAATATGCAAAACATTCGAAACTTGGGAAGTACCCAAGTGCTGCTCTCCTGGTACATGCCTGGCTGTGCGTGATAGTGTCAGCACCAAAGGATTCAGAGACTGTTTGGACGTATGACAAGACTACCCACCGGTCAAGTATCAGAGGAACAGAAGGTCTCACTTGTTTTGTGTCTCTGATCTTTGTCCCTAGGGGTTCAGCTGATGTGCTTTATTTTTGTGGGTGCATTTTTTATCTGATTTCCTTTGGAGGTGTCTGGGTTTCATGCACTGCCAAAGGCAAGGCGCTGGAGTGGTGAGGATTGAACATTTGATCGAGGACAGTAGTCTTGCTGTAGTAGAATGCTAGAAATTATGATACTGAACTTGAAGTAAAAAATATGATTGATAATTTACCTCATGCTTGGATGTTGTCATATGGCATCACTTCTTCTCCTTATAGCCTCTGATCCTTCTTGGAGTTCCCCAAGCTTTGTGGGATAGTTTCAAAGTACTTGAGTTACTGGTCATGCCTAAGTCCTGTGATGTTGATATTAATAGGGAGCTCTTCTTTTATTATGCACCAGTAAGTGCTGTTAGGGACAGTCTAGACTAAGCCTGTTTCCATTAAGCTTCTTATAAGTAATAGTCCTGCTGCTTCAGTGGCAGAGAATTACCTAATACAGGAAGAAAGCCATAGCCAACTGCAGTACTGTTGTGCTACAACATCACTGTTCTTTAACCAGGGAGAAATGGTGTCATTTGAAGCAGAATTTCCCTACCAGCTATGAAGCAATGCTTGCACAATAAAATACTTTTGCTTCATGATGTCCTCTTGCATTTATAAAATGTTCCTGTGAGTCTATGTTAAAATATAAGTAATTAAGCAAAATCATAATAGACCATGAGGGAATAAATACCATCTGAATACCCTTGTTAGAAGGGGAAAGAGGTTTTGCAACTAAAGTTCAGTGGAAAAGAATACTGAATAAAGTATAGTTCTGAGCATCTCTCTTGTTCTTCTCCCTACTGAAATGCAGAGAATACCAACTCAATGATCTTTTTTAGTTCTTGCTCTTTATTTCTTTTGGCATTCTTTATATGTTACCTTTACTAAATAGGAGATAAAAAAGCTACTAATGTCTGTGTTGTCATGGGGTGAATTGAATCTGCTGATGAAATTCAGTATTCTGCTGCTGTCATGGCAGCTTCAAAACGAAAGCACTGGCTGGAGCAAAGTCTCATGGAGCTCGAAGTTCAGCTTGTAACAGGAGAGGCTTCCAGTTCCAGCTGGCTTCTGCTGCTGCTTCTGCTTTTGCAAAGGTAATTGTATCTCATTAAACTCTATCTTAACCCAGAGGCTTTGGGAGGGGGGTTGTGTAACTTTCCCTCCCGTCTCTGTGGGGAGCTTGTGAGGGTGGGCTGTGTTAACCCAGGACATGGGGTTATCCTTCATCATCTCTAGCTTTTTAAGATTCTTATGTATTCACCATCCTGACCTGAATGCTACCCTAAGAAAATTGCAAATTATAACTGCAGTCTTCAAAACTATTTCTAAATTGCAAGAGTGGTTACTTAACAGAACTCAGCCTTCCAAATCTCACTGTAAGTAATCTGTAGTTTTTGTCTGTTTATGGAGCTCTCTTGCAGGGTTTAGGCATGTGGGGGAGCAGTAAGCATGGGGGACATGCTAAATGGCAGTGAGCTAGGAGCTTGAGCCTTGGTGGCAGGAATAGTGCAGGTGAAAGGCTTAAGAAACAGAACCATCAATGTAGCAAGATACCAAGAGAGCTGTAGATGCAGATCCTGAAAGTGCTGTGAACACAGTTGGAATTGTAAAGTTTGGAACCTCACAGCAGACCAAGCAATTAATCATTTCATAAAAGGCAGAGTGACTTTAAGGTGACTAGGGAAAAACTCCTTGCATTCTTCCCCTGGAGCCTTCAGTTCTGTAGGCATCACTTCCAGCACATAACTTACTTCTAATCAGCAAGTGTGTACACAGGATATAGTAAAAGCAGCTCTAGCTGCAAGAATGTGGGGAGGCAGATAAAGTTTCTTCAAAAGCCTTCTGTTCCTTGTTGTATAGACAGAAAATAAACATTCTGAGTTATCTTTCCTTCTTAAAAATAAATGTCTTGGCACTACCATTGGACAGACTGAGACTGAGAGCGGTGTTTGCTGCTGTTAATTGTCTTTGAAGATGCTTGGAATCTGCTGACTTTCTCCTTGGATGAAGAGAAAATGTGGAGCTATTAAAAAGGAAACCTTTTCTCAGTCCTTGTACAATTAATTAGTTAAGCAGATGCTAACAAAAGGAAGCAATAAACATTGACATTTTCTTAGCTCTGTGGCTAAGAATGTCATTAACCTTTGTAATGACAATCTCCTGTCATTGACGTGGAGCTACTGCCACAGGAAGTGTGATCTCACTCTTTATGTCACACACACTGCTTGTGTGTGTACAGGAATACATTACATTTGTGTGGCTGTTTTGCACAAAGCACGTGGCATATTCATTATGTATGCCTGTGTCAGCAGAGGGGTGAAAGAGGACACATAAAAAGGACACCAGTTGGTTGGGGTTTTTTGACCTGTGTTTGGACTGTGCTGTTGCAGTACCATTTCTGTTCTAACCCACACACAGTTCTATGCTTTCCTCAATTTTATGGAGAATATTGCATGTGTACACTTCAGTCATCTGTCACTGCAAGAGGACTAAAAAATACTTTGCTTATTATTGTAGAGAAATGTCTGCTGGATGAAATAAGGAAGCTTAAAAGTAAAAGCGCAATAGCAGTTTCATTGAGAACCTGCACTTAGCCAGAGTTATAACTGAGAAAGTAAATTACATTGTTGAATCTCATCTACATGTTATTTCATCCAAGTCTACACTGAAAAATCTCCCTTAGAATCACAGTATCATTTTGGTTGGAAAAGACCTTTAAGATCATTGTGTCCACTACCAAGTTTGGTACACCACATCTCTGTCTCTTTTAAATGCCTTCAGGGATGGGGATCCAGCCACCTTCCTGTGGAGCCTATCTCAGTATTTGAGAGCCCTTTCAGTGAAGAAGTTTCTTCTAATATCCAGCCTAAACCTCCCCTGGTGAAACGTGTGGCCCTATCCTCTTGTTCTGTCACTTCTTATGAGGGAGAAGAGACCAACACTTGCCTCACTACAGCCTTCTGTCAGGGATTTTTAGAATGGTTTTCATCAGCAGTTCAAAAAGTGCTTTTCAATAGAGCTAAATACTCTTAGACCAATTGTATCAACAGAGAAAGCAAGTCACAGGCAATGAAATCATTCCTTGCAGACCCTCCAGCAAACCAGCATCATGTGAGGATCAAATCTAGGTCTTGAGTCATGCTCTTCTCCTGTGCATTTACTGATACATCAGGTGTGATTTACCAAGAAGCTGATTGTCTTCAGTTGGAATGGGCTGCCTGGGGAGGTGGTGGAGTCGCCATCATTGGAGGTGTTCAGGAGGAGACTTGATGGGGTGCTTGGTGCCGTGGGTTAGTTGTTTAGGTGGTGTTGGATTGGTTGATGGGTTGGACGCGATGATCTTGAAGGTCTCTTCCAAGCTGGTTTATTCTGTGTATTCTATGTATTCTTTTTATTTGAACCAAAGTGCTGAATGGCCAGTATTAAATTAAGCCCAGCTTAGCAAAAGTGCCCATAGCAGCCTGTATTTTGACATGGAAGACTTGTCTTCCCATTATGAAGCTTCTGTGCTTTTTTTCTGTAAATGGATGAATATTAATGGAATTGCTTTGGTTGGAAATGACCTTTAAGATCATCAAGTCCAACCAGTATTAGAAATGTTCATACCACAGATGGATGGAATTTGTTTGCCACCGAATTTGTGATTCAATGCTGAAGAGCAGAAAGGTGCTGTGACAAGTGCTGAAGATTCTGGAGCCCTTGTCCAGAAATAAGGTGATCCAGTTGTCATCAAAACCATGCTGTGAAGTGGAATATTATAATACAGTACTAGCATTATGTGTGAGTTGTGATTTATAGGGGTTGACTACAAGGAAACCTCAGATGTATACTTCCCCTAGTCATTAGCTAAGTGAGAAACAGGTTGATATGATTTGTCTGGAAGCAGTCTGCTTACACAGTGATTAAGAGGCTGTTCTCTCTGTTTTCATTTACTGATTCTTCATGCAGATACCAAGTTGTTGTTAAAAACTCATTGCAACTAGAAACCACTGGTGATTTTATTGTGAAGAGCTGTGTAGAACATCTTCATTCTCCTAGCTAGCTGGCAAACAAAACAAAACAAAGCAAAACAAAACAAGACAAAACAAAAAAAGCAGAGAGAGAGAGAGAATTTGATTTGAAAGTCTTTCTGGAACTGTTCTGAGTAACTTTGCCCACATGAAAGAGCAGAGTTTTGGGTATGTTGGAAATTCAGACCACCAAGGGCATAACTGGAGATGTCTGCTGGTCCTCAGGGAAGATCTAAAATTAGGAAACTGCAACTAAGAATCTCTCAAATCTTGCAGCAATCTTAGCACCTCTAGGCAGAGGCTAACATTCAGGGCCAGAAAATCCAAACTGTTGATGTGAGTATCTATTTTAATTTGATTCTCTGAATATTCTAAACAGCCACATTGGGAATGGAAGGGTATCGGCTGCCCAGAGAGGGACTGAAAATGGTTCTTTTGAGAGGGGAGGAGGGGCTTGATTGGCTGGGGTGAAGGAATAAGCTATGACATATGCACAACAGCTAACAGGTTGAGACTCTGTCCTCTTTTGTTCTTGAGTTAGTCTCAAACAGTTGCATTGCTCAAGTCGGTTAATTGTTCCTGATGTATTCTGGTACCATGAACACTCCTGGCCCCAGCAGAGTGTATGAAAGGTATGTCCCAATACTTCAGACTAAAGCATTGTGTATTAGCTCTCTTTGAAAAAATCTGATGGGTGACTAAAAGCTCTTGTTTCGTAGGGGTGCCTTTGCTTCTGTAATAGGAAACCAGTCTCCTTTTCTTCTCTGTGGCAGGCCCCATGGCAGTTGATTGTGCCTTTCATACCTAGATGTTAGAAGGTGACTGGATGGTATGGGTAAGGGTTTACTAGCTCTGGCCAAAGTCAAACTGTCTCTTCATAAACCAATACATGAGAATTTCCGATTTTCTTTCATTTTAATAAGGTGATTTAGAATCTTTATTTCTGGGGTGTATAGAATGCTGAAGTTAGAGAGCTGTTTTGTGCATGATTCCCCAGTCTGCTGCCAAGTGCAGGAGCCAGTCTCTTCCCAGGAAGATGGTTTTCTTGTTCTTTTTCTTAATCTGCATGCCAGTAACTTCAAAGGCATGAAATGTTCTCACATGGTTTGGAGGGGTAATTTCTGTGGCTGCTTTGATACATTTTCTTTCTTAGCAAGACAACAAGCATTTGAGGTTGACTTTTGCTTGGGACACTTAGGTCAATTAGCAGTAGAGTTTCACAGGTGATCACTTGGGTAAAACCTTCCAGTGTTAGTTTGGTTGCCAGGATTAAGCCTGGCAGAGCAATCACAGGACAGGAAGTACACTGCTGCTGCAAAGCCAGCTAACCTGCATACTCACCAGCAAAGCACTGTTAGAGCCTTCACCGGTGAGTGTCTTTGGTAAGAAGTGAGCCCTCCTTCATTATCTTTGTGTAGAGCAGAAGAGCTTTCTGCATTACTTACAGTAGCTTTTAATTCTACTGCAAGACCTAAAATAACAGATTTAGATCAGGCACATGGTTTTGTGCTTTCAGCTCCACTTTCTAACTGGAACACTTGATGCCCTCCTCTGTCAGTTGTGTAGCTGAAGTTCATTCTTTCTACATTATTGTTTAGCAATCACAAGCTGTAGGAATATCTGGTTGCTTTCTATTGTATTTGATTGAGATACAGCCATGTGGCAATGTATCTAACCCCTCAGAGCTAAAATTTGGCAATCCTTCGTAGTTCAACAGTGCTTGACCTTCTCTGAGTGCAACTGAATGGCCATATCACAGCAAACTCCTCTCTATTTGAAATGTCTGCCTTTAGCTGCTTTTGCTTTTTCCTAGCTGTTAATTGTTGCACTGAAAGGTGTGGTGGGTTAACACCCATTCTGGAAAGAAAACAGGGGGGAGGGCTTGTGGGTGCTTTGCCCTCCCTGCAGGGCATTTCCCCCCCCCCCCCCCCCCCCCCCCCAGGAAACTGAGTCTGTCCCACTCCCCCCTCCCTGCCCAGATAGGGTATAAAAAGCAGGGCATTGCAGCTATTAGGTCTCCTTTTGGCTCCTGCCTCTCCTGGATGAGAGCTACTGTGGCTGCTTCCCTGCTCCTCTGCCATGTGGTCAGGCCTGATCCTTCTCCCTGCTGCCTCTGTGCCTCTTCAGAGAGAGACTGGTTTTGTATTCTTCTTCTTTGTCCCCCTCCCATCCATCCTTGTTCCTTGCCCTTGTGAACCATATCTGTTATTGTTATATATATAGTGTTTAAAGAAAGCTCTTTACCTCTCTACTTCCAGGCCAACTCCAAATTATTGTTTGGTGGTTTTGCTCCTTCCCTTTCCTTTTTTTTTCTTCCCTCTGTTGGGAGGGAGGAGGGGGGGAACAGGGGAGAGATTCTCAGCCTTGCCCCCATCTGAGCTCTTAACTCCCAGGTAAGGCTCAAACCACCACAAAAGGGTAATGTATAATGAAGGTGCTATGTAGAAATCAGAAATTCTGGAGCACAGTATTCCATTTCCAACCTGGTCTTTCTTGCCAAAAAATCCTCCAAGGGGCAAGGTGCTTCAGCACACCAATCTCTGAAGTACAAAGAAAACAAAGAGCTTCACTTTTGAAGAAGGGTGCATAAGAATGACTTTCAGTTTGGGGCTTTTTGTGGAAGTTTTTTCCCAAAAGTGGTGAGCAGCAGTTAATCTGTTTCTTGGCAGACATCAGTTCAGCTAATGTGCTGAGAAAGGGACTTCATACCCAACTGTGTGTTCAGAAAGGGGCAGTGGGATTGCTTGGAGCCTGCCACCTCTTACCAGTTTCTTCTATCACAGTATCAGTATCATAGTATCAGTGAGGGTTGGAAGGGACCACAAGGATCATCCAGTTCCAACCCCCCTGCCATGGGCAGGGACACCCCACACTAGATCAGGCTGGCCAGAGCCTCATCCAGCCTGGCCTTAAACACCTCCAGGGACAGGGCCCCAACCACCTCCCTGGACAACCCATTCCAGGGCTTCACCACTCTCATGGGGAAGAACTTCCTCCTCACCTCCAGCCTGAATCTCCCCACCTCCAGCTTCATTCCATTCCCCCTAGTCCTATCACTACATGAGATCCTGAGCAGTCCCTCCCCAGCCTTCTTGGAGCCCCCTTCAGATACTGGAAGGCCACAATGAGGTCACCTGGGAGTCTTCTCTTCTCCAGACTGAACAGCCCCAACTCCTTCAGTCTGTCCTCACAGGAGAGGTGCTCCAGCCCTCTGCTCATCCTCGTGGCCCTGCTCTGGACACCTTCCAGCACCTCCAGATCCCTCTTGTAGCAGGGGCTCCAGAACTGGAGGCAGTTGTGTTTTGTGTGTTTGCAAGACGAAAAGTTAAGTATGAAGATTAGGAAGGTTGGCCTTGTTCTCTCCTTTCTGGGCCTCTCTTGAGGTCAGCAGATTCTATACTATTGATTCTGCTGGAGCCAGAATTTTATCCTTTCTTGCTTAAGAGAACAGTTTATGCTCAGACTCTTTTACCACTTAATTTTGCCATTATAGTCACAGCTAAAAGTTCAATCTGTCGGTTGTTGTTACTCAGGAAACAATGAGTGAGGTTCTTCATTATGAGGAAGTTAAAACATTTTTAACTCTTGGTCTTCCATGTAGCTTATTTTTCAAGCCTAGGTATTTCAGATAGGTATCACAGATTCTCACACTCTGCATATATGGCAGTGACAATGAGCTTAAATAGACTGGTTCAGAAATAAGTTTAGAATAGTTCAGCCAGCTTTCCCCTGCATAAAACACATATGAACTCTGACTTAGGTGACCTTAGTTTAATCTGAAAGTTTAGCCTAGGAACTGTTTGGAAAGTGATTTACAATGTATTCATTAAGGATACTAGTCTTTTCCTAACAAAAGCTCCTCCCCCCCACCCCCTTTTTAATGTCTTTATCAATGATCTGGATGAGGGGATTGAGTCCATTATCAGTAAGTTTGCTGATGACAACAAGCTGGGGCAAGAATTGATCTGCTGGAAGGTAAGAGAGCTCTGCAGAGGGACCTTGACAGGCTGGACAGATGGGCAGAGTCCAAGGGCAGGAGATTGAACACATCCAAGTGCCAGGTTCTGCACATTGGCCACAACAACCCCAGGCAGTGCCACAGGCTGGGGTCAGAGTGGCTGAGAGCAGCCAGGCAGAGAGGGACCTGGGGGTACTGGTTGATAGTAGGCTGAACATGAGCCAGCAGTGTGCCCACGTGGCCAAGAAGGCCAATGGCATCCTGGCCTGCATCAGGAACAGTGTGGCCAGCAGGAGCAGGGAGGTGATGGTGCCCCTGTGCTCTGCATTGCATAGGCCACACCTTGAGTCCTGTGTCCAGTTCTTGGCCCCTCAATCTAAGAAAGATGTTGAGATGCTGGGGGGTGTCCAGAGAGGGGCGGCAGGGCTGGGGGGGGGGTCTGGAGCACGGCCCTGTGGGGGGAGGCTGAGGGAGCTGGGGTTGCTTAGCCTGGAGAAGAGGAGGCTCAGGGGAGACCTTCTTGCTCTCTACAACTACCTGAAAGGAGGTTGTAGCCAGGTGGGGGTTGGTCTCTTTTCCCAGGCAACCAGCACCAGAACAAGAGGACACAGTCTCAAGCTGTGCCAGGGGAGGTTTAGGCTGCATGTTAGGAAGAAATTCTTTCCAGCAAAAGAGATTGGCCATTGGAATGTGCTGCCCAGGGAGGTGGTGGAGTCACCATCACTGGAGGTGTTTGGGACGAGCCTGGATGAGGCACTTGGTGCCATGGTTTAGTTGATTAGATGGTGTTGGATGATAGGTTGGGCTTGATGATCTCAAAGGTATTTTCCAACTTGGTCTATTCTATTCTATTCTACTCTACTCTACTCTACTCTACTCTACTCTACTCTACTCTACTCTACTCTACTCTACTCTACTCAACTCTACTCAACTCTACTCTACTCTATTCCTTAATGCTTTTTGCCATTCTCAGAGTCAGTGAAATGACTGCATTAGTGTTAAGTTTCTGTCATCTTTATCAAATGAATATTCTTCAAACATGGATTAGGATGTGCACAACAAATTGTTTTGTTCAGATTAACAAGGCAGAAAAAAGTTCTCCCTGTGTAAAAAAGTGGCTCTGTGATTAGCAAGTTGTCCTTAATGTTTTTCCAACAGCAAGCTGGCTGTGCAGGTCAATAAAGCAAACCCAAAAGCTGGTGTTGATCTGAGCCCCTAAGCCTACCTCTAGCAGAACACTAACACAACTGGCTCATGGTTAGAGTCAGTCTTTTCACATGCTGTTTCTGAATATAGAACACAGGGGTTCCATGCACCCAGTCCCAGAGTTAGCTTGCCTAGACAGCTGTTGTTGCACAACCAGTGTACTGAACAGTATCATGAATTTTCCTTCTTGCATGGGGGGAAGGAAGGGCAATGAGGAATGAATTGGAGGTGACTGTACTTGACTTAATGGTCTGCCAAATATGTTCCTATCCACTTCTGTACTTCAGTTTTGTACAACTTTGGGGCAATATGTTAAATATTTGTAGATGGTAACTTGCTTATAAAGCCAGAACAAAAAAAGGCTTTGCTAGATGAAAGACATTCTGGCTTTTCAGAGAAGGCAATACATCTAGCTCAGACTGTAAACTGACCAGCCTGGGGTCATATGACATATCAGGAGACAAATTACAAGTTGAGTCTGAGAATGCCATGGCATGACACTTGCGGTGCATTTCTTTGCAGCAATTATGTTGTTCTTTTTGTGCTGCTTAAGAGTGGTCAGAGCAAAAATGACAACATAATTAAGAAAAAGCTCAGCTTTGAGTTGATGACAAGTTGACTATGAGTAAGCAGTGTGCCCTGGCATTCCAAAGGGCCAAACTTATCCTGAGGTACAACAAATGCAGAATCAAACCAATCAAAGGAGGTGATTGTCCCACTCTGTACTGCACTGGCCCAACACCAGGTACTGTGCTTGACTCCTTGCACTGAGCACATGAGTTTTCTTGCTTTTGCTCTTCCCATCCTGCTGGACTTGAAGGGGGAAGTGATTGAGATACTGTGTGGTGAGGGTTGGTCTCTTCTCCCAGGCAACCAGCACAAGAGGACACAGTCTCAAGCTGTGCCAGGGGAGCACTTGCCTGTTTGCGTTTGACCTCAGTCTGGGTAGACACAGATCTTTTGAAAACAGCTTTATGGCGAGCTGCAGCCATCCCTGTTCCTGGCCACATCACCTAACTGGACTTCAGCACCTCTCTCTGGTGAAAGCAGCACTGCTGCAGTGGTTTGTGCCCACGCTGTGCTGGCCTCTCGGGAGGGAGAAGCTGTCTCAGGGGCATGGAGGGGGAGTGCTGCTCCACACGCTGTGCTGCGCCGGCGCTGCCGCAGTGCGCTGCAGTTGCAGATCTGCCCGGGAGAAGAGGAGGCTCAGGGGAAACCTTAGTACTGTCTACAACTACCTGAATGGAGGTTGTAGCCAGGTGGGGCTTGGTCTCTTCTCCCAGGCAACCAGCACCAGAACAAGAGGACACAGTCTCAAGCTGTGCCAGGGGAAGTTTAGGCTTGATCTTAGAAAGAAGTTCTTCCCAGCAAGAGAGATTGGCCATTGGAATGTGCTGCCTGGGGAGGTGGTGGGGTCGATGTCCCTGGAGGTGTTTAAGAAGGGACTGGCTGAGGCACTTGGTGCCATGTTCTAGTTGATTAGATAGGGTTGGATGATTGGTTGGACTTGATCTTGGAGGTCTCTTCCAGCCTGGTTGATTCTGTGATTCTTACTGTTTCCTCCTCTTCTCTGGAAATGGAAGCTAGACCCTTCTTAGTGGTGTGTATGCAGTTTCTCTTTGTGAACAAATGTCATGGTTTAGGCCCACACAGCCTGCAACCCAACGAAGCAACCACATAGCAGCCACTTGCTCACTCCTATCCCCTCAGGTGGGGAGGAGAAAGTACAACAAAAGTGTCAAGGGCTGAGACAAAAGAGCAGGGAGACACAATCACCAGTTATGGCCAAGGGCAAAAGACAGTTTCAGCTTTGGAAAACAAAATGAATTTCATTTAAATAACAAAACCACCACCATTTTACCAATTGAATCAGAGCAGGGAATGATAAATACACCTGGACCTTAAAAACACCTTCTTCCCCTGCTTCTTTCTTGCCAGACTCAGCTCTGCTTCCAGTTCTCTACTTTCTTACCCTCAGTGGCACAGCAGGGCAGAGAATGGGTGTTGTGGTCAGTCCATCCCATGTTGTTTCTGCTGTTCCTTCCTTCTCAGAGGGAAAACTCAAGAGTCCTGCTCTGCTGCCGTGTGCCGTGTGGTGTCCCTCCCACAGGAGGCAGACCTCCACAAAATTCTCCAGCTAGCATGGGTCCCCTCCACAGGCAGCAGTCCTCTCAAGGGTGGACTGCCCCAGCTCAAGCTTCCCCCAAAGTCACAACCTTTTTCAGGAGCAACCACTGTGGGCTCATCCACAGGCTGTAAGTGGGCATCTGCACCACTGATGAGCTCAGTGGTCAGCAGGGGTTCTACTGAAGGGGAACTGCCCCTCTGGCGTGCCTACCACCATCTGTCCTCACCAGCCTTGCTGTCTGCATGGTTCTCTCTCACATCACACTCCTTTCTGAAACAAAAGAACCCCAAAGCACAGGAACTCACCCCCTCTTAAGTATGTTATCACAGGGGTGCTGATTGGCTTGGCCTTGGCCAGAGGTGGGTGTGACTTGGAGCTTGGGGAGCTTCTTGAATCTTCTTACAGAACCTTATCCAAATAACCCCTCCCCCACTACCAAAACACCAATAGACACAAATCTAACACAAGATACAAGAAGAATCCCATCTAGCTTATTTGAGGCAGAAATTGGTGTGTGATGTCCTCCTGTTGTGCAAGACTCAGCTCTAACTTTCTGTTTAATACTGGTTCCTAATACAGCTTTAACTTTTAAACATCATGATGACAGTAGAGCTTAATCTACCATGTAGTACTGACATGACTCACAAAATACATGGAATAAAAGCCTGTGAATTCAAATACATTATCATATACTTGAATATAATTATAATCAAATAAAGAAATCCATCAATAAGGCAGGAAGAATTTTCAGAGTGAGAGGAAGGTGAGTAACCCCATGGTGTCAGCTGAATGTTTAGAATAGGCTCCATCTGTACCTTTAGAGAACAAACTGTCTTTTCCATGATTAAGTACAGAAGTGATAGTGGCAGTGATGCTTTTTAGCATTGTTCATACTCATACACTATCATTCATCTAACTATGCTTGTTTGTGCTTTACTCAAAAGCAGAGTGAGCTGACACAGCACCTTTCTGATGTCTTAGGGGGCCTGTGATGACTGTCAGTCCAGTTCTAGCAATTTGCCTGTTCCACGGGCTGCTCTCAGAATGAGTCCAGTTTATGGCATTGTGGAACTGCTCACCAAAGTTCCACATTATTGAATGCTCTGGATCTTGTCACACTTGGAGGTCTTTTGGAGGACAGCAAGATTCCCCCCTGGTGGGATCCCCAAAGGCAAATGGCTGGCTCAAAGTTTCTGCTGCCTGGGTAGAAATCAAGCCCGTGCTGCTGCTGCTGCTCACCTGTTTTTTGACTACCTAGGAAGAAATTAGCATGGCTTGAAGTGAGAAGCATCACCATATTTGCACAGTATTAAAGCTCAAGGTAGTGAGAATTAAGGAAATGATTGCTTCCATTTGCTTTCCTATTTCCTGAAACGAGTTAATTTACACACTGCATATCTGAGCTCAGGTGACGTGTCTGCAGGCATGACATGCTGCTGCTGTTCCCAATTAAAAGCAAAAGATATCTGTACATGGAAAATGCCCCAAATGAAGACCTCTCAGCCTGCAGGCAAATTAGTTGGTAGTTATGAATAACTGTCTTGCATTTTTGGTGGTCTTGGCAAGCCAGGAATAATGTTGAGAATGGCTGTCATCCCATGTCCAGGAAGATGAGAGTAACATACCACCTTCTGGCTACTGCAGTGGCTTTGGCCTGGATATAGCAGCTCATGTAGCCAGATAGTACTTTGGTTGGATCAAGCTGATGTTTTTAGTAGACATGGGACAGGGCAGCTATATTACTTACCATTAGATCACTTTAGCAGGCAAGCATGAGCTGCTTGATGGAAGAATATTGCAAAGGCTCAGTTATGGTGCTTGTTTGGCAAGGGATTCACAATGTCATTGCAAAAAGCCAGCTGTTCAGTAGTCATTCTTGCTGCCAAATGTTACATGATGCAAATTCATAAATATTTCATCCATCTGCCAGTGCTTTCAAATCATTCTGGCAGGAGTTTTATTTCTATTTTAAACTGTGTGAAGGGAAATTGCTCTCATTCTCTTGGTGCTAAAGATGGTGCAAGCCTTACTCTGCCTACTTTTAGCAAAATAGACAAGGGAAAAAAACTATTAGAGGTCACCACAGAGATGCAATTTAGTGTCTAAAATATACTGGGCATATGTTGAAGTGGTTCTGATGGTCTTTCGTGGGGGGGGAAGGGAGTGGTGCATCTCAGGATCAAATACTGTGTGTCTTCAGGAAATACTGCGAAATAAAATCATCATTTCACATTGCTAAACCATAGGAATTTTCATTGCCCACCTTCCATTACTACTGTGAAAATAACTAGTGTCATTTTCACCTGTGCATTGCTGGTTTGCTCACCTAGGTATTGAAGATTTACTTATACACTTGTGATTACTGTTTCTGATTCAAAAACCAAACCAACCATGAGGTCTTGGATCTTTGTCACCCTTTTTCCTTCTGACACATAAGGAGCCAGAGCAATCTACAGTTCCCTTGGTTAATAATGCCATAATAGAATAATCAGTTGGAGTTTTCTATTTTCATCCACTTCTGTTCCTGACCATACCTGTAATCATAGTTTTTATACTGCTTCCTATGGCCAAACCCAATTATTTAGAACCACAGAATCATAGAATTGTTAGGGTTGGAAGGGACCTCAAGGATAATCCGGTTCCAACCCCCCTGCCATGGGCAAGGACACCTCACACTACAGCAGACTGCTCACAGCCACATCCGGCCTGGCCTCTCACTCTGTCTCCATAGGAGAGGTCGTCCAGCTCTCAGATCATCCTCGTGGCCCTTCTGCTGTCCTCTATTCCACTCCTTGTAGAGTTTCTTTTTGTGTGCCAGTATGTCCAGGAGCTCCTTGCTCATAGAATACATAGAATACATAGAATAAACCAGGTTGGAAGAGACCTTCAAGATCATCGCGTCCAACCCATCAACCAATCCAACACCACCCAAACAACTAACCCACGGCACCAAGCACCCCATCAAGTCTTCTCCTGAAAACCTCCAGTGATGGTGACTCCACCACCTCCCCAGGCAGCCCATTCCAATGTGCAATCACTCTCTCTGTATAGAACTTTTTTCTAACATCCAGCCTGACCCTCCCCTGGTGCAGCCAGAGACTGTGTCCTCTTGTTCTGGTACTGCTTGCCTGGGAGAAGAGACCAACATCCGTCTGTCTACAACCTCCCTTCAGGTAGTTGTAGAGAGTAATAAGGTCACCCCTGAGTCTCCTCTTCTCCAGGCTAAGCAACCCCAGCTCCCTCAGTCTCTCCTCACAGGGCTGTGTTCCAAACCCCTCACCAACTTTGTTGCTCTTCTCTGGACTCGTTCCAGCAAGTCAACCTCCTTCCTAAACTGAGGGGCCCAGAACTGGACACAGGACTCGAGGTGCAGCCTAACCAGTGCAGTGTACAGGGGCAGAATGACCTCCCTGCTCCTGCTGGCCACACTGTTCCTGATGCAGGCCAGGAGGCCATTGGCCCTCTTAGCTGCCTGGGCACACTGCAGGCTCATGTTCAGTCTACCATCAACCAGCACCCCTAGGTCCCTCTCTGCCTGGCTGCTCTCAGCCACTCTGACCCCAGCCTGTAGCTCTGCATGGGGTTGCTGTGGCCAATCTGCAGAACCCGGCACTTGGATGTGTTCAATCTCATGCCGTTGGACTCTGCCCATCTGCCCAGCCTGTTGAGGTCCCTCTGCAGAGCCTCTCTACCCTCCAGCAGATCAACTCCTGCCCCCAGCTTGGTGTCGTCAGCAAATTTACTGCTGATGGACTCGATGCCCTCATCCAGATCATCAATAAAGATGTTAAAGAGCATGGGGCCCAGTACTGATCCCTGGGGCACACCACTGGTGCCTGGCTGCCAGCTGGCTGTGGCACCATTCACCACCACTCTCTGGGCTCAGCCTCCAGCCAGTTCCTAACCCATCGCAGTGTGCTCCCATCCAAGCCATGGGCTGACAGCTTGGCCAGGAGTTTGCTATGGGGAACGGTGTCAAAGGCCTTGCTGAGGTCCAGGTAGACTACATCCACAGGCCTCCCCACATCCAGGCAGGTCTCCCAGCATTCTTTCCTGCTTTCCTCTTTGTGGATATACTTTGGTCCTGGGCATGGAGAAGGTGATCCTTGAACACTGCCCAGCTGCCTTGGGCCCCTCTTCCCACTAGGGCTTTGTCCCATGATACTTTGGCCATCAGATCCCTGAAGTGTTCAAAGTCTGCATGCCTGAAGTCCAGGCTGATGTTGGCCTTCTTGGCCACCTGGGTATGCACTGGCTCATATTCAGCTGGCTGTCAATCTACACCCCCAGGTCTTTTTCTCATGGGGCAGCTCTCCAGCCACTCTTACCCAAATCTGGAGTGTTCACGGCTTTGTTGTAACCCAAGTGCAGGACTCAGAACTTGGCCTTGTTGAATTTCATGACAATGACCTTGGCCTATTCATCCAGCCTGTTCCAGGCTGTTTGCATATGGGCAGCAGCTCTCCCTGCAGAAGATCTGGATCAGATCTCTTAAAAGCACAAAAGAGAAAAATGGGAGATGTGGTCTGGAGAACAAGGGAGGCTTTCACTGGATTGATGAGTGAACTGAATGCTTACCTGTGGGAATGCTGTGGTGTTTCTAGAGCATTTGGCTGCATTTCCAAGAGAGAGCCAGTTATTGTCAGGAGTGGCTGCAAAATCCTCCCAGTTCTGTCTGGGACAGAAGCACCTGAGCAAACTGAAACAATGCTGTTCTAAGAGTGGGAGAGGAGCCTAATAAACCAAGGTGTCTAGAGAGCCAGCAGGGATTAGTCTTTACTCTTATTTGCAGGTTGCTGCTTTTTATGGCATATTTTCCCTTGTTTGTTTTAGCTGCACAAATTTTGATGTAGTGCTCATTTCATGCTGCTGTTTTCAGCATGGTATCAACAGATATTGTTGCATCCCTATTGTAGTGTGAATCCTTAAAGCATCTGATTTGTTATCTGTGTGACCTTCTAGCACAACTACCACTGGACATCCTAGAATCCTGAATCATAGAATGGTTTGGGTTGGAAGGGACCTTTAAAGGTCATCTAGCCTGAGCCCCACAGGCTTGTTTGAAAAATAAACAAGACATTGAAAATTAATTGTATACCTTGAAAAGCAGAAGAACTTGAGAGACCAAGAACTCTCTAACCAATTGCTTGCTTTGGAGAGAGAGTACACTCTAATTTTTGCTAGGTGTGTACAGTCTGCATTCTAAGCTGGAAGAAGCAAACAAATAAGAGACCATTTAACTCCTTTTGGAAAACTGAACTTGTTTGAAATGCCAGCAGCCCATTTGATGACTATAATCTCTGAAAAATCAAGCTACATGAAAACAGTCAAGGAGCAGGTAATTGCTGTCAGTTTCTGCAAAGGAGAACAAAAAATACCAGTACAAGTCTTAGCAACTGAGAGCAAATCTGAGTGAAGGCCTAAACCAGATTTTGACAGCAGTAGCTTTCATCTCAGGCTATTCATTCAGTTACTCTCAACAGGTAGTTCATGTTCTAGTAAATGAAAAACTAGGAGCTGAAGAAGCAGACAAACTTGCTTTCTGTTCTTTAACACATAAAGAGAATTAAGTATAAGCATTTAAGAAATACAGTTTCTCTGTCTCTGAAGGGTTTGGTCACCAGAATTGTTCAATTAATTAAGTACAGGTTAATTAATTTCCTGTCTTAAATAAATCCATTTAAAATGAAAACTCTAGTTTGGAGGTTCTGGTTCCTTACCCATACAGCACCCTGGACTGAGTGCTGTGTAACTAGTAGTGGACATTTTTGAAACATTGCCTTGTGGCTTTGGATTGAATTCCAATCTCTATCAAAATTCAGTTCTCAGGAATAAAGTTAGAAATTAAAACCATATAGGAAATAAAAGCCTAAAATTCACTGCTTTCTACCATGGTAACAACAATAAAAGATAACTGAGTGCATAAATGTAGATACTTTTCTCACAGGACAAAAGGATGCATTGAATGTGGAAGGAAGCTGAGTGAAGGATACAGAAGCAGTGCAGAGTTAAAATGCATTACTCACTTGGAGTTTCTTTTGATTTAAATTATCATTGGAGCTTGTGATTTAGAGAGCTGTGACTTAAGTTCAGACTGACCCTTTCCCATTAGGTAAACAGTGGTTCTCTTCAAAGGTTCCTATTATCAATATCAGAGTGCTCCTTTTCCATATTTCTGGAGAGCAGTGTCATGGCTGCAAACCACAAGCCATTCATAGTCTTAGATTCAAAGAGAGGTAGTCTTTGTGCCTAGAGTGCAGGTATGTGAGCCTTCTCAACATATATTGTCCTATGCTCTTGTTTTCGTTTGGCATTCAGTTTACAGACTCCTTCAAACTGTTGAGCCCTCTGGTTTTCATTCACCTCTCCTAAAGTGATGGACAGACAAGAGCTGTGCCTCATGCAGGTGGCTGAACTGCTTTTTAAACCTAAAGTAGATAGAAGGCTATGCAAGAATGGCAGCTGGTAATCTGTGGGAGGTGATGATGTTAGCTGCTGGTGCAGGGTTTACTTGCTTCTCAGGCCAGATGCAAGTGTGAACAGTGAACTTAAGTAACAGGTGGTGTGAGCTAAATCTTGTGTCTACACAGGAAGCCTATTCACAGCACCAACTTTTTATATATATATATTTGGTGTCTCTTCCATTTTATAGCTGAGAGATGAGTTCAGTTGTATTCTGCTTTGTACAGAAAAGCATGAGCTAGGAGGTGGTGAGGGCAAGGCAAAGGGCTCAAGCCCCAGTCAGACACACACTGTGCATGGTAAAGCAATTGCTGCTTAGGTTTTTGTATTTGGTGATGTTTGTGAGGTCAGACAATAACTGGAGAAACATATCAGCATGTACAAAGTCAAACCAGGAATTAGATAAATCTCTTCTGACTTCTAGGTGTTGCTGGATGGATCTCACACTTGGCAACAATAACTGAAGGTCACTGTAGCTTCTCCTTGCTGATTGTGGCAAAAGAGATGGAAGCAAATAGGAATGTAGATGAGCAAGGGCTGGGGAGTTTAGGTGTTCCAGGTGAAGGGAAAGCTATTTTAACTTGTGGAACAGGAAGAATTTTTGGAAATCTTTCTGGATAGAGACTGGAAAGTTCAAAGTCCCATGGCTGCCCCTCTGACAGAAGATTATTTTAGCCAATGTGCTCACGTTTGTATTGTGCCCCTGCACTCTGCACTGGTTAGGCCACACCTTGAGTCCTGTGTCCAGTTCTGGGCCCCTCAGTTTAAGAAGGACATTGAGACACTTGAAGGTGTCCAGACAAGGGCAACGAGGCTGGGGAGGGGTCTGGAGCACAGCCCTGTGAGGAGAGGCTGAGGGAGCTGGGGTTGCTTAGCCTGGAGAAGTGGAGGCTCAGGGGAGACCTCATTGCTCTCTACAACTACCTGAAGGGTTGTTGTAGCCAGGAAGGGGTTGGTCTCTTCTCTCAGACAACCAGCACCAGAACAAGAGGACACAGTCTCAAGCTGTGCCAGGGGAGGTTTAGGCTGGAGGTGAGGATAAAGTTCTTCACTAAGAGAGTCATTAGCCATTGGAATGTGCTGCCCAGGGAGGTGGTGGAGTCACCGTCCCTGGAGGGGTTCAAGAGGGGATTGGACGTGGCACTTGATGCCAATGTCTAGTCACGAGGTCTGTGGTGACAGGTTGGACTTGATGATCTTTGAGGTCTCTTCCAACCTTGGTGATACTGTGATACTGTGAAAATCTATCATGCACCTTGCAGGTTAGGACTAGGTGTATTTTCCAGTCAAATACATTGTGTGAGGCAAGTCAGTACAGAGATGTCATGCAAGCAAAAGTCTCCAGAATTATTGTATCATGACAAGCAGTCTAATGCAGGCAGATTGCACCACACAGATTTACAGTAAGCAGCAGGAGCTTTATAATGAATTCTTCAGAACTGGTAGAGGAAACTCGAGGTTCATATGTGGTACCAGAACATTCTGAGGGTGTGAGAAGTTATCCAATCCCAGCACACAAGAACAGAGACAAAACTGCTTTTCTCAGTTTGTTTAGACACTGCTCTTAGACATTTGGAGATCTTGTTTGTATGTTGCTTAAGCTTTCAGAGGTAGCTCCTGGCAGCTCTTCTTTCAGTTTTCTGCTTTCTTTGTTTGCCAGATTATAAACTCTCCGTGGTCTGCATAAGCCGTTGGAATGATTGTATGTAAGTGACAGATGTGATTCTGTGTGCCCTTGCAGGAAGAACAAGTTGCTTAGGGTTGTTCTTCACTGTTTAGCTCAAAATATACTGGCTTGTGCTTTTAGCTACAGAGAGCCTTCATTTAGTTTCTGTTGAATTCCCTCTGCTTGAACCAAAATACAGTTATGATGCAGAGACAGTTTTCATGGGCCGATAGGAACTTCATGAAGTTCAAGAAAGGGAAATGCAGTCTTGCATGTGGTGGGGAACAACCCTGTGCAGTGGTATGTGCTGACAGCTGCCTGTCTCAAAAGCTTCTTGGCAGAAAAAACCTTGGGAATCCTGGTGGACACCAGGTTGAAGAAAAGCCATCAGTGTGACCTTGCTGCAAAGATGATGGCTAACTGTATCCTGGGTTGCATTAGGAGGAGTGTTGACAGCAGGCAGAGGGAAGGTGACCCTTCCCCTCTATTCAGCACTGGTGAGGCCACGATACAAGAGATGTAGATGCAGTGGTGAGATTCAAATGGATGACCACTAGGATGGCCTCTCATGAGGAAAGGCTTGAGACAACTGGAACTGTATAGGTCCTTGGAGAAGAGAAAAGTGAGGGATAGTACAGGAGGCAGTGAGCAAAAACTGAAGATTTGAAACACTTTTCTACTGTGAGGGTTGCCAAGCACTAGAGCAAGTTGCCCAGGGAGGTTATGGACTGTCCATCCCTGGAGATACTCAAAAGCTGACTGGATATGCTTCTGGGCATCTGACTCTAGGTGGTCCTGCTTGAGCAGCAGGGCTGGACCAGATGACCAGAGATCCCTTCTAATCTCAACCACTTTGTGATCCTGTTCCTGTTGAGTGTGCTTTCTGTGCATAATGATAGATAATTCTCAGGTCTATTTATAGTAAAAGAGCAGTAGCCAGACTGATGGGAAAAATTAAAAGGTGCATGGGAGAGCCCAAAGGCAGCTGATACTGGTCTGTTTGGCAGAGACCCGTCCCATTACAGCTGTACCAGACTGATCTGCTTGAGCTGTGCCACCTGTAAAGCTGCAGTACAGATTACTTTCAGTGTTCTAGCTCAGTATTCATTCTGAAGTGGGATGATTCTAGTTCCATTTGATACATGTTTTGCTACATAGCTTTGCAGTTTTATGCCACAGATTTAATTGAAAGACAACAAAATTTGTGTGTGTGAATCATCTCTGTCTCTGCTTGTGGACTGCAGAGGATGTCTGCAGAGTGCAGTGGATGAAATTCCCTTAACAGGCTTGTATATTTCAATAGAACATATTACAATGTAATGAATTCTGCATTGATGGGAATAAAACTGAAGAAGATGAGACTGGGTAGTGGACACAGATCCTGCTTCCCATACAGGAAGCCTGCAGAACAAACAGGGAAGGGAAGGGAAGGGAAGGGAAGGGAAGGGAAGGGAAGGGAAGGGAAGGGAAGGGAAGGGAAGGGAAGGGAAGGGAAGGGAAGGGAAGGGAAGGGAAGGGAAGGGAAGGGAAGGGAAGGGAAGGGAAGGGAAGGGAAGGGAAGGGAAGGGAAGGGAAGGGAAGGGAAGGGAAGGGAAGGGAAGGGAAGGGAAGGGGGAAGGGAAGGGAAGGGAGAAGCGAGGAGAAGCGAGGAGAAGAGAAGAGAAGAGAAGAGAAGAGAAGAGAAGAGAAGAGAAGAGAAGAGAAGAGAAGAGAAGAGAAGAGAAGAGACTTAACCAGGTTGCAAAAGACCTTTGAGATCATCAAGTCCCATATGTGCTTCTGGGTGGCACACATTGTCTGGAGTGTGTTTCTTTATCCAGACAGTCCAGAATGAAGAGGCTTTTAACTAGAGTGCTTTGGGGAAAATGTAAAATTATAGGACAGAAAATTCCAACCATTTTGCCAGCAGTAGGAAGTTGAATTGAGTTCTGCTGTGTAAATTGTTGAAGCTTGCCATGGAGTGGAGTGAGAGTTCTGTAAGATGTTTATTTATTTATTTGGCTTTAGTTCTTAAGTCATCTCCCTCTTGTAGGCCACACTGCCCTAAATTTAGAAGTTTAGCTTCAGGGTAGTGAGGCTTTTTGCAGAGGAAGAGCTTGACTTACATGTATTACTCTTCATCATGGATATAATTTTTGTAACAAGGTAGTTTCATCTGAGTTTCATTGTTAGAGTATGGAAAGATGAACTCACATTTGCCATTAGCAGATGGGAGTCTGGTCAGTTCCATAGCTACATAATATATTAGATGCTTGACAACTAAGACAGCTGACTTTGGTAAAAATACCAGTAATGCAGGACTGCAGATGTGCAACATAAGGAGTAGCTACTGGGCACTCTCCTGTTAGGTTCCCATCAGTGAAGTTTTTTTCTTGTCAAAGTTGCATGAAGCCCTAAGAAGGGTAATGAATCCTTTGTTTGGAATACATGTATTTAAAACAGGGCTTCATACACCATTGTCTGTGACTGTAGTTCATTGGTTTTCTTCTCAGTGGTTAACTATCAACAATTTCTGACTCCAGGATAAGCTTGTGCTTAGTAATAGGTGAACAAAAAGGATTCCTGGAGAGTACAGTCTGGACTCAGTGGAAGAGCAGCCTACTCTGTATGAGATGGTTGGTTTCTTGATAAATTACGTACAGGTGACTGGCAGAAATGGGGGTGAAAAAACTGCTCAAGTAAAGAGGTATTTTTAGGATGCAGATAAAGGATTTCATTCCTTCCATCTGTTAAGCTTTTGAGTCAAGCATGTCTCCCTAAACCAAATAAATAGCACCTAGGATAAGAAAAACAAGCAAACCTAGACTGGTTACTTTTCAGGATACCTTTCACCACATAGCATGACTAGCTCAAAATGTTTGTCTGTTTTGGATGTCTGCAGAGTGCAGTGGATGAAATTCCTTTAACAGGCTTGTATTTTTTCAGTAGAACATAGTTTACAATGTAATGAATTCTGCATTGATGGGAATAAAACTGAAGAAGATGAGACTGGGTAGTGGACACAGATCCTGCTTCCCATACAGGAAGCCTGCAGAACAAACACCAACTTCATTGAATGCCAGAGAATCCAGACATGAGCAGCATGTTCTACATGCCATTCATAAGGAACCTGGGTTTCATTATGTCTTCTTTTAGCTCCAGTCAAGTGAGTGTGAGTTGTTGAGGATGTATTTCCCTCCCGCAAGCTAAAACAAATCAGTCTGAAGAACTGCTGGGGTTTTTTAGGTAAGGAAAGAATCACACCTAGGAAAGATTACATTGATTCAGTGTTGGCATGGAACACTTGAGCCCTTAAGAGTAGTGTCACTGCATCATACTCAGATGAATCCCATGGACACAGAGTTTTGATCCTGTCAGAATTCACGTACTGCATGTTTGGGGGGGTGGGGGGAGGTTGTGCATGGAATGTAGGTGGGTAGTGATACTGCTGCTACTACCTGTGTTGTTGCCAGTAGGTGAGCCTTTTGAGCAGTAAAACATGCCCATGAGCCAAGGCTTTACATTCTGCTTTTTGTTTCAGATATTTGGTATATTTTGGCTTTCAGGCATGAAAGTAGCAGTGCAAAAATAAAGAGACTGGGAGATGTCCTACATGATGTCACAAGAGACTGGGAGATGTCCTACGTGATGTCACCAAAATCTTTTTTTTTACTCTTACTTTGGAACAGTTTATAATGAAGTGTGCTCTTTGACATCATCATTGCTGAAAGGGCATTTTTAACTGCAGTCATATTATCAGACTGGTTTTAGGTAAAAGCACAAAGTAAACCAAAGTAATTTTAAGTTGAAAGCCATAGTCAAGTGAGTATCAGTTGCTGAGGATATGTTTTCCCAAGCATAGTGTGGTGGGTTTAGGAATCACCTCCAACATGAATGTGGAGAATTACCCCCAAAATAAATTGCCAGACTAGCTCAGAAGGTTTAGGAAGCAAATGAAGCCATATTTGCAAGCAAACTAAAATCTGGAAATACGAAATGCAATGAATATGTACAAAATATATATATTTACAATTTATAAACAACACAGAGCCAGGGGCTACCAAACAGCCTCCTTCCCCCTGCCTCTCCCCTGCCCCCTTCCCACTCCTCCCATACAAGGGAAAAAGGAGAAGAGGAGAAAGCAGCTGGTATAGTTTGCTAGTACTTAGCCACAACAAGGAACGCAGACAAGGTCAGCAAAGCTAAGCAAAGACAGCAGCTAGTAGCAGCTAAAGTGTAGAAGCCAGAAAGAAAACAATAGTTTATGTAGCTGCTTTTATCCCAGTTAGCAAACCAATGGAATTATTCAGACCTTATCATTATTTTCATTTACATCCAGTATTATCTATTTACATTTCTACTCTCTTCTCTGGAATTTCCCCAGGCATCAGCCTGAAACTGTGACAATCCACCCAGTTTTTCAAAGTTCCACCCCCAGGGCTTTCAGGGTGGTTTTCAGCAAACCATTGTAATGTTCAATCTTCCCTGCAGCTGGTGCATAGTAGGGAGTGTGGTATAGCCACCCGAGGCCTGCTCTTTGGCACAAGGGCTTGATTCACTTAGCCTGCTTAATAGGCAGCACAAATGTCACAGTTACGGATGACTTGTGTGATAGCTTCCATGGAAAAGTCAATTGATCTGTCACGAGCCCACTGGTAGGTTGCATCTCTGCCTCGATGTCCTGATGAATTGTGAGCCCACTGAGCTAGAAAAATTTCACCTTTTTCCAGTCTAGGTCAGGATCACAGTGTAAATCCACTTGAGAAACCTTTGCAGCCTGATGGTTGTGCTGCTGCTCCTCAGTAGCTTTGCTCTTAGGAATGTGAGCATCAGTGTGTCTCACCTTCACTGGAATTCTCTCGATTCGATCGGCAATGTCTTGCCACAGGTCAGCTGCCCAGATGGGTTTTCCTTTCCTCTGCCAACCATTCTTCTTCCAGTCCTTTAGCCAACCCCACAGAGCATTGGCTACCATCCATGAGTCGGTGTAGAGATAAAGCTTTGGCCATCTCTCACGTTCAGCCACGTCGAGAGCTAGCTGGACAGCTTTTATCTCTGCAAACTGACTGGATTCTCCTTCTCCATCCTTCGCCTCTGCAACTCGGCGTGTTGGACTCCACACGGCAGACTTCCACCTTCGCTTGTTCCCGACGAGACAACAGGAACCGTCTGTGAACAAAGCATATTTCTTCTCATCATCTGAAAGGTCATTGTAAGGAGGAGCTTCCTCAGCACGAGTTACTCTCTCCTCTGGAGGCTTAGCACAGTTGGTACCTTCAGGCCAACTTGAGATCACCTCCACCAGACCAGGTCTCTCAAGATTTCCCATTCGGGCTCTCTGTGTTATCAGAGCCATCCACTTGGACCAGGTGGAGTCTGTAGCATGATGTGGTGTGGAACCCTTGCCTTTGAACATCCAATTCAAAACTGGCAATCTGGGAGCTAAGAGAAGTTGTGATTCAGTTCCAATCACTTCAGAAGCTGCTTTTACTCCTTCATAGGCAGCTAGAATCTCTTTCTCTGTTGGAGTGTAATTAGCCTCTGAACCTCTGTAACCTCGACTCCAGAAACCAAGAAGTCGTCCACTTGTCTCACCTGGAGCTCTTTGCCACAGGCACCAGGTTGGACCATTGTCACCTGCAGCCGTGTACAAAATGTTCTTAATGTCTGGACCATCTCGGACAGGTCCCAGACCCACTGCTTGGACTACTTCTTGCTTTATCTGGTCAAAGGCTGCTTGTTGTTCAGGTCCCCAGTGGAAACTGTTCCTCTTTTGAGTCACATCATACAGAGGTTTCACAATCTGACTGTATCCAGGGATGTGTAGTCTCCAAAATCCCACTATCCCCAAGAAACGTAGAGTTTCTTGCTTGTTCGTGGGATTTGCTGTGGTAGAGACTCTATTTACCACATCCACTGGAATGTGTCGGCGTCCATCCTGCCACCGCACTCCCAGGGATAGTGACTCCACCACCTCCTTGGGCAGCCCATTCCAATGACAAATGACTCTCTCTGAGAAGAGCTTTCTCCTCACCTCAAGTCTAAACCTCCCCTGGCACAGCTTGAGACTGTGTCCCCTTGTTCTGGGCTGGTTGCCTGGGAGAAGAGACCAACCCCTTCCTGGCTACAACCTCCCTTCAGGCAGTTGTAGAGAGCAATGAGGTCACCCCTGAGCCTCCTCTTCTCCGGGCTGAACAATCCCAGCTCCCTCAGCCTCTCCTCATAGGGCTGTGCTCAAGGTCTCTCCATTTGGCTTTTGCACAGACCAGATCAGGCTGTTGAAAGGTGGATGAGTGTTGCTGGTGACATTCTGACCTTACACTTGTCAAATCAAGTTGTGAATGGGCACCAAAGAGTCACAGCTGGTTCTGTATTGCCTGTGATGCACAGTTTGAGAAGCAACTGGCAGTTTCGCATCCTCTATCTCGTGCTGTCCCACAGCTGCAGATTCATTTGAGAGTTCAGGCCTAATAGGCAACCTTAGTTTTCCTCCATCAGTTTCTACAGTTGCTACTAGTTAATTTAGCCTCTGTTTCTGGTGACAAGGAAGCATTCAGAACACTCTGCAACTCTTGTCAAAAGCATTATAAAAGTTGGTTTATGTTACTGCCACTCATTTGGCAATCACTGTCTCTGCTGATTGCTGAAAACATGTGTGAAGTCTTTGGAGACCTTGCAGTGAGGAGCTTTAAATATACAAGCAGATAGAATGTGGTCTAATGGTGGCTGGACTGTAGAAATTTAGTCAGCATTGGGCAGGAACAGATCTGACCTCAGTATTTCCTTAACTAAACCATTCTGACATCTGATGGTTTTGAAGGTTCCTTCTTCTTACAGTAGGTTTGGCAGGAGCATATTGTTAAAGCAGTCTAGGTAACAACTAGAGCACTTCCTTTTTATTTTGCTTCCACAGTAAGGAGCCTTCAGTCTCCTCTCAAATCAATGAAAGCTTTCCAAATGTTTGTGGGGTTTTTTTGCTTGGAAGCAGGGCAGGACTTGGACACACCACACATGTATTTGTTACGTGGCCTAATGCCACTATCTCATGTTTGCCTTGGGATAGCAAAGATATTTGTCCACTGGCTGAATTGTATTACTGAATTTTCCTTGTTCTTCCTGAACCAGTGTGATTGGCTGCTTTCCCTAACACAGACTCCACACAGAAGGGAAAGTGAGATTCTGTTAACTGGCAAGCCATCTACCTACTCTCTGATGTTTGTGTAGCCTGTGGCTGCTTTCTTACCCCTTTTAATGTATCTGGTCCTTTTACAGTGTTGGTCCTTTGTTAGCAATCTCTCTAAAGAAAATCAGGTTCAGCCTTGTAGAATTTCCAGCAAGCTGCAGGAGGAAGGTTTCACTTGCCTCAGCTTTTTAAGTCTTTAACAAGATTCGGGTGATCCAGGCAATTGATTGTGACCATTTGAGGCTGTGCCTTTAAGAAAGGGACAGTGTTGGAGCACTCTGGCTGAATGTTTTGGTATCAAAATGAAAACATTCAGCTATTCTAAACGAATTTCATTGGTAGAATGCAACTTTATGTTTTAGTGCAGTGGGAATGTTTCTCAGTTCCAGCCTGTTCTGCCTTTCCAGCCTGTCTGCTTCTGAGCAAACTAGCCGGAATGATCTTGAGATAAGCAAAACTAATTCCTGCATGTGCTTTGAAGCCTAACAAGAACTCTCTTCCTTAATAACTGCCTTCTCTCTCTCTAACGCCCTTTAGGGAAAAAAGGGAGGTAGGGGGAGAGAGGGAGTACGGGGGGGGGGGACCCTCCTCTGTCCAGAGGAGAGAATTTTGTTATTCTCCTTTGCTATATATTTCTATATATACTGTAAATACTGTATATATTGTGTTATATATAACCTGCATTCCATATATGCTTGTAAATACAGCTTTGCTTCTCCAACTGAGTTTAGCTGTGGTTTCTTTCTCTGTGGGGGAGGGAGAGCTAGGCCTTCTCTCAATCCACCACATTGATTGACTGCACACAACTTCTTTTTAATTGAAGACCTCTTGCCAGAGTATTGAAGAATACATAGGAGATGTTTCCAGTCCACTGAGAGATGTTATTTGCCAAGTGGTAGCTTCAAAATACAACATACTAATGGAAAGAAGTGGCTTTATTAATCCTAAGTTTTCTTCTTCTGCTTATACAGGGCTTTTGGTAAAGCAGTGATGGAATGTATGGGAAAAGTATATCTGGTGCCTGCAAATCAGCTGCAGGAGCTAAGGGTGCCACCACTGACCCAGGAAAAAATGAGGACTGATAAAGTCCACTATTGGGATGCTGAAATGAAGGACAGCTTCCAGAAATGAGGCTTGTTGGCCTACAAGAAGGCTGTGTGTAACAGCTCTCCACACATACATCACAGACATGAAGCAGGGAGAGAGGGAAAATGACTTGGTTTTCTGGAAGGAAACAAGTCTGGGGTTGCTTAACCTGGAGAAGAGGAGGCTCAGGGGAGACCTTATTGCTGTCTCCAACTCCCTGAAGGGAGGTTGTAGCCAGGTGGGGGTTGGTCTCTTCTCCCAGGCAACCAGCAACAGAACAAGAGGACACAGTCTCAAGCTGTGCCAGGGGAAGTTTGGGCTGGAGGTGAGGAGAAAGTTCTTCACAGAAAGAGATATTGTCCATTGGAATGTGCTGCCCAGGGAGGTGGTGGAGTCACCATCACTGGAGGTGTTCAAGAGGGGATTGGATGTGGCACTTGGTGCCATGGTTTAGTAGTCATGAGGTCTGTGGTGACAGGTTGGACTTGATGATCTTTGAGGTCTTTTCCAACCTTATTGATTCTATGATTCTAAGACAGAAGTGAAAAAACTGGAGGCTGCTGGTGACCCCAGCTGTGTTGCTCAGAATGCACCTGGAATGTGTTTATGAATAGCAACCTCTGCTATAAAGTCAGGCTGAGGGAGCTGGGGTTGTTCAGCCTGGAAAAGAGGAGGCTCTGGGGAGACCTAATAGCATCCTTCCAGTAACTGAAGGGGGCCTATAAGAAGGATAGAGAGAGGATGTTTACAAAGGCCTGCAGAGGTAGGGCGAGGGGCAGTGGACTGGTGAAGAACAGATTTAGATTGGATGTTAGGAACAAGTTCTCTACCGTGAGGGCAGTGGAACACTGAAACAGGTTGCCCAGGGAGGTGAGGCTCAAGGGGTCTCTGGGCCCCTGCTTACTGCAGAGGGGGTTGGACTAGATGACCTTCAGAGGTCACTTTTAACCCAGACCATTCTATGATTCTATGTTTCAACTTGTCTAGAGCTGCCATCCTTTTGGCACCCCTCCACCTTGTTGAACTCTTGCCCCACCTCAGATATGGCAGGGCTTGCTCTGCAGTCTGCTAAGTTAGGGGGAGAGGAGCTGGGCTTGTACTTCTGTGTTTATTTGAACTGTAGTGTTTGACTCCTTTAGCTGTTACTACACAATGTTTTATCTATTTTGTACCTGGGTTTATGGCCATGTGTATTTTGCTTCTATAACTTTGTATCTTAATACATTAGAAATATATCTATGTGTGTGTATATGTAGAGAAGTGTCACTGAAATCATAAATGAAGCTTCTTAACACACCAATGTGGTATTTAGATGTGGCATTTGTTTATTGCAGCATGTGGGATGCACTGAGATCTCTCCTCAAAGTAACAACCCCCCAGCAAAGGTTTCTCATGGCTGTTTATACATGAGTTTCACAAAAGTGACACCTGTCTAACACAATTATTCCCCCTACCCATTACATATTCATGGGGCATGATTCAGCACAATGTCTGTGCCTGTGCCTCTGGTCTGAGGTCTCTTAGCAATGGCAAGATCCTATTTCATGGAGTATAGGCAGACTGGCTCCTTTTGATAATCCATGTGGCTGTCACCCACAACTCCAGCAAGGACACTGCAAACCCTTCTGTGGCTCAAGGCTTCTCACCACTGTGCAGCTAATCTTGTTGGAGACGTTGGCTCTTTCCTACCTGGTCTTGCCTTGTGTGGGTCTGAGGATAGCCTGTAGGTCTTGGCTTTTGTGTATAGCCCCTAGTTGGTTTACTTAATAATTGATTTTATAGCCAGGATAATTTGCACACTTAACGAAACTCCTACAATGTCCCAGCATAACATTTCTAAGAGGAACCCAAAATTACAATCACCATCTTTTCCTGCAGTGGTGATCAGGGCAGCACGTGCAGCTTGGTTTATTGCCTGTGGAGCTGGAAATGTCACGCTCTGTTATCTGCAGCAGCTGCTCAAAACCTAAACCAAATATTCTAAATTAGCTGTGTGATGACAATCCTACCTTTAAAATTACATTACATGCACATGCAGAGGCGGTGTCTAGGTGCTCAGTATGCACACAAGCGCAGCTGGATCTCACATCAGTGACTACAGGTCCACCAAAAACCAGAGGATAGACTTCATATTTACATCTGGCTGAACTCTGGTTTAGACTGATTGAAAACTGGCACGTTTTTGTGTGCAATTTGCAATTCCCAGTGCCTCCAGCTTGCTGTTGTCCTTCCATGGGGGCAGTTGTGTGGTCCTTTCCCCTTTTCTTTAAGAGATTTGATGCCCCAGGTCCAGATGCATACTGATTCTCCTGGGTGATACGGACCTGCTGGAATGTCTGAGGTCACTGGAGAAGCTAAAACAACAATCCTATGCTAAGATGAGAGCACCTTCCCCAAAGATGTCAGACACTCCCTCAAGCCATGATCTCCCATTATATGAATGTCCCCTGGAAAATCAGTTATGAGGCAGGGCCTTTCATGTCGGATTCCATCGGGGCTCACCTTCTCTTTGAACTTTGGCTGAGTTTTTATTCTTGACAAGGCTAAGGGGGAAAAGCCTTCAGCTATTGATATTTCTGCTCACATTTTACCAGTTTGTCTCTTTAGGCTCTGTGGTTTTGATAAATTTTGTACAACCTCTTCTATAAGATGAGGTCCTCTTTCTGATGACATTCCCAGTGGAACTCCAAACCTGGGTATTACTTCTTTTCACAAGACTTTTGCTACCTCCTTAACATTGTCAGTGAAACAGGGGAAAGCTCCAGGCCTTCCTGTAAAAATACCAGCAATTACCAGCGTTCCCCTGGTGTGGAGCTCATTTTTACCTCTCCAGCAGATTTCTTTTGACTTTTTAGATGACTGAATTAACACCTTTGGCAACTGGGATAATTTTGACTCTTACTCCATGCCTTCTAATTGTCCCCATTAAGGTTTCAGCTTCCATGAGTGCACTTCTGTCTTGTCAGTACATTACCAAATGTAGGGCTGGTTTTGAGTTCTTAGTGGAGCACTGTCCAGCACAGCTGCATTTTCCATTGAGGTGTTGGTTGCCTTTCTTGTTCAAACAGCAATTTCTAATTATGTTCCTCCAAGGGACTATAAAAGGAAGCATCTTTTAAAATTTGGTATTTTAAAATATACATTAGAGTCAGTTGTTGTTGCTGATATTATTTGGTGTACATTTGTTGTAATCTGATTTATAACCCTTAGATCTTGTGCCATTCTGCATTCCTGAGAATGCAGCTTCTTGACAGGCAAAACTGGAGTGTTACAATACAATTGCAAATGCTTGATCACAGTATCACAGTATCACCAAGGTTGGAAGAGACCTCAAGGATCAAGTCCAACCTGTCTCCACAGACCTCATGACTAGACCATGGCACCAAGTGCCACATCCAGTCCCCTCTTGAACACCTCCAGGGACGGTGACTCCACCACCTCCCTGGGCAGCACATTCCAATAGCCAATGACTCTTTCAGTGAAGAACTTTCTCCTCACCTCGAGTCCAAACCTCCCCTGGCACAGTTTGAAACTGTGTCCCCTTGTTCTGGTGCTGGTTGCCTGGGAGAAGAGACCAACCCCCTCCTGTCTACAACCACCTTTCAGGTAGTTGTAGAGGGCAATGAGGTCACCTCTGATCCTTCTCTTCTCCAGGCTAAGCAACCCCAGCTCCCTCAGCCTCTCCTCACAGGGCTGTGCTCAAGGCCTCTCCCCAGCCTTGTTGCCCTTCTCTGGACACCTTCAAGTGTCTCAATGTCCTTCTTAAACTGAGGGGCCCAGAACTGGACACAGGACTCCAGGTGTGGCCTAACCAATGCAGAGTCCAGGGGCACAATGACTTCCCTGCTGCTGCTGGCCACACTGTTCCTGATGCAGGCCAGGATGCCATTGGTCTTCTTGGCCACCTGGGCACACTGCTGGCTCATGTTTAGGCGGGTGTCAATCAGCACCCCCAGGTCCCTCTCTGTTTGGCAGCTCTCAGCCACTCTGACCCCAGCCTGTAGCTCTGCATGGGGTTGCTGTGGCCAAAGTGCAGCACCTGGCACTTGGACTTGTTGAATGCCATCCTGTTGGACTCTGCCCATCTGTCCAGTCAGTCGAGGTCCCTCTGCAGAGCCCTTGTGCCCTCTAACTGACCAACATCTGTTCCCAGCTTGGTGTCATCTGCAAACTTGCTGATGACTGACTCAACCCCCTCATCCAGATCATCAATGAAGATGTTAAAGAGGATGGGGCCCAGCACTGATCCCTGGGGGATGCCACTGGTGCCTGGCCACCAGCTGGCTGTGGCACCATTCACCACCACTCTCTGGCCTCGGCCCTTCAGCCAGTTCCTAACCCATTGATTGTGGGCTCCAGTCCCACACAAGCTTCCAGTATCAAAGGGCATTGTTTGCCTTACCTGTTCTGCCCTTGGTCTCAGTTCTGCTTTTACCAGTTTTGCCAATGTAGTTACTCGAGGCTTTCCAGTGCCCCACGCAGACAGACTCCCTGCTTTCATTATTTTGGGCGAGATCTCTCTTTGAACTTCCTTTTCAATGACTGTTTTTGAGATGATTCCTGTAAAATGTATTTGTGCTCTCCAGACAGTGTTAGTCAGAATATGTACTTGAGCCTTTGCTTCTAATATGTTTAATAAGTCTCTTCCCATCAGAGCCAATGGATGTGAAATGGATGAAAACAGAGTTGTGTCATTTACACAGGAATAGCACCAGACATGAGAAAATGGCCTGGAGTCTCTACCCATATGGCACCAACAACTTTTATTTTTCCCTGTGGGTCCTATAAAGCTATTTTATGTTAAATTAGTAGCTCTGCTATTAATTAAAATTGTTATTAATTCATTACCCAGAGGATTAGCTGCAAGACTTATCCCAGTCCCCTTCAATCCAATTCAATCCCTGCTATTATTCCAACTGCTTCCTGTGTTCTTTTTCCTTGTATGCTGATTTAAGAAAGCCCACTCTAATAAACAAGCCCCACATACACAGATCAGGAGTGAAACCAGCACAGAAAGCCCTGTGGGCTGAGATAAGGAGAGTCTGATTAAATGATCCCATGTACAACACTATGTGAACGAGCCAACAAGCCAAGCCAGCAAAGACAATCAGCAAACAAGCCAGCAAGCAAAGGGCAGCATCCAAGCCAGCAGCCAGCAAAGTGGAGGAGGCCATGTTATGAATTGATGGTTATTAATCATTAATAGGCAGAACGATTAATTAAAAGTAGTAATAACTTTATTAATTAAAAAAGTCCTGTGGAAAGTATTAATGAATCCTATTCCCTGGTTTGAAATACTGGGCTGTGGAACAGATCCCTCACCAGCAGCAGCACGGAGCAATTTGAACAAGATGAGCAAAGAGCCAGAAACAACAAACAGTAATCTAAACTGTAAAGAAAAAGGACATCAGCAAGGTGCCAGCTTTGCCCACGAAGGGGGAGCTCCAGAATTCTCTGGGGCAACAGCCCTTTGAGCAGCTGCTGATCAAAATCAGCTTTGCCAGATTATCCTCAGTGCAATGTGCTCTCCAGCCGCCAGGTTTGTGATCCCCAGCTGACGGCAGCGCGCGGCACGCGCCTGGGCGCCAACCAGACCGAAATGGCCTCAAACACAGCAGGGCTGAGAGAGAAGCTTCACTTCTGCTGTATAGCTCCCAGCTTTTCTCTCTTGGAAGCCCTGCTTCTGATAGCTCAAACATTGGACTAGTGTGATGTGTGATACAGGTGGGGAATAGAACACCTTGTTTTTGAGCTGATGGACCTCCCATGACAGTTCCTCCACAGGTGACATTCAGGCCTGCACAAAGGAAGAGCCCTCTCGTTGCCAGGGCCTGCTAGTCATCCACCATTTGTCCTTGGCCATCTTTCAAGACTGAGGATAAAACCCAGTGACCACCTCTGGCTCCTCTTGTTCCTGTGCAAGACAAACTGCTTTCCTTGTGTGTTTGTTTTTCCATACAGCAGTGACTGATGCTGGCACAGGCTGGTTCATTGGTGCCATGTCTGCTGTTGGGATCTGAGTAGCTGCAGTGCCTGCCAGCCTGTCTGTATGTCCAGGGATCTTCTCTTGCCCCTGAGCACACTGAACAGTGATGAGAAGGGCTGGATAGTCATAGGCCATGCCCCAACACATTGCAGTGATTTCTGTCTCAGGGAATTCTGGGCTGAGAACTTCTTCCTTGTATTTTACCAGTTTGTCAGGATTCTGCACTTGGCCAGGGGTGAAAGTCCAAAGTGCCCAAGGTGACCATCATCCTAAGCACTTGCCCATACTCTCTCAGACACCCTGCCACTCATAATTATACCTCCCTGGGGCAGATTTCCAGGTGGTATTCTTGGGAAAGACCTGCATTGCTCTGGCCCATTAATTTGGTGAGATTACAACATAAGTTAGTGAACAGTGGAATAATCATATCATAACATGGCTTCATCCAGCCCAGCAACAGGGTAGCTCTAATCCATTTCCCCAAAGTGGTAAACACCACCACACAGAGTACATAAGGGTTTATTTTATTACCAGGGCTGGACCCCAGCACCTCAGCCCCAGTTACCCCCAGAACAAAGTGCATCAACATAGCAAACATACTGCAGAGAAGAAGGGGAAAAAAATATTCTTTGAACAAGCCTTAATTGAATCTCCTTGTTATCTTGTTTCTTGTTATCTCTACCCTCTTGGGCCCCACATGTGGCTCCAAAATAGACTGCTCTGGTGTAAGACAGCTCACTTTAACAAGCAAGCCCCCATCAACCCCATGCCCCAAGGTCAGGAGTGAAAGTAACACAGAAAGCCCTATGGGTTGAGAGAAGGAGAGTTTAGTAAAATAATCCATCAAAACCCACAGGCATTCCCTTTATGTCCTGGTTCTACTCTAAGCACAACCAGCACTGCCTCTGACCTCTACCCCTGCCTCTCAGTTTTTGTGCACATGTATTCATCATGGCTTCTGTTCTTCCTTAACCTTTTCCTATGCAACTGCTGCTCCATCTAGTTTTTGTAATTTCTTTTTACTTTCTGATGCCAGCTGACCTATAAACACCATATTAAACAGTTTCATGCTTGCTCACATACTCCAGAAGCCTGCACTGGGATCAGAAACTGTGCTTGGCTGGGTTCTGTGCACCCAGTATATCTTGGCACTGGACACACTGTCTAGTGAAATCTTAAATAGAGTGGCCAGGAAGTGGTCTCAAACTCATTTTGGGCTTGGGCTCATTTTGGGATTCACTAGATTCATGACAAAATTGGAGTGCCTGCAGCACCCAGACCTGGCTTCTCCTTGCACCTGCATACCCTGAGTTCCTGCTCACAGCTGGCATTAGTATTGTTACCATATATTAGCACCACCACAAAGATTTGCATCCCCGACTCTGTTGAGTGTTACCCAGGAATTGCCAACTCAAGCTCACTTATCATCACTAACAAATTTCAGTCTGATATTAGCATATTACCATTATTACCACTGTTCACATTATTAACAGCTCACTGTAAGGCCCTTTTTTCTGTCTCCATTTTTCCAATGTATACACTGGTTACCAATTACTGCAGTACTCCGTTGGCCGCTCTCATGTTAACAGATCTTCCCTCAGGTCTTTCCAGTGTCTTAATATAAAACCTAGAGGGATAGCTTTCAGAATCTCTCCATCCTAAGATTGTCCAGAAGCCATAGTTAAACAGTACAATAACACAGAACAAAATGCACAAACATAATATTTAGCAGAACAAGACACTGAGGATTTGAACCACTAAATACAAAGACAAGATTTAACAACCCAGCAAGGGACTCAGACCTCTATCCCGCCATCAGTGGACTGCAGGCCCACCCTCTTTCTGATTTACAGTGAGACTCTAACCCATAATGTTTAAAATTCAGGCATTTACCAATACCTTGCCTGGCACTCCAGGCAGCTTTGTAATAGTGTGCCCCCAAACCTTTGCCCAGGTGTACGTCCTACAGACTCCTGTCTGGCAGGATCAAACACCTCCCTTCCTGCTGGCACTCTCTCTGTAGGAACCTTCATAGTCCAACCATGCAAAGCTTTTGCCTCAGCTTATGAGAAGACTTGGCCCCCTGTCTGGCTTTCACCGTGCCTTACAGCAGGCCCCCTCCTTTCTAGGCATATACTGTGTCCAACAGCTTATGCTGTGACTTATGGGAAGGCTGTCCCTCTAAGAGAACCTTTCCCAGGGGTCTTCACTGAACTCTTCGGTCTGGGAAACAGACATTCTTCCTGAGAATTTTTGGTGCTGGCTGGAGGTCCTTTGATCCCATAGAGCCTGTTTCTCACAGCACCCTCCTGGAGAAACTGGCTGCTCATGGCTTGGGTGGGTGGACAGTTCTCTGGGTTAAGAACTGGCTGGCTGGGGTCAAAGAGTGGTGGCGGAAGGAGAAAAATGCAACTGGCAACCAGTCACTAGTGGTGTGCCCCAGGGATCAGTAATGGGGCCAGTTATCTTTATCAGTGATCTGGGTGAGGGAATTGAGTGCACCCTCAATAAGTTTGCACTAAATTGGGTGGGAGTGTTGATCTGCTTGAGGGTAGGAAGGCTCTGCCAAGGGGTCTGGACAGGCTGGATTGATGGGCTGAGGTCAGTTGTATGAGGTTTAACAAAGCCAAGTGCTGGGTCCTGAAAGCCAAGTGCTGGGTCCTGCAGTTGTGTCACAACAACCCCATGCAATGTTCCAGGCTTGGGGCAGAGAAGCTTGAAAGTTGCCTGATGGAAAAGGACCTGGGGATGTTGTTTGACAGCCATCTGGACATGAGCTCGCAGTGTGCTCAGGTGGCCAAGAAGGCCAACAGCATCCTGGTCTGTATCAGGAGTAGTGTGACTGGCAGGAGCACAGAAGCGATTGTGCCCCTGTACTTGGCACTGGTGAGGCCACACCTTGAACACCTCACCACAAGAAGCACATTGAGGTACTGGAGCATGTCCAGAGAAGGGCAGCAAAGCTGGTGAAAGGCTGGAGAACAGGTCTTACAAGGAATGACTGAGGGAACTGGGATTATTTAGTCTGGAGATGAGGAGGCTGAGGGGAGACCTCATTGCTCTCTCTACAACTACCTGAAGGGAGGTTGTAGGGGTGGGGAGTGGGGTGTGTGTGTCACTCTCTTCTCTCAGGTATCAAGTGACAGGACAAGCGGGAATGGCCTGAAATTGTGCCAGGAAAGGTTTAGATTGGATATTAGGACAAATTTCTTTATGGAAGAGTGGTCAGACATTGGAATAGGTTGTCCAGTGGTGGTGGTAGGTGGCCCATTGGACTCGATGATCCTAGAGGGCTTTTCCAACCAAAGCAATGATTCTGTCATTCTTTTTGTCCCTAGTGTTTGTCTCAGTATTGGGTTTCTATACATCTCAGTTCCACTCCTAGTCTGTTAAGAGCTGCTGTGGTGTTTAAGCAGTAGTAGAAAGTCTGATGTCAAGAATAAATCTTCCCTTCACTCTTTCACACACCTAGCTGTGCAGCTTTTCCATCACCCATTGTGTACATAGGATAGAATGATGGCAAACATGAGTATGGCCTCACCCCTTTTCCTCTTGGTAGTGCCTTCTTCATCAGATTCTTGTGTCCTGATGTTCAATGGCTGAGCTCAAGGGTGAGCCTGTGTGTATTATTCTGTTGCTAGACCTGGCCAGAATGGCATATTCTGCCCCAGTTTGTTTTGCTGGCCTTCCTCAGAGCAGCATGCAATGTCCTCATTGGTGCACATGCTAACAAACTACAAAGGCTGTTACCAACAAATAATCCAGGCTTTGCTGGCAGCTGTGGCCACAGTGTTCTTGTACTCACATGTGGTGTAATTTATGGATTTACCTCTCAGTTCTGTGGAGCAAAATACACTACACAGTGCTTGCTGATACTCCCCTTGTTCCTATTATTGGGAAATACTAGAGAGACAGGCTTCTGGGGTTTACTGACCTCTAGAGCTGTGAATATTTCATTCACATCCTGTCTAATAATTCCTCCCAAGCTCGATAATCCTGTGCACAATCTTCTTCTGTCCAAAATCTTCTTCTGTCCAATATGTCAGTCTTGGCTTCTGACCATATGTGTCTTCCCTAGGTCTTATAAACTCTCACTGTATCTTCGTTAGGCAACCCCACCTGGATATAGGGCTCTGTTGCCAAAGTTTGCATTGTATTAGTTCATACAATGCTTAAACCCCAGAATGAAAGAGTTCCTTTCCCACTTCAGTGACAGGGAACGCTCTTTAAAATGCTTTTTAGAATGCAGTATGTTTTCTGGGCACAGTGACGATGACAGACAGATGTCGAGAGAATTCTGTGAGTTCTATGATACTGTGTCCACTTTTGGGCTCCCCAATTCAAGAGAGAAAGGGATCTGCTGGAGAGAGTCCAACAGAGAGTTTCAATGATGATTGCAGGACTTGAACATCTCTTCTGTGAAGAAAGACTGAGAAAACTGGGGCTGTTTTATCTTGAGAAGGCTGAGAGGAGATCTTACCAATGTCTTTAAATGTCTGAGGAGAGGGTGTCAAGATGAGGGTGACAGTCTCTTTTTTGGTGGTGCCCAGTGATAGGAGAAGGAACAACAGGTACAAGCCAGCACAGAAGAGGTTCCAGCTCAACATGAGGAAACACTTCTTTGAGGTGAGAGTGACGGAGCACTAGAAGAGGCTGCCCAGAGAGGTTGTGGAGTCTCCTTGTCTGGAGACTTTCAAAACCCACCTGGATGCATTGCTGTGCAGCATGCCCTAGGTGATCCTGCTTTGGCAGGCAGCTGGACTTGATGATCTCTGGAGGTCCCTTCCAACCCATAACATTCTGTGATGATTCAGGCTTTGATAGTGAACTAGCACAATGAGGGAAAGGAGGGATGAACTGTAAGGAAAGTTGGCATTACTTCTGCTTGCTTTCAGGCTGAAAACACCTCTCTCCTGGCTTGGCTAAACTACCCTATCAGTAAGAGTGTGTCTGTCTGTGTATCTGAGTGACTTCATGATAGTGCTCTGCAGTTACCATCATGACATAAACACCAGGGGAAGGAGAGATTTGATGGTTGCCTGGACAATGACAATGTCTAGTCCCAAAAAGGAAATGAGTCAACATTTTTTGAGAAGAAAAATCCAGAGAAATTTATTGTTGAACCATTTCCCCGAGGAAGGAACATCAGTGCCATCACTCACAGGTACCGAGCAGCACATAGCATGCAATTACATGGTGAAAAGGGAGTTAAAAAGGTGACGTGATACTCTCCAGAATCCAGCGGTACCAAACAGAAGGAGGAGGCTCCTGTGAGAATAAATAGCTGTGAAAGAAGTTTTACTATGTTTGCCTTGTATAAAAAATGAGATTGGTAGTGATCAAAGCGTCAGGGAAAGCGATTTTGCTGCTAGGCTTGTAGGCAGCCCTGGGTGGGATGGGTGTGTGCAGTTCATTCCCAAGGCAGTGCATTCATGTGGGAAAAATGAGTGAAAAAAGCATTTGTCTGGGACCTAATGTTTGAAGAATACACTTTGGTGTCAGCAGTACTGACACTGAGTAGAGTGATAGAGATAAAAGCAGAGAAGAAAGCACAAACGTTCAGAGCTTCGGAGAGGAGAAATGCGGTTTGACGGAAAGTGTTAGTGGTGTCTGGTGTGGGATGCCACCTCGTGGGACGGTTTAGAACGGCCTTCAGCAAGTCTTCCTCATTACTCTCCAGTCACTGTAGATAACCTTGTCTGCACAGATAAACCTCATGCTGCCGTACTGCTTAATTTGACATCGTAAAGGACACTTCTCCCAGTGTGTTCAGCTGCCTGGCATTCAAATGGTGTCTCCATGGTGGGCTGCTTAGGAACAGCACAGGTGTGCTGGGAATCCATGTGACCTTTGTTGCAAATCTTTCACATGAAATGTCAAATGCTGCCTCACTGCTAGAGGTGCTATGGAAAGGTGAAGCCAAACCATAAAGTGTTTTGCTCCCGACTTTACAAAAATCCTGTGGTGGCTGCCACAAGCAAGTGGAGAATTTATCTGCCCTGTATAGAAATGGATAGAGAGAGGCTCCTGAATTGAGACATGTCAGGAGGACAGAAGCTGCATGCCCATTTTTCTTCTCTCCAGCTTTGATTTTCTTTTTGCTCTTAGTCCTCTTCTGTCCTCATGTCCATCCCATGGAGTACCAATGGATCCATTGCCCTTAGAGGTAGCTCTTCCTTCCCTCGTGTAAGCAATTAGCTCCTAACTTTGTCTAAATAAACATAAACATGAGACTTCTGGAGTAATTCCCTAGACACTTTTCTGTTCTGGACTCAATCTCTGCCAAGCATTGTGCTGCATTTTTGCAACAGGTAGAGTAGCAAAAAGCTGGTAAAGGCTTCTTAATTCTACCTCCCTCACTGGAGAGGGATGCTGAGGTGCAGTGCCTTTCTATTGATTGTATATGGTCCTTTTGGCTTTTACCTGCCCTTGCTCTGTAAGCCTTTTGCCCTAGTCTTGCTCTTACCCTAATCCTGTTTATCTTCAATGATCTATTTGGCCTGATGATTCCAGAACTGACTGCTCTCTCTCAAAACGAGCTGAGGCTGTGATTTCTGAGCCTAATAGAGTCTAAGGAACATGTTTGAGAATAACCTTTAAAGTCAGAATTCAGGTTCAGAAGGAAAGTCACAGTGAACAACTTCAGTCTTTGGTAGAAACTTTCAAAGAAGCATTTCCAGTCTTATCCATGGAGTGTCATGAAGTCAGTGATTGGACTGCCATCACCTGTTGGCAATGTACAGCCCTGGCAGCTTAGAAAAGACATTTAAACCTGAAGTGAATCTTGTGCGGAGAGAGCTGCTTCCTAAGCTCCTGAACCATCAAGTTCTCAGCCTGCACAACTGCCTGTAGTTCTCATCTAACAGGTGAAGCAGCTGAGCTGCAGAGTCGATTCCTGAGAGGGCTTGAGTCGCCCAAACTGCAGCAATTCAGTGGCAGAGTAGATGGAATTTAAAGCAGAAGCAACAGAGTGACTGATTCCAAGAACTGCAGAACAGTTTAAATCTGGGTCTTGCAGCAGGATGTCATCAGGAGAGTTGTTTTGCATCCCCCCCCCACAGTTGTCTACTACACCACGTTCACATTGACCATGAAAGGCAATGACAAATCACTTCAAGAGTGTTAATTGGAGAGGAGGGGTTTAGAGGAAGAGATGGAAGTCCTGTTGTCCTTTCCTGCCACACGCCTGTGTGTATGTTTGGTACCAGTCTTTCCATAGGCATAGTAGCTGTTCGTCTTCTTCCTGATACATGCATTCCTGTTCCAGCTGCGTTCAGCTCTGTTACAGGAAGCAGATGTCACGCTGTTTATCTACACCCAGTGAGGCAAAGCTCCCCAGCTCACTCTCTGGAGCTAGGATGTGCAGCCTCCTTACAGGAATGCTGAAAATTTCCTCTCTGTTACCCACTGTGTGGGGTGTTCCTCCAGATTAATAACCTAATGCTGAGGTGCAAAGGGGCCTGGAAATAACCACCAGTGCAGTATATTTCATCTCTATCTCAATCTCTTTCTCTGCATACACAGGCCTGTATTTTTGTGCTTTGTGTGATGCTAGCTTTTGTGGACTTTGTACATCAGGAGATACTTTGCCTCCCATGGGAATGCCTGTGAGCATCTTGCATAAGGCCTGCTCCTGCTCACAGTTCTTCACCAAACTAGTGAGTTTTCCCACCTGCAAAGCGGTTACAAAAGCTGCAAGCAAACTAGGAAGGGGGCTCCAAGGGGACAGAAGGGTCACAGAGGAAGTAAAAGAAAATAACTATGCACATGGTTATGCAAATGTGCACCTGACTCATGGTGAAGGAGACATGGCTGAAAAAAAGAAAACTATTCCTGGGGGTTCTTTATGTTTTGGGGAGCAGCAAAAGCAAGAAGAGCCAGTTGTCCCCTGAACTATCACCCCTGCTGGTAAATCACCTTAGACAGAAGTGCAGGCATTTGCCAGCAAAAGTTAGGTTTATATTTCTTCATCATGCCAGATCAGTGTTCATCACAAGGTAGAATTAATCCCTGTTTTAGTGGAGGTGCTGTTCTCTGGCCCTGAGTTTGCAGTTTGACTAAAAGTGGTAAGTTTATGTCAGCACAAGGAGTGGTGAGCTGGGTGTGGTGAACTTGCCAGATGACAAGAACTTAAATTTCTCTTGTTCCTCAGTGCTGAGCAGCAGCAGCTTTGGGATATCACTGTGAGTAATTATTAGGTGCTGTCTTGTTTTCCCATACAGTGGTCAAAGTAAATTGGAGCAAAATACTCTGATCTCTGTGTGTGTACTCTGATGCCACTCTCACCTCTGACCTTGGCAAATGATAGATTTGGCAGGAAACTCTAACAGTGCTGTTCAGTGGCTCACAGGTTTAATGAAAGCAGAATGAAGCCCTACTTCTGATTTTACTGCACAGCTATCACAGACATGATGATGGGAAGTCATGTAACAGCCATTTTAAGCAAGTACTAAAAGATGGCTTTTAGACTCCCTGTAGTGTAACACTTGGCCATTCTTCTGAGCACCTATCCCATGACTTAAGGTGGGAAACCTTATTTCTTTAACCAGCTATGGTACTGTTGAGAGTAAGAAGTAAAGTTCAGTGGATTTATGTTTTCTTTGTCGTTTTGCACTTCTTTCAGGTAGTCTCATTGACACAAAGTAACAAAAGTTGAGTTTCCTGTAGATAATAAGCCTAGAAATCTGATTTTTGTAACACTGAACACTGGCAAACAACAATAAAGCCATGAGAAGTCCTACCAAAACCCAGTGGGACTGGGTATTTAATGGCAAAGCTTTATTGAAATTAACTATTGAGTCTAATAATCTTCAGGACTTCTTTGCCTGCCCTAGGATGATGAAATATGGGGATGAATAATGTGAAGCATTGTGGAGGAATGCAGAAATAAGTGCCATGCAACATTCTTTCAGATTGTGGTTTTAATTTCCCTACAGAAAAGTTGCACTGAGTTGTGCCATTGGGAGACCAAGGGTAGCCCTGTTTTCACATCTTTAAAATGAGAATTCTGCCCTCCAGTGGCTTTGGAATAGGTTTAGAGGTGGCACAAGCAGGTCTAGGTAAGAACACATGCCTTCACTTTGTTTCAGTACCAAACCAGTGAAAGCACTGCTGCAGGATGGCAGAACCTGAACACTGGCTTGAGAAGTTCTTTCATAGTAGGGGTGAAGAAGACAGAGCCATTGAGATTGATGGACAACCTTTCTTTTGTTTCTCTCTTCACAGTTGTGTGGCTGTGGGCTGCTGGGTGTGGGCATCTGGCTCTCCGTCTCGCAAGGAAACTTTGCCACATTTTCTCCCAGCTTTCCATCGCTGTCAGCTGCCAACCTGGTCATTGCCATCGGCACAATCATCATGGTGACCGGCTTCCTGGGATGCCTAGGTGCTATCAAGGAGAACAAGTGCCTGCTGTTGAGTGTAAGACATCAGTACTTCTTTTCACTTGGACAAGTGACTGTTGCTTTGTTATTAAATGGCCAGTGCAAAATAGTCACATGGATCACCTTAACACTGCCCTTGGCTTTTAATCTTCTGTATTCTTGTAATGTGATATTCCACAGCTTGGCTCACAGTGTATAACCAAATGCATACATGTTACTGTGCCCTACTGTATCAGATAGCAAAGAAGATTACTATTAATGGCCTCTGAATGGTTAAACATGAGCTGTAGGTTCAACATTGATAGCCCTTCTGGAAATGTCTGTTAGAAGGATTGGCTGAAAATATTAAGCACAGCTGCTTTTGGATGCCTCTCAAAGTCTCTGTTGGCCATTTTCTACTTTGCCCTTATCAAAGGCCTTTGAGGTTGGTGGAAACCATCTGACCCAAAGTTAAGAAGTTAAGGTCCCTGCCAGGCCATACCACTAAACAAACAGCCCCTTGGTTTTCACCAAGTCTTTGTCCAGCACTGAAGCACAGACACTTGGGAACCCCTTTCAGGAAATGCAGTGTGGGTAACTTGTCTTGCAAAAACCCAGGAGGTTTCATAACACTTCTCCCCACACCAAGGAGAGAGGTATTGCAGCAGAAGGTAAGAGGAGGCCTTTCAAAGCAGACAGCTTCCAATTCAGTCAGCTTACCATGGATCACAGATGCTATGGCATTAAGGAGCACATTAGTTTTCTCTGTATAAGTCTCTTTTCCACGCTGCTGGGGAACAGCCGGGCAGCATTCCTTAGACCACCTCAGAGAGTTGAACTGGAGGACAAACGTGTGAAGGAAAGAGACTACCAGGGCTGTGTGCTGTGATAGTCATAAAAACCAAGACAAAAACATTGCTGAAGTCTTCAAAATGTTAAGGGCAAACCTAAGATTTAGAATATGCTGACCAGTGAGCTTCCTCACTGCTGCTGAGGCCTACAGGAGCTTCAGTGGCAATAGAGTTTGAAATAACACTGTAGAGGACAGGTTTAGAGGACAAAGCCTATAGCCTTCAGAGTCTCCAGCTGTCCCAGGCTTACTCTCTAGTTGGCAAATGTTTATACACTGTCTGTTTTTCCTTTGTTCTAGTTTTTCATCATTCTGCTCATAATTCTCCTGGCAGAGCTGATACTACTCATTTTGTTCTTTGTTTATATGGACAAGGTAAGCAAATATGCTGCATAGATTAATGATCTGTACTAGCATATAAATCAGGCTTGGTTTGCTCCTGTTTGATGGAGGGAGGTTCTCCTTGCTTTTCACTTGGGGGAAGGTTTAACTTCGACATTTTCACTGTGTCTGTAAAGTGCTTCTGCAGAGGGAGGAGGAAGTGATGAGGAGGGCAAACACAAGAGCCTGCTCAGCTTCACACTTTCCTCCCTGAACTAAAGCCATGATCCAAGGCCCCCTTTTAGTCTTCTTCAAAAAGCTAAGCTAGCTCTTGAAATAGCTGTTTGAAGTCTCTGAAAGAAGCTGATCATCTTGTGGCCCTGGGTTGTGGGAAGTCCTGCTTGAGACTTGGTTAGCTTCTTAGGGCTAACCCTTGAACAGGGTGGGAGGAGAGTGGCCTGGGATATTCACAGGCCCATCTGTAGGAATCTAGTAGAGACTAGGTGAGGCAGGCACAACTGGCTGGCCTGTCAGGTAGGACTGGAAAAATCCTTGAAGAACTGGGGAACTCTGCTAAACACTTTACAGTATCAGCATGTCCAGACTGACTGTAAAACTAACTCCTACCAGATTTGCATCCCTTCTTGGTGTCTGCCACTTTCAGGCACTGTGGGTTAACTGCTCATTTTCAGAGGGGTGTCAAAGAGGGATGAAACATACAGTTGTCATTTACTCCAGGACCCATACACCAATCCCTTCTCTGCTGCCAGCTCACTGCTGTCAGAACCAAGTTACAGTTCCTGCAGGTACTATACAAGAGAAGTACTCCTGCAAGTATTATTCCTACAAGAATTTCTACAAGAAATTGGACACTTTGGATCTCCCATTAAGCCTCCCAGCTTCCTCCTGTAAGGAAAGAAGAGTACATTTGAAAGATCATAAATCCTAGAAACCTGTCCCCACAAAGACAACAATTGATTTTGTAATGGCTATTATAGCCTGCCTAAACCTTTACAAAGGATACCTGTGGTAAGGTTGGGAGGCTGGGCCTCTGGGTTTATGATAGCAGCAAATTAAAGTGGGCCATAGGTTACAGGCAGGAGAGGCTGTTGCAGGGCACTGCCAGCAGCTAACTCTGGCAAAGTTAAAGTAAGCTCAGCAGATCTCTGTGGATCACTCTTCAGTTAGACTGGATCAAATGATGACTGTATGATAGATTCCTAGTAGAGAAGAAGCTCTTTGATATCTTATCTCATTAGAATGAATCCAGTGTTTTGGTATCTGAGGGAGAGAGACTAAGCCTTGGCAGGTACTGAAAGGGCCCATGGACTTGTGAGAGCTGAAGCTATGATGGAGCTTTTCTACCCATGTTAAGCTTGTGATGAGAGAAGGTAGGAGAGAGACATTCTGTATGCAAGTGTGTGCCATTGGCTCCTTTCCTCTAAAGAGCTGGGCATTGACTTTTCTCTATTTTTTACATGATGTAGGTCAGCGAAAGTGCTAAGAAGGATTTGAAGGAAGGTATGAAGCTCTACAATTCAGAAAATAATGTTGGACTGAAAAATGCATGGAATATCATTCAAGCAGAGGTAACGTTTTCTCAATGGAAAAAAAGTAAATAATTACACCATAAATGCACCAGAACAAGGGGACACAGTCTCAAGCTGTGCCAGGGGAAGTTCAGGCTGGAGGTGAGGAGAAAGTTCTTCACTGAGAGAGTCGTTCACCATTGGAATGTGCTGCCCAGGGAGGTGGTGGAGTCAGCATCCCTGGAGGTGTTCAAGAGGGGATTGGATGTGGCACTTGGTGCCATGGTCTAGTCGTGGGGTTTGTGGTAACAGGTTGGGCTTGGGAGCACACTGCGATGGGTTAGGAACTGGCTGGAGGCTGAGCCCAGAGAGTGGTGGTGAATGGTGCCACAGCCAGCTGGCAGCCAGGCACCAGTGGTGTGCCCCAAGGATCAGTGCTGGGCCCTGTGCTCTTTAACATCTTCATTGATGATCTGGATGAGGGCTTTGAGTCCATCATCAGTAAATTTGCAGATGACACCAAGCTGGGGGCAGGAGTTGATCTGCTGGAGGGTAGAGAGGCTCTGCAGAGGGACCTGGACAGGCTGGGCAGATGGGCAGAGTCCAACGACAGGAGATTGAACACATCCAAGTGCCAGGTTCTGCACATTGGCCACAACAACCCCATGCAGAGCTACAGGCTGGGGTCAGAGTGGCTGGAGAGCAGTCAGGTGGAAAGGGACCTGGGGGTGCTGGTTGACGGTAGGCTGAACATGAGCCTGCAGTGTGCCCAGGCAGCCAGGAGGGCCAATGGCCTCCTGGCCTGCATCAGGAACAGTGTGGCCAGCAGGAGCAGGGAGGTCATTCTGCCCCTGTACACTGCACTGGTTAGGCTGCACCTCGAGTACTGTGTCCAGTTCTGGGCCCCTCAGTTTAGGAAGGAGGTTGACTTGCTGGAACGAGTCCAGAGAAGAGCAACAAAGTTGGTGAGGGGCTTGGAGCACAGCCCTGTGAGGGAGCTGAGGGAGCTGGGGTTGCTTAGCCTGGAGAAGAGGAGACTCAGGGGTGACCTTCTTGCTCTCTACAACTACCTGAAGGTAGGTTGTAGTGAGGCGGAGGTTGGTCTCTTCTCCCAGGCAACCAGTACCAGAACAAGAGGGCACAGTCTCAGAATGTGTCAGGGGAGGTTTAGGCTGGAGGTTAGGAGGAAGTTTTACACAGAGAGAGTGATTGCCCACTGGAATGGGCTGCCTGAGGAGGTGGTGGGGTCGCCGTCGATGGGGGTGTTCAGGGTGAGGCTTGACAGGATGCTTGGTGCCATGGGTTAGTTGATTAGGTGGTGTTGGATGATAGGTTGGACTCAATGATCTTGAAGGTCTCTTCCAACCTGGTTTATTCTATTCTATTCTATTCTATTCTATTCTATTCTATTCTATTCTATTCTATTCTATCTTTGAGGTCTCTTCCAACCTTGGTGATTCTGTGGTTCTGTGAAATGCTGATGCTGTCTGTTTATGGTAGCATCCATGCCAAGGTTAAAAGTTGGATGATGAAAACTTTGGTTCTGATGTTGCACTCTTGAACATCTCTGTGAAACCCAGGATCAAAGTATGCTCTGGAAGGTGAAAGACGTTTACCTCTCTCTCAGACCTGAAAGAGAGCAGAAGCAGAAAGGTCTGCAGAAGCAGAACTGCAGCTTTGGCAGTGAGGCTTTTGCTGTTGGGCTCATGTCTCTGTAACAAGAAAACAGACCCTGGCCATGGGACCCTTCTTCTTTTTTGGAAGTAATTTTTTTTTGGTGGCTCACGATTCAAAAATTGTGCCAGTTAAGTTATTGATCCTTTGTTTTTGCTATAGATGAAATGCTGTGGTGTGAATGACTTTACGGATTGGTACCCGGTGCTGGGAGAGAACACTGTGCCAGACCGATGCTGTACAGAGAACTCACAAGACTGTGGGCGGAATTCCACTGGCTTGGTGTGGAAAACGGTAAGGCTGGCGTTGGCGGTGTGCCAGCTCATGGGAGAAAGGAAGCAGAGGGAATGCAAGCGAAAGAAAATATGACCTTGGGATTTCAGTGTTCATCTTTCCTCATTTCAGGGGTGCTATGAGAGAGTTATGACCTGGTTCGATGAGAATAAGCATGTCCTCGGTTCAATTGGGATGTGCATCCTCATAATGCAGGTAACAGCGGTGTGATGTTTGCCCACATGACCTTTGCTTTGCTCTTAGCATGCTCGATTCTACAGGGTGGAAAGTGGTGCTCAACCACTTCGAGTTCAGTCATGATTTCAAAAATTGTTTCATGAGTTCATTTGAGCCTCAGAAAGGAAGCAGGCAAAGAAGCCATGCTGCAGTGAGGTTTGGCTTACTTGTGTTTTGACTTAAGAGCATTGCTTTGGTATTCCCATGCTTAGGTATTTGTTACGCTGTCCCTAGGGGAACTGTTTCATTTTGGAAGCAAGTTCCAGACTTTGCCCAAATGAGTCAAATCATTGGCCACTGAACTAAGTTAATGTGTTTTGAAAGAGAAATGCCAGAATGTCATCATAATCTGTTAAGGTTTTGAGGTTCCCGTGTCACTTTTGGGGGAGAATACCTGAATCTGATGTCTTCAGTCACAGTTATCTGGCCAAATGAGCACAGATTGCTGGGAGAGTGTCTTGTTTGTATTTATTCTGGGGGGAAAAAAAGAGTGCATATGACAAAGAGCCCTGAGAGCCTTTTGCCTCCATCTGTGATCTGACAGATACATCTCTGATGTATCACATCTGCAGATACCACTGTGTGCCTGAACAACATATATCCATATTTACTGATCCATGGTGAAGCCTGAGAAATACAGATAATGTAGTATGGCTTTTAGAACTACAGCTGGAGCATGATCACAGGACAGCAGTGCAGTTTTGTCAGCCTACCCTGTATTGAAGCCCTTATTATTTGTTTTCCTTCAGATTCTTGGCATGGCCTTCTCCATGACACTCTTCCAGCAGATTCACAGGACTGGCAAAAAATACGATGCCTAAAGCCTCTGAACCGTTCCCACATCAACCCTTCTGTCTCCTCATAAAAATGAACAAAAGGAATGACTTCAAGAAGTGTCAAGCCTAGCCCTGCTGAGGGAATCCGTCCCAGTGACCAATCTACTTTGCTGTTACTCGTCCAGTTATTATCACCACTTGTTGTTTGACTCATTTTTGTGTCACTTTCTCACTTGCCATTTATTTGCCAAAGAGGGGGGAAACTCCCCAAACAAACGGATTTTCTACACAAAATCATAGATCTGCTCTAAGAACGTTTCTTAAGTGAAGAAAATGTTTTGCTCTACTAATCCTTGTGCAAAAAATATGTGTGTTCAGCTTCAAGGGAGAATCCTTCAAAGTCTTCCATTAAGTTTTCAGCCCTCATGTCTAATCTACTGGAAGACTCGGGAAAGTCACTCTAACTGAGTGATGTAGTAATTGGAGCTGCTTTGCTTTGCAGCTTCTTGTACCTTACAGTGTATACTTTTTTATTATGATAATGATGATTATTATGATGGATGTAGCTTAGAATTTAGTTGCCTGACATTACTTCTTACTGTTTCTGGTTTTACACATTTATTGTACATTACTATGGGAACCACTGTGTGATCTCAGAGGACAAAGTTGATGGTGCAAGCAAATAAAGACATAACTTTTCTTAAGTCCATGGGGAGGCATCATCTACCTTCATCAGGGCCTTGATGCCCTTACTGTAACAGAGGTGGTTCCTTTTGACTCAGAGGTTCTTCCTTAGGTGGAACACAATGCCTTCCTATAGGACCAGATGGTGAGCTTTCTACTCCTGTGAGGCCTTTACTCATCCAAAGCAGTGTCTGGCTACTTTGATGTTGTGCTACTTTGAAAGCTAAAAGTTGTGTTACTGCTCCCCCAGCACGAAGGAGAGAGATTGCAACCTGACCTAGTGGAGAGCTGGAAGCAGACTTCACAGATTGTGTGGTCTGCTTCAAAATGTCTATCTTAGGCACATCATGCTGCTGGATAGGAGGGAATGGATGGCAATTTGATGGCAACATTGTCATGCCATGCCCTTCCTCACAGGGATTTCCTCAGGCAGAGGAAATCCAGCTGTCTTCCTGAGCTGGAAAAGATGGCTTGATTAAAGGTGACCAGACAAAAGGGGCAATTTCCAAAACAGCACTCAGAGACAGTGTGTGCTCTCACACTTTCAGTACAGAATTGGTTCTTGCTGATGGACTGCCACGTGCATCCAGTGGGGTAGTTCAGAGTTCACTGCAATGTGCATTTTTACCAACATTCCTGTTAGAAAACTTGAATATGTAGTTCTGTAGTTTGAATGTGGCTTCCTTGCAAGTAGCCTTCATTTACCTTTTGTTCCAAGTGTTTTGCTGGTTTGTGAAAGAAGAACAGGCTCAGGCACTGGGGTGTTCTTGTTTAACTTCAGTCAGTGCTCAGCTCAGCTCTGAAAGAAACACTGGTTGTTTAGGTTAGCAGGAGTCAGAAGTGACCTGCTCGTCAAGGTCATCCTCACCCAGCAATGGTTTCCTCATCCAGCAATGGTCTCCTCACCCAGTGTCACTCTCAAAAGAGCACTGTCATCTATGGGATGAGGTTTGCTGTGGTGTTACGGGGCTGACTTTCAGAAACTGTTGAGGATGGAGATTTTGTGCCTTTCCAGCCATGCCATGTCAAACTACTCCTCTGGTAAACACGTTTCTCTTAATGTCCAGTCTGAATATTTCTGCTTCAAACTCTTCACAGATAGAATTCTTGTTGTGTCATTCTGCTTATCTTTTCCTTCTGGGCTGAAATAGCTGTTGGGCCACCTCGTATCTGGGAGGTTTTAGTCCCCTGCTTATATTCCTATTTGGTCTTGAATGCATCTGTGCATCTGGCAGCAGTACTGGTTTGTGTGGCTTATGTGTCACTTGTTTTGGGTTCCTGTGAAATCAGTGACAGGAAGGCGTGTGACGTGCAGGAGGTGAGACAGAGGTGAACTTGGGGTCTGCAGTGAAGAAGGTTACTACTCCTAGAGCGTGGCTTTTGCCCCTATGAGCACAATGCCCAAAGTTCCACAGGACTTTTGTTTCCCACTGGAACAGACAATGCCATATGGGTTCAACTTGTATTGCCTTTGAAAGAGTAAGGGAAGAATCAGAGGGTAAGCTTAGAAACTGAATCCAGTTTTACTTCCATTTCTAACAAAAATTGGGACCAGGAGCATCTGAGCCCCACTGGAGATGGATGTTTCACGTTGAAGAAGGGGCTCTGTTGCCCAGTGCACTTGCTGCTACATGTAAGACTGTATCCAAAGTTGCTAAGATGTGTTCCTATTTTTGAAGAAAAGATAGGGCAACTTTAATTCTGCCTTTGGGCAAAGGTGCTTAGCTTTCTCTGGCTTTCTTTAGCATTCGAAAGAGCAGAGTGCAGGGCTGCACAGGAGCATCATCTCTGTCCTTTTGGGTTGTACAGTGGTACCTGCCACATCTTCAATTTTAATCTGCAGTCAGTTTTTGTACAAAAGGATGATTAAAGATACTAAAATACTAAGGAAATAAAATATGTTCATGAGTAACTAAGAGATCAAACGTGCAGTTGCAGACTCGGCTACTTTGTCTTCCATCCAAACTTGCTTTTCTAGAAGGGTTCATTTCATTTTGTGACCCAGCAGCCTATATCCTGAACTCTTATTTTAATGACTAGTTTTGGCATTTCAAGCACAGTATTAAGTGACATATTTACACAAGCTTCATGCATTCATCTCTATGAAGCCACCTACAGGAAGGGAGTCCAAATCAGGGCTGCTTGGGGTCTCTGGCTGACTTTCTGACGACAGACGTCCTGAAAGGAGCGGGAGAGCGAGGCCGTTTTCCAGGCCATAAAAACTGCAGGGCTGCATCAGTCAGTTTCTATGAGAAGACTCCAACTGTCCTGCAGTCCAAGGGAGTTTTGGCTCATGCATGTGTGCACTTGTGTTGCTTGTGCTGGTGAGTGGCTCTCTGTGGCTTGCGCAAATGGCACTCGGATTGCTCAACCCTGAGGTTTTTTGCATGTTTTTGAATAAAAGCTGATGCTGAGTGAAAGTACCTTCAATAGACACCAAAATGGATTTGTATGAATACATAGCTCTCTGTATCTCTCATTCATGAAAGCACAGTTCCAATGTGTGAAAGTGCTGTTTCCTTGAGCATTCCTTCAGACTGTAACATATCTGTTGTCTCACTGTGCTTCATTCTTGGAAGCTGCAGCAGATCTTAAGCAGAGACATACAGGAGAGCTGCTTGAAAAACTTCCACTTGAAAGCTGCTGAAGTGCCAGCAGTGAATTCTGTTCCCTCCTGGTGGTACTAAGCCTGTCAAGTTAGAGGCAGCCCGGGTGGAGGGTGCTCAGAAGCACCCATAGCTAAGTAGCACATGAGATGATAAAAATGGCATAAATGTCTCCAGGATGGCAACAGATGCTTTGAATATGTCATTGATTGAGTTCCTAGAGTATAGTCATGTCAGGCCGACTTTCCTATCCTGTGTCCACTCCCCATTTCTATGCATGAAATACAAACTCACATGCAGGAAGGGTGCTAGCAGAGGGCAGCCAAACTGATCCTTGTGGGCTTTCCTGGTCAGGCATAGCAAAAGGGTATTTTCTTAGGAGCAGCATGGACAAGGGCACCCATAATTCTGATGTAACTTCTTCCCATAGACTTGAGCAGCTTCATCCTGTATCTGGTATGGGGAGACGTGGAGATGCTTGCTTATGGGCTAGCCATCTGTTGTGCAGTAGGTCATAGGCGCTAAGGAACAACACGCCATTCCTCCTAGGTGATGTTTGCACCAGTGTTTCTTCTATGCAATATCTACTTTCACCTTTATATAAAAGATTTTTACTAGGATGATATAAAAAAATAAAGGAGTTTTTTAAAGGTGACTCTTTGAGCTCATTTCTATCCTAACCTCAACTACCACTGAAAACAAAGTGGACAAAAAGACTTCCAAAAGGTGACTCACAGAGATCTATTCCAACTTCACTGCAGTTGAAGTCCAGACCTCTTCAAAAGGTATCTTGCCCCATCCTTTCTCATCACCCATCAAACAAATACGTTAAGGAAACAGAAATTGCTGAGAAAGGTCCCCATAGAGCAGCAAACTGGTTCTGAGTTGTCTCACTGGAGAAAGCTGTCAGGTGGCTTGGGCATAATTTGCCCTCAGGAAATCTCTGCTGTCTTTTCCCAATCAGTTTGTTGCCATTCCTGCAGCTGGAGGTAGTTTTGGGGAGGATTTCCCAGGGGTGGATATCAGGATGAAGAGCCTGTAGTTCTCTGGGGACTCTTTTGTGCCTTTCAGGGGAGATGGCCAGGGAGTCCGTGCTAGGTGGCTCTTCAATCATCAGACCTCCTCTGCTCACTGTGACCTCTCAAAGATGACAGAAGCTTTGCGGTGACTTCAGTCAGCTTCCTCAGCACCTCAGACTCGTGTATGTCCAGCTTGCCTTCCCAGCAGAGTCTTGCTCTGCTGTGGGTAATGCTCCACCGACATTGCCAGGTTTTGCCAACTTATCTCAGGGGCCTAAGGCCTAAGAACAGACCCTTACACAAGAAAATGCCAAAGCAAAGAAGGCACCACATGTCACCAGGTCTCCTGCCCCATCTGGCAGAGGGTTCGCTTTTTCTGGGGCTCCCTTTTACCAGCAATGTATTCATGGAAGTTGTTTCAATTCTTTCCACACTCCTGACTAGTTTGCACTCCAGCTGAGCTTTGAGCTTTCCAGATTCCACCACATTCAGGCAACAACTCTATTCCTCTACAGCTGCCCAGCCCCACTTCTGTCTTCTGTGTACCTCCTTGTCGCTGTCAGCTTTGGTCAGGAGTTCTCTGTTCATCCCTGCTGGCCTTCTGCCGGGACTGAGAGACTTCCCACATATCAGAGTGGTCCCTTCTTCTGCTTTGAGGAGGCTGTATTTTGAAACTCTCAGTTCTGCTTGGCTCTACTCTTCAGGGCAACTCCCATGGAAAAATGCCTAGGAGCTTCATTCTCTCAACAAGCCAAAGCCTGCTTGCTTCAAGTCCAGCACTGTAATCTTGATATGTGTCTCACTCACAGCTATGTGAACCTTAGACTTGCTTTGTAGCCTTGTTGAAAGTCCTGCCTCTTTGTCAGAGAGCATTAAGGGCTAGCTGCTCCAGCATGGAAGGTTAGTCAGGAGAAGGTGGCCAGCACAAGCAGTGGCCTCACCAAGAGGAGCCAGAATGTGGAACAGCAAGTCCAGGTCAGGACAATGGCCAAAGACCATGGGTCACATGGCAGCCCAGCAATCTGCCAGCAAATGAATAGTGACCATGCAGAAACCAAAGTCAGCCAGGAAGCTGAAGCTGTGAGTCTGGATCAAGGTCCAAATTGTGCAGGTGGAAGCTCAGCCACAAACAGAACTGCCACAGAACTGTGATGCAGCACAGGCAGGAGCCCACAGCAAAGCCTCTGCTTAGAAACAGCTATTGCTCCCAGCAAAGCAGCTAGACTTGGTCTCAGCTGCCTAAACTCAGCTTTGGCCAACTAAACTCCTGCAAGAGATATACACACCAGGCCCTGACACACTGATCCCATCTCCTTCTTCTCCTGACTGGACACTCTGGATGGACCATGACTCATTTCATTACCTTGCCTTGCCTGGGAAAGTTCACCCATTGTGCTCACTCTGTCCTCAGCACACCTGCTCTGCTCTCCCTGTTCAGTGTGAGTGCTGTGCAAGCCCTTGGTCACTGAGGGCATGATATGTACTGTGACAAACACCCAGCTCCTGGTTTGCCCTGCCTTGCAGTTTTCCAGCAAAAGTGTGCACACTCATTTCACCAGGCACTTCCTTCCTGCTCCATGTGCCTCCTTCTCTGCAGGCTTTGGCCACTATCCCCTGAATATCCTAGGCCCACGTCCTCCCAGCTAGGCTGTTGGAAAACATGCTCTTGCCCACCCCTGGGTGGTGGTCTCCTGTGTCTCCCCAGCACTCCCTGTTCCTCCAAGACTGGGCCCATGGCCATAAAAGCCAAAGCCGTGGCTGCAGCACTGGCTGCGCACTCAAGTGCTAACCCTGAGGGTGGGCACCCCCCTCCCCAAGTCTTTCCTCTCCACTGACAGCACCAAGGAAAACAGAACTTGTGCTCCACTGCCCTGTAGCCACCCCTGGGTCATTAAGGTCTCGCTGAACAGTATAATTGGTGCTCATGTGGATGAGCAGGCCAGGGGCAGCAGGCCTAAGTCCAGGCATGCCTTAGTGCTCTCTGCAGCAGCCCCAGTCCAACCTCCCTGCAAGAAACAGATCAGCTGAAACAGCAAGCAAGATCAGGAGATTGATGCCTCTGCACCCTGTAGAAAACGTTTCCAGCCAGGGTCACACAGCACTTCCTCTCAGTGCTGGCTCATGTGTGGCTCAGATTCAGGTGGCTATAACACATCCTTTGATGTTTCATAGCACCAGTGCTGTCCTGGGGGAACAGAGCGAGCGAGTGAGACCAGGTGCTGGGATGCATCTCTGTGCACACACTGGAGCAGGGGAGTGTGGGAGCCTGACTGTGTGTACAGCAGAGACCTTCCAGTGATTTTCACTGCTGAACCCTGCCCACAGCTAAGCACCACACAGTATCTCAATCACTTTCCCCTTCAAGTCCCAAGGGTGGGAAGAGCAGAAGCAAGAAAACTCATGGGTTGAACTCAAGGTAGTTTAGTAAATAAAGCTAAGAGGAAGGAGTGGGAACAAAACTAATGAAGGCCATCGCTTATCAACTCCCACAAGCAAACTGATGCTCAGCAAGTCTCTGAACAGTGGGCTACCTTCCCAAAATCCCTCTCTCACCAATTTTTATTGCTAAACAGGATGTTATATGGCATACAATATCCTTTTGGTCAGTTTAGGTCAATTGTCCTGCTTGTGTCCTCTCCAAATTCATGTGTTCCCCTGGTCTGCTTGCTGGGGTGGACCTGAATGGGAAAAAGATAAAGTCATGCTGGTGTGGAAGCACTGCTCATTAACAGCCAAAACACAGGTGTGCTAACAAGGCTGGTTTAGCCACAATCCCCAAACACAGTGCCATACAAGTTGCTACAAGCAAAATTACCTCTAACCCTGCTAGACCCAGACACTTATATGTCATTTGAGTGCTTGGGGAAAGCAGCAGTATACACAGAGATGTAATTTTACTCTTCCTCTTATGGATGGCAACCCTGTCCAGAATTCCCTGACAGCCACAGGTTCCCAACCTCAGTTTGCAGTCTGAGATTTTCTCTGATCATTTCAGTCTTGCTTATTAAATTCCCCAGACACAGAAGAAACTACTGAGAGTTGTTTCTACTGCTCAGTGTAACTGGGCACAAAAGTGATCCACTGCTGCTCTTCTCTACTGTTTTTGTAGCAGTGTGATGGTTTAACCCACCTGCGCCAACAAAAACTCAGCTAGGCACAGTTGGAGAAGAGAATGAAAGCTGTGTTTCACAAGCAATGATGAAATGCAATGAATATATACAAAATATACAGCATTTACCATATTGTACAAGAATTCACAGGAAAGAACACAACACAGAAACCCTCCCGAGGATGATTTCACCTTGGGTTCCCCCCAACCTCTCTCCCTCCCCTCTCTCTCTAGTTAATTAGAAGAAAAAGAGAAGAGGAAGAAATTCTTAAGGGAATTTTTTTCAGTAAGGCTCAAAGCAGTTGTTAAGAAAGTTATTTGCTTATCTTATCAGTCTTCTGTCCAAGGGCAGCATGCATGCATGCCAGCCAAAAGACAGAAGACGAGACTGACTAGAGAATGTAAGATCGCCAAACTCCATCCCACTCACCTACCGAGGAAATTCCTTTAGAATTACCTTCCTTTTGTTTTCCTTTTTACACCCAAACATGCAGCTAGAGAATCCCAAACCATCATTTCTACTCATAAACTTGGCCCAACATAGGGACCGAAACCAGGGAGGCTGCACAAAGAAACTGTTCCCTACATGACTGTTATTTACTAGGAAATGAAGGTGAACGGGCATGCCATCTCCAGTCAGTCATTAGACAAGGTGGCAAATAACCCCTGCAGCCTTTCCGAGGTTGCATTTCACAGTAGAAGTGCCTCAGGCCATAGGAAAGTCTTGTTCTGTATGTAGAGAACTCACCTTTATACTGAAATCTCAGACTGAGGGACTCCAGTGCCGGCATGATACATGCACTGGAGCACAGAAGGACTATGCATACTACACAGACTTTAAATTAGTATGATGAGAGAAGCTTAGTCATTAGAACAACACACAGGGAGCAGCACTACAAGGTCAAAGAGAACCACCAGGCCAATTCAGCTGTTTGTTTCCTACCTGAGAAGCCACTCTGGTGGTGGCAGATGCACAGGTATTGAGGTTATCTCTTTCTCTGAGTTGCAGCTATTTGGCTCCAGTCTTAATATCATTATGCAATGCTGTGCTTAGCAACACATCGGTGCTGGGCCCCATCCTCTTTAACATCTTCATTGATGATCTGGATGAGGGGATTGAGTCCATCAGCAAGTTTGCAGATGACACCAAGTTGGGAGCAGATGTTGGTCAGTTAGAGGATGGAAAGGCTCTGCAGAGGGACCTCGACCTACTGGACAGATGGGCATAGTCCAACAGGATGGCATTGAACAAGTCCAAGTGCCAGGGGCTGCACTTTGGCCACGGCAACCCCATGCAGAGCTACAGGCTGGGGTCAGAGTGGCTGAGAGCTGCCAAACAGAGAGGGACCTGGGGGTGCTGATTGACAGCCGCCTAAACATGAGCCAGCAGTGTGCCCAGGGGGCCAAGAGGGCCAATGGCATCCTGGCCTGTACTAGGAATAGTGTGGCCAGCAGGAGCAGGGAGGTCATTGTGCCCCTGGACTCTGCATTGGTTAGGCCACACCTTGAGTCCTGTGTCCAGTTCTGGGCCCCTCAGTTTAGGAAGGACATCGAGACACTTGAAGGTGTCCAGAGAAGGGCAACAAGGCTGGGGAGAGGCCTTGAGCACAGCCCTGTGAGGAGAGGCTGAGGGAGCTGGGGTTGTTTAGCCTGGAGAAGAGGAGGATCAGGGGTGACCTCATTGCCCTCTACAACTACCTGAAAGGTGGTTGTAGACAGGAAGGGGTTGGTCTCTTCTCCCAGGCAACCAGCACCAGAACAAGGGGACACAGTCTCAAGCTGCACCAGGGGAGGTTTAGACTCGAGGTGAGGAGAAAGTTCTTCACTGAGCGAGTCGTTCGTCATTGGGATGTGCTGCCCAGGGAGGTGGTGGAGTCACCATCCCTGGAGGTGTTCAAGGGGAGATTGGACGTGGCACTTGGTGCCATGGTCTAGTCGTGAGGTCTGTTGGGACACGTTGGACTTGACGATCCTTGGGGTCTCTTCCAACCTTAGTTACACTGTGAGACTGTGATACTGTGATACATGGTCATGTTAGCCCAGAAAAGGTAGAAGTCCAAAAGTATCCAAGCATTCTGGTTCCCCTGGACTGTGCTACATCCTTCTTGAGAGAAAACAAACAAAATAAAAGTCTTCCATCTTTCTACCTTCCTGCTGCAAGTGCATCTGCTTGCATTTAAATTCTGTAATGTCAGCTGAAGAGTTAGGAACTTCCTGGACTGCTCCTCTCAAAAAAGAAGACAGGCTGAGATGTTGGAGTTAAGGCTGCACACAGGAGGACACAGAAAGGTGATGGATGATTTTCAAGCAACCAAGTAATGATGAAGTACTGAGTATGATAGTAAGACAACCAGAAAAAAAGGGACACCTAGAAATATGAAAGAAAAGTGAAGAGAGACAAGTTTTCTGGCTGTGGGCTGTGTCCTCCATGATTAAGGGGTAGAATCAACCATGGCTTTTAGTCAGTGTCACAGAAAAAAAGCATCAAAGACCTGAGATGTTCCCAGAACCTTTCCATTTCACAGAGACTGCAGAATAGGAGTAACTGGTGAAAGCACAGCAGAAACAGGTCTAGAAGAGTATGGTCTGGAAAACAGACACTGGAGAGGCAGGTAGAGAAAGATAACACATCTAACAGTTCCTTGGACAACAAATCCAGGTGATGTAGACTTTCAGGTAAAGGGTGCATAATGATGGATTCTACAGCTGCCTCCACATCCCAAGACCCATGCCATAGCTGAGGTGGACAGCCACTGCCTCCAGAATTGTTGCTCTGTATTAAGTAGAATATTTGCTTATTCTCTTTCCTTGCCTCTGGGCAGCTGCATTTGTGTGTGTACAAGTTTGTGGGCACCACAAGTTTCACACAGATTTTATAGTTCCCTTTATGCTGCAACGTATGTGCGCATCACAAGATCGTAAAGTTCTCTGCACAGTGGCAAAACACCGTCAGTCTTCTGCTTCATTTAATTGCATTGGCACAGTTTTGGCACAGAATGTTCCTGTTTTAATTGGTTGTTCTGTTTGTCTCATGCTTACTTTCAGTAAATTCCAGCAGAATTATATTTCACAGTATCACAGTATAACTAAGGTTGGAAGAGACCCCAAGGATCATCAAGTCCAACCTGTCCCAACAGACCTCACAACTAGACCATGGCACCAAGTGCCACGTCCAATCTCCCCTTGAACACCTCCAGGGACGGCGACTCCACCACCTCCCTGGGCAGCACATCCCAATGACGAACGACTCGCTCAGTGAAGAACTTTCTCCTCACCTCGAGTCTAAACCTCCCCTGGCACAGCTTGAGACTGTGTCCCCTTGTTCTGGTGCTGGTTGCCTGGGAGAAGAGACCAACCCCTTCCTGTCTACAACCACCTTTCAGGTAGTTGTAGAGGGCAATGAGGTCACCCCTGAGCCTTCTCTTCTCCAGGCTAAACAATCCCAGCTCCCTCAGCTTCTCCTCACAGGGCTGTGCTCAAGGCCTCTCCCCAGCCTTGTTGCCCTTCTCTGGACACCTTCAAGTGCCTCAATGTCATTCCTAAACTGAGGGGCCCAGAACTGGACACAGGACTCAAGGTGTGGCCTAACCAATGCAGAGTCCAGGGGCACAATGACCTCCCTGCTCCTGCTGGCCACACTATTCCTAATACAGGCCAGGATGCCATTGGCCCTCTTGGCCCCCTGGGCACACTGCTGGCTCATGTTTAGGCGGGTGTCCATCAGCACCCCCAGGTCCCTCTCTGCTTGGCAGCTCTCAGCCACTCTGACCCCAGCCTGTAGCTCTGCATGGGGTTGCTGTGGCCAAAGTGCAGCACCTGGCACTTGGACTTGTTGAATGCCATCCTGTTGGCCTCTGCCCATCTGTCCAGTCGGTCGAGGTCCCTCTGCAGAGCCTTTCCATCCTCTAACTGACCAACATCTGCTCCCAACTTGGTGTCATCTGCAAACTTGCTGATGACTGACTCAACCCCCTCATCCAGATCATCAATGAAGATGTTAAAGAGCACAGGGCCCAGCACTGATCCCTGGGGGACACCACTGGTGCCTGGCTGCCAGCTGGCTGTGGCACCATTCACCACCACTCTCTGGGCTCAGCCTCCATCCAGTTCCTAACCCAGCTCAGAGAGCTGCTGTCCAAACCACGAGCTGACAGCTTAGCCAGCAGTTTGCTGTGGGGGACGGTGTCAAAGGCCTTGCTGAAGTCCAGGTAGACTACATCCAGTATCCATTTCAGTATCATTTACATTAGCATTCAATTGCATGAATACATAATCACATTGATTATTACAAATCAATCTACTATGAAATGGTGAATACCAGAGAATCATCCACTTTTCTCTCCAAGAAAATGTATGATGGCAGTAGAGCCTCCTTCTCTTATTCTAGGTGATACATTCAAGGGCAGAGAGCAGGAATTCAGAGAGACAGAGACAAAATGGGCTCATTGTGAATTGGAAAAAGTACTAAAGTAATGTTCTGCACTTGGGAAGAAATAACCCCTGGCAACAACACAGGTTAGGAAATGACTATCCAGTAAGCAGCTCTTCTGGAAGAGTGGTGATCCTGGTAGATGGAATGCTGGATATGAGCTAGCAGTGTGCTCTGGCAGCAGTGTAGGCCAACTGCATCCTTGGCTGTAGAACTGCAGGACCCTATCCAGTATTCAAAGGAAAGGATTACTGTCATTTGTTAAACCCCACCTAGAATAATGCATCCAGGTTTGGGCTCATCAGTACAAGAAAAGCACTGAGCACCTGAAGTATGTTCAGCAGAGGACCAAAGAATCATGAGGCTGGAGCACTTGTTCTGTGAAGAGCAACTGATGGACCTGGACTTGTTTACCTCGAAGGTAGAAGGAGCTGACTGCCATCTTCCAATACCTACAGAGGTTATCAGGAAAACCAGGCCAGGCTCTTCACAGTGGTGCATGGTGGTAGGACAAGAAACAGAACGCTTAGGCTACACTGAGATGTACCAAATGGATGCAGGAAAACTTGTGATGATAGATAAGCACTGAGCATTGAAAGGTGGTGGCCAGAAAGGCAAGTCTGTCCCCTTGTAGATTTCAAGATCTGACTGGATAGAGTCCTGAACAGAATGACCTCATCTCATAGATGACCTTGCTTTAAGCAAGAGCTTGGGCTAGATGACCAAGGTGAAGTCCTGTCTTCTTTTAATCCCCTGACTGATCCAATTACAGAAGTATTATGTTAGGGTACTGACTGTCATCTCCCTCTACTTCAGCTGATTGTCAGCAGCCCAGAGACCTGTGCCTGTTACTTCTGTATCCAGGTAAAGGCATCATGAAGGATGACTGAAGGAGGTCACCGCACAGGACTACAGTGAAAGGACAGGATGTGATGTGCAAAAGTTACGACATTCTGCCTGGACAAAAGGGGAAAAAAGACCTTGCTCCTAAAAACAGTTCAGACATGCCTGAATAAAAACATAAACTTGGCCAGATGAACAACTGAGCAACCTAATCTAGATTTCAAGTTAGGCCTGCACTGATAAAGAGACTGGATTAAAGAGTTTCCTAACTCCTTTCAAACCTAGATCCTTGTATGATCCTACGATTTACGTACCAGAGAGTTCTCTCTTTCACTTCCATTTGCCTTTCCCTGCAAAAATGTGTTCATAACTAAGGTCTTATGGACAAACATTTCCTGTTTCTGCCTTTTTGCTGCTTGAAGTAGAGGCTCAGGAGAATCAATTAATGCAATTATGTCTTCTCAAGATAGGTTGTTAGTCTGCACACAGTACATAAGATATTTGGATTTTAGAGGATTTTAAGTTGCTGCTCTGAGGTGTCTGGCATTATCAGGTAGCATCCTGAGGATGCAGTCAAGCTCTGTTTTCACCATGAACAAGATATTCTAATCTCAAAAGAGAGGCTTATGCTCCGTTATTAATTATCAACCTAAACACACAAAGAAATGAAAGAACCACACCCAAAAAATCTCAACTTCTAAAACATGCTTCAAGGCATATAGCCTCAAAACCTCTTTAAAACTTTTGGCTGCTAGACAGATCTGTGTTGGAACTCCAGACTTCTGCAAATGCCTGACTATTATCTAACATTCTGTACATGTAGCATTTTAAAGAGCTGATCCCATGTTAGTGCCAGGCAAGGCAGCAGAAGTTCACACTATGTGTAAGGTATGATTATGTAATGCAAAGAGCAAATATGAATCTCAGCCTGCTGCAGGAAGGTCTGTGCATGGCTTTGTGCTGCCACAGAGAGAGAGGGGCGGCAGCAGCAGCTCTGTGAGACAGCCCATAGTCATGGACATAGCTAATGTATATATATATTTCACAGGAAGATTACATGTTGCAAAAATTCCTTGGTAAAGCAGAGGACTGTCGCTTATCCAGCCAACAATTAACTGAAAAAGAAAGTGCTGAAGTGCAAAGCATTAAGGGTTGCTGCACTGGGGAACTTAACCATTGTACTTTCATTGCTAGGGGTCTGTGTTCACAGAGGAGGCAGATGAAGCCTGTAAATCCCCATGGGGTCTCTCACACTCCTGGAGGACATAGCCTCCTTTTATTCCAAATTCCAGTCTGCAAGTAACTCTCTTCCTTTCCCCACTGGCTGAGGTACTTGGAAGGTACAGACTTCTGGTCTGCCTACTATATACTTCCCCCTTACATGTACAGTCCCCTGCATCATATATATCACACGGTCAACAAAATTAGGCCTTACACCTCCCTAGGCAGAGAAATTGATGTTATCCTATTAAGCCTACACACTACCCTAGAAGTTCAAAAGTTTAGGTTGTGTCCAGTTTCTGCTGTCTTTGAAGGACACCTTGTTAGTTAAGGAAAGATAATAAGGGGAGGCTTCAGTGGTAAGGATGCGAAGATTCGTTTGCTGATTACAGGAAATAAGGATGAAGTCAAGTTGCTGAGATGGCACAGCCAATGAAAATTAGAACACATTTTCCAACAGCTCCCCTTTTGTGCTCTTTAGTAATTCCTCCTTCTCTTCTTATTATTTCAGGCTACATGTCATAATGTCTTTATTTGTATCTCTGTCCCATCACTGGGAAAAGGCTACCTGCCCCTGAAAGAGTGGAAGAGGACTGGAGGTCCCACTAATGCTTATCGGTATCTACAGGCCAAATACCAAGAGGATGGAGACAGACTCTTTGCAGCGGTGTTCGGTGACAGGACAAGGGGCATTGGCCACAAACTGGAACACAGGAGGTTCCACACAAACAGCAGGGAAAAATTCTTCCCTTAGAAGGTGGCAGAGCACTGGAGCAGACTGCCCAGAGAGGTTGTGGAGTCTCCACCTCTGGAGGCATTCCAAACTCGCCTGGACATATGCCCGCGTGATTTACAGCAGGCGATCCCGGGCTACAAGGGCCTCGGACTGGACGACCAAGGCCCCACCTGCCCCCGGCCCAGCCAGACCGACCACCCCCCCTCCACCCTCACACCCCTCCCCTTCCCCGGCCCCGCCTCCCTCTCCGGCTCCGCCCACCCGGGTTTATAACTACAAGCTATGCCCCGCCCCTCTGTGTGACGAGCCTATCGAACGCCACCTCTAGCCGCTGTTGCTCCGCCCCCCTCGCCCGCCGCCGTTAACGGAAGCGCCCGGAGGCCGCGCCGTGACGCTAGGCCCTGCTGTCACTCCGCCCCCGGCCGCTGTTGCCCTACACACCCTCCGGGCGGCATGTGGGGAGCCACCCCGGGGTGGGCGGCCGATGCGGTGAGTGCGGGCGGGCGGAGGACGGGGGAGACGGCGGAAGCGATCAGTCCTTTAGTCTTCTTCCTCTTCAGTCTGTTTCTTACGAGGCGCGTCCCGCAGGCCGCTTCCCCTGCCGCCCAGTCCCCGCCGACGAGCGCGCTGCCAGGTTAAGGAAGAGGGTGGAGGGTGTGTAGGCCACCATCAGTGGGAAAGCTTAGGGCCCCCCATGGAGAGAGACTAGTGCTGTGCGTACATCGGTCGGCCCGCCGTGTCCTTAGGCTCTTAGGAGATCAGCGCTGAAAGGGGGGTCGCTGAAAAGGATAGCTGGAGCAGTGGTCCCCAGCAGCACAAAGCGGGTAAGTGGTGATACGGTTGCTGAGGGCGTTGTCATTTCACCTTGCGTCCCCCACTAGTGCTAGTGTTCTGCCTTCTGGCCCTGCGTTCTCACCCAAGTCTCTTGCTCAAGTGCGTTGTACTCCAAGGAGCAGCCAGAGAGTGTCAGCCCTACTAGTGTTCCCAGCAGGGAGCTGTACAAAGTTAGTGTTTGCAGTTGAAAGAGGCTTTGGCAATAACGTGTACTTTGCCAAGCGAGGCAGGCAGCACGAGAAAGCGGGCAGCTGCCCGTTCGAACGCTTCTATGCTTTTTACCTTGAGAGCTGTGAGACACTTGTGCAGGTTGCTCTGAGAAGCTGTGTATTGCCCCATCATTGGAGGTGTTCTAAGTCAGGTTGGATGGGGCTTTGAGAACCTGAAGGTGGCCTTTGGTGAGGGGGTTTAAAGTTCCCTTCTGGCCCAAACCATTCTGTGATTCCACACTGTGAATCACGTTTGTTGTTCAAACTTAGAAGTACCTCTGGGAAAATGAGGCAGTGCATTACCAGCAGCAGTAAACCTATTCAGTCACAGCACAACACCCAATGACCATTCATTCTGTTCAGAAGAATGTTTTTGCTGTCCAAGTAACTGTTTAATTTGAGTGGTTCTGGCAACTCCTGGACCTGTAGAAACAGGGAGTTGAAAGGCCACCTGCTAGTATCGCTGATAAAATTGTCACTGCTGCACCTTTGGTAGCTGACTGTCGTACAGAAAAAACAGAGACTTTTCTGTCACTGTTCAGAGTTCTTGGACAAATGACATGTGGGCTTGCTTTTAAATTCATCAGTATGGATTTGTGTCATCTTTCAGAACAGCTCTTGTTTTTATGGCTTTATGTGTTCATGCCTTTGGGCCATTCTCCCATACTGTTAAAGTATTCTGGAATCTACCAGCTTACCCTAACCTTTGTGATTGGGGTAATACATGTGGATAGAATGTCACATTGCTAAAAGCTATGGGAATAACTGCCTCCTTCATAAATAGTTTATTCTAGAGGCTGTGTTACTCCCAGAGGAATATGTGTGATAATGGGGCGCAGGTGAGCACGATTTTGTAACTTGTTCTAAAGGTATTACTGATGCAGTCTGTCAGATTCGAGGCCCTGAATGAATGTTACAATGGAGATGAAGTCTGGAAGGTTTTGTGGGAACGTGAGGAAAAGAAACATGGACTAAAAGGCCTGAATTGCTTTCCTCTAAGCTTTTAAAGTGTAGACTACCTCTGCCTTTGCTCTGTAGGAGAGAACATAGTCAAGTACTCATCTGAGAGGAAGAATCAAGTTGAAGGTGAAAGATGTTTCATCGAAAGATATGGCCAGTTGTGCTTTAGCACCTAACGGTGAAGACTCTGTGACTTTACATTGCTGTGTGGAATAGATGTTAGCAGATGCCCTCTGAAATAGAGAATAATTTCATTACCTCTTTCAAATCATTTTTCCCTGCAGGTGATGTACCTTTAGTGTTGTTGTGCTTGAACTTGAGGTAGTTATGCATGTAGCCTTGTAGCTACTGTAGGCGTCTGTTGTTTGTACTGGAGTAGGCTTGCCCTTTGACTCCACACTTCAGCGATGTACGCTTCTGATTCCTCTGTTTTCTAAGCATCTAGGTTTTGTAGCCCTTTGGAGCTTTTGATGATTAGAATAGTCTCTAGATATTACTGCAGAGAGGTTTTGGGGATTGTTTGTCAACAATCAAGAGAGGGCTAGCTTGGGAAGAATAAGGGGAAAGGGTAGTGCTAGAAGAGTTGCCTTCTGATTGTAACTTCAGCCCCAGTAGCACTGGTGAGCTGATGCCTGCTTAGCCTCCAGTACTTGCCTTTAGGTTTCTACTTTATTTCTGGGTTAAAGTGCCCAGGCAACATCTGCAACATCTGGGTTGTTAGCTAAGTGTTGTTTGATTTACTTGAGTTAAGGGGAGTGCTCAATTTCTTAGAAACAAAAGCTAAGGAAGTTGCTGGGAGGAGTTGGCAGTCTGGGTTAGGCAGTTGGAGCGGATTAATTGCTGACCTCTTCAGGGAGTCGGGCAAGCGTCTTTCTCTGAAGCATTCCCCCCAACCTATTTAGAATTATTGCTTGAGGATGGAGGGTGGCAAACTTCTAAAGTTTCAGGAGTTGATGAATCCCTGAAATCTGTCAGGGATTGTTCTTCTAAAGGTATTCTGGCATAGCTCCTAGCAGGCTTGAACTTGTCTAGCTGTTTTTGAACTTCCATAAATTTGCAGCATCCACACTGTGCCGTGTAAAAGCAATTCCAAGATTGCCATCTGGTTTACGAAGAATCTTCTCTTGCAGTTGTTTCAACCTTTACATGTGCAACCTTTGATCAGTGTCTCCTTGTATTGGAAGAAAATGTCATTCGTTGTTGCCTGTTCGGTTTTGTCACGCTGTTGTAGGCCGTTTCTCTGGCCTTTCCTCTGTTCTTCTGTTCTGCAGAAACCCAACTATGGCAGTCATTGCTTGTGTGGAAGCCACCCTGCCTGCCAAGGTTTTTTTGAAGTATTGTACATCTTCTTTATTTCACTTTTTGTATTGCTTTCTCAAGTAATGCGTTTTTGCAAACAATATCAAAACTTCCTTTGTGTATGTACGTGAATGTTTCAGGAAATGCTCCAAAGAACATCAGAAGAGTTTCTCCCAAAGATGGAAAGTTCAGTTGAAGAAATGGACACCTCTGATACCCAGTGGGGCTGGTTTTATTTGGCTGAGTGTGGTAAATGGCACATGTTTCAGGTAAATGCAGATGAAGTGGTATTAGCCGTGGTGGATTCCATAGGTCAAACTACCTATTCCTGAACTTGTCTAAATGTGCTTTTTCATTTATTTTGAAGACTGATTCAAACAGTCACTGCTCTGTTAGCAGTGAGGATATTGAAAGGAGCTTCCGAGCAAACCCACACGGTTCTGTTTCTTTTACTACTACAAAATTTAACTACACACTAGACTTTGCAGGTATGTATCTTTGTATAGAGTGCACCTCAATAATAGAAGCTGCCCAATACACCACTTAATGTCTCAGTTCAGCAAATCACTGCCCCCATAGCCAGTGCAAAAACTTGGGATTGGAAATGTCTTACTGGGAAGTACCTAGAAGTTTGGAGAAGCAGCTGCCCTATTCCATTTTTATTGATAAGTAGCATGCCTTGTTTAGTAGCAGTTCATCCTGTTACTGCCGCTTAGCCTCAGCTATAGGTGGTATGTAGCATACATCTGCAGCACTGGGAAGTTCAAACCTTTTAACATGCAACTGCCTGTAAGCTTGAAAAACCTTTTTCTTTCAGAGTCTGAATAAGAAACATTATTATGATGAAGTTTTCTTTAACATACTGGCATGAAAGTGATTTCATAATTCAGCAGGTAGTTGGGGGGCAATTCTGTTGTTAGAATAACAAGGAAATTGGTTACACTCAATAGTCTTAAAGGACTTCCCAGCTGAAACAATTCTATGATTCTATGTGCAAAAGGGTTTGTGTCACAGATTGTACAGATCTTATGCCATGCTTGTAAATTGTTTTAATGAATGCAGCTAATTGTAAGTTACTCTGTCCCATGTTGAATGGTGTGGTGTAATGATTTGATTTATTTATTTGGTTTTTCCACCCATAGGTTATTTATTTTCTGATTAAATTGCAAAACAGCTATCTGCTTAAATAATAGTATTTCAAATGCTTAGTAGGGACTGGGTAAACCAGCCACACACTGGGACTAGAGCAGTATGATTTAAGGAAGATTGTTTACTTGGGTTGCAGTGTCTGTTTAAAAAACCACTTTGTTTTGCTTCCAGAATAATAGTACTACATACAAATGAATACAAAGGAATGACTTTTATGTTACTGTTTGTTGTATCTCAAATTAGGGATAGTAGTAGTATCATCATCCTGCTTACAGGAAAGTCAGTGGAAATTTTGCCAGTGATTTGGACGGGCAGTTTAACAGTAAATGTTTTGTTGGTGCAATGCTTGCACATTTTGCCAGCTCATCTGAGGGGCAGTGATTGTGAGGCCAGTGTTTGGAATCATTTATCAAAAATGCTGATTTGTTGATTGTTGACATAAGAATTCCTGTCCTGCAGCTCTGGGTGTAGTAATGTTATTTTTTTAAATGCCAGCTGTTTCATATGCTATAGAGAAATGCCAGAAACTGACATCCTCTTACATCCTCTTGTTTTATGCTCAGTGATGAAACAAACTAATCTAACTACCCTTAAGCAACGTCCAATAAAGCGAGCTCCTTTTTCTATCAGTGCTTTCAGGTAAGGAAATACAAGGAAGGCTCTTTGTTTTTATTTTATTCCTAATTAGTCCAAGTGGAAAAAAAAACCATCTTTGCACTGACATTTTAGAAAGCCTGTTCTTTTGAGTTGTCACACCATTTTGGGATGTAGTAATGTAATAATTCCCTTCTGGATTTTTGTTTCTGGAATAATTGCATTTAGTAATCTCTTTGTGTGGTGATATCATTCTTTAGTTCCAGATGATTGCCTATAGTCCAGGTATTGAGCCTTAAACAATGCTAGGAGTGTGGAATATATACTTAAGACTTTTATTTTTGAGGGTTTACTTTTGTTTTTTTATTAAAAACCAAACAGACAAAAACCCCAAATTCAACTATGATTTTTCAAGTGTGTATTTCTAACACAACGCTTTTAAAAGCCTCAAATGAGGGCTCAGTTTCCAGAAGCTTAAACTAATTGCAATTCCTGATACGTGGGAATATTCAGGCTATATGTAGACTCTCACATGTCTAAACTAGTGTTGCTTTCCTGATGATCTGGACCTGTATTCCCATCTTTTTTTGGGGGTAGATGGTGTATTGAAACCATTCATTACCCTAGTTAATTTATAATAAGCTAAGCTAGAATGTGAATATAAAATACTCATAGGGCACAAGCCCTATGAGGAGAGGCTGAGGGAGCTGGGGTTGTTTAGCCTGGAGAAGAGAAGGCTCAGGGGTGACCTCATTGCCCTCTACAACTACCTGAAAGGTGGTTGTAGACAGGAAGGGGTTGGTCTCTTCTCCCAGGCAACCAGCACCAGAACAAGGGGACACAGTCTCAAGCTGCACCAGGGGAGGTTTAGACTTGAGGTGAGGAGAAAGTTCTTCACTGAGAGAGTCGTTTGTCATTGGAATGTGCTGCCCAGGGAGGTGGTGGAGTCACCTTCCCTGGAGGTGTTCAAGAGGGGATTGGATGTGGCACTTGGTGCCATGGTCTAGTTGTGAGGTCTGTTGGGACAGGTTGGACTTGATGATCCTTGGGGTCTCTTCCAACCTTAGTTACACTGTGATACTTCTTGCCTTTGACCTTACTTGCTGAAAACAGCCTTTGAATTAAAATCCTAAGTGGTTTTGTGTAAGGTTTTTCACATGCTGTATTGTTTGCAGCAGTTTGACAGGAATAAAAATGGCTCATGTCCTTGTGATGGGTTTTTATGTTTGTTTTTTCTGTTTGAAGTTTCATCTGTGAAAATGAGGCTATCCCTATGCCTTCCCACTGGGAGAATGTAAATACTGAAGAGCCATATCAGGTAAGAATTGGTATGCAAGCTGGTCAAAAATATGATCTTGAAAAAACCATCATCAAATTGAAATAATATTAACATCCTCATTTTTTCCCCCAGCTTATTCCATTGCAAAAGAAAACAAATGAATATGATGAAGTTTCTAGTCTCTTTGGCAAAACAATGGATAGCCACCGAATTAAAAGAATTAGAAGAATACAAAATCTAGACTTGTGGGAGTTTTTTTGCAGGTGAGATTATTTCTAAAAACAGCAGGTTGTTCACAGAGCAGATCCTGAAAGCATGCAGCAAAAATATGTTTGATTGCTTGTTGTTATGAATGAAAATGTGTGTTAGCCTTTTTCTCTTTAAATTTTCTTGTGCCATTCCTCTGTATTCAGGATTCCCCTGTCCATACTGTAGATTCTACTGGTACAGACATGCAACAGTTGTAGCAATGGATTAGGTGTTGCACAGATAAGATTGAAGCATTGAAGATGTTCAGGATGTCCATGTGGTAGATTCCCAAGTTACAGAGAAATAAGGAGAACAAAAAGAAGATTCTTGTAAATAATTCCCTGCCACACCTGTATGAGTTTGATTTTTGAGTGCCAGTCAATATTTGTGGATTGTTCTAATTTCTCAGCTTTATGAAACCTATGACAGAATTAAGTGCCAAATTAGCACATGTTCTTGTAGCTTAATGTGCTACAAAAGCTTCTTCAGAGTCCATGCTTTCCCCTCTACATACTCTGTTGGCCTGGAAGCAGTAGGACATACAGAACTGTGTTTTCACTTATTTCATATCCTCAATCTTAAGCAGTTCTATTTGACAGAAGTTATCTGTGTAGCCTCTAAGAAGGCATATGTATCAGAATCACTTTTAAAGATGTTACTACACTATTAAGCCCAGCTGCAGAGTGTTGTATGGTGAGAAAGTAGCTACTAGATGTATGTTTAGAATTTGCATAAATGATTTTTTTTAAGATATGTAATTTATTGTTACTTTAAAACTGTCATGAATATGAATAAGGAAATGAATTCAACTCTTGCTTAAGAGTTAGCAAACTCTTAATTGCAAATGTATTTGGTTATATTTATCTGTATTAAGGCTTATTTGCTTGGCCTTGTGTTTCAAGTTTCTGTTGTAATTCTACCAAGCAGACTCGAGTCTCCAGTGTAGATTGGAAGAGAGGGACAGTGGAAGACTTTTTTTGCTTAGCTGAGGAACTGATTTAATTTGGAGAGTGTTTGAGTTTTGCTGACTGGTTAGTGAGTAGAACTTGTGGTTTAATAGGCTAGAATATTCTCAAGGGATGAAACTGAGCATGGGAATTAGAATTTCATATACCAGGAGTATGAAAGTATTGCCATATAACTAACTACAAACCAGGCACTTTTTAGTACCTGTACAGTATAAAAGTATAAGGGGAAAGTAATTTCCATTTTAAAGCTTTTCCTGAATAAAAAACCCAAACACAAACCAAGCAAAATAAAACCTGCTAGAACAAATGTATGTATGCAGTTGAGGCTTAGCTACGGCCCTGGAGTAGATGAGCTTCACCCACTGGTGAAGAAACTCCTGCCTGGTAGCATATTACAGAGAAGTAGGTATTCCATCGTTTCAGATTCACCTGGGAGTTCTTTTGGTGTCTCATGCAGGAAAGTGAAAGTAAAAGAAGATGAATCTCAGTCTAGTATGAGTTTGGAGTTGTTGAGGAGTACATCAGTAGAAAACAGTGTTAGATCAGTGGCACTGCTGACATTGTGAGCTAAGGGGAACCTTGGCTCCTGGCTTTCGTTGAGTTGCTAATATTGTGGAATGTGAGAGCTTGGAACCTCTCTGCCTCTTGACACAAAATGCCACAAAGGAAATTACTACCTTCCAGGTGGCATTGAGATTCCACTTACATTCTTCTGAGTTGGAAAGCATTTGTAGGGGAGGAAAAAAAAACCAAACCACACCCTCCACCCCTCTCCCCCAAAATGAATAAAACTAAAAACCCAAACAAACAACAAAACCAAAACAACATCAAAACCCACCCCAACAAAACAACAAACAACAAAGGCCAACAAACCAACAACAAATTAAGTTGCCAAGACAGAGGTATTTTTGTTAGCACTAAATGGTGAGGGGAAAAAAAAATACCTGAACAGTACACCTGCATAAGCATCTTTCAAGCTATGTGCTGCAAGATTTTACCTTCTATGGAATGTATTTATTCATAAACAAGGTATTAATTGCAATATAGTGTTCTTCTGACCTTGAATTATGTCTGAGCAATGTCCACAGCATCAGGAAGTGTGTGATTTCTAAATATGTATCTTCAAAACTAGAATCATCCAGACACTTCTGCACGTGGAATGTATGGAGTGGCTGAGAGCTGTCCCTTCTCCCAGGTTGGGAGTAGTAATTTAATGGTGTATTGTGTGTTCTCTGTAGGAAAAAAGCTCAACTGAAGAAGAAGAGAGGTGTCCCGACTATTAATGAGCAGATGTTGTTTCATGGCACCAGTAATGAATTTGTAGAAGCAATATGCATACACAACTTTGACTGGAGAATAAATGGGATGCATGCTGCTGTATATGGAAAAGGTAAGCATGTTTGTAATTTGTTTGGTCCTTTTAACACTGCAACGTTGTGGAGTGTTCCCTATAGCATATTCTGTGAGGTACTCCCTGTGTTTACCCAAGAGCTGTTTAATCTAGCTCTGCTTTTACATGAAATGTCATTCAGAAAGTTAGGATGAAGTAAGGAATGTCATTGTCACAGCTGCCTGTTTGGACCAGGGAGCGTAGAGGAGGGACGCCTAGCGTCATCTCAGGACAGCCTCCCTACTGAAACCTTTGCCTTAAAATTATTTGATCATGTTGCTATAATCTGATGATTTAGAGAAAAACCTGGATTCCTAATAACCATAGAAGAGTAGACATCTTTCCTCATGCTGATTGTATGTTCTGTATGTAGATCCATGCTCTCACAGTTAAGCTCTCGTGATCAGTTGTTGGGTTTTTTTATTTGCAAGGGACGTATTTTGCAAGAGATGCATCATATTCCAGTCGCTTCTGCAAAGAGGACATGAAGCATGGAGATACTTTCCAAATTCATGGTGTGAACCTGCAGCCTCATCTGCATAGATCAGATAAAGTCATGTTTCTTGCTCGCGTATTAACTGGTGACTATATCAATGGCGACTCAAAATACATGAGGCCTCCTTCAAAAGATGGAAGTTTTGTGAACTTGTATGACAGCTGTGTGGATAATACCTGGAACCCAAAGATCTTCGTTATCTTTGATGCAAACCAAATCTACCCCGAGTACTTAATAGAGTTTTGTTAAGTCTGAAAGCAGATGAACTGAGTAATGTTTGTGTCTCTTCAATGCTTTGTTCATTTTGTAAAGACATACAAACACATGAAGCCTGAGAGGTGTTTCTGAAGGAGGGAAGCAGTTGAATGTTGAAGAGAGACTGTCAAACAGGTTTTTAAAATCTGTGACCTTTACTAATGTGTGTTTCAAATGTAGAGACTGTTACAAGTTTGAACTGGCTTGGTGAGCCTTAAATGCGTTGGGCATTGGTAAGTTTGCAAAGGCAACATTTATGTTCTCTTCGGGTTTTTTATTGATACATTGCAAGTATTCATGTGATAGAAATATGCCTGTAATATAGTATGCCTATGAGAAAATCTTTTATAAAGATTGTCTGTAGAACATAAACATAACAAAAACAACAGCAAACAAAGCAGGGGACTTGGCTACATATTTGTGTGTCCGTGTTTTGTAGTACACGTTGAACCTCACCACACAGCCACTCACTCACTCTGTGTGTCCCTTAAGTACAATGAAAAGGAGTAGAACAAGAAGAGAAATAAAAATCCAAGAAGAAGACAAGTGATGGACAGTACAATTGCTCACTACCTGGGGCCAATGTTGAAACGGCAACTTCTCGCCCCTCTCCAGGCCAGCTCCTTTACTTTCTGTACTAAGCATGGCATTTTGTGGTGTGAAATATCCTTTTAGCTGGTTTAGGTCAGCTGTCCCGGCCATGATCTCCTCCAGCTTCTTGTGCTGCTGCACAGCAGCAAAACAAGGGAAGTTGGAAGGTCCATGATTCTTTACTAACAACTGAAAATGTTAGTATATTACCAGCATTTGCCTCCTACAGAATTGAAAACAAAGCCCTATTCTAGCTATTAAGAAGAAAAGAACATGAGCTTTATAACTCAGATGAAGCCAGGACAATGTTGTGTTTGGAAATGTCTTAGATTCTAAACTCACCAAAAAAAACCCCAACCCAACTATATGGAGAAAAAAACTGCTAAGGGAACTCTGAAGTTCACCCAAGCTGCTCTGTTTCACTTTTAGGTACATTTTACTGTGAGCTTCAGTCACACACTTGTAAAGACTTAATGCCATGCTTGGGAGATGACAGAACTCTTGCACTAGGATTAGAGTGTGTGTTTTGATGGAAATGATGCACATAAGTTCTTGTGGTGGTTAATTGTTGGGTATGTAACTGTTGAGTTCAGTTTTGTAGTATCAGCAGTCCCATAGACTTTTCTGAGTTCTTACCACAGAAATGTTGTCCTCTTGTTACAGTCTATGTGTATGCACTCACAGTCATGCAGCTGTGCTGCTGTGATTCGTGTCTGTATAGAGGTTAAGCAGCACTCAGTGTTCTGTGTACTTGCTCTTGCTGCAGACAGTATGAGGATAATGCTGCACTTCAGCTGAGAAGGGAAATTTCAAAAGGTGTCATCTTTTTGGTGTTGAACACTTAGAAAGCTTTCAGTGACACTTGTGTATATCAGGCTTTCGTAACTGTGGTATTGTTTTAAAGCTGGGGAGTATTTTTCATGTGTAGAAAGAGTAAAAGAGACAGTATTTGGGTAAAGGGCAAACCAGAGAAGCTAAATACATGAAGAGCCTGAAAAAGGGGCAGTGCACCTGAAATGTTAAATAATTGGCTGCAAAGTTGTATCCACTGCATTTTGCTTTGTTAAAGTGGCACTAAGGGATAGTAATACAAGATCAAAGTGGAAGCTTTCCAAGCTGCTTCTTTGGATATAAGCAATAACAAATCCTTACAGAAATAGTATATAATTATGGCAGATAGAGAATGATCTGTGTTGGTCTGTCGTGGAGTTGGTACTGGACTTCAGGATCAAAGGCTGTGTTTAAAATCTGTTGTATTTAAAAGGCACTGCAGCTGGCATGGCCAAGTCTGCTCGAAGTCACATTACACCTATGAAACTGGAAGCAGAATATGACTGTGTGTCTGGCATTAGGACTGAGGACACAGACTTCTCTTCCCTCTCTTTAGTGCTGTTGTCTTTGGCTGTCATTGGCACTTGTGCAAGTTGAGTGTCTGTATTTATAATTTCATGGTAGTTTTTTCTTCTGTTCCTAAACTGTAAAGGGCTAGGTGCAACAGGAAGTATGATCTCTGATCCGGGTTGGGATCTCTAGGTTATACTCCTGTAGGCATGATTTGTCTTTGATTCACTAGCTGTGCAAAAGGTGCATTGTTCCTCCTTGCATTGTATGAAATTTAATAGCAGGGAATTTGTGTGTGACTGACTTCTTTTTCTTCTTATGCAGTGTTCTGTCAAGCTAACAGACATGCTGTTGTTTCTCTCATTTGGCCTTTTATTTTTTCTAAGGTGTGAACTGACACTTTTAGTCAAGAAAAACGAGGTTTCTTTTCCAGTGTCTCATGGACACAAAATACTAGCATCTGTACTGATCTTAGTGACTTTTCCAATTGCTTGTGTGATGATGTCATGTTTAGAACTCAACCAAATGGAATGGCAGGACCATAGTCTCACCAGACTACTGTGCAACTGTAGCTGTAGGATTTGGTTTGACTCTGGGGAAGGAAACCTGCTGTTTTCTGTTACTATTTCATGTAGTGAAACTCTTTTCCATTTTGTTTTTACACCTGTGCAAGCAAGCACATCTTTCTCTTATGTGTCTTGATCTGAGGTAGAGCTTTCCTACTAAATTACCCTTGTGGCAGAATATTTCAGTATGAGCTAATCTTATTCTATATAATAGTGGCCTCCTTTGCCAGCTTTGCTCTTGGAATGGGCATATACTCATTCATTTAGTGGCTGGAGAGCTGCCAGAGAGGGACCTGGGGGTGCTGATTGACAGCTGCCTGAACATGAGCCAGCAGTGTGCCCAGGTGGCCAAGAGGGCCAATGGCATCCTGGCCTGCATTAGGAACAGTGTGGCCAGCAGGAGCAGGGAGGTCATTGTGCCCCTGGACTCTGCATTGGTTAGGCTGCACCTTGAGTCCTGTGTCCAGTTCTGGGCCCCTCAGTTTAAGAAGGACATTGAGACACTTGAAGGTGTCCAGAGAAGGGCAACAAGGCTGGGGAGAGGCCTTGAGCACAGCCCTGTGAGGAGAGGCTGAGGGAGCTGGGGTTGCTTAGCCTGGAGAAGAGAAGGCTCAGGGGTGACCTCATTGCTCTCTACAACTACCTGAAAGGTGGTTGTAGACAGGAGGGGGTTGGTCTCTTCTCCCAGGCAACCAGCACCAGAACAAGGGGACACAGTCTCAAGCTGTGCCAGGGGAGGTTTAGACTTCAAGTGAGGAGAAAGTTCTTCACCGAGCGAGTCGTTCGTCATTGGGATGTGCTGCCCAGGGAGGTGGTGGAGTCACCGTCCCTGGAGGTGTTCAAGGGGAGATTGGATGTGGCACTTGGTGCCATGGTCTAGTTATGAGGTCTGTTGGGACAGGTTGGACTTGATGATCCTTGGGGTCTCTTCCAACCTTAGTTATACTGTGAGACTGTGATTACTGAACAGATCCATTTCATCCAAAGCAGTGTGGGAGAGTGCCTGTCTTCATTACAGTTCACTCACAGTGGCAGTCTGTACAGGGGTTTAAATCTACAGAAACCAAAAGATACAGTTTTATTTTTTAACAGAAGTCCTGGTGCCCTCACATCCAAGCTAGGTGTGAGATACATAATGTACCACCTGGAATTAGTGACTTAAATTCCAGGAGTACATTGGATGCCATTTCAGCTGCTGGTTTGAGGACTACTGTTGCCAGCACACAAGCATGAAGGCTAAAGCATGGATGCAGTCTCCACCCATGCAGATTACCTTCAGGAAGAAGGCTTATCAATAACTGATGTGCTTCTTAGTGGTCTATACAGGCTCTACAGCTGATGAGCATCTCAGTCCTAAACCATTCGTCATTGGAATGGGCTGCCCAGGGAGGTGGTGGAGTCGCCGTCCCTGGAGGTGTTCAAGGGGAGATTGGACGTGGCACTTGGTGCCATGGTCTAGTTGTGAGGTCTGTTGGGACAGGTTGGACTTGATGATCCTTGGGGTCTCTTCCAACCTTAGTTACTGTGATACTCTGTGATACTGTGATAAAATTTCTTTGATGTATATGCCCTTTGGTGTTTTAACTATGATTATTATTAGGGACTGTACAAAACAGCAGACTCCCAGAACAGCCTAGGTCTGCTATAAAGTATAGCCATCTACCCTTAACAAGTGACCAGGAACCTGTGGGGACTGACAGATGCACTACTATGTAATGTGTTTGCTTCTTCCATCCTGCTTTTGCTTTTTCTCCACTGATACAACCCTAAAAGGTTAGGGAAGGCATTCAGAGGCCTAATCTCTAAGTAGCCAAAATAAGAATGTGTTTACTTGGCTGCAGTTTTGTTTGCAGAGACAGAAGCCACTCACACTCCTGATGCCTTCACTGACTTGATTTCTGTCAGAGTAGAGAAGCCTGTGGCAGCAAGCCATCCTCCAGCTCCATTTATTCATCTTTTTTTTTCTTTTTTCAAAAAGTATATTGCATAGCAAATGGAGTGAGGGAGCTTGGCCCAGCCCCCTGTAGGCACAGGCTCGTCCAGCTTAATGTTTGTTTGCAAATATGCACACACCCCCCAGGAACGATGCACTCTCACCCCACAGCTGGCACCAGGCACGGGGACAGGGATCCATGGTCTTGCTCTTGTGCTTCTGCCTCCCTTGCTTGTACTGTCTCCTGACAGCAGTTTTGGGAATGGACACCATTCTTGCCACAGTGACTTGAGATTTAAGACCTCCCCTCCCTGCTTCCAGTAGCTGACACACAGACCCCACCCCTGGTCTGAGCCTAGAAACTATCACACAGAGATCTCACCAGTGGCTGGCACTGTGTCCTTGCAGCACACATTCACAAGATACAGAGTGAGCATACACAGAGAGATACCTGAGATCTTAGTAAGAATATACAAGAAGATAGGACAGACTGCAGTGATGAGCCACTGGGCTCAACTAGAAGCATACTGATCAGACCTGCTCCCCCTTCACTTGTACCTCTCCCCCCTCTGTGTACAGGTCTCGCCCTGCTCTGCAGCATTATCAGTTGCAAAGTCCAGGCTGATTTTCCTGGAAGCACACCTATGGTTTCTGAGTAGTCTATCAGTTAATGTGCAGGGTGAGGTTTGTTTCTTGCAGTTGTTTATATTTGTCATGTCTGTGTCTCTGTGTTTTGCTTTGGATTTCCCCCTTCTTCCCCTTAGTTTCCCAGCTGGCAGCTCCCTGCTCAGATAACCTCACTGGAATAAACTTCCTCACCATCTCCCATGCCTTTATGGATTGATGTGACTGATCGAGTTTGGGTCTTATCACTGCCTCCCTTACCTTGTCAGTCAGGTTTGTGTTCCCATATGTTCTCGTTCGTGGCTTCCTCTTTTTCTTACTGTCCCCACTGCTTTGGAAGAAGTCCTTGACTAGCTACCCTGAGAGGTGTGACATTCTCCCTCCACATGCCCTTACAGATAATAGTGCCGCGTAATGTCCTGCAATTCTAGTCCCACACTTGTGGTAGGTAGTTCACAATGTCACATTCCAGTCCTATGACAATGAGTCACAGAGAGTAATTTAGGTTCTAAAGACCTTTAAGGTCATCAAGTCCAGACACTAAACTGGTGTCCCTAAGTGCCACATATGCATGTCTTTTAAATACCTCCAGGGATGGCGACTCCACTACTTCTCAGGGCAGCCTGCTCCAGTGTCTGACAACCCTGCCAGTGAAGAATTTTTTCCTAATATCCAATCTAAACCTCCCCTGCTGCATCTTGAGGCCATTTCCTCTTGTTCTATCACTTGTTACTTGGGAAAAGAGACCAACATTCATCTTGCTACAACCTCCTTTCAGGTAAGTGAATGCATGCAGTAGGACTGTTTGCACTGGTTTTTCATCCTGATGCCTGGACAAGCAGTGGTCAAGATGAACTGGAAGCTCACAAGTTCTTTTCAATAGATTCTTTTCATTTTAAAGGGCCCACTTGGAATGTATGGGAGTAGGAGAGTATTTGGTGTGTAGTGTGTTGAAGAGAGGCTATACAGTATGGGGAAAGGGGAAAGAAAATAAACTGCCATTAATCACATCCATGTCATGCCATAAATTGAGTTTCTCTTCCTTGTGCACTTTGAGCTGTTAATAGTTTGATACTGCTATGCTCTTCTCAGCTATTGACTTTGTTAATGAGAAATGTCATCAATGTCTGTATTTGTATTTTGCCTGCCTATTCTATGTATGTATTTTGCAGTTAGAGAGGGATGAAAGAAGAGTTAGGAAGGATAAATGTATCGGCATTTGGGGAAGCTGCTTGATGGTATGCCTGTTGGGAAGTCAGCGAGTGGAGATTTCCTGTTTTGATCTGCTAGCCAATAAAATTCAAGGGAATTATATCAACACAAAAAGGAACACCTTTAAATGTTTCTTCTCTTTATTCAGGTTCTCTACTGATAGGCTTTTCTTTCCTTTGATTAATGTAATATGTAAACCAGTAACAGATGATGAATGTCTGGCTTGTGTCCTGATTTCATGAAGCAGGCCTTAGCCTGCTCACCTCCCTCTTTCTGTTCCCATGCTCTCCTTGCATTCGTATTTCATAAAGTGAACCAGACAAAAGATCTTTGTTAAAAACTGATTTTGAGTGGGAAAGATGATTTGGCTTAGTTATGGTGCCATTCAGTTTTCTGTCCTGGCCTATAACAGGCTCACAGGACCACAGGATGTTAGGGGTTGGGAGAGACCTCCAGACATCGAGTGCAATCCCCCTGCCAGAGCAGGACATTTAACCATACAATCTAGTGCAGGTCACACAGGAACACATCTGGACAGGTCTTGAAAGTCTCCAGACAGGGAGGTTCCACAGCCTTCCTGGGGAGCCTGCTCCAGTTCTCTGTGACCCTTATAGTAAAGAAGTCCTTCCTCATGTTGAGGTGGAACCTCCTGTGCTGCAGTTATATCCATTGCCCCTTGTCCTATCATAGGGCACAACTGAGCAGAGCCTGTCCCCTCCCTCTTGACACCCAGCCCTCATATAGTTATAAACATTTATTAAATCCTCTTTCAGTCATTTTCCCAGACTGAAAAGCCCCAGGGCTCTCAGCCTTTCGTCACAGGCCACATGCTCCAGTCCCTTAATCACCCCTGTAGCCCTCCATTGGACTCTCTCAAGTAGATCCCTGTCCCTCTTGAACTGGGGAGCCCAGAACCAGATGCGGTATTCCAGGTGAGGTCTCACAAGGGCAGAATAGAGGGGGAGGATAACTTCCCTTGATCTGCTGGACACACTGCTCTTAATGCACTCCAGCATACTATTGGCCTTCTTGGCCCATTGCTGTCCCATGGAGAACTTGTCCACCACAGGGCTGCTCTGCAGCAGACCACCTCCCAGCCTGTACTGCTGCAATTTATTATTCTTTCCCAGATGCAGGACTCTGCATTCATCCTTGTTGAACCTCATTACGTTCCTCTCTGCCCAGCTCTCAGTCTGTCCAGGTCTTGCTGAATGGCCTCACAGCCTTCAGGTGTCTCAGCCAAGCCTCCCAAGTTTGGTATCATCAGCCAACTTGCTGAGCAGACCTGCTGTCCCATCATCAATGTCATTGATGAAGATGTTGAACAGGACTGGACCCAGCATTGATCCCTGGGGAACTCCACTAGTTACAGCTCTCCAGCTGGACTTGGCACCACTGACCACCACTCCTTGGACTCTATTGTGTAGCCACTTCCTAATCCATCTCACTGTCTGTTCTTCTATCTCACACCTCCTGAGCTCGCTCACAAGTGTCAAAACCCTTGCTAAGGTCAAGGTGGACTACATCCAGTGGTCTCCCTGCATCTCCCCATTCAGTTACTACATCATAGAAGGCTATCAATTAGTGAAGCATCATTTCCTCTCGGTAAATCCATGCTGACTACTCCTGATCACCTTATTCTCTTCCATGTGCCTAGAGATGACTTCCAGACTGAGCTGCTCCATCGTTTTTCCAGGGATGGAGATGAGGCTCCTGATCTGTAGTTTCCTCTTTCTTGCCCTTTTTGAAGACTGGAGTGACTTTGGCTTCCCTCCAGTCCTCAGCACCTCTCCTGTCTGCCAGGGTTTTGCAAAAATGCTGAAGAGTGGTAGAGTGACAACATCAGGCAGCTCTTAGCACTCTTGGGTGCATCTCATCAGGGCCCATGGGCCTGTGAATATGCAGTTCATCTAACTGATCCTTAACCCAGTCTTCATTGACTGGTGGAAGGTCCTCCCTCCTCCATTTGTCTTCTCCATCCAGGGTCTGGACTTTATAGGGGAGTTCAGTCTTAGGAGTAAAGACTGAAGCACAGAAGGCATTCAGCAGCTCTGCCCTCTCTGCATCCTCAGCTCTCAAGGCTGCCTCCTTGTTCAGCACTGGTCCCACACCTTCCCTATTCCTCCTTTTACCACTGATATATTTGAAGGAGCCCTTCCTGTTCTCTTTTACTTCCTTTGCCAGTTTACGTTCCAAGAGGGCTTTGGCTTTCCTTGTTGCCTTCCTACATGCCCTGACAGCTTCTCTATAGCTCTTGCAAGTGACAAGTCCCTTCTTCCATGAACTGTAAGTTTCTTTTGTCCATGAGATTTCCTTCCAAAGCTCTTTGCTTGTCCATGCAGGTCTCCTGGCACATCTACCTCACTTTTTTACTCAGGGGAGCACACCTACCTTGGGCTTGGAGGAAGTGGCATTCAAAACTGACCAACTTTCTTGGGTTCCTTTACCCTCCCGAGTCTTAGCCCCTGGGATTTCTGCAAGTGTATCTCTGAGCAGTACTAAGTTAGCCCTGGGCTGTAATCCTACTTACTGCCCTGCTTCTACCCTGTATAATACTAAACCTCACCATGTCATGATCACTGTCACTAAGGCTGTTCCCAGCCTTGATGTCCCCAACCAGTCATTCTTTATTAGTTAATACCAGGTCCAGCAGTGTGCCTCTCCTTGTTGGCTCCTCCCCTACCTGCATCAAGAAGTTATCATTGACACTGCAAGAGCCTTTTGGCCTGGCCGTGCGGGGCCGTGCCTGGCCGTGCCTGGCTGTGCCTGGCTGTGTGGGTTTGCCAGCAATTATCAGGGTGATTGAAGTCACCCATGAATACCAAGGAGTGTGTTCTGGAGGCTATCTCCAGTTGACTGTAGAAGGCCTCATCAACATCTTGATTTGGTAGTCTATAGTAGACACCATCAACAGTTTCACCTCCCTTTCCACATCCCTTAATTCTTACCCATAGTCTTTCAACCTGTTCTACCTCCCCCCTTGGACAGAACTCAATACATTCCAGTTGTTCTCTCACATAAAGAGCAACATCACCACCTCACCTGGCTGGTCTCTTTCCTGACCAGTACATAGCCATCCATGACAACACTCCAGCTGTGGGAGCTGTCCCACCATGTGTCAGTGATTCCAATTATGTCACAGCCATCCTAACACAGATCTCCAGCTCCTCCTGCTTATTCCCCATGCTCCCTGTGTTGCAGCCACTGTTCTGAGGGCAGATGCTGGACACATGCAGAGTGCCGGACTCCTTAGCTGACCAATTCCTTAGCACACTGCGTAGAGCAACACAATAACATTCCATCTGTGCCAAGAACAGCATCCTCACGTTGGCACCCTTTGATTGGAACATGCTGCAGAAGCCACCTCCTTGACATGCTGGCACCTCTTGTGGGGAAAAGATTTTAGCTTATGTATGTGGTTGGATTTTACTGGTTAAGCAATTGATTAAAAATACATAAACAGGCACTGTGAGCAGTAGTCCCTTCAGTTAGGGCCTCAGGTTAGGAATGGCTCTGGGGGTTTAGGGCTGCTAGGGACCTCTGTTAGCTGTTTCTGGCTAAGGCTTCAGTGTAGGGATGCTGCTGAAGATATACTTGGGCCTTATGTTAGCTGCTTTGTTAAGGGCTTCTGGGACTTCTTCTGTAATTAGGATTCTAAGACTCTGTAGTGCTGGGGATTCTACAATGCAGTGGTGCTGGAATCACTGCTATATGGCAGTGGGGTTCACACCTTCATTCTTCTCCTGCTGGCCCCTGTCTTGGTCCAGAGGGGGTAAAATTAAAGGCACAAACGAGGCCGGATATCAAAAGCAAGGCTACTTATTAACAGAAGGAGGGACAGAGAGAGGAAAAATGGAGAAACAGAGAAAGCAGGAAAGGAATCACATTACCACCCCCTAGCCCCAAGACAATTTGGGTCCTAGGAATTCTGAGGAAGGGTGCTGCTACTTTGTCTTGGAGGAGATGTCATCTTTGTTGGCTTGTGCTGCCCTCTCTGGAGGAAACGGGGGAGAGATCTCCAAGTCTAAGTCTTTGAGCAGCCTCCAGTATGTGGTGTCTTCAGGAAAGATGTCTTTTCTCCATAAGTTCTTCTTTTCTTCTTACAGAAGGCATGGAGAGAGAGTTCCTGGTCTGCTACTTCCAGGTTGTGTGGTGATGTCTTTTTCTCTCTGCATCTTTTTCTCTCTGTTCGTTGCTCTCTCTCTGAGCTGCTAAGGCTCAGTGTCTTTTCTTCAGTTGATTGCAGCTCCCCCGGGCCATCAGACAGGTTGTTCACAGCAATCTTACCTTTTTGTTGGATATTCCAGAGGGTCTTTTCACCAACCCCTCCCTGGGTAGCTGTTGTCTGGAGAGGAGCAAAGGTGATTTTATCTTTGTCGATTCACATCAAGAGAGAAAAGATTCAGTCTCTTTCAGCCCCTGAATCAGGGGAAAACAAGACCCTCCACTGGTATACAAACATTACAGAGAGGGACTTAATCCCTTGGTTTTCACTCCGACCATTCCCAGCCACCCCCATGGCCACTGACCTACCAGTGAGCCCTGCATGTGCTGATGTTTTCCTGTTGGCTGTTACTGCCACAGGAGCCCTGGGCTTAGCTGTGTGAGACTTCCACTGTGCTGCTGTGCCCCCAGCATGCTACAGGGCAACGGGCTGAAGGCCCTTACCAGCCCCCCATCCCTCCTGGTGTGTTATCCCTCAGCTTGTCACATGAAGGCCTGGTGATATCATCATTCCCATTCTCTTTTGCATCCACCTGATCATTCCCAGGTTCTACTGTGAGTCCTAGCTCATCGATAGCCCTTGCATCTTCCCCAACACATGGCTCATGATCCTCTACCTCCCCTGACATAGCAGTGGAGCTAGCACACCACCAGCACACAGCCAGCACTCACTTGTTGCCACTGCCCCCTGTTGATGGGGTGTGGGAGGTGGGCAAGGCAGGAGGTTGTTTTCTGCCTTGACCATGGATTTGCCTCCACTCTCTCTTTTCCTCCTTTCGTTCTGGAAGAGGAAGAATTGAGATCATCCCCCTTCACCAGTTTGGATATGGAGGTTTTTAATTCCTCCTTCAGCTCTTTCATGCAATTTTTATCTCTCCAGACAGCGTTTCAGTGGCTGAGACCAAAGAAACACATGTGAGACTATCCTCCAGTTGCCTCATTTGGTCAGTGAAATGGCCACAATTCTATTTGCCAGAATAGCAGCATAAATAGGAGGAGTTTAATGAGCTTCTTGGCAAGACCTCTTCCTACAGGAACTTCATCAGGATTCAGAGCACCATGATTGCCATAAATTACTTCTCTCACCGCGAACTCTCTCAAACACTTGATTCCCTTGTCATGGTAGGACCCAACAGGCCCAGCACAAACCCAGACAGACCCTAATGTGTCTAGACATGGTCCCTCTCCCCACCCCTCCTTCCTGCAGAAAGCCAAGGTAACACAGGAAAAGGAGCAAAGGGGACAGGACCAAGTGTGTCTGGTAAACAACCTGCATCTGGGGTAAGGGCACGTGTGCTGCTCACTGCTCCTGCCTGACCAGGCCTATGGTTCTGCCTTTCATGGCCACAGCCTGGCAGAGCCCTTTTCATTGGGTAACCATGTCCTGGCTTCATTTGCCTTATTGGCCCACTTGAATCTCAGGCAGGATTTATATACAGGCCAATCTCTAGTTGTCTTGCCTTGCTTAAGCCTTGCCTTGCTTAAGCCTGCTTGGACCTTGTCTGGCTTGAAGTTGCCTCAAGTTACATTGCCTCCAGAGCCTGGGATAAAGGCAGGAGCCTACACACTGCAAGCTATGAGAGAAGCCATGAGCTTAGGAGTCAGAGCCAAGCCTGCATACCCTTGCAACCAGGATTTTGCTGTGCCTCAGTTTCCCCAGGACAAAGCCAGCGCCCGTGGCGAAGAACGCGTCGAAAACCACCCGCCATCCGCTGAAGCCAGACCAGCCATCGACGACCGCGTGGCATTCCTGCCGGCAACCTGCCGTGCCTGGCTCATGAGAGCACCCCAAAGCCCCACCAGATACACACAGCAGCGCTTGGGAGCACTTGGGTGGAACCAGCTGTGAGTAGTTAAATCATTGCCGCTTTGGCTTAACGGTGCTGGTCGAGTGTCCCCCTGTGGTCGAGAGCCTTTCGCTCCTGGGGATTTTCTCTTTCCATTCTTTCCTCCTGGTTTGCATAAAATTGTTGACATTGTTATGGTTGCCTAAATCCTGTACATTCCCATTGTAAATATATTCTCACTGTACATCAAACCTTTTTGATAAGTTTTGGCACTCTTTCATATTAATAAAAGGTTGTTGATATTTGCCATATGGTTGATAAATTAAGGAACTATATTCCTAAACATCCCTCATCTCTTGCATCCCATTTTTGAGGGGTCCATCAGTGGTCATCCCTGGATGGATATCTCATTAGCATAGCAAATAAAAGGCATGGCCACAGAGGAGCTCTACCATGGCAACTGCCTCAATACTTGTCAACTCTGCTATCTTTTGTGAGAATCCCCAGCTGGGCTGCTGACCGTTCGGCCAGGAGCACCTGTGTCAAAGCATCTTCCCAAACAGCCAGTTCAGTGTTCCCTCTAATATAATCTTTTCTTACATGCCTAATTTCCTGCCTCGGTGCATTTGCTGACTGCATGTCATCCTTATCATCTTCATTATCATCATCTCCCTCGTCCTGCTGTCCCCCTGTTGAAAGCCTTTGTAGGATCTCCTTGAGTTCAGAAGCACTTCCTTTGGGTCCTGATCGATTAGGACTTGTACCACATTTAGCATCTCCATCATCCACTGCTGACTTCACTGAGTTAGCTAGACCTTTTAAGACAGACCTTGTCTTCCTCATCACCATCACCCTGAACAATTTTCTTGTTTTGACTTCTGGTCTGCATTTGAGAAGTCCCCTGCAAGGGGTCATCTAAGACTGGTTTGGTTTTCTTTCCCTTTGCTTTATGGGGAGAACTTGGATCAGAAAGATCCTTGTCCTCAGGCTTCTTATCCAGAGTAGCAACTAGTTTTACTGGCGCCGCTTGGAAAAGTCACCGCGGGACCGGCCGAGGCAGAAGGGGCTTGCACAGGAACAGTGGCACCGGGTGCTCTTTGCGACCTTGCTGCCGCCCCTGCTAGACGCTTCTGGTCCAGCCGCTGCGAGCTGAAGTCTCTCTGCCTTGGTAATGGCCTTTGCCTGGGGTGCTGCCAGTACCACTGCCTTTACTGGCTGTATCGGGAGGTCTTCCGGCGCCCTTTCATAGTATACCCTCTCTGAACCGCAGTTGTCTCAGTGCAATTCTTCCGCCTCATCGTTACGAGCGGTTTTACTATGCAGATCGTTATGCAGGGCCATTTGCGGCTGGGCAGGGGCCACCGGCTCTGGCACCGGCTCCGCTTTTATGGGCGCCGGCGCGGGGTCTGCCACCACCTGCACCGCCGCTGCCGCTTGTGGCCGGGCAGGGGCTGCCGGCGCAGCGCGGCTCTCCGCTGATGCCCCGGGAATGAAGGGGTCACCTCCCTTCGCTGCTTCTCACCGGCGCTGCCGCGGTTTGCCCCTGCCTGTATCGGTGGGGGGTTAGTTTGCCGTGGCGGAGTATGTGCCAGAGGCACCCATAGCACCTCTTCATTCCGTATTTCTGGATCAGTGGGAAATGGGGGATCTGGGGTTTGCTTTTCCTTTCTAAAGGCGAAGGGGCCACGCACTTTTTCGCACGCTGCTTCTGTCTTCTCCCCCCTCCCCCACTATGATCCAAACCTGCTGCTTTGCTAGCCGCAGCACTTAGCTCCCCACTGCTGCCTGCAGAAAAGGTAAACACCTGCCTAGTTTTACGTCTTTTTCTCGACAAAGCTATAGCCAAGCCTCACTAAAGACAGCAAATTCAAGCACAGAAGACAAGCCATTGTAGGAGTCAAATCACTTAAGTAATTCACAGTCACTCCAGAAACACAAGTGGAACATGTACTGAAAAGTTACCATATTTCACATGTCCGACAAGACCAAGGCAGTAATCACCAGCCCCCCAAAACATTGCCTTCACCGAGTTCCACAGCTTCGTTGTGGCTTCCTTGATCTGAGCAGTAATTAATCAAGCAAGCAATGCCCCACATTGCATAGGCTCCAATGAATTTTGTAATATGGTGGGTTGAAGTTCCCCCCAACATTAGATTTGCCAGACCAGCTCAGCTGGAGGCAAATGGAAGCTGTTTACAACTACACTCTACAATGGAATTCAGTGCATATGTACAAAGTACACAGCATTCACAGGATTTACAGATATTTACAATTAATAAATGGCACAAGAACCCCCCTGGCCAAAGACCAGGGGAGCAGCCACACCTTCTGCCTCCCCTGCTTCTCCTTTCTTACCCCCCTGTACACAAAAAGCACAAGAGGCAGAGCAGAGAAGCCAGTCACAACAAAAAGCGATGCAGCCAAGGTCGGTGAAGCCAGGAGAAGCATCAGCCAGAGCCAAAGAAGCAAAAAGAGTGAAACAGGTTTTGCACAACTAGTTGAAGTCCACTGTCTTTCCAATGGGATTGCTTAGAATTATCATTATTTTCCTTTGTAGAATACAGAATTAACCAGGTTGGGAAAAGACCTTTGAGATCATCGAGTTTTTACACCCAGGGTGATTTATTTGCATTCTACTACTTTCTGTTCAAGATATGTGGAAAATTTTTAAAGGCATAGCCTAAGATTACCACAGGTAGGGGGAGGTTGGCAAGGCAGGAGGTTGTTTTCTGCCTTGACCATGGACTCTCTCTTTTCCTTTAGGTTACTGCCTTCAGCCTGGTGGGGGAAGGATGCAGGGGGTACTTGACCCTCAATATTTTTTATTGGGTGTTCCTGACTCTTCTTCAGGGCAGGCAGAGCCTGGCTCCACCAGTAACACTACTGCATGAGTAACACATGGCTGCTGTGTAGCTGTCTGCTGTTGACAAGGCACAAAGGAAAATGGAAAAACCCAGGAAGGAGTATAACAGGAACTACAGATGTGTACCTTTGGAAATAGCTCCCATTTATGGTGCCTTGGACATAAAACAATGTTAGCTATAATGAAAGTCTGCCACCTCAAACTTTCTCAGAAGGCCATCAGGCTAAAGCAGCAGAAAAGATGTGAAGAGCAGCAGCTGTGCTCATCTCTGAGTACATGGCTACCATTGCAGCCACAGCAGGGCTTTTGAATTAAAAGGAGTCTTTAAGAGGAGGGTCAGCCAGTTACCCAAAACATACAGAGAATCAGAATCATAGAAGGGCTTGAGTTGGAAGGGACCTTAAAGATACCTGATTCCAACCCCCCCATGCCACGGGCCTCACAGTAGACCTGGCCTCATCCAGCCTGGTCTTAACCACTTGCAGGGATGAATAGTCCACAACTCTTCTGGGCAGCCCTTTCCAGTGTATCATCACCCTCCTAGTAAAGAACTTCTTCCTAATGTCCAGTCTTAATGTCCTGCCGTAACCATTGTCCTTTGCCCTAACCCTTATAGGAAGTCCCTCTCTAGTTTTCCTATAGGCCCCTTTCAGCTACTGGAAGGCCACTGTAAGGCTCCAGAGCCTTCTCCAAGCTGAACAGACCCAACTCCCTCAGCCAGTCCATGAAGGAGAGATGGTCCAGCCCTCTGATCATCTTTGTGGCCCTCCTTCGACCCTCTCCAACAGATCCATGTCCTTCTGTTGGGGGGTCTAGAGCTGGATGCAGTACACCACATGGGGTGTAACCAGAGCAGAGGGGCAGAATCACCTTGACCTGCTGGCCATGCATCTTTTGATGCAGCCCAGGATATGGCTGGCTTTTTGGGCTGCCAGCACACATTGCTGGCTCATGTCAAGTGCTTCATCAACCACACCCCTAAGCCCTTCTGTGCAGGGCTGCTCTCAACCCACTCATCACCCAGCCTGTATTTGTGCTTGGGATTGCCCCAACCCAGTGCAGGACCTTGCAAACTTGGCATTGTTGAACTTCATGAGGTTGGCATGGGGCCACCTCTCCAGCCTGTCAAGGTCCCTCTGGATGGCATCCCTTCCCTCCAGCACGTTGACTGCACCACACAGCTTGGTGTCATCCACAAATCTGCTGAGGATGCACGCAATGCCACTGTCTATGCCACCAACAAAGATGTTAAACAGCACCAGTCCCAGTCTCAATCTTCGAGGGACTCCACTTGTCACTGGCTCCCATTTGGATACTGAACCATTGATCACAGCTCTTTGAGAGTGGCCATCTAGCCAATTCCTTATCCACAAGTGGTTCATCCATCAAATCCATGTCCTTCCAATTTAGAGACCATGATGTTGTGTGGGACAGTGCTGAACACTTTGTGCAAGTCCAGGAAGATGTCATCAGTTTATCTTCCCCTATCTATTGATGCTGTGACCCCATCATAAAAAGCCACTGAATTAGTCAGACAGGATTTGCTGGATTAATTTGTACAGCAGGTGAGGTCATGACAGTTGTCACCAACTGCCTCATTTTCTGTGTGCCCTATCAGAGTCCTCAGGAGGATCTGCTCCAGGATGGGCACTGAGGACAGGCTGACTGGCCTTTAGTTTCTCTGAGTCTTCCTTACCTCTCTTTTTGAAAATGGGGCTTATGTTTCCCCTATTGCAGTCAGTGGTAACTTCACCAGCTCACCATGGCTTTTCAAATACTGTGGAAAGTGGCTTTGCAACTTCATCTGCACCCTCCCTCTTGTCCTAAGGATCACAGAGTCACAGAATTGTTTAGATTGGGAATGATAAGAATATGGTTATCTTTATTTTTCTTGAAAACCCCATCCCAAAACTATGTACAAAACTGATTAAATGATTGGCAGGTTCTGTTTGGTCACAAATTCTACCAGGATGCTCTTGGGCAACTTTAGTACAATTCAGAGAATTCAGAAAATGGAAGAGGCTAAGCCACAAAATAGCTTCACCCCACTTGTAAAACAGAGACAACCCAGGAAAGCCAATGAGAGTGCATATTGTGTACTCACCAGGACGGGGCAGGGATTTGGAGATGGTCCCCAGGTCTCTCTTTGGTGGCAGGCTCCAGAACTGCAGGTTTTATAATCTGATTTGTGGGTAAGGTGGCACAAATCCAAAGGGATCTGCCAGAATCAAAGTGTCCTTAGACACTGCTGCCACGAGGGGAAACTCGCGAGCAGCAGCACTCTGAACAGTGCAAGCAAAGCTGCAGTTTTATGGCAGGCAGGGAGCAGGACCCCAGGGCAGGCAGGGCCAGGGAGAAGCCAGGTCCCGGTGCTGGTTTCTCCAGCTTCGCCACAAATGCAGAGCGAGTCCAAGATGAGCCAAACGAGAGCGGAAAATGAGAGCGCGGCCACGGCCTGCTCGCTGTGTTTAAGGCTTTCCTAGACAGTGTGGCCAGTGCCAGCGTATCCTGGGTGTGAAGCACCCTGCTAATCATAGTTCCCAAGCCCAGCGCACTTACCCCACAGGCAGATACCTGTGAGGGACCTCCGGCCCGGCAGGGAGAATGGAGCCTTTTACCTGTCCCCAGGGGCAGGGGAAGGCAATTCAGCACCTTTGTCTTCCTCCATTCAAACCTCCACTGATGGAGGTGGGGGAAGGGGGTTTGGAGCATCCTGTATCAAGAATCATAGAATGTTAGGGGTTGGAAGGGACCACTAGAGGCCTAGTCCAACCCCTCTGACAAAACAGGATCACCTAGGGCAGGCCACACAGGAATTCATCCAGGTGAGTTTTGAAAGTCTCCAGAGAAGGAGACTCCACAGCCTCTCTGGGTAGCCTGTTCCAGTGCTCTGTCATGAGTTCAACCATTTCATGGTCACTGCAGCCAAGGTTGCCTTTGAGCTTCAGATTTCCCACCAGCCCTTCGTTGTTGGTAAGGACAAAACAGTCCAGCACAGCACATTTCCTCATCAGCTCCACTACCACTTGGAGGACAAAATTATTATCAATGCGTTTCAGAACCCCTTTGGACTGCTGATGCCTTGCTGTGTTGTTCCTCCAATAGGTATCAGGGTGGTTAACGTCCCCCATGAGGACCAGGGCTTGTGAACAAAACGCCATTCCTATCTGTCTCAGAAATGAGAGACTCAGCTACAGCACCTCTTCTAAGCACTGCTGTAAAGAGCATGGGAAAAGAAAAGTATTGCTGTCTGCTGTCATCATAGCTGCCTTCCTGTTGTGCTAACAGGCTTCCTGGAACCTCTCCACACCAATGATATTGCATACACCTCGTCTTTCCACCTCTTCCACAACAGTTGTGTGATACTGATTTTACTCTGGTGTGAATGAAGAGTCAACCATTCTGGTTTATGTTAAAGAACCAGAAGAAACTGTGTTACTGTGTGCAGTCACTAGCTATTACAATAGATTCTTTATTTCTCCTGGCCTTTAGCTGCTGTAGTGGTGACTATAACCTATTTCCAGTTCCACAATGTGAACTTCCTCTGCCTTTTTGTAAAAATCAGGTCTGCATCAAGCATGGCCATAAGTTGGTGAGTTTCTAGAAGTTTTCCTTTGATGCCCATCACTGAACACACTACTGAAAAGAACTGCATTAGGAAAGAAAAATGTGCAGTTCTCTTTATAATAGCAGTTTGTTTAATCTGAAAACCCTGCTCTGAACATATGTGACTAAGAGACCTTTGAGCTCTCAGTGCACTTCAGCTGGTTTGGGCTGGAATCCATGTGGTGCTTCATGACAGACGAAGTAACTGGGGACAAAAATTGCCCCCTCAGCATAACTTTTTGGGGAATAGGTAAGGCAATACAACATTAATGTTGTATTTGATGCATGATACATTTTAGAGATTAAACCAAGGTTTTTAGTGGCAGTATGTTTTACAGACTGGCTTATGGTTCAGCACACTCTGGAATATTGTGTAAAATTAGAAGTGTCTCGTGGCACAGACTAAGAGAGCAGTCCATACACCTTTGCAGCAAAACTTTCCCAAATGGCACTTTTCTTTTAAAAATAAATACTAAATGCTAATCCTTTTCAGTCTGAGGAATATTAGGAGTGTGGCTGTGAAATGTGATAGGAAAAAAATCAACACAAACTGATTGGAGTGTTCCCCTGGGACTATTGTAGAGTTTAATATGTCAGAGACAGGTTTGCTGACAGCTATGAGCATGCACAAACATTGTACTTTCAGTATTAAGGGAGAAGAGTTAGGTCACTGTGGATTAGATACCTTGCTTGGTTTCCTTTAAAGCCATAAGAGGTAGAGAGTGCTAAGCTGCAACTGGGAAGAACAGATACTGCCTTCTGAGCGGCAGGGCAGATGCAATGTAGATCCTAAGTCTTGCTTTGTAAACTCTTAATTTACACTATTACACCATTAATTCATGCTTTATTACTGAGCTTCTGTTGGCTTACTGGAAAAAGTGCCAGTTTGTGCTGCAGTTCTAATTAAGCAAGTACCTGTGCTTTAATGAAAACATCTCTAGTGCAGGTTATGGGGGTGTAAAGACTTTCCTTGTTAGGTTTTTTATTTATTTAGTATAGATTATGAAGTTAAATGTGGTGAGGGATTTGAAGGGCGACAGAAAGAGCTTCTGGATGTACATCAGTAACAAGACAACCACAATAAAAACCCAGACACAAAACGAAATGTAAACAATTAGGGAGGCATGGGCCTGCTGCTGAATCGTACAGGGGACCTGGTGACCAAGGACAAGGCAAAGGCTGAGCTACTCAGTACTAAGATGTGCCATCAGGATTCTGAGGGCCCTGGGGATAAGTGGCAAGGTCCAGCAGGGTGAAGACTCAGGAGAGGGTTCTGTGACTGCAGTGCCATGGTGTATGATTATCAGCGTTGCAGGAAGGATAGGCAGGCCTGGTGAACTTGAGGCATGGGCAGGTGGCGCTGGACATCAGGTTGGATGCTTACAGTTGGCAATGAGATGGTGGAGACCCTCTGGGTAAGGATGAAGGGGAAGACAAGTAAACCAGATGTTGTTGTGGCAGTCTGCTATCAACCACTCATCCAGGACAATGACAGCAAGGAACTATGGGATATCTCTATATCAACCACCCTTGTCCTTATGGGTGATTGATCTGGGAACATCATACAGCAGACACAAACAGGTCCAGGAAATTGCTGAAGCACATCTTGGTGCAGGTCTTAAGGGAGCTTACTAGGACAGGGACCCTTCTAGATTTCTTTGTAAATAGAGAGGGTCTCTGTAATGGTTTAGCACAAGGGCTAAGCTGCCTGCTCCCCCAACACAAAAGTGAGGGGAAAAGTAACACAGAAACCTCAGGGTTGAAATAAAGAGAGAAGAGTTTAATGTAACATAAGATATCATCATCACAATGCATAATTACCTTAGCTAATAATCTAATTAGTCTAATAATACAATGCATGATTACCTTAGCTTAGCCTATTTGCAGAAGAAGTGCAGTGAAATCCAGGAAAAAATCAGCATAGAACAGAACACCAAAAGCAGTGAGCTACCCCACACCCACATGTGTCCCTGCCATCCCTGCAGGGGACAGAAGAAAAAGAGCCAAGTACCCAAGAAGCCAGAACCCAGAAGCAAAACCCAGATCAGGAAACCTCCCATGCTGCAACCTGGACTTCAGGCCCCATAATACTTTGCTCCAGTTAACACTTTTTGAAGCTGGCATGACTGCAGCATGGTATCCATGCAAACTGAACTATAGAAAACTCCACCTAAGCATAAGAAGTAAAAAGTTTTACTGTGTCTATGAGTATGCATTAGAACATGTTTCCTGGAAAGGTTGTGGAGTCTCCAATTGGATAAGGCCCATGGCAACCTGTTGCAGTCGAGTCTGCTGTGAGCAAGCTGTTGGAACAGCTGACAGATTCATTGCATTATTAAAGCCTGGGTTTTAGAAAAATCTTACCTATTTTCTGCAGTGCAGCATGCTCAGACTTACACTGCTGCAGCTCCCATGAATATGAAGCCAAATATTTCTTTTCCTTGCTCCGGCAAGTGAGATGACTCTGGAGCAGGTAAGAGATGGAAAAGCTGCAGTTTCCTAGCTGTCAATTAATACCATTTCCATTGTATAGTCACTCTGTGAATTACTGCACTATGTTTATGACTTCAGTTTCTGTAACTTTTCCTCTGATCCCTGATCATATAAAAGGGAAAACATTACTATGAAGTTCTCTCAGCAATTTCATAGACAATTAAAAGCTGCCTGTTTGTCTGCAGACACAGGGAGAGGATGGATGTCGTGTTTGGGAAGTACTGGTTGTCACAGTGTTTTGATGCCAAAGGGAGGTACATGCACAGTAACCTGAATATGCCTCACAGCTTACCTCAGAGAAGCGGTGGCTTCAGGGACTATGAGGAAGATGCTCCGATCACCGTGCTGGGCTGCACACAGGCAAGGCTGGTTGGTGAAGCCTTGCTAGAAACAAATACCATTGTAGACTACATCTACAGCTCCCCATCCCTGTGGTGTGTACAGACAGCACACAACATCCTGAAAGGGATGCAGCAAGAGAACAACCTGAAAATTCGAGTAGAGTCAGGCTTGTTTGAATGGACCAAGTGGGTCTCTGGGAACACACTACCTGCCTGGATACCCCCTGTGGATTTAGCTGCAGCTACTCTAAGCATTGATACAACCTACAGACCTCATATTCCTGTCAGCAAGTTAGTGGTTTCTGAATCTTATGATACATATATAAGTAGAAGCTACCATTAGAGGACACAGTCTCAGGCTGCGCCAGGGGAGGTTCAGGCTGGATGTTAGGAAAAAGTTCTATACAGAGAGAGTGATTGCACATTGGAATGGGCTGCCTGGGGAGGTGGTGGAGTCACCATCACTGGAGGTGTTCAGGAGGAGACTTGATGGGGTGCTTGGTGCCGTGGGTTAGTTGTTTAGGTGGTGTTGGATTGGTTGATGGGTTGGATGTGATGATCTTGAAGGTCTCTTCCAACCTGGTTTATTCTATGTATGTATTCTATGTATGTATTAGTGTGCAGGTAGAAGAAAACGACCCCTTGCATTCCAACAGTATGTTGGCTCTCCAGACTGAAATAAACACACACCACATACACAATTTGTGAAACACAGTTTGCTTTATTTAATGGGTGAGGTTTTTATGTCACTTGGCATTTACAGACCCAAGAGCTGCAAGCTGTCTTCTGCCTGTCACCTGTTTCTGTTTGTAATTGTGGCATTTGTGTAACACAGCGGTAGAGACCTTCATCCGGTTTCTAACTCATTTTACATTAAACATAGCAGTCAGAAGGATCCTAGCTCTGGGCAGTGTGTCTTGCACCTGTGTTTTTCAAAATCTCTGGGTTTTAGTCCTTGAAGAAAATCAAGTGAATTTGTGCCTAGACTTCATGGAGGACAATTATGAATCCATACAAAAGAATGGAATACTTAAAAGTACTTCATTTACCTCTGTACTTTATGCCTGTGCAAGAAGTAGATCCAAGGGGAAGCATTTAGTGACCTGCTGCACCACACAGACACACACAAGTCTGTGGGGCTGGTTGGGATCCACCCAAGGGTCCTGAGGGAGATGGTGAGAGCACTCATGATTATTTACCTTTATTTACCATACTCACAGTATCACAGTCTCACAGTATAACTAAGGTTGGAAGAGACCCCAAGGATCATCAAGTCCAACCTGTCCCAACAGACCTCACAACTAGACCATGGCACCAAGTGCCACGTCCAATCTCCCCTTGAACACCTCCAGGGACGGTGACTCCACCACCTCCCTGGGCAGCACATCCCAATGACGAACGACTCGCTCGGTGAAGAACTTTTTCCTCACCTCGAGTCTAAACCTCCCCTGCCACAGCTTGAGACTGTGTCCTCTTGTTCTGGTGCTGGTTGCCTGGGAGAAGAGACCAACTCCTTCCTGTCTGCAACCACCTTTCAGGTAGTTGTAGAGGGCAATGGGGTCACCCCTGAGCCTTCTCTTCTCCAGGCTAAACAACCCCAGCTCCCTCAGCCTCTCCTCACAGGGCTGTGCTCAAGGCCTCTCCCCAGCCTTGTTGCCCTTCTCTGGACACCTTCAAGTGTCTCAATGTCCTTCTTAAACTGAGGGGCCCAGAACTGGACACAGGACTCAAGGTGTGGCCTAACCAATGCAGAGTCCAGGGGCACAATGACTTCCCTGCTCCTGCTGGCCACACTATTCCTAATACAGGCCAGGATGCCATTGGCCCTCTTGGCCACCTGGGCACACTGCTGGCTCATGTTTAGGTGGGTGTCAATCAGCACCCCCAGGTCCCTCTCTGTTTGTGAGCTCTCAGCCACTCTGACCCCAGCCTGTAGCTCTGCATGGGGTTGCTGTGGCCAAAGTGCAGCCCCTGGCACTTGGACTTGTTGAATGCCATCCCACTGGACTCTGCCCATCTGTCCAGTCGGTCAAGGTCCCTCTGCAGAGCCTTTCCACCCTCTAACTGACCAACATCTGTTCCCAACTTGGTGTCATCTGCAAACCTGCTGATAACTGACTCAACCCCCTCATCCATATCATCAGTGAAGATGTTAAAGAGGATGGGGCCCAGCACTGATCCCTGGGGGGGATCATTTACCAGCCATCCTGGCCACCTGAGGAGGTCCCAGATGACTGGAATGTAACACTCATCTACAAGAAGAGCTGGAAAGAGGATGCAGGGAGTTACAGACCCATCAGTCTGACCTCAGTGCTGGGGAGCATTTTGGAGCAGATCATCTTGAGTGCAGCACGTGCATAGCAGACAGGTGATCAGTCCCAGTCAGCACGGGTTCATGAAGGGCTGATCTCCTGATCTCCTATGTCATCATAGGTGACCCATGTAGTGAATGAGGGAAAGATTGTGGATGTTGTTTATGTGGCCTTTGACAATGTTTGCCACAGCACCCTCCTCCAGAAACTGGCTGCTTATGGCTTGGATGAGTGGATGATTTGCTGGACTAAGAACTGGCTGGATGGCCAGACTCAAAGAGTGGTGGTGAATGGACTTTAATCCAGTTATTACCAGTAGTTTTCCTTAGGGCTCAGTATTGGGGCCAGTTCTCTAATACCTTTTGAATGGTCTGGATGAGGGGATAGAGGACACCTTCAGAAAATCTGCAGACAGTACCAAACTGGGCAGGACCTTGAGGGTAGAAAAGTGGAAGGATCTGGATAGGCTGGATCAATGGCCTGAGGCCAATTGCATGAGGTTCAACAAGCCCAAATACCAGGTCACAACCACCCCATGAATGATACAGGCTCGGGGAAGATTGACTTGAAAGCTGCACAGCAGAAAAGGACCTAGGGGTATTGGCTGACCGCCACCTGAGTATGAGCCAGGAGTGTGCCCAGGTGGCCAAGAAAGCCAACAGCATCCTGGCCTGTATCAGAACCAGAGAGGTCAGCAGGACTGGGAAGTGGTTGTCTCCCTGTACTTGGCACTGGTGTGGCCACACCTCGAATACTGGGTTCAGTTTTAGGCCTCTCACTACAAGACAGGCATTGAGGTGCTGGAGCACATATAAGGAAGGGCAACAAAGTTGGTGAAGGGTCTAGAGCACAAGTCTTATGAGGAGCAGCTGAGGGAACTGGGCTTGTTTAGCACAGAGAGGCTCAGGGGAGACCTTACTGCTCTTTACAACTACATCAAAGGTGTCAGTCTGTTCTTCCAAGTAGTGAGCAATAGGAGAAGAGTAAATGGTCTCCAGTTACACTGGGAGAGGTTTAGATTGAACATTAGGAAATATTTCTCACAAAAAGGGTTGTAAAGCACTGGAATGGGCTGCCCAGGGAAGCAGCAGAGTCACTATTCATGGAAGCATTTCAAAGATGTGTAGATGTGGTGCTTAGTGACATTGTTTAGTGGTGTTCTTGGCTGTAGGGTAAAGACTCAACGATGTTAAGCTATTTTCTAACCTCAGCACAATTTTGAAAGCATAATTCTATCATGAAACAGGTTGCTTTAAGGCCTCAGAGGCTGACTTTTCATGGTAGTATGTAGGAATGTTCCAATCCCTCCAAATTTCAATGTGATAAACTTGGCCTTTAGCCGTATGCCAAAGTAGTCCTTTCCTTGTGTGAGTCTCCTGGGGTTTGATGATTACACTAAGTGGTTGATAGTCCTCTGAAAGACTTAAGTCAAAGCTCTTTAGCACTCCTCCAGTCTGCAAATACTTTGATCTAAATGCAACGTTCTTCCTAATTATGTTACAAAGAAAAGGGAAAGCCCTCATTTTAAGGCAGAAGACATGCAATGGATAGGTCTCATTGTGAAGGGTTCACCTGCTGGATGATGCTTGCTTAGTCAGGACACTCACCTAGTTGAATATAAAAATAATCAATTTCTTCTTTTGGCTAATGTGATTAAATCCAGCAGCTTCCAGGACCACTACTTCTGTTTTCCAGAAGTAAAACCAAAGATTTATTTGGGGGAATTAAACAAGACAGTTCCATTCAAACTGCAGATTTGACACAAAATTTCAAACAGTGCTAGGCTAAGGAATTTAAATTTTGAGTTACAATAGTTACTGCTAGGCCCTGTCTCCTTGGTGCCATGTATCTGCATGGCTGCTACAATAAAGTAGTGGTCTTATACTCCTAAGTAGTGTATGTCTTGCTTCTTACTCTGCTCTTTGTTCTTCCTAAGGAAGAGCTAAAACCCCTAACGTTTTGCTATGAGAAAGAATAAGACTCCACTGCAAAGTATTCACATGTGTATGTAAAAATATCATTAGCTGAGTCAAGCAAGGCGTAGACCACCTCAGTGATCAGCTACTGTTCTTGCAGAAAATGGAAAGTCTAAACTGCTTCACAGTAAATGATAAGGAAAAAAATGGAATGACTTTTTTGCAGCAAGGTACCTAAACAGTTCTGGTTTGAGACATGCTTTCTGGGGCCTTAGTACATGAATGTATTAAGTCAGTCTGCATGTGCTACTTTAAAGAGTTTTTTCTTTATGCATGTGACAAAATCTCTTTGCTGCTCTAGGTTTTTTGCTCAGTCTTAGCTAGTCCTGAGCACAGGATGTGTTTTGGAAGTATTTCTGCATTGTTTCTAAACCTATCTTCCCTGGACTGTTCTAGTATGGAATGCAGTGGAGCCCTTCAGAATAGTTTCCAACGCAATAAGAAGTTAATTTTGTATATACTGCCTTGTTTCCCGACAAACTTCTGAATTATGTCTGGTACCCTGTGGCTGACAGTGTGTCTTCATCTCTCTGACAGAATCTTGTAAGAAACACTGTCTACACCTTTAAAAGAAATGTTATTCCATCTTTTACCCACTAACATGGCAAAAAGTTAAATACAAAAGTTACCCTGGGTCGAATCAGAGTGTGCAGAGTGCTATAGCTATTCAACAAGCAATGATTTCAAGGAAACTACCTGTGTGCCTGTTTTAGCCCACAGTACACATAAAGCAGCTGCCAGGATAATCAAGTTTCACATATGTACTTTATTACTGAGCATGGATATAAGCAGTAAATGACAAACAGCTCCTTAATCTATTGTAAATCCACGCTCAGGCTTCTCTTGTGGGAACTTGTTCAAGCCTCTCCTATTGTAACAATTTGTGAAGTAAAATTTCCCTTTGCAGAAATTATCCTAGGTAAACTCAACATTCAAGCATTATTTTAAACCCCTCCTTGCCTGTGTTCTGCAAACTACCTGCAAGACTTGCTGTCTACCAGTGTTCTGGCATTGTAGGAGGTAAGCCTGAAAGGTTCAAGGCTGTTCAGGAAAGGCACAGTATGAAAAGGAGTGCCTTGAGTGCATGGAGCTTTCCCTTGGGACAGGTAATCCTTACCCATGGAGTGTATAGGTAAGGACCAGAGAACTGACCTGTGCTGTTGGTACCCTAGTAAGTATCTGCTACCAGATCACCTGATTGAGAAGAGGCACCGTGCCTCAAGAACTACTCTGCAGTTGGGGGATATTACAGTGCTGACAGCTATGTTTGGTGGAAAAAATCTCTACAGCTTTAATTAGCAGCTTGTACCATCTCAGCAATTTAACCACATTCTTATTGCCTGTAACTAAGAATCTTTACATCCCTATAACCAAAGCTTCCACATACATCTTCCCTTAACTAACAAAGTGTTCTTCAAAACCAGCAAGGACCTAAAAAAGAAAGTGATGACATGGTCACATACAGGAAAAAACATTCCAAGGTTCAAACAAAGTTCAAGAAAGCTTCCTCTCCTGAAGGCACTGGGGTCCACACCTCCTAGCTGGAAGACTCCTACCCAAAACAAACCCCACCCCCTCAGAGCCTATGCAGTGAATTCAAGAGAAGACGGACCTTCAACGTGGTGTGAGCAAGAAACTGAGCAATGGTTAGCAGGGGTTGGCATGAGGCTTAACTTACACATTTCATTGTATATTTATCCACAGTGAATTTCAACTGGTGTGCTAGATTTGTGGGAATGCCCCTAGCGCCCAGACTTGCACAGCTTTGTAATACAGTAACACCTTCCTGTTGATGCTGATTTCAGTGAGATCTTGAGGGGCTTTTCTCTTCCTGGAGGCCTGATACTTACACATTTTCCAAAACGTACTCTGGGCAAAGTGAAAGCTCTGAATCAGCAGTAAATTCTATCTGCTGTTGCCATCCTTTGTACTTGGGTACTAGTCTCTGAACAGTTGGAGATCACAAGGTTGCATGGTGGTCATCTTAAGGCCTTGCTGTGGCTGATCGTCCCTGCACTCTTCCAAACCCCTCTGCTCTGTGCAGTTTGGGTACAGAGACTGCAACTCCATGCCCATGAGAGATCAAGGAAAGCAGTGCCTCGTTGACTTCCCCTGGCGCTCCGACAGTACTCGCCAGCGGTGGCCAAAGTTACAAAGGTGAGGTGCTACAGCATCCTGCTGCCGCAGCGGCCTCTCGGGCAGGCCCTCGAGTCTTGGCCGCTCAACCTCGCAGAGAGGGAGGGAGGGGAGGAGGGCGAGAGGGGAGGAGGGCGAGAGGGAGGGCGAGAGGGAGGGCGGGGGGCAAAGAGGGGCTGCGTTGGACAGGCTCTCTGTCCCGCCCCCGGAGCGCAGCTCGCCTCACTCGATTATGCAACCCATGCTCGGAGGAAAGTTTAGTAATTTGTTTAAACCGTTCTGCAGCGTCACTGCCACCCTGAGCTGCGGCAGGCGGAGAGCCTCACCGGCCGACGCTGGCGGCTCGTATCGCGTCTTCGTCTGGGCACCTGCAGGAAGTGACAGGAGGTGAGTCGGGGGCTGGAAATAGCGTGGGCTAAAAGAGGCAGGACAGGAAGAAAAAGACGACCGTACGTAGCCAGGGCATTGTTGTAGCGAAGCTCCCGGCTGAACGGCAGCCCCGCGCCGCACCAGCCGCCTGTGCAGAGCGCTGCCGTCTCAAGAGCGCCGCTCTTCCGCCGCGCTCCGCCTGTTGCACCGCTTGGCTGCCTGCAAGGGCGTGCTGGCAAGGGAGCTTCGCGGATCGTAGGGATTTAGGAGCAGCCGGCTAAGTACAACCGCGACTAGCCCACGTCCTGTCCCCAGGTGCCGGTCGGCGCCTTGGCATCTTCCCGGAGCCGGGCGCTGCGATAGCAGCTGGCGAGGCAGGAAGCTTGAGAAAGTTCGCAGAGGCGGGGAGCAGCCCGGCCTGCGAGCTTGGGGCGGCACGGTCGCCGTTCCGTAGCCGTCGGCAGGGCAGGATGCTGTATTCGCAGCCCAGGGCCTTATCATTAATCCTCAAATCCCTATCAGGGATTAGAATCCCTTTCAGGATTAGAATCGCTGTGCTTGCCGACAGGCTGCTCCTGTCTCTGCATCACTGCCGACCGGCGTGAATGCAAGCAGGTTGCTTAAGCCAACTCTATCTTGCTTCCTTTCTTTGTACAGCACTGGGGCAGCACAGGATGAAACGCTTGCATTCAGAGCTACAGATGAGTGTGCTGAGGTGTGATGTATTGTGAGCTTCTCCTACACCACGCATATAATAAGGTGGTGACCAAAAGAGCCATCTTTGTACTTGTACTTCTGCACTCCTTATGTAGCTTCATGGTAAGGCCAGTAGGCTGTGTCACAGAGGTCACTTTATCCTTTTATCCCATTACTTCAGGAGCTGCCCCGTGGCTTTCAGTGGGCACTTCTCTGCAGATACAAAATTTAAGGTTCTTGGCTGCCCTCAGAGTTGGAACAGGCCTGGTATGTACTTAGTGGTTGTACAAATGTTTCCTATGTTCCTCTGCAGTTGTTTTGAGGCTTACACTGCTGTGGCACTAGTCCAGTATCTGATTGAGATTTCAGTCTGTCGATACTGAACATTTGTGATGACTGTAAGTGGTAGTTAGAAACTGCTACAAGGACAACAGTTTTTTTAACATACACTAATAGAACAGATTATGACTGCATTTGGGTCTGCACAATTGGGAGAATGGTGAAATCCATCTGGAATGCTATCATACAAGCCAGCAGCAAAGCACCAGGTAACTGCACCCTCACTCCTAACCCTTTCCAGTGGAATGGGGAGGTTAAAGGGTTGAGACCAAAGGACAGGGAGGACTCCCACCAGTAACATTACAAGCACACAGACTCGACTTGAGGAAACAACAGCATTTAATTTCAACAACAAAACCACCACCAACTTACCAATTGAATCAGAGCTGGATAATGAGAAATACAACCAGATCTTACAAACACCTCCCTTCCAGGCTCGTCTCTGCTGAGATTTCTCTACCTTCTTCCCCCTTGGTGGTGATGGAGAATGGGAGTTGCGGTCAGACCATCCCATGTTCTCTTTGCTGCTTCAGTGGGAGGACTCCTTGCAGTCCTCTTCTACAATATGTTGTTCCTCCTGTGGGAGGAACTTCATGAACTGCTCTAACCTGAGTCCATGCTGTGGGCTGCATCTCTTTAGGGACTGCTATAGTATGGGTTCAGACCTCCCAGCAACAAACTGTTCCACTTCAGGCTTTCCTCAGAATCACAGCCTTTGGGTGCAGTCACCTGCTACAGTGTGGCCTCCATGGGCTGCTGGTTGGCACCTGCCCTACTGTTAGTCTCCATGGGCTGCAAAGTCTCCCTGCTGTCTTACCATGGACTGCAGTGGAGTTTCTGCTGTTGTGCACCTTCCCCTCTGCTTCTTCACTGACCTTGGCATCCAAAGAGTTGTTCTCAAATCCCCAAACAAAAGTTCCCTCTTAAATATTTTTATCACACTGATTGTCTCTGTCTTGGCCAGAGGTGAGTCCAATTTGTTGCTGGGGGAGCTTCTTGAAGCTTAGAACATGAGAAAGCTCCCCTCTCACTACCAAACCCCACCAGCCAGGCCCAGCACACACACTTTGGGTAATTTAATGTATTTTCCTATTTTCTTAGTTGCAACTTAGTGGTTTTTCAACAGTTGTTTCCAGGTAGGTTTCACTTTTCTTTTTAGATGGCCTATGTGAATTATTCTGATGCACTGGTAGAAGCTTACTAGTTGCCTGTGAGATGTCTAAGGCCTCAGGTATGCTGCTGAAATAAAGGAGGTGTGTATGGTTCTGTGTAAGACACCTCTCCCCACTTAGCCTCCAGTCTTATGGTGGGCTAAAAGAACAATATAGAAGGTAAGAGGAATGAATGCACTAAAGCGCTTTGCCAGCTTTCCTTGTGGTTTCTTTATCTCACAGGATGCCTGTGCTGCCTCTAACTGATCAGTCTCTTTTCCTCCTGTTACTATTCTGAGACAAATGATACAGTCTCATGATTTTGTTGATGGAGGGGTAAAGTGGTCTGCCCAGATTCCCTCTCTGTCATTTGCAGTATATATGTGCCAGTGTCTCACTACCCTCATGGTGAAGAATTTCTTCCTAGCATCCAATATGAGTCTCCCCATTTCTATTTGCTCTATTCCCCCTAGTCCTGACACCCTAAGAAGTCCCTCTCCAGCTTTCCTGTAGCCCCCTTCAGATACTGGAAGGCCACAATTAGGTCTCCTCGGAGCCTTCTCTTCTCCAGACTGAACAACCCCAACTCTCTAAGTCTGTCTTTACAGGAGAGGTGCTCCAGCCCTAAGTTAGTTCTGAAGGGGACCCTGCTTGTGTGTCAGGCATACTACAGAACAGCTGCAGGTTATTTTAACAATGATAATTTTATTGTAGGAAAATGTGTCTCTTCTAGTAAAACCACACCATACCATTTTGGTTTTCCAGTATTTGTAAAATATAACTGATACCTCTTACAGGAGTATTTTGTCTAAAGCCCTGGTAGGCAGTGCTAAGTAACTGTACTGTGTTTTTCTGCTGCTGATTCATATTTTGAAGAGTTCTGCTGAAAGCAGACAAACATTAACAAATTATTTTACTGAAACCTCGAAACTCAGAGACATGAATGCAGTGAAATAGCTCTCTGGAAGAGAGGAAGAATGGAATTGTCACAAGTCGTGAGTTGTGCAGTCTGTGGATCAGCAGTGCTCTGTAGTTCTGGGATTTGGTGATTTGTAGCACACCTGACTGGAAAAATCGTGATCCCAGTTGCTTGGCTTCTCTGCCCTCCAGCTCCAAATCAGCTCTGTTATCCTAGCCATGGAACAGCAAAGTAACAAGTTGCTTCTCTTCATAACAACTGTAATCTTCACATGTACTTCACAATTCCCTTAGGGACAGAGATTGAGTGGTCACCTCTGATTCCTCCAGTGATATTCCTCCAGGACCCTTTCTTTTTTGTGTAGTTCTTCTTCATAGGAGCAACTGGTGCTGGCACTCACTGTGCCACTCAGCCAGACACATCAACCCACTGGAGGCTGAGTAGCTGCAGTGTTTCTTGTGGGGGCAGAGATAACTGCAGGGCCCATTTCAAGGGATTGCTCTAAGCCAGACCAAAAAACTGAAAGCCAGTCAAAAGGCCTAACAGTACAATTAAGGTGATGGAAGCATCCCAATGGTATATAACATTCTTGTTGCCCATTTCCATGCCATAGAAAGCAGAAATCCTCGTTATTAGAAAAGAATTTAATACCATAACCTAACACCACAGAACACAGCAGAGCAGCACTTCTGACCCCATGCCCAGAAGTGATGAACTGCACAAAAGCAATAACTGAAGGCAAGAAAGCCACACACAGAAACAACTCTAGAACTAAACAGATGGCTAAGTGCACCCAGTGGCCATCATACCCACGGGACCAGTGTGATGAATCTCGTAACAATTTGGACAAGTCCATTGAAACTTCAACCCTTCAAGACTCTCAAAGGTCTGTAATTCTCCCAGTTGGCCTATTGAAGTCAGACCCAGAATAGAATAGAATAGAATAGAATAGAATAAACCAGGTTGGAAAAGACCTTTGAGATCATTGAGTCCAACCTATCACCCAACACCATCTCATCAACTAAACCATGGCACCAAGTGCCTCATCCAGGCTCCTCTTGAACACCTCCAGTGATGGTGACTCCACCACCTCCCTGGGCAGCACATTCCAATGGCCAATCTCTCTTGCTGGGAAGAACTTCTTCCTGACATCCAGCCCCTGGTGCAGCTCGAGACTGTGTCCTCTTGTTCTGGTGCTGGTTGCCTGGGAGACGAGACCAACCCCCACCTGGCTACAACCTCCCTTCAGGCAGGTGTAGAGAGCAAGGTGGTCTCCTCTGAGCCTTCTCTTCTCCAGGCTGAACACCCCCAGCTCCCTCAGCCTCTCCTCACAGGGCTTTGCTCCAGACCCCTCCCCAGCTTTGTTGCCCTTCTCTGGACACCTTCCAGCAGCTCAAAATCTTTCTTGAATTGAGGAGCCCAGAACTGGACACAGGACTCAAGGTGTGGCCTAACCAGTGCTGAGGAAAGGGCTCAATGATTTCCCTGCTCCTGCTGGCCACGCTGTTCTTGATGCCGGCCAGGATGCCATTAGCCTTCTTGGCCAGCTGGGCACACTGCTGGCTCATGTTCAGCCTACTGTCAACCACTACCCCCAGGTTCCTCTCTACCTGGTTGCTCTCCAGCCACTCTGACCCCAGCCTGTAGCACTGCCTGGGGTTGTTGTGGCCAATGTGCAGAACCCGGCACTTGGATGTGTTCAATCTCCTGCCCTTGGACTCTGCCCATCTGTCCAGCCTGGCAAGGTCTCTCTGCAGATCTCTCCACCCTCTAACAGATCAACTCCTGCCCCCAGCTTGGTGTCACCTGCAAATTTACTGATGATGGACTCAATCCCCCTTTCCAGATCATCAGTAAAGATATTGAACAGGATGGGGCCCAGCACTGATCCCTGGGGCACACCACTGCTGCCTGGCTGCCAGCTGGCTGTGGCACCATTCACCACCACTCTCTGGGCTCAGCCCTCCAGCCAGTTCCTGGCCCAGCTCACAGTGCTGCTGTCCAAGCCAGGGACTGACAGCTTGGCCAGGAGTTTGCTGTGGGGGAGAGTGTCAAAAGCCTTGCTGAAGTCCAGGTAGACTACATCCACAGCCTGTCCCACATCCATCAGGTGGTCACCTGGGCATAGAAGGAGATAAACACTGGCCACCAAATAAACTGTCTCTTTTTAGCCCATATCTGGACCTAAACTCTAGCAGTTGCCCTATCATCCAATGATACCTTCCCAGCAGAGAAGGAGGACCAGGAAAAGGAGACCCACAGGTTGAAATGAACCCAGATTTAATTAACATTAAATAATAACTTCATGTAATTTCCAAATTCTGGGCAGTGTGGTCACTTACTCCTTGGGGTAAATTCCACATTGTAACATGGTACAAAACCAAACCACAACAAAGGACATAGGCTTTTGGGAAAGCCTGCTCCTTTTGTATTGATACAAGTTTGGAGAGGAAAAACTATTTGTGTGTGTCCTGGAATGAAGTTAAGATCAGTTTATAGCCTAACATGCATATAGAGAAATATTTTCACGAAGGGAGCATAATACAGACTTGCAGAGCCTCTTGAGAATATGATTGGTTTATAAAACTTCCCACCAAATTCACTAGCAATTAGTTCTTCACAGTTAGAAGTTAAAGCCTGAAGCAGTAAGGATGAATCTAAGGAAATGTTTCAGGATTCCATAATTCATCATCATTTTCTTGTTTTTACTTAATTGATCACGGTCTGTCAGGTTCCATCCGTCATCAGTTACCTTCCGTTCTGTAGCTGTCACATGCACTGTGCTCTAAAGCACTGGATGCAAGATGTGGGATGTGTTGGCAAGAGGATCAGAGCCAAAAGGATACCAGTTGAATACTTGTAGTGACTTTACATTGTTTCTTTCATTTCCCCATCTTTTCTTGTGTTTTCTTGTTCAGATTAATTGATTGTTTGTCTTTCTTGTTAAACACCTGGGTTTGCTTTGAGATTCCTTTCCAGAGGTCTTCTCCTTCCCTCAGACTTGCCCCTCCCCATTCGTTATCCCATGTAGAGTGTCTTTAGTGTAATCCATCAAGGGTAAGCATTTTCAAAAAGCTTTTTCTTCTTATTGCCTAATGAAGGAGGTGGTTGCTAAGAGGTTGTGGAAAGCATCATTAAAAGGGTCTGATTGGCCCTTTTCCTTACCTCTCATGCACAGGTTTCAGATCAGAATAAGTAAAGGGACAGTAGCATCCCAAGGTATTCCTTTACTGAAATTGTGTCAATGGACAGAATACTGGAAGGCTATGCCAGCCCTGCACCACCAGGAGATTCAGAGAGGAGCACAGCTGGAGGACAGGACCCAGGACTAACTGTGTTGGGGAAAACACATGAGTTATTTCAGATTTGTGATCTGGAAGGCAAAGGATTCATCACTTGTCAAGATATGCAGGTAAAACCAAATTGTCTGTGTGAAATGCACAAAGCTCCTAATTCTCTTAATGAGTTGAGACCGATTAATTTGGAATTAAAAATCGTAACATCTTCCTGCTACCTTTAAAGAGATATGTAGGATTTAAAATAATCTCTTCAGTGTCTTACATAATGCTTGCAACAAAAAAAAGGGGAAAATCCAAGTAAGTGAAGTTTAAAAACATGCCCCCAGGAAATTAATTTCATCCTTACTGAGAAAGTTGAAACTCCAGTAAATGAATTACTTAGCAGTTTGCCGCAGCCTCATGAATGTATCTTGCCCACCCATTTTAGCCTCTGTTTTTTCAGCAAAATCAGCAAAATCATGTAAGTTAAGTCTTTCACTTTGGTTTCACCTGTCAGGCAAGGTGAGCTCTCAGCTGGATCACCAGAGGAACATTATTCAATAATCACAACAATCTCACCAAATTGTTCTTAAATTGCTTGAGGGGGCAGAATCAGATTTGCTGAAAGAGTTGATGAATAAAAATCTAACAAAATCTTCTAAAAATAACTATGCCACAAAATCTTTTGGGTGGTTGGACTTGATGACCTTAGAGTAACGATTCTGTGTGGGTTAGAGGGGTCAGAGTGGCTGGAGAGCTGCCAAACAGAGAGGGACCTGGGGGTGCTGATTGACAGCCGCCTAAACATGAGCCAGCAGTGTGCCCAGGTGGCCAAGAGGGCCAATGGCATCCTGGCCTGTATTAGGAATAGTGTGGCCAGCAGGAGCAGGGAGGTCATTGTGCCCCTGGACTCTGCATTGGTTAGGCCACACCTTGAGTCCTGTGTCCAGTTCTGGGCCCCTCAGTTTAGGAGGGACATCGAGACACTTGAATGTGTCCAGAGAAGGGCAACAAGGCTGGGGAGAGGCCTTGAGCACAGCCCTGTGAGGAGAGGCTGAGGGAGCTGGGGTTGCTTAGCCTGGAGAAGAGAAGGCTCAGAGGTGACCTCATTGCCCTCTACAACTACCTGAAAGGTGGTTGTGGCCAGGAAGGGGTTGGTCTCTTCTCCCAGGCAACCAGCACCAGAACAAGGGGACACAGTCTCAAGCTGTGCCAGGGGAGGTTTAGACTCGAGGTGAGGAGAAAGTTCTTCACTGAGCGAGTTGTTCGTCATTGGGATGTGCTGCCCAGGGAGGTGGTGGAGTCACCGTCCCTGGAGGTGTTCAAGGGGAGATTGGACGTGGCACTTGGTGCCATGGTCTAGTTGTGAGGTCTGTTGGGACAGGTTGGACTTGATGATCCTTGGGGTCTCTTCCAACCTTAGTTACTGTGATACTGTGATACTGTGAAAATATGATTGGGTGTGCAACACGATTTGAACCAGTGTGTGGCAGAAAACAGTATGTTACTGTTTACTTGAGTGTGTCACACAGAGCATGATTTCATTATGTGAATCCATTTCTACTTCATTATGGATGAAGGAGAAATGAAGAGGGACAGCAAAATAAAGTCAGTGCAAACTACTACCAACAGAAGCATCGAATATGAATACATAGAATACATAGAATACATAGAATAAACCAGGTTGGAAGAGACCTTCAAGATCACCGCGTCCAACCCATCAACCAATCCAACACCGCCCAAACAACTAACCCACGGCACCAAGCACCCCATCAAGTCTTCTCCTGAAAACCTCCAGTGATGGTGACTCCACCACCTCCCCAGGCAGCCCATTCCAATGTGCAATCACTCTCTCTGTATAGAACTTTTTCTAACATCCAGCCTGAACCTCCCCTGGCGCAGCCAGAGACTGTGTCCTCTTGTTCTGGTACTGCTTGCCTGGGAGAAGAGACCAAAATCCATCTGTCCACAACCTCCCTTCAGGTAGTTGTAGAGAGTAATAAGGTCACCCCTGAGTCTCCTCTTCTCCAGGCTAAGCAACCCCTGCTCCCTCAGCCTCTCCTCGTAGGGCTTATGTTCCAAACCCCTCACCAACTTTGTTGCTCTTCTCTGGACTCGTTCCAGCAAGTCAACCTCCTTCCTAAACTGAGGGGCCCAGAACTGGACACAGTACTCGAGGTGCGGCCTAACCAGTGCAGTGTACAGGGGCAGAATGACCTCCCTGCTCCTGCTGGCCACACTGTTCCTGATGCAGGCCAGGATGCCATTGGCCCTCTTAGCTGCCTGGGCACACTGCAAGTACTGAAACTTTCCATATGCTCAGGTCAAAGATGTGTCTGTACATAGGCAAATATAAGTGAAACACATTTAACTGCTTATGCTGGAAAAAACCCTCATAGTAACTTGCTGAGATTACTGGGGTCTTGTACTGAGTTTTGTGATGACTTGTGCTAGTTCTGCAAAGCTGAGTAAAGATAGGGGTGCAGATGCTTGCTGTGCTGTAGACTTTGCCAGTGTACATTATCTTATTGAAGGAGCTGAATGAAAAGAGAGACATGCTTCGCAGTGATTTTGGTAAATCTAGACCCATAGAGAAGTTCATGGATTATAGTTGTTTTCTTTCCCAAACCTGAATGGCATATATTTTCACTTAGTGAAGGCCCATGTGTATGTAGGTACAGACCTGTATATAAACAGTTTTGATATCTGTTTTTACAAGGAACCTAAACCATGTATTTCTATTCGATTCTAGTTTTTATGCTCAAAGTCCTGATAAATTTATACTTCGGGTTCTGAAACACATGTTGCCAAAAGGATTGCAGAGAGTCGCAAAGAATCTTTCTTGTACATTAAATCTGCTTCCCCAGGAGTGTTTGTTTACCATATCTGGCAATTTCAGAGTGTATCTAAGTGTCTGGTTCATTTCAATACAGAAACAAGGACGCTCAGAAGACTTCAGAGGATAGTTGTTTCTATCTGCTTTTATTCCTCGCTGATCCAATGAAACCTTTGCAAATACTGGGTTATCCTTATTTCACTCCAGAGTAGTGAATCAAGAGTAATTCAGCTTAAATAACCATTGACAAAAACATGAAGAGAGTCCCATCTGCTCCATTTGATTTTACAGTAACTTAGTGACAGTGAAAAAAAATTACACTAATTCAAAAAATGTGTGAACTCTGATACTCTGAAGCTGCTGATGGCTTTCCCATTGTCTCATCTTTCTTGTAATTCAAATTCAGTGGTGGGTTATTAGAAATTTATTCAGGCACCAGTGACTTTAGTCTACATGTTGTCTCATGGATTTGGTCTAATTTTGGGAGGTTTTATTGATATACAAAATAAAGATACTTTATACTGAAGAACTGTACAATGGAAATACACTGACACAGTTGTTCATTGTGCTTGATTAGAATGACTAATTAGAATCCCTGTATTGCAAACATGAGTTTGAAATTAGTGTCGTTGATTTTGACTGCGTTTTTCATGTTGACTCCCTATAGCAAAGACATAAATGAATAAAGTTAAGCAGTTTTTTTTCTTGGCCTGTGTTGATGACTTTTGTGTCCTGCTCTTTGTTGGTTCAGTACTGCTTACCATTAATAGAATAGAATAGAATAGAATAGAATAGAATAGAATAGAATAGAATAGAATAGAATAAACCAGGTTGGAAGAGACCTTCGAGATCATTGTGTCCAACCTATCATCCAACACCACCTAATCAGCTAACCCATGGCACCAAGCATCCTGTCAAGCCTCGCCCTGAACACCCCCAGCGACGGCGACCCCACCACCTCCTCAGGCAGCCCATTCCAGTGGGCAATCACTCTCTCTGTGTAAAACTTCCTCCTAACCTCCAGCCTAAACCTCCCCTGACGCAGCCTGAGACTGTGTCCTCTTGTTCTGGTACTGGTTGCCTGGGAGAAGAGACCAACCTCCGCCTCACTACAACCTCCCTTCAGGTAGTTGTAGACAGCAAGAAGGTCACCCCTGAGTCTCCTCCTCTCCAGGCTAAGCAACCCCAGCTCCCTCAGCCTCTCCTCAGGGCTGTGCTCCAAGCCCCTCAGCAACCTTGTTGCCCTTCTCTGGACTCGTTCCAGCAAGTCAACCTCCTTCCTAAACTGAGGGGCCCAGAACTGGACACAGGACTCGAGGTGTGGCTTAACCAGTGCAGTGTACAGGGGCAGAATGACCTCCCTGCTCCTGCTGGCCACACTGTTCCTGATGCAGGCCAGGATGCCATTGGCCCTCCTGGCTGCCTGGGCACTCTGCAGGAATGATTCATTGCTTCAAATACAAGATGCTAGCTATAAGCATTTTAATATTGTGTCATACGAGGCGTGCTTTCCAACAGAATACCGAGTATAAAAAGTGCTGAACATCTAAACTACAATTAACTTCAGTAGAACACATCTTGCAAACAGAGTTATCTGCTGTGTCCATAACCTAGTAATTATATTAGACATTTACACCTTCCTGATCATAGAATTTGGTGTATATTTGAAGATTATTTTATTACTGGTGGGTCTGAATTTTTCCTTTCCAACTTCCAAACAAACGAGGTTTTCTGAAATGGAGAGAAAGCAAATTCTTCTACCTGAGACTTAAAACCACAGCTTTGCACTTTGAGCCTTGAGGTTGTCACCAGCAATGAGAATTAGTGTTGCAAAATGTTTTGGTTTAATGCATATTGCAGAATTTGGCTCTGTGACCTTTTGAGGCTGTGCCTTTAAGCAAGGGACAGTGCTGGCTAAATGTTTTGTAAATATATTGTATTCTAAACAAATTTCATTGGTAGATAGGTGGGAGTGCAATCTGAAGTTTCAGTGCAGCTGGAACTTTGGGCCATTCGGTTCCTCTTCGCTCACCTCTTCCAGCTGTCTGCTTCTGGGCTTCTAGCCAAATAACAGATAAGCATTAATCCTCCTGCACAAGGCCTCTGCCTCGTTAACTCCCCTTTTCTCTTTCTAACCCTCTTTGGGGAAAAAGGGAGGTAGGGGGTGAAGGGGGTACAGAGGGAAACCCCCTCTTCTGGGGGGTTTGTTTCTGTTCTTGTTTCCTTCCTGTATATTTCTGTATATATTGTCAATACTGTATATTTGTGTACATAAATTCCCTGCCTGGGTCATTGCTTTGTAAATACAGCGTTCCCCTTTGCTTCACCAACTGAGTTAGCTGTGTGTTTTTTCCATTCCTACTTAGTGGGGGAGGGGAAGGGGAAGCTGGGCCTTCTCCCTCACCCCACCACAGGTTCAGATCTTGCTTTTAGTTATTGGACTTCCATGTTTGCACTGATGAGAGTAAAGGCTTGGTATTTTCAGAGAAGTAAGCATAGATGTCCTGAAAGCACAGAGCACACTGGATATCTCTTTAAGCTCCAGTGGTACGAAGTTGGTGAGGGGTTTGGAGCACAGCCCTGTGAGGAGAGGCTGAGGGAGCTGGGGTTGTTTAGCCTGGAGAAGAGAAGGCTCAGGGGAGACCTCATTGCTCTCTACAACTACCTGAAGGGAGGTTGTAGTGAGGCGGAGGTTGGTCTCTTCTCCCAGGCAGTACCAGAACAAGAGGGCACAGTCTCAGGCTGCGTCAGGGGAGGTTTAGGTTGGATGTTAGAAAGAAGTTCTATACAGAGAGTGATTGCCCACTGGAATGGGCTGCCCAGGGAGGTGGTGGAGTCACCATCACTGGAGGTGTTCAGGAGAAGACTTGATAGGGTGCTTGGTGCCATGGGTTAGTTGATTAGGTGGGTTGGATTGGTTGATAGGTTGGACGCGATGATCTTGAAGGTCTCTTCCAACCTGGTTCGATTAGATTCTTTTTTCCTGAATTTTTAGGAGTGTCATATGGAAAAGATCTGTGCCTTTGAACTCTTGGGGTGGGTTGAAAGGGCAATCCTTCCTTCCCTCCCACCATGGGCAGAAAAATGAGACTCAAACGGATTGCAGAAGTGGTGGGAAGTTTGAATGGAAAAGCAGTGAATGTTTTACAGAGAACCACAACCACAGTGACAAAAGAGATCCCAAAGCACACCCAGAAGCCTCCCAGCACTTCCCTTCTCCCCACCTGAGGGTAGACCCAAACCCCCCAGGGCTCCCTTTTCACCCCCCCTTCCACTATTAGGCTAATCTCAGCTGGGCAGATCTGAGATGCCCTTCCCCCTTCTCCTCCAGGCATTAGGCCTGGCCAGGCTCCAAGAGGCCTCGAGATGACTCCCCCTCCATTACCAGACAGGGAGCATGTCCGTTGGAGAAGGAAGGTAAGAAAGAGGAAGTGCAGGACTTTGCAGGTGGTTTTTGTAGGGAGCAGGACATTATGGGATGAAATATGCAGACACCAGAGGTGTGTCTCATGTGGCAGCAGCAGGGGAGCACCCAGCCTGAACCGCCACAGCTCTGCAGTAAGGCACTCCAGCAGCGTGGGGAAGCATCAGTCAGATTTGCAGCAAGACCCATGAGCAGCTGTACTGGAGCAGCAGGTGGGTCAGAAGAAGACAGTGAGCTCTCATGAAGCCCTCCTTCAGCAGGTCCCAAAGACCTGGCAGTAGTTGTACAGCTGCTGGTTTGCTAAGTGTAAAACAGTGCCTTGCCTGAAGTGCCTCCTCCCTCATCAGTGGCATGTAAGCTGTGAGAATTTTACAAGAGAAGCTAATTGAAACAAGTTATCCTTTAGGTCTAGGAGATTAAAAGCTTAGGTAAATAGATTATTACTGCTTTACTTTGATAAATAAATTATACCTATTTCTTAGTTAAATTGGGATTATATTTAGAAGTACTCTGTCCAAAATCAAAATTCTGTGTTAAGGGAGGTTCTGAGTGTACTGGAGAATGGAGAAACCAGAGCAGAGTCTGGATGAAACTTGTGCTACACTAATTAGTGTAGGAAAATCCCTTTGATGGTTCTAAATGTGGCAAATCTGAAATTTACTGTAACCTCTTTTTGCTGCATGTTCTGTTGTCTGTTGTCAACCCACTGTGCTGGATGCAGAGAGAAAAACAATGAAAGGCTGATGTTTTCCACAGTGCTTGTGGATTTTGAAGCGAGTCATTCACTGAAGTCTGCACATTAAACTGGGGACAAAATCTCGCAGAGAACTCGGGCATCCTCTTGTCACATCTCATCCTTCTGTTGTTTCATTGTATTCCCTTTTCTTGTAAACAAATTATATTTACTCTAAAATGTGATCTTTAGCCTGTTGGTCTTCAGTGACATTGTTCCTTATAGTAAGTTGTGAAAATGCTGATGTATGTAATTTCTAATTCTTAGGCCGCTTTCTTTTGGAGCAGATTGCTTTGAACAATGAGATGATGCAGCGGCCAGGAGGTGAAACGGCCTGCACATTTACATGTGAAGAGACCATGAGTGAGGATGAGGATGAAGAATTCCAGTTCTCAAATCTGATGAATCAGCTTGGAGCTAAAAAGGTTTTAGATGAGTGAGTCTTTGCAGCAACAGTAATAGACTGTATCAGCTTTTATGCTGCAGCTCTGGGTTTGACTGTAATGGAATCCAAGGTGAACCAAGAACCAAGGCTGCTCTGTAACACAGGGATTCTTTGAAAAATAATTTTCTTGGTTGTCATAGATGATAAAATGCCATTCAACTGAAATTTCCACATATGAAATGTGTTTCTGCCACATGAAAGTTGTGACATGAACCCACTCATATGCTGTGAGTTTTGAGAATAGGTAATTACTAGCAGGTTATCCACAAATGCCACTGATTTTCAACCAAACTCTGCATGATCACTGGGGTTTTTTTTGCAAGAGTGTGTTTAAAATGTACCAGTTCACTATAGGAGAGAATGGTTTCTCCCCTTTTCCTTGCTTTTTCTGCCCTGCACACGCAATTACATGTTGTGATTGCTTGGATAACGCTACCTTTTCCAGGACCAGGATGACTCACTCTGAAACAAAGAATGCAAATAGTGCTCTAAGAGATTCTTTCGTGTTGGCCTGACATTCATTGGTCAATCACAATGAATGCATGGGGCAAAAATGGGAGAGAATCTGGCCATAGAGTAGGACTGTTTAAGAAATGCATCAGTGATCTTTACCATGAAATAAAACTCTTCAGCAGTGCTCTTAATCTGACAGGGAAGAGTTAGATTGGCAGTCATCATGAACGGCTTTCATTATGAAGAGGTTTTTATCACCCACTTTTTCTACCCATATCCTTATTTAGTCCTTTAGCTATAGTACTGTTTGCTGGCTAGGTTCAGGCTTAAGATGCACCTGGAAAAAACAAACAAAAGAAGTTGTTCAGAAGAATTTTTGGCAAAGCATTAAAAAACTTACTGGCCGTAGAACTTCTCTTTTCCACTGTGTGCTGAACAGACTTGGGAACAAAACATTCTATTGATACAAGTTCTCGTGTTGTGATTTTTGTAGCAGTCCCTCTGTGACATTAAAATGGGTTGAAAATGGGGTAGACAGTACAAATGCAATTGTTAACTTGTCTAAGTAACTTTGCAGATCGTCTCATTCCTGTCTCATGAGAAGGTGCTTTTGATTAGCTTTCCCACAGCTCCTTCCTCACTGGATTCCTGGGAGCCTCTAACAGAAGTGATGGGGATGGTGCAGTGTTTCTCATCTGTCTCCTTTCTTATCAGTTCCTCTTCAGATGTAGTGTCTGGCACTAGACAGCAGTTCCTGTGATGCTCTGCTGTTGTGTGTGGCCAAGCTTTGCAATGCATTGCTTTTGATGAATGCAATTTCCATTCTGTGCCACCCACCCACTCTTCACTTAAGGGTACTGCTTACGTAGCCCTTGCTTTTCATAGTCTTTATGTTCTGGATAGTGATGTTGAAGCCTCCACCCACTAGGATGGAACATGTTTTGTAGCCTGAAAAATGTTCTTTGTTAACAAATTCTTTATGAAATCTTCTTTCAGTGAGAGTGATGTGAAGCGACTTTGGCTGCAGCTGAGAAAAGATGAACCTCATTTACTTTCCAGTTTTGAGGAGCTCCTGGTCAGAATTTTTTCTCAGCTCCAAGCAGCAGAGAATGAGAAGAATGAGTTGGAATGCATTCTAAAGAAGTTAGTACTTTTCACTGTTGGACTGTTTGTGTCATTGTATAACTGTCTTGCCTTCTGTTTGAACCTTTGAAATAAACGTGGTAGCTCAGTGAAGAATTGAGGACTATAATCACAAGGGTTCCTGTAAAGTAAGATTTATTAGTCCTGAGGAGTACCTATGGCATTAATTATAATGGGAAAAGGGCTGAAATTGGCTTTTCTCTTCCAGTTAACAGGTTTTGTTTACTAAAATTCTTTTGCAGATGTCTAATATTTGCTTGCACTTTTAGTACAACATGAAGCAATTCACTTGTAGTCAGATCAGCTGGATACCAGATGGCATTCAGACAAACCAGGAACTCGTTTTGTTTGTTAGACTCCTCTGATTTGGGGGAACCGAAGGAATAATCTAATCTGTTTAATAGCTGTGTATAAGCACAGAGGTGATCGTTAGCATTACCTTACATTTCTGGGTGACATGAAGTCTCTGCCTTGGTTTCTATGCCTTTGTAGTAAAACCAGTTATATCATTTATTCTTTTTTGTTGCTCCTGATAACACCTCTAATTTCAGCACACAGGTCATTGTTTTCTCTGTAATCAATAGCTGAAAGAAGCCTGAACTCTCAGGGGAATCATATTGTCTTTGGTAACAGTGAGGGAGCATAACCTCTTGTGTTTTAAACTAGGTACAAATAGCAGCAAAGCTTGAGAAAGGAATACAGTGGGAGAAAAATTACATTCTTTTTATACTTCATACTTACTAGCACAAAGATGCATGTGTTCACATAAACTGCCCAGGATTTACTGTGGGGTCACAGGAGATAAGGGATATTGATTGCTGAGGTCATATCATGTCTCCTGGGTTCTTCTTGATTGGTGACAATCAGACAATCAATAAGATTGGAAATTGAGAATGAATGTGATATTTTGTTTTTCCTTCCTAACTCCCCTCTGTGAGTCACTTGGCAATAATAATGCAGTCTACTCCTAGCCTTTGATCTCATCTCCTGGCTGTAGGCTATGCTTTTGTCTTAAGTTGTTCCCTTTTTTCCTAACTTGTGTGACCTGAGACGCTTTGTGTGCATGTGCTGGGGTGTTTGTGCCCTGCCAATCTGTACTGTCAACCCATTCTCTTTGTTCTTCTAGTGATAAATAGTAGCTGTGTTGTAGTTTGAGTTGGGTGCCCCCCTGGTGCATTCACTTCCTGTGTCCAGAAGTCCAGCCCAGAGGGATGGACACAGGAAATTGTGTATTTCCTACCATAATTCTTTGCACCACTATAAGATCCAGTGCGGAGTCTGGCACTTCCTCTTTCCTTCCCTCTCCGAGACTTGGTAACTGGGGGAGAGATCTCCCGGCCATGGGCCTGATTGGGCCCAAGGCCACAGGGGGATGGGCAGTCTCAGGCCTGGCCAGCTGAGACTAGCCCAGCAGAGGGAGGGGGAAGAAGGAGCCCTGGGGGTTTTGGATGCACCCTCAGGTGGGGATGGGATCTTTCTTTGTCACTGCGCTTTGGGTTTTCTGTAACATTCACCGCTTTCTAAATTTAAACTTTCATCACTTTTGCAATCCGTTTGCCTGAGTCGTTATTTCTGCCTGTGGTGGGGAGGGGATCTGCCCCAACCCATTACAAGCTGGTAATAGAATGAGAGGAGAAGGCCACAAGCTGCCTCAGGGAAGGTGCAGGCTGGACATTAGAAAAACTTTTCTCACTGAAAGGGTTGTCAGGCACTGGAATAGGTTGTGCAGGGAGGTGATTTAGTCACTCTTCCTGGATGTGTTTAAAAATCATGTAGATGTGGTGCCTGGGGACATGGCCAACTGTTGGACTTGGTGGAGTAGGGTAAATGGTTGGACTCAATGATCTTGAAGGTCTTTTCCAACCTAAGTTATTCTGTGTTTCTTCTTCTGTAGCTTTCACACTTGCATATTTTCATGCATTAAATTGTCCTGATTCAATAAGTACAGTATGCTGCTGTTGTTCCTGTTTATAGGTCCACCCAGTAGTGAGGTTGAATGTGCATTTAGTACACACACATGAAGATACATCACACATAGGGTACCCTGCAGAGCAGTGCTGATTAGATGATTAGAAAGCAGGGCCTCTTCTGGCACCCATCTAAACAAGCAGGAGCCACAGAAACATGAAGGACAGCAGTCCTGATCCTGTTTCTCCCATCCACTTTGTCAGGACTGAATTGTTTCTGGAGCAGATGTACACACATGCAGCTTGCATTTACAGATCCTTTGAATATTAGCAGAGATGTTAGACTAGCTCATGTTCCCGCTTGCAGCCTGAGCCCCTTACTCAATTCTTTGACTCAGACTGTGGATCTTTCCAGGTGTGGGTCTCCTTCTATTTGCTGGCTGATTCAGATGGATTGAAGTTTGCTCACTCATTAACCATCATAGATCCTTCAGGTATGATGACAATTTTAAAGTCCAGCTAATGCCCATGCAGAGATCCTAGTCCCTTTACCTCCATTTATCAGCTCAGTGGATTTTTCTGGATGGAGATCTCCCCTCCTTGCTAGATAGTTCAGCTTGAAGAATGATGCTAATAAGTAGTGCACACAAATAGTAGCTGTTGAGTTCACACAGTTAGAAATGACAAGGCAGCATAGCCTGGGATAATCAAACACAAGTCTTGACCGAACAGTTATGCTAACCATCAGATTGCTTCACATCCACCTTGGTTCCTTTCTCTGTCCTTGTCTCTTCATAAATAAAATACTTGTCCCTAAATATTTTTTTAATCTTTATCCCAGTTTTTCTGCATCTGTATGCAAATTTCTTCTTTCTAATATTGGTACCTAAGTAATCTTGCTCTAATATGATGCTGTTGATGTGGTTGTCTGCATGGGTTTCCTTGGCTTGACTCTTCTTCCTAAAAGGTGCCAAAAACTCTCCTTCAGATAGCAATGAGGTTGGCTGTTTACTGCATCACCCCTGCCAGACCACCTGTGAAAGCTGTCCATCAGGGTGCTGTCTGCACTTTGTCAGTTCCTCACTCTCAATTGATATCTACAGCAATTCCTCATATAATGTCCAGTAGTTTCTCACTTGTTGTTCAGTTAGTTAATCCTCAGGCTTAATAATAATCCTCTTAATACTTTTAACGCTTAGTCTATGCCAGTGTTAACATCTCTTAGAAACTTGTTTTCATAGAGCTCAGTGAGCTTATGTGTAAGTTTATAATACATATGATAACATGCATCATATATGTACACATAATGTCACATACATGTGAACCTGCAGAGAGGAAATTTGTGGTATGTTACTGGGTGTTACTTTAAGGCACAGAATTGATCTCCCTACTAATTTTAATTTATAGGTATTTATATATATGTAGATGCAAATATTTAAAGAAACCTATATGCCAACTAAAGTTTTTTCTTAGGACAAAGATATTGGTGATTTTAGATAGCCTTGAAGAAGAGCTTTGCTTAATGTACTGTCTGCAGCTGTCCTTACAGGTCCTGGCGTTTTTCTGCACTGGACATGTAGATTATGGCAATGTGCACCCTTATCGAGTGATTATTTTTATTACTTTGTAACAGGCCATAATAATTTGCAGGATTAGAGGTCTGCTTTAGTATTTCAGTTAAACTGACTGTTATGGTTTGAAGGTGGAACTCATTAAGTTCCCTTGCACTGGGGGACTTCGCCGCAGCTCCGCTGGTTGTGCAGAGGCTGCCAGCACAGCCTCTGGCTGCAACTGTGCCTTCCCCCCCTCCCCCCCGGCTTTTCCCTGGCGCGGCTGCCGCTTTTGGTGGTTTTGCTACTGTTTCTCCTAACTTTATCCATAGGGAACCACTCCACATCTCTCTCCCTTTTCTGCAGTTGGCTGGGGAGAAGGACACAGTGCTATTTGCAAGGGCTCTGTAGCTTGCCGTTTCTGCAATCAGTGCAAAGACTTGCCGGCCCCGTGCCGTGGTCCTGCCGCTCCCCTGCTTTGACTTGAAACTTCTTCCTGCCTGCTACCTCCTGCAGAAAAGGTAAAACTTCCCCTACGTGCTTGTCCTTCTCTACCCGTCGCTGCCTCAGCTCCTCCTGCCTCTGTCTCTCCCTCACTACTAGAAGTGCTGCATTGGACCCAGATCTCTTACATCTTTTTTCTCTGATTGGAAATAGAGCAATTACCTGCATGTCTTTCTCAGCACAATGCTAGTAACGGACCTTTATAACCACCACAAATAACAAATTGAGGCATACTGAACAAACAGTCATAAATCTCAGGTCTTCAACAAAACTGCCAGTAACAGGGACAGTAAGGTCAATGAAGCCACACGGGGAACTCACAGTGGCATTGCTATACCCCAGGTTACCCAGGCAGTATTTACCACACTTTCCAAACGATGCCTTCACCCAATTCCACAACTTGTGGGCACAATATCCACAAATGATAACAAAAGAATGCATGGAAGAAACCAAGCACTGATAAAACAAAAATGATACAACAGGGACACAAATAGGCCAGAGAATCCAAAATAGCTTCATATTTGTGACACACGGAAGCAAACTCTGCCACTCTGGAAGAGTTATGAAGCAGGAGTGTTTATTGCGGCGCTGGGTGCGAGGGGCTTGCTCCACAAAGCTTGCACACCATGCACTGTTAGCAAGGGATTTGTGTAGTGATGAATCTTACATATTAATTATAATTCCACAAAATGGTGGGGATAAGATAATTAGTTCCAAGAAACCGTTTGCATAGCTCATCCCCGAGATTCTTCTATGCTTGCACAGAGCCATCTGGTGGTCATAAACAGGGGTCTTAAGATGAAGTAAATAGTCTTCACAGCTGTACTTTTCACCCTGTACCTCTGAACTAGTTTGGCTGCTTCTCCTTCCATTGTCTTCTTGCCAGCTGTCATAGCCCCTTAGCCTTGAACTGATATTTTCCTTTATATGGGAATTGATAGTGAGCTGCTATAGCAAACCTACATCCTGGTTCACTGATTCTCATTAAAGTAGTTAAAATAGTTTAACAAACAGCTTCAAAGTCTAAAATAATTTTGCTATACATACATTTATCTACTAATACCTAATCTAATACTTACATTTATCTACCTAATCTAATACCTAATACCTATCTTCAATCCTGTGCTTCCTTAATCAATTGAGCAAAGCCCCACGTTTGGATAAGTACTAATTAAATGTGAGTTTAGGACTTACTCCCCAACATGAATTTGGAGAATTACCCTCAAAATAAATCACCAGACTAGCTGAGACAGGTTGGAAGCAAACAAAGCTATGTTTATCACAGTATCACAGTATCACAGTAACTAAGGTTGGAAGAGACCCCAAGGATCATCAAGTCCAACCTGTTCCAACAGACCTCACAACTAGATCATAGCACCAAGCGCCACGTCCAATCTCCCCTTGAACACCTCCAGGGACGGTGACTCCACCACCTCCCTGGGCAGCCCATTCCAATGACGAATGACTCGCTCAGTGAAGAACTTTTTCCTCACCTCGAGTCTAAACCTCCCCTGACACAACTTGAGACTGTGTCCCCTTGTTCTGGTGCTGGTTGCCTGGGAGAAGAGACCAACCCCCACCTGGCTACAACCACCCTTCAGGTAGTTGTAGAGGGCAATGAGGTCGCCTCTGATCCTTCTCTTCTCCAGGCTAAACAATCCCAGCTCCCTCAGCCTCTCCTCATAGGGCTTGTTTACAAGCAACCTAAAGTCTTGCAATATGAGATGCAATGAATTTGTACAAAATATATTTGCGTGTATTTATACATTATAAACAACACAGATGCCTCTGGCCAAAGCCAGGGGGGAACAAATAGCTCCCACTTTGTCCCCCCTGTACAAGGGACAGAGAGAGAAAGCATTTAGATTAGCCTGCTTTAGCACTGAGCCACAACAAGGGACACAGCCAAAGTCAAGCAGAAGCACCCGCTAGTATCAACATGAGTGAAGAGGCAAAAAAGAGGCAGAAATGTTTCTGCAACTGCTTTTTATCCACGTTAGCAAATGAATGGAATGATACATAACTATCTGTGTCATTGTTCTGTGTCTAATAGTAATTTATTTACCTTTTACTCAAAAATGTCCAGAAAGTTCCTGTTCTTGTGTTTGTAGTTAGGAACTAGGCCAAAGTTCCACCTTCAAACCGTAACAACTGACCCGCTCTGATTTTGACATATTAACTTCAGCTCAGTTTTATATCTTATTTTAAGCAATTAAAACAATTGTTGGGGGAGAAATTTAAAACCTGCCACTATGGTCCCTTAGTTAAAAGAGTTTCAACAAAGACTCTTGACACCCTCACAGAAGAGGTCTGCCAGTGCATTAGACATAGTGTGTGCTGGAATATAGTCGTGGCCATGTTTAGTGTTTTGGATCTCTGTTGAGCCCATAGCATTACTGAAAGAGAAAGATCACATTGCCAAAGAGCACATTACTGAGTAAAACTGGATGAGATGATCCTGGGGAATGGGCTTTTAATCAAAATTTTGCACTTTTCCCATAACAGTGAAGCCTTTAGTTATTTTCCTCTGACTGCATGTGGGGAATATTTGCCAGCTCACGCACTGCATTATTTTTTCTGCCGCTTGTTAGTTATGTTCCTTAGACTAGTTGTACTTACACTTTTAATCATAACAGGATAGCATTTTATCTTTCTGTTTAATTTGAAGGGTTAAGCCTGGGGATTGTTGTGCCTGCAGGTACTTATGTGCCAGAGCAACTAAAAAAGTTTGCCACATCCAGAATTACCTCCTGGATGTATTCTTGATAGTGCTACCAGATCCTTCCAAAGAAATGAGAAGAGAGAAATATCTAAAGCATCAGCCTGGTAATATGAGACTAAAGTTATTCTTTCTGTCACACATAAGCAAGCAGAATCATAATGATTCCCGTGGAAACACTGCTGAAATGTGCTCTGCATGTGCAAGTCACAGGATTTTTCAGTACATAGTCAATCCAGCCCTGATCAAAATGACATTGCACTGCAGGAGTACAATACTTTTAAATACTTCGCACCTCGGCCACTCTCAACGACTGGATCTTTGTGAATGTGTGTAGTTGTGTTCCACGGATGGGGGCGAGGGTCTTATGGAGCATTTCCTCAGTTTGAAGAAAAGAAAAATTGATATTCGAACATGAGTTGACACTATGAGGGGAGTAAGGCAGCAAGAAGGGCTTCTGAATTTTCTGGCACTCTTTGAAGCAATGCAGTCACATGAAGAGCCCCTTGCCTGGGCTGCATTTCCCACCTGATCAGGATTTACAAAAATATGAGTGACAGCAACAGTATTCCTCAGGTTGGGGTAGCTGGATACTTGTTTATTGTTGCTGTAAATCCTGAGAAAATGCCTTCCCCTCCTCAAACTTTACCTGTGATTGAAAATGCAAGCTGGCAATGTCAGGTGTTCATGTGTTTGCAAGGGGGAAAGACTTGTTTCTAGTGTTCCTCACTCTTACTTGTTTCACAGATTTAGTAAAGTTTCTTTCCAAATTCACACAGTCCCACAGTATCACCAAGGCTGGAAGAGACCTCGAGGATCATCGAGTCCAACCTGTCTTCACAGACCTCATGACTAAACCATGGCACCAAGTGCCACATCCAATCCCCTCTTGAAAACCTCCAGGGATGGTGATTCCACCACCTCCCTGGGCAGCACATCCCAATGACGAACGACTCGCTCAGTGAAGAACTTTCTCCTCACCTCGAGTCTAAACCTCCCCTGGCACAGCTTGAGACTGTGTCCCCTTGTTCTGGTGCTGGTTGCCTGGGAGAAGAGACCAACCCCCACCTGTCTACAACCACCTTTCAGGTAGTTGTAGAGGGCAATGAGGTCACCCCTGATCCTCCTCTTCTCCAGGCTAAACAACCCCAGCTCCCTCAGCCTCTCCTCACAGGGCTGTGCTCAAGGCCTCTCCCCAGCCTTGTTGCCCTTCTCTGGACACCTTCAAGTGTCTCAATGTCCTTCTTAAACTGAGGGGCCCAGAACTGGACACAGGACTCAAGGTGTGGCCTAACCAATGCAGAGTCCAGGGGCACAATGACCTCCCTGCTCCTGCTGGCCACACTATTCCTAATGCAGGCCAGGATGCCATTGGCCCTCTTGGCCACCTGGGCACACTGCTGGCTCATGTTTAGGCGGCTGTCAATCAGCACCCCCAGGTCCCTCTCTGTTTGGCAGCTCTCAGCCACTCTGACCCCAGCCTGTAGCTCTGCATGGGGTTGCTGTGGCCAAAGTGCAGCACCTGGCACTTGGACTTGTTAAATGCCATCCCGTTGGCCTCTGCCCATCTGTCCAGTCGGTCGAGGTCCCTCTGCAGAGCCTTTCCATCCTTTAACTGACCAACATCTGTTCCCAGCTTGCTGTCATCTGCAAACTTGCTGATGACTGACTCAACCCCCTCATCCAGATCATCAATGAAGATGTTAAAGAGCACAGGGCCCAGCACTGATCCCTGGGGGACGCCACTGGTGCCTGGCTGCCAGCTGGCTGTGGCACCATTCACCACCACTCTCTGGGCTCAGCCTCCAGCCAGTTCCTAACCCAGCACAGAGTGTTGCTGTCCAAGCCAGGGGCTGACAGCTTAGCCAGCAGTTTGCTGTGGGGGATGGTGTCAAAGGCCTTGATGAAGTCCAGGCAGACCACATCCACAGCCTCCCCACATCCACCAGGCAGTCACCTGATCATAGAAGGAGATCAGGTTGGAGAGGCAGGACCTGCCCTTCCTAAATCCATGTTGGCTGGACCTGAGCCCTTGGCCATCCTTCAGGTGCGCAGTTATTGCCTCCAGGATAATCTGCTCCATCACTTTCCCTGGCACTGAGGTCAGGCTGCCAGGCCTGGAGTTTCCAGGTTCCTCCATCCGTCCCTTCTTGTGGATGGGGACCACATTGGCCAGTTTCAGTCAGCTGGGACCTCTCCAGTGAGCCAGGACTGGAGGACAATGATGGAGAGCGGCTTGGCCAGCTCATCTGCCAGCTCTCTCAGCACCCTAGGATGGATCCCATCTGGTCCCATGGACTTGTGGGTGTCCAAGTGGCTCAGCAGGTCCCCAACTAATTCCTCATGGATTTCCAGGGCATCACACTGCTCCCTGACCCCACTGCCCAGCTCAGGAGGCCACTCATCCTGGACTCCTACCTTGCTGTTAAACATTGAGGCAAAGAAGGCGTTCAGGACCTCAGCCTTTTCCTTATCTTCGGTCACCGTGTTCCCCTCCAGCTCCAGTAAGGAGTGCAGGTTCTTCTTGCCCTTCTTTTCAGTGTTGATATATTTGTAACAATGCTTTTTGTTGTCTCTCACAGAGGTGTTCAGCTTCAGTTCCAGCTGAGCCTTTGCCTCTCTCATTTTATTCCTACATAATCTAACCACTTCCTTGAACATACCTCGAGAAGCCTTCCCCTCCTTCCAAAGGTGATACAGCCTCTTTTTTCCCCTTCAATCCTCCAGGAGCTGCTTGCTCATCCAGGCCCAGAGCCTTCCCCTGGGCTCATCTTTCAGCACATGGGCACTGCCAGTTCCTGTGCCTTCAAGAGCTCCTGTTTGAAGCAGCTCCAACCCTCCTGGACCCCTCGGTTCCTGAGGGTTGGTACCCAGGGAACTTTACAAATAAGTTTCTTAAAGAGGCTGCAGTTTGCCCTCCTGCAGTCCAAGGTGAAGGTTCTGTTGGTGCTCCTCCCTATCTCCCTGCAGATTGAAAACTTCACTATCTCGTGGTCACTGCACCCTAGGCAGCCTCCCACGGTCACATCTCCCACCAGCCCTTCCCTATTGGAGAGCAGCAGGTCAAGCAGAGCCTGGCCCCTGGTAGGCTCGCTTAACAGCTGCAGCAGGAAGCAGTCCTCCATGTGCTCCAGGAATCTTCTGGACTGCCTCCTCTCTGCTGAATTAAGTTCCCAGCAGATATCTGGCAGGTTGAAGTCACCCACAAGGACAAGATCTGATGATCCTGAGACAGCCTCCAGTTGTTTGTAGAATAATTCATCAGCCTCCTCCTCCTGGTTGGGTGGTCTGTAACAGACTCCAACCAGGATGTCAGATTTGTTGGGCTGCCCTCTGATTTTAACCCACAGGCTCTCAATTCCCTCATCTTCCACCTCAAGTTGTGAGGCAGAAAGTGTCTCCCTAACATACAAAGCCACCCCTCCTCCTCTCCTCCCTCGCCTATCCCTCCTAAAGAGCCTGTAGCCCCCCAGTGCAGCACTCCAATCGTGCCTGTTGTCCCACCATGTTTCTGAGATGGTGACTATATCATAGTCACCCTGGTGGACCAGGACCTCCAGCTCCTCTTGCTTATTGCCCAGGCTGCCTGCATTGGTGTGCATGCACTGCAGCTGGGCTCCCCACCTCTCAACTGACCCTACCTTGTGCCCTACTCTTTGCTCTGCAGAGGGACCGATATCCTCACCCACCCCCTTCAGACCTAGTTTAAAGCCCTCCTAATGAGCCCTGCCAACTCTAGTGCTAGGACTCTCTTGCCCCTTCTAGATAAATTCTTTCCAATTAACTGAGAAGAGAACCAGGCCTTTAGTGAGTGAAAACCTGTCATGTGTGCAGTGTTAGGTAACAAACTGTTGCAGTTTGAGCTGGGTGCCCCCCTGGTGTGTTCACTTCCTGTGTCCAGAAGTCCAGCCCAGAGGGATGGACACAGGAAATTGTGTATTTCCTACCATAATTCTTTGCACCACTATAAGATCCAGTGCGGGGTCTGGCACTGTCTCTTTTCTTCCTCCTCCGCCAGCCGGTAACTGGGGGAGATGTCTGCTGGCTTTGGGCCTGGCTAGGCCCAAGGCCACAGGGGGATGGGCAGTCTCAGGCCTGGCCAGCTGAGACTAGCCCAGCAGAGGGAGGGGGAAGAAGGAGCCCTGAGGGTCTCGGGTGTACCCTCAGGTGGGGATGGGATGCCTCTGGGTTTGCTTTGGGATCTTTCTTTGTCACTGCGCTTTGGGCTTTCTGTAACATTCACTGCTTTCTATTTAAACTTTCATCACTTTTGCAATCCGTTTGTCTGAGTGTTTTATTCCTGCCCGTGGTGGGGAGAGAGGGGGCTGCCTCAACCCGGCACACAAAAAAAACAAAAAAGAAAGAAAGGTGAAAGAATACATACCCAGATGACAAACTTCAGGGCTTTGTTCTACTGTATAGTCCTTGTCTTGTTCTTAATGATGTTAATGCCTAGGCAATTAAGTATTTATTTGTAACAGATGCATTCTGCAGATTGCTCAAGGAACAGCTGTAGCAAGGAGAATGAGGAGGAGTATACAGTAGTGTCATTTGAAGGCCCTATTAATCTCTATTGAAAATACTTCTGGGATGTCTCCTGAGTGTGATGACAAGTGAGTTTTGCAGCAGCAAAACAAAGCAGCTGTTTTGTTCCCTTTCAACTGTTAATTTGTTTTCTGCCCAAACAAAAGCATCTGCTAAGTGTAATCCTTCCTGTACCAAACTGTAGTGATATTAATTGCAGTATTATGTTAGAAAAAGGGAGCTCTGTAGGTCTCTTCTTTTCTCTCCCTACAGTGAAATATACTTGTGTGCAATGTTTATTTCTGTTCCTCAGCTGTGCTTTTCAGATTCTTTTCATCAAAGCTGTTAGTCAGGCAGCAAGGCAGCTTTCAAAAAGACTATTAAGATGTCTGTTCCAGCTAACATACCTTAGATGCAGAGTCATAGAATGTTTTTGATTGGAAGGCACCTTCAAAGGTCATCTAGTCCAGCTACCATGGAACAGAAGTACTCCATTCAGAGCTCTTGAGTGTTGAACAATGTCTAAAGCATTCTCTGGTGTTAAGGCAGAAGTGTGGAGCTCAAATTCATAATGTGAGCCATGACTTGAATTAATGCTACAAAGACCCACTCAGTATAATTGTATCTCTTGTTAGGAGAATTGCTGCTTATGATGAAGAAATTCAACATCTCTATGAGGAAGTGGAACAGCAAATCAAAAAGGAGAAGGAGCAGTTTCTGTTGAAAGTGAGTGACATTTTGTGGGCCTGGGTTCTGCTCCCATTTCCAGTGGATTTACACTCATTCTGGGTGTGAAATTAAAGCTGACAAAATGTGTTTCACAACAGAATAACTAAAAACATTGCTTACATCACTGCTACTTTTGTATTGATCTAGGCTCTGCAGCTTCACACTAAGTAACTGATTGGATGAGAGGAGCACGATGTCCTGTGCTCAGTGATTGGCATACAGTAGCAACTGGCATTCTTTTGAATGTCAGCTGAGCTACAACTTCTATTATTGATGCTGCTATGGAATCATAGAATGGCTCGAGTTGGAAATGATCATAAAGATCATCTAGTTCCAATCCCCATGCCATGGGCAGGGACATCTCCTACAAGACCTGGTTACTCAAAGCCTCATCCAGCCTGGTCTTAAACACTTCCAGGGATCAGAGGTCCACAGCTCTGCCGAGCAACCCCTTCCAGTGTCTCACCACCATCCTAGTAAACAACTTCCTCCTAAAGTCCAATCTAAATCTACTCTGCTCTAGTTTAAAACCATTGCCCTATGTCCTGTCACCACACGTCCTTATAAAAAAGGTTTATCTCCAACTTTCCTGTAGGTTCCCTCAGGTACTGGAAGGCCACTAATACTGTTTCCCCAGAGCCTTCTCTTCTCCAGGCTGAACAGACCCAACTCCCTCAGCCTGTCCATGTGGGAGGGGTGCTCCATCCCTCTGATCAACTTTGTGGCCCTCCTTTGACCCTCTCCAACAGATCCTTGTCCTTCTTGTGTTGGGCACTCCACAGCTGGACACAGTCTAGATGGGGTGTCACATGAGCAAAGCAGAGGGGCAGCATCACCTTCCTTGACCTGCTGGCTGTGTATCTTTTGATGCAGCCCAGGATACACTTAGGATACACTTAGGAAAAATGCTCTTGAGGTTGTTAAGAGCAGCACCATTCCTGTTGTGTTCTGCAGTCTCTGCTTTTGGGGAAGGGACAAGTTCTCAATGAAGAGTAAAAGAGATAAATATAGTGATGGCAATTTCTGTAACCACCACAGCTATTTGCAAGATGAACGTCAGAGTCGTTTGTCACTGCCGTGGTGCTTCCAGAACACCTGACAATGAATCATGTTTCCTTACAAAGTCTCCTTTTAATCTCCTCTGCTGCTCTTGTAGGCTGGATTTTGTTTATTTTTCTGTCCTGTTTTTCCTCCTAAAACATGGACATTAACAAGAGCTGCTCCAGGAAAGAGCTGTCTTAGAATCATTCAGGTGGGAAGACATCTGTGCTTCACCTACCTTTCAAACTCAATGAGGTTGCGCGAGGACTTGTCCAAACGAGTTTTGAGCGTGCAGATGACTGAGGCTGCACACTTCTGTGTGGCGTGGGACAGCCAACCACGAGCTGCTGCCTCATGTCTTCTTGTCTTGAAATCAAACCTTTTTTTAAAAGGTCTTTTTTTAAAGCCAGTGCCTGACTTGAGGCAGCACACAGCATGCAGCGTGGTCAAAGCTATTCCATGTATTACTCTCATTCTCTGTCAAATCAAAACTTTTGTGACCCAAATATACAAAGAACCTTTTGTTTTCCTGACATAAACTGTATTAGAGCAAAAAGCTGTGTAAGGACTCAGTCTTTTCACTTGCCTCATGTGGTAGTAAACTTGACTCAAATGTCATTTTTTTTTCCACTCCAAGCTGGGAGCAGGTTTTGGTGGATGAGATTAACTTTTTTTGGTATATTTTGTATATCAGCTGAAGGATAAAAAGTATTTGTAACTTTGCCTAACAGCACTTGGAGAAGAAATGGTTTATATACTCTTAATAGCCAACTTTATATGCTCTTAATAGCCCATAACTGATGCTGTGTTGAAAATCCTAAAGCAACAAAGACTTTTCCATCAGAAGTGATGCTTGGATCTCCTAACTAGTTGTAGACTTCCAACCTTTTCCATGAAAGCTTCCTGCTGAAGTTATTTACAGTGTAGTCAGCATTCACACTAATGGTTGTCAGACACTCAAGAAACATTGTTTCTTGGCATGAATAATGTGGCATTTGGGGGGATCTGACTGTTAAATTCTTACTCTAATGCAAAGTTTCACAAAGACTTTACAGCCTGGAGAGATGCATTGATGCCATATGAAAGGGGAATTATTATAGTTTGATGAGCAGCTCTTTAAAGAAACTGGCAAGGTGCAGATGAGTACAAATCGTAGCTATTTATGATACTTAATACCCTGCTGACTGAAGGGTACAAAAGGAGGAGCTACTCTGTCTTTTTCACTTGGATATATATTCTTCCACATAAGAAGCCAGTTAAGATGCATTTGAAAACCCCATTACATGTAATACTGAAGGGGAAAAGCATGTAGGAACCACTGCTGTGTGGAGGGAGTTTTTATTGTCTGAAGACCTTAGAGAGCAGAAGCCTGTTGTGGAGGAATAGGACAATTTGCAAGCAAAAACTTGCTGAAAGCAAGTTTTACTCAGGGGAGGTCTTGGAGTTCATCTCAGCTGAGGAGTCTGAAGCAGTAATCTCAAATACTAGTGGGAGTTCCCAGTAGTGAATGGCAGAGCATGAAGCCCAGGTGACTTGCATATGTGTGGAATATCTGTGACAACTTGTTGTTAGTGATGGATTTTAAAGGTAGCAGGTATTGCTTCTTTTACTTAAGCTGAATTGCTGTGCTGTGTCAGTAGCCTGTATGTCCTGTGTCTCTATGCAAGTTACTGTATGACTCCATTCAGATTTGCCCAAGTTGCTTCTATCAATATATTCTCAGCAGTTGTCTGGTTCAAGGAACCAAATGTTCAGAAAGCTATTTGCTTTCCCCTCCTTTATTCCCCTGCTTGTTTAGCTCTCTGAAGCAGCTCACTGTTGCAACAGATGAGCATGAATGCTAGTGTATGAGAGATATGTGTAGCTGGAAACAGAAGGATGCATTCTAGCTTCATTGACTTGGCTTGGCTAAGCTCAGATAAAATGCTTTTGCTTCCCCTTTGTAGACTTGATGTCTACTCATATGCAGTCAGCATATCCTATAGAAACTGCAGTCATTGAAATTGCTGGACTACACCAGTTTACAGATGGTCAGAGTCCAGACTCATGAGTGGTACTATCCATAAACAGGTTTCTACCAGTAGCTCACTCTGTTCACTTGCTTATTATTTTCATGCCTGATGTCTCCTGCTGATGCAGTTGTGCTGTTCTGTTAATCCATATTGTGCTCTTCTGTTAATCCATATCCTTTTTGAATTCTTGCAGGATGCAGAGAGGTTTCAGTCCTACAGTAAAGAGCTGGAGTGCAAGCTCCTGTCAAAAGAAGAAGAAATGGAACAATTGGTTCAAAACCAGAAATGGGTATTAACCAATATCTTCCATAGTTGAAAAATTAGATAATATTAATTTGTTGACCTGATTTTAGAATCAGCACCCCCAGGTCCCTCTCTGTTTGGCAGCTCTCAGCCACTCTGACCCCAGCCTGTAGCTCTGCATGGGGTTGCTGTGGCCAATGTGCAGAACCTGGCACTTGGATGTGTTCAATCTCCTGCCCTTGGACTCTGCCCATCTGTCCAGCCTGTCCAGGTCCCTCTGCAGATCTCTCCTACCCTCTAACAGATCAACTCCTGCTCCCAACTTGGTGTCACCTGCCAATTTGCTGATGATGGACTCAATGCCCTCATCCAGATCATCAATGAAGATGTTAAAGAGCACGGGGCCCAGCTCTGATCCTTGGGGCACACCACTAGTGCCTGGCTGCCAGCTGGCTGTGGCACCATTCACCACTACTTCTTTTCTTTTCGTACTATTTTAGTCCCAAAAATGCAAGATGCTGTGATGTGGTTCTGCCAAACTATGAGCTTCTGTTGCTTTTGTGTCATGAGTATAGATACCTAGATGCCCTTAAAAGGAGTTATGACTGCTAGACTGCTATGCATGTGCTCTGGAAAAGTGCTACCCTCTATTTCTGAAGCAGTTTTCCTTCCATATGGTAAAATGAAAACAAAAGCTTCAGGAATTCTCTCCAGTCAGTAGCTTAGTTTTATGAAAATGTAGCAGAATTCCACTGCCTTTGCTGTACTAGAAACTAGCTTAGTGCCCAGGTAGCTTGGGAGCAGAGAACAGTTATTTGGGTCTTACTGTATAAACCTTGCACCAACTACTTTTTCACTTATTTTGAATCATTCAGCCCTATAAACTTGAAATGCTCCCTCATGAATAACCTGGTCCTGATCCTGTTACCTCTCTGTGATAACAGCTTTATAGCAACGCATGGTTCTCTTCCATGGTAACAGCTTGGCAAGTTCCTGTGTTAAACCCTGGTGTGTTTTACTTCTTAAAAGCATGGGCTGCTTGTAGGGGAAGCAGAGAATTTCTGTATGTGTGCACTTGCTGTAAGTTGTCTCCAAGGTCAGCATCTGAAAGATGAGCATTTCGGAAAGGGGGTGGCACTGGAGTGTGAAAGGCTGAGTAGCTTGGCAGTGCTGGTCCTAGGAAATAGGAAAGAGAAAGAGAGGAAGGGAAGAAGGAGATAAATGAAGCTTGAGGGCAGTGTCCTAGTTGTGTGTAGTTTGTAGATTTTCTCCTGAGAAAGGAATCCAGGTGCTGCTGGAGCTGGTGGGAAATATGGGGTTACACTTGAGTAAGAGGGGAGACAAACCTCCCTCTTACAACAATGATGCCAGCTTAGCCAGTGAAAATGTGGGACTGAACTAAAAGGCCATTACATAGCCATCAGCAGCCTGATGTTCATAGAATCATTTAGATTGTTAATTACATCCTTCAGGATGTTAATTACCTTTGCTCAGTACCACTGTGAATCAGAATAGATGTGGGTTTATGCAAACTGTTTAGCACATTGCAACACTGTACTGAAGTAAACTAGGCTTTAGAGATGCCTGTGGGGGCACACAAACCAAGCATTCTTAGTCTGAAGCTAGCTGTGAAAATAGACAAAATCATTTATCATGATTTTGTAGTTACTATCTTTTAATTTTACTCTTTTTTAAAGTTTACTTTTTTCCTAGCTTATTGGTTGTTTATTGGTTGGTTTTATTTTTCCCTTTGAAGCTTTGCTTAAAACTTAGTTATCAACCAGTAGTTCTGTAAACCCCATTTCCTCTGGTTCTCTAAAATACTCATGCTCTAACTTTCGTGTAAAAGGCACAGAAGCTACTTGAGGGCCTACAGTCAATTTTAAGTCTGGTGCAATCAAATGATACAAGCAGCAGTATCAGGAAAATGTACAGTTATAGTCTACATTGCTTATTGTCTGCTATTGCCTGCCTTGGAGAACATGACACTTTAGCCAGACTTGGCGACGACGGAGGTTCTTGGAATCAATACGGCTGACCAATATGATCGGTATTGATCCTTTATTGTTCCAGTATTGCAGGCCTGTGGCTCAGGCCTATGGTGAGAGCATGGCACAGTAAAGCATGGAAGGAGAGGAGATAGGACAGGCAGGAAAGGAAGAAGAAGTGCGTAGCAAGGAAACTGCTACCATTTATATAAGCTTGGTGTGCCTTGTTGGCATGGACTCATTGGTCCCCTATGAGTGACCACACATCACACTAGTGTAGATTATTGGTCCAGCTATGGATGACACGCGAGGTTTGTTGATGCAGGTGCATGTCCTGCTGTCCCAAGATAACTCACTATGTTTCTAGCTACCAGCGTCTTGTTTTAGTTACAGTGCTGCAGGCACAGCACTGTTTTGGCATACTGGTAGCTGGCTCTGCACTTGTGCTGAGCATGGCCTAGCACCATGTCAGGCTCCAGGCCTGCACTGCCAGACTGCTCAGACCACTCATAACTGGTGTTCCCACATGACACTGTGTCCAGTTCTGGGCCCCTCAGTTTAGGAAGGACATTGAGACACTTGAAGGTGTCCAGAGAAGGGCAACAAGGCTGGGGAGAGGCCTTGAGCACAGCCCTGTGAGGAGAGGCTGAGGGAGCTGGGGTTGCTTAGCCTGGAGGAGTCTCAGGGGTGACCTCATTGCCCTCTACAACTACCTGAAAGGTGGTTGTAACCAGGAAGGGGTTGGTCTCTTCTCCCTAGCAACCAGCACCAGAACAAGAGGACACAGTCTCAAGCTGTGCCAGGGGAAGTTTAGGCTGGAGGTGAGGAGAAAGTTCTTCACCGAGCGAGTCGTTCGTCATTGGGATGTGCTGCCCAGGGAGGTGGTGGAGTCACCGTCCCTGGAGGTATTCAAGAGGGGATTGGACGTGGCACTTGGTGCCATGGTCCAGTCATGAGGTCTGTGGTAACAGGTTGGACTTGATGATCCTTGAGGTCTCTTCCAACCTTGGTGATTCTGTGACACAACATTGGTGTTATTTTTATTTGATTTTTAAAAGGTTAAGTTTCCCTCTTTCTATTCATTGCATTGTTTATTATGAATAGTATTATAGAATCATAGACTGGTTTTAGTTGTAAAAGACCTTTAAGCTCACCAAGTCCAACTGTTATCTAACTCTCCTTCTGGTGCTAAACCATGTTTTCTGTTTTTTCTAATTTATTTGTGGTTCCTGTCTTTTAGCTCTGCAGTGCTGTGAAGTGAGGCCTTCTCCTCTTGTGCCCTGGCACTTAAATACTGCTGAGTGTAGTTTCAACATCATTCTGTTTCTCAGATGAGTAAGCACCAGGATTTCGAACACCTGTAACTGTGCTTTTGGGAGCTGATGATGGCTGCCATTGCAGTGACAATTCCAGGCCACTCTCTCTGCAGGTTTTGAGATGGCCATAGCATTCTGTGAGGGGGATTGCTGCTGCTCTTAAGCTTTTTGACAGTTCATCTTTGTGTGATCGCTTTTTGCCTCCCAAACCCACTCCTCTGGGCAAGGAAGTCTTGTCTACTGCTGAACTGAAGCATCCTGTGTCTTACTGAGACTACACAGCTTCCGTTTGTCAAAGAACTGAAAGCAGTACTATGGAACTGAAGTGATCTATCAGCATAAACCAGCATCGCTTCTCAGTATTTTGACGCCCAGCTACTCAGTGTTCCATGTGAACTGTAAGCCTGCTGAGGCTACAGGTCAGCAATAGGCTAAGCTGCTCTAAGTGTGCCACCGTGCTTTTGCTCCTCACCATTCAGTCCCAGACAGAAAAGCATTTTCTGCTTTTGTTTTGAATGTGGACCTTAAGGTTGCATTCAAAACCAAGACATGTGGCACATGAACAGACTGGCAGATCTGTGTGTGGATGGGTTTTGATTTGGGTGAGCTCTTACTGTTGGAAGGTGCAAAATGAGAGTTCTAACACCGTGTCTCAGATCTGGAAGACTGAACTGGCATCGTTGTGACTCTCCTAATACATTTTACATCTCTCAAAATGCACACTAGGGGAAAAAGTGGAAAAAGCTTTTATGTCTTCAGGCCACAGTATCACAGTATCACAGTCTCACAGTATAACTAAGGTTGGAAGAGACCCCAAGGATCATCAAGTCCAACCTGTCCCAACAGACCTCACGACTAGGCCAGAAGTGTCTGCCCTAATATGCAGTGGACTAATTTTAGTCTACATAACTTTTGCTGTCATCTTAATTTGCTCAGTTAGGCAGAAACAGCTGTCATCTGCAGTTACCTGTTTCACAGGGAGGATGTATCTTTCCTTTGTATAGACTTTGGAGATTTCATATGAAAGTGAATAAAAAAGCTCTAATTCACAGTTCTTGGCAGATTTAGTGGAGGTGGCAGAAAGGTTACTGCTTGTTGCTATTGCTGGGGATGGGAAGGTTTATCAGCTACCAGATTTAAATCTAACAGTTTTTAGGCAGAACTCTGAATCACTTTTTGTAGGCCTTGTCATTGTGGGAAGTTGTCTAAAATAGCAGTTGTGAAAATCAGCTAAGTACTGATAATCTGCTCTGTAAACACCTTTTTTGTGGTTTGTCCTGGTGCATTTTTAACTGGATTAAATGAAGTCATAGAGTGGAATGGCTTTATTTTTGTGTGACTTAAATATGTCTGTACACAGAGCGGTGGAAGAGCACCATATATGTTTTATTCATATGACTTTGACAGAAATAGTTTCCCTGTTCAACTAACCTTTAAGACTTGAACTGAAAGCCTCAAAATCAAGATACCTCAGTTAGAATACTTTGTGTTCTTTTTCCTTCCATCCCAGTTAGAGCAGCAATGTACAAACCTTCTCACTGGTAAAGAAGAAACCAAAGTAGAGAACACCAAACTGAAGCTGACTAACCAGGAACTGATGAGAGACCTAGAGAGAACATCTCACAAACTAAGCATGGCTCAACAACAGTTACAGTTGCTTCAGAAGGAGGCATCAAGACTAAATGAGGAGAAGGAAATGTAAGTCTCCAGCTGCAGTGGTTCTAGTGCACTTGCTTACCATGCCAAATGGGCTGCCTTGTCAGAGTGCTGGGATGTAAGTTTGCATTCAAAGAGACCACAAGTTAAAGCAGATGCATTTCCAGTCATTTTCCCCAAAGTAATTCAGCATGTTTTCTGTAGCATGTCTGGCTTCTGCAGAATCTTTTGGTACTTCTTCAAGATACCAGTGTTTTCCCACCCAACCCCCCTTATTTGTTGGGGGTGTTTGGTAGAGAAAGACAAGAGTCTCGGCAAGTTTCCTGTATTATGCTTCTATTTCAGGCGCCTGACACAAGTTGGATCTTTCCCAAGGACTTGTGTACCTGCAGAGAGTTTTGGGCAGGCTTTTGTACGAAAAGTTGTCCATCCAAAATGACAAAGGCATGTTAAGTGTTTCACAGAAAAGCCCAGATATCTTCTGTCTGTACCAAAGATCGTCTATCTATAAACAAGAGAAGTATACATAATATCCAGATGTCTTCTATCTGTACAAAAGATACTGAAAAATCCTGTTGCTCCTTATCTACGCAAATGCTGTCTGTCTGTCCCTCTCCCCCTTCCTGCATTCCTCATTCCAGCTAACAATGGGGAGTTCCTTAGCGACTCTGTTACTCTGGTAAAAATAAGAATTGTCTGCTCATCAGTTCCCCCCTTTCTTACAGCCAAGAGTATATTCCTGTACTATATTTGCTTAAAATAATGTGCTGTGTCCAGCTCATGCCTGAGGTTATCATTTTTAGACTTCTGGTAGGATTCCACACCACTCTTTCCAGTACACTTAATTATCTTAACCAAAACTAACAGCAATCTTATTAATAAAATAATCATTACAATTCCCAGCACCAACTGTTTAAGCCAGAGCATATTGGGCATCCCTGAGGTTAACTCTTCCCAGAGGTCTGATAATCCCTATGACGTATCATCCTTGCTCACCTCATGTAATACTTTCCCCTGTTCCCATATATTTTCTACATCAGCTTTAATTTGTCCTGACTCATCTACATAGGTGCAACAAGTGGTGTTTATCAAGGTGCACACCCCTCCCATTTCAGCTGTAACCATATCCAGAGCCAGCCTGGTTTGCAGTGCCACACTGCTCGCAGACTTAACTTCCACCTGCAGATTCTGCACCCCATCAGCTGCTGAGTCAGCAATGATTGCCACTGGAGCTGATAGATTAACTATTGCTTTGTCAAGTTGTGCAACACTCACTGCAGGGATCAATGCTGGAACAAAACTGTGATAGCCAGTGTTGGATCTGGCAAGGGGATTTGCTGTCCTTCTGTGTCTTCTCCAAAGAGTTCTCCAATATCCTCTGGGCAGGATCTCAGGATGGACAGTGATGTGTGGGGTTAAGTAGCCTGCAGTGCAAACTCCTGTCCATTTTGGGGGTAAGCTTTTTCTGGCATACCCACCTCCACATAACCACCAATATCCATAAGGGAGTAAGCAACTAGTTTGACTTAGTAGGGCTACACCAGCCCCTACAACATCCAGCCTGTTTTCTTTAGAAGAGGTACAGCCATTTCCCTGAACCCATGGCTTGGCACCTGAGACTTCTCCAGGGGAAGAGTAATTCCAGCTGCAGCCCAACCCTGTTAAGTTTCGCCATCCTACCTTATTTTCACTACTTTCATTGCTTTCTACAAAAAGGGTTTGTGAAGGATCTACAATTAATAAGTCAAACTTTGCACCCAGGCTGACAGTTGTGGAAGTTACTATCAGATGTAGTCACCCAGTCTGGTGGCCCCCAAGTCCAATTCATTGAGGCTACCCCAAATAAAGGGGTCCTCATTTGGCCTCGAGGAAGCTCAGTGCATATCCAACAGTTAGAGAGATTAGTTTGCAAAGCCAATTCTTGACTAACATTTAAATATGTATTTCCTTCCCATCCCTCAATAGTATCAACCAACAAACAAATCACAATTATCGATACAACTTGAGCTTCAGGGGCCCCTGGGATTCGAGTTTCCATTCTCTCGCTGAGGTCTTCTTGACTCTGGTGTGGTGAATCCAAGCAGCTTGTTCCTTGATTTTGATGGCTGTGAAGGATGTCAGTAACACCTGGTATGGTTCAGTCCACTTGGGCTCCAGAGGGTTCTCTGAAAGAGATCTGATATAGACATAATCTCCAGGTTCCACATCAGGGACTGGTCTGTCTAACCCTCTCACATGGGTTCCAATCACCTGTTTGTTGACAATGCTCAGGTTCTCATAAACTTGCTGAACATACTTGTTCAACATTTCCTCTCTAAATTGCCCTGGTTCAGAAGGGTCCATAGTGCCTACTACATAAGGTCTTCCAAACAGGATTTCAAATGGGCTCAACCCTTCCTTTATTCTTTGCTTAGTTCGAATTCGCAACAGGGCAATTGGTAATGCTTGTGGCCAAGGCAGGTTTGCTTCCTGTCCAATTTTTACTATCTGATTTTTGATTAAGTGGTTCATTTTCTCCACTTGCCCACTCGAATGTGGATTGTAGGGGGTGTGGAGTTTCCAATCAATCCCTAAAATTTTGCTCACCTGCTGTACCACCTTGGCCACAAAATGAGGTCCCCTGTCTGAGGAAATAGCAGCAGGTACCCCAAAACAAGGTATTATCTCTTGTAACACTGCCTTAGTAACCTCTCGTGCTTTGTTTGTGCGGCAGGGAAATGCTTCTGGCCAACCAGAGAAGGTGTCAGTGAGTACCAACAGGTACCTGTATCCCCCCCTTTCTTGGGAGTTCAGTAAAATCAATTTGCCATTGTTGTCTTGGATAATTTCCTTTGCTAATTTGTCCCAGTCTAACTCCTCTTCTTACTTTGGGGTTAGCCTTAAGACACACCTCACAGTGCCGGGTTACCTGTTCTACTGTGGTGTATAACTTCCGTGCTATACACTCCTGAACCAATTTTCCATACAGGGCTTCTGCTCCCCAGTGAGTCTTTGCATGTTCCATCTGAACAAAAGCCCAGAGAAGGTTAGTGGGAATGATTAATTTCCCGTCCGGTGTCCTGGCCCAGCCCTTTCCTATCCTATTCCCCGAAAGGTCTTTGATTAATTTCTGATCCTCTGTGCTGTACACAGGTTCTGGCTCTTTTTGCTCAATTGACAGTTTACCATCTGGGATCAAAACAAACTCTGACACCTTCCTCCCCTCCCTGGCCACCCTTTTTGCTGTTTCATCTGCCAGTCTGTTGCCTCTTTCTTGACCAGTATTCCCTTTTTGGTGTGCTTTGCAGTGCATTATGGCTACTTTCCTTGGCCTTTGCACTGCTTCCAGCAGCCTCAGTATTTCTTCTGCATGCTTAATACCTTTTCCTTGAGATATCAACAGTCCTCTTTCCTTCCAAATGGCTCCATGGGCATGTACCACCCCAAAGGCATACTTGGAGTCAGTCCATATGTTTGCACATTTCCCTTGGGAAAGCTCAAGGGTCAGAGCTATTATCTCTGCCTTTTGAGCAGAGGTGTTACTGGGTAGGGCTTCTGCCTCGATTACCTCTTCTCCTGTAGTTACAGCTTTTCTTTCTGCCTGGGTCACAAAACTGCTTCCATCAGTGTACCAGTTATGGTCTGCCTTTTCCAGGGGCTCCTTCTTCACGTCTCCTGGAACAAGTGGCCTCAATTGTTTCCAAACACTCATGGATAACTGGTTCTCCAACACCTCCCTGGAGGAAAGAGGCTGGATTGACAAAGTCAGCCACTTTAATTTCTACATCATCCTGCTCCACTAGGATGGCTTGGTGTTGATGAAATCGCTGTGGAGACAGCCAGTGTCCTCCCTTGGCTTCTGGAACAGCAGAGCTGGTGTGTGATACCAGGGCTGTGATCTTCTGCCCCATTGTGAATTTGTGAGACTCTTGAATGTTAATTGCAACTGCTGCCCCAGCCCTCAGGCATCCTGGCCCTCCCTTGCTTACCTCATCCAGGTGTTTAGAGAGGTATGCCACTGCCCTTCGGTAGGGTCCTAAGGTTTGTGCTAGGACTCCGAGTGCTGTCCCTTGGCTTTCATGGGAATACAATAACAAAGGTTTAGTGACACCAGGTAGGCCCAGTGCTGGTGCCCTCAGCAATTCCTTCTTTAAGGTATGGAAAGCTTGTTCAGCTTCCCCATTCCATTGCAGTCCTTATCAGTCTCTTTCAATAATTCACAGAGGGGTTTCACAAGCAGCCCAGAATTATAAATCCACAACTGGCACCACCCTGCCATTCCCCAAAAGGTTTGGAGTGCCTTGGCTGTGTTTGGCAGTGGGATAGAACAGATGGCCTCCTTTCTTTCAGGGCCCAGCACTCCTTGTCCTGCTGTTAATTCCTGTCCCAAGTAGGTTACTTGCTGCTGTACTGTTTGGGCCTTGTGTGGGGAAACTCGATGCCCATTCAGTCCCAGGAAATTCAGCATACTCACAGTCCATCTTTCACAATCCCTCCTGGTCTGGGTGGCCAGCAGGATGCCATCTACATACTGCAGCAGAACTCTGTTGCCTTCTGGCTTGTTCCACTTTTCTAACTCTTTTGCAAGCTGATTTCCAAAGATAGTAGGGCTGTTCATAAATCCTTGGGGCAAGACTGTCCAAGTTAATTGACACTTTGGGTTAGTTTCTGGGTTCTCCCATTCAAAGGCAAACAGTGGCTGGCTCTCAGGGGCCAGGGGTAAGCAGAAAAAGGCATCTACAGATCCAAGATGGTAGACCATTCTAATTCTGTTCTTCACTGGGTCAAGAGGGTGTATGGGTTTGCCACCACAGGATGGATAGCCTTTGTTATTTTATTTATAGCCCTTAGGTGCTGTACTAACCCATACCCTCCAGCTGGTTTCCTTACAGGTAAAATTGGAGTCCTGTAAGCTGATTCACACTCTGTTAGCAGCCCATACTTTAAGAATTTTTCTACAATAGGCAGGAGTCCTTCCCTATCTTCTTTCCTTAAAGGATATTGTTTTCATCTAACTGGTTGAGCTCCAGGCTTAAGGTCTATTACCACAGGTGGGGCATTGTTAGCCCTTCCAGGCTGCTCAGTGTCCCAAACCCCAGGATATACTTGATCTTTTATGCTTTCTCTTACTCTGTTTTTCTCTTGGTGAGGGCTCATTAATGCAAGACTTAAGACCTCAATCAGCTGTTCCTCCCTTACTCTGAATTCTACATTCCCCTTATTAAATTCAATTTCAGCTCCCAATGCTTCCAACAAATCCCTCCCCAGCAATGACTTTGGGGCATTTGGCACATATAAAAATTTATGTAAGCCCCAAGTTTTACCATATTTATATTTAAGAGGTTTAAAGAAATACACCTTCTGAGTTTGACCTGTAGCCCCTACCACAGAAACACAGCTCTCAGCCAAGGCAGCAGTGCTTGAGTTAAGACTGAAAAGGTTGCTCCGGTGTCCACTAAGAATTCCAGTTTATTTTCTTGTTCCCCTTAGCTTCATTATAACCAGAGGATCTGCTAGGGTATTTATAGTCCCCTCTGGTCCTCCCTAGTCATCCTCTTCTAGTTGTGCCTGCATTCTAACGCTGCTACCAACATTCTCTTTTCTTTTCTCCTATTTTCTTCTTCCCTGTTAGAGAATGCTCTCCATGCTACCTCCAGAAGTGCCTCTAAATCCCTTCCCTGCGGGGGTGACAACTTCTGCAACTTCTTTCTGCTATCACGAGCAGATTGCCCAATAAATAGGGGTACCAGTTGTTGTATGCCTGCTTCTGCTCCGGGGTCAAGAGAGGTGTTTCTCCTCATGACTTCCCTCAGCTTATCCAAGAATTCCCAGGGTGATTCACCAGGTCCTTGTCTGACCGAGTACAACACAGACCAGTTAATTGCTTTTGGAATGGCTTTTTCTGTTCCCCTGGCTACGAACTCCCGGTGTTCCTCCAGTCTAGTCCTCTGCAGGGCATTGTTCGTATTCCATTCTGGATTTTGGAGTGGGAATACATCTCCAATGTTTGCCCCACCCCGGGTTTGAATTCTTTCTGTTGCTAGCTCCAATCCATGTCTGTCAATAAACTGTTTCTCTGTTTCAGTGTGGTCGTTTGAGGCTGTGCCTTTAAGAACAAACACTGCTGGAACACACTGGCTAATGTTTTCGGTACTAGAACCAAAACATTCTGATATTCTAAACGAAGTTCATTGGTTGATAAACAAAAATCCAGCTTTAGATTGTAGAGCAGTTGGAAATTTTTTTTTTCCTCAGTTCAGTTCGGTTTGGGAGTTGGGGGAGTTGGAGGTTTCAGCCTGTTCTCCCTGCCTGCTTCTTCTGCGAACTGCTGGAGTTGGCCTTCAGATAAGCAAACACTAATCCTGCATGGGCTTGTGAAGCTTGCTAACAACTCTTCTCCTTAGTAACTTGCCTTTCTCTCTCTCTAACCCCTTTTTGGGGAGAAAGGGAGGTAGAGGGGGGAGAGAGGGGGTTGCAAGGAGGGGATCCCTCCCTCGGGGAGGGATTTTTGTTGTGTTATTTGTCTTTGCTGTGTATTTCTGTGTATATATTGTAAATACCTGTATATATTGTGTTATATATAACCTGCTTTCTGTTATAAAGAATTTACAAAAAAACCAATTTAAATTTGATTTGATTTAATGCAAATTACACAAGGCAATGAACAATAAAGCAAATGCAGCGCTGGACGACAGGGGAGTCACCGCTCCATCAACTGCCGTACCCCACCCTTGAGTTCATCAGTCTTTTATGTGGTAGCTCTTCCGCGTTCGTGTTTCTTCAGAGTTCGAGATGCGCATGTTCCAACTGTTGCTAGGGGGTCGTCTTCTACCTTCTGGTGGTCGGTGAGGCTGAAGCAAGTAGTCTTCCTCTGTGTCCTCTCCTTCAACCCTAGCTATACATTACCATCTATGGGCAGTTTTTTGCTTAAAGCTGATATCTTAAGGTTACACAACATCCTTATCAAGCTCTTCTTAGTTTCGCTAGCATGGCCACAATACTGTGGTTTGACATTTGGCAACACAGCAAATTCCTGCATACAATAAGGCTATAACAAACATTTTTTAACCCTTTTAACAATTTCCATATATGCTTGTAAATATATAGCTTGCTCTTCGACTGAGTTAGCTGTGGTTTCTTACTCTGTGGAGGAGGGAGAGCTAAGCCCTCTCTCAACCTACCACATTCAGTCCTGTGTTCTAATCATACCTGGATACCATCCCAGTCTGGATTGTGCTGCCTGATCATGAATCGGAATTGTGCAGCCGTCCCTGTGGGATCCTTACAATAATTTTTAGCCTTTTCTCTCCAACTATCCAAATCATCACTTGTAAAAGGCACCTTAATCCAGACTGGGTCCCCCTCAGGCCCTCCTGCTTGTCTCAGAGGGGCTTGAATGAGTGCCTGGGAAGCCGGGGCATTTGCTTGCTGTCCTCGGGTCCTTCTTGCCACTGGGCTTCCCTGAGCACAGCTCTGGGAACTGACTCCGGTGTCACTCTCTGAATTGCTGCCACTCCCAGAACTCCCTACCTTATTTTCTGAACCCTCTGTAATTTTCCTGGAGATTGATAAAATTCAGGCAGGTCCTTTAATTCCCCAAGTTTAAGACACCTCTGCCCTATGCTACACACAGAGCAACACCTTTTCAACCGTGTCTGCCTCTTATTCTTGGCCTTGTATTCTTTTTCAAGGGCCAGAACCATTGGATCAGAGGGAGCTCTGATACCACAGTCCCTTTGAAACTCCGGATGCTCTCGGAGATAGAAAAACATGTCAGCATATATTGCCTCATCCCATTTCTTTTCTCTCCTTAAAAACAACATGAATTGCAGTAAAGTCTCGTACTCCAGACTCCATTTCCAGGCCATTTCTCTCCACCTTCTAATTTATATAATGGCCACCACCGGGTACAAAATTTAATTAGAGTCTTTTGATTTGTTGACCCTCCTGGGGGGCCTCCAATTTCCCCCCAGTGGGCAATTATACAACCAAGTAGGCTATGTCTTGGGATCTCACTACTTTGTCTCCCTCCCATTTTACACAATACAACACGGCACTGCCTTTTTACAACACTGAACATACAACAAATACAATTACAACAATAATGACTGGTCCTAAATACACAATTATTTGCCCCACTCCCATGCTTTGTGGATCTTTTCTGTGTCTCAGTCACACACACACTCAGCCACACATTCAAAACCTAAACAGTATTTCTAATACTTTGAGTTCTTTAGGGACCCTCTTGGCCCCTCGCACACTTAAACGATACTTATAATTCCCTTTGGGGCCCTCCTGGTCCCACACTACAAACAATGCTCATAATATATAAACAGTGCTTATATTTACCTACGGGACCCCCCTGGTCCCAACCCAAGAGCTCTTTTCCCTAGGGGTGCAATAGATGCCTCTCTCCCACGCAGGGCGTCCCCTCACGGCTTACAGAGTTACCATCCCTGGAGGTGTTTAAGGCCAGGCTGGGTGAGGCTCTGGCCAGCCTGATCTAGTGTGGGGTGTCCCTGCCCATGGCAGGGGGGTTGGAACTAGATGACCCTTGTGGTCCCTTCCAACCCTGACTGATTCTATGATACCCCTTTTATAGAAGCAAACCTTCTCTTTGCCGGCAGTCTGCTCTGTTCCTGCAGCGATCTGATGAGCAGCGGAGCTCTCCTCGAGAATCTCTCGGGGGGCCCTGAGAGGTCCTGCTCCTCAGCAGGTCCTGCAGCCAAACAGAGTGCGCCTGCCTAGCCAAAATTGACTTAAAGACAAGAGTCTCGGTAAGTTTCCTGTATTATGCTTCTATTTCAGGCGCCCGACACAAGTTGGATCTTTCCCAAGGACTTGTGTACCTGCAGAGAGTTTTGGGCAGGCTTTTGTATGAAAAGTTGTCC